>NW_024609857.1:36800059-37400059 GCF_016920785.2 Ixodes scapularis | reverse complement strand
TTTCACCGACCCTCCTCGCTAACGATTCGTTCGTTTTCGTGGCTCGTGGCGCTCGGTTAGCAGTCGTTCGTCCCCGATAAGCGCGTATCAAACGCGGCTTTCCTTTCGCTCACAACAAAACAAACGAAGAGGAAAGCGAAAAAAAAAAGAGAAGAAGAGGAAGAGTGGCCGCTTGTGTCCGCGTCCAATTTTCGTTCATTACACGACATCATAAATTACGCGCGCTTGTCATGTGATGTCGTTTACTTCGCATATTTTACACAGGCGAGCGTTCAAGCGGTGACTTCTCACCCCCGACTTTCTGTTCGAGCGGTTCGCGCTGTCTCTATTTTTATGCATGTTTTTGTCGCTCCTGCTGTCCACGTTGCTAAGGCCGGAGGAAAGAAAAAAATTACGATGTGCCTTTTGCTCGCTTTGATCGAAGAACACTGCCCGGCGTTTTACGCTACGACTGTTTCTTTGGTTTGGTCGTAGTCGCGGTTAAATCAGCAGCTAGAGACAGACGCTGAAAGACAGAAAATAAACACAAAGAAAAGACTACGTCAAAATAATGACCAAGAGAAAGGCAAGCTGGAATGAGGAATAGCTTCGTGTTCTGCGTGGAGATTCCGACTCCTTTATTTTTTTTTTCCTTTGCACTGTTCCCCCTGGGGGTGGTTTTTAGGGCTGGGTGCTCTCGAGACTGCTAGAGATAAAGGTGATAAGACAGTTGATGGATGTGTTCGCGCTATGGCGTGATGAGTACGAGTAGTCGTTTCCCCCTGTTAATATTATCATTATTCTCCTTCATACGCGGTTTCCGCGGTTCAGGGCCTTATTACGACGTTGTCTCTGCCGCCCGAGTCACGGGCCGACGAGAGGCTCCTGCCACGGAGGTCGACATGAAGGACGAAGATGAGCTATAGGGAGTATTCACTGGCGGCCATAGTTGTGTGCGCGAATGCTGAGCGCGTGCTGATGGCGAGCTTCCACAGTCCTTTCGCAACGTGCATTCCGCACCATCGAGAGTGCCGTCTTAGCAGCATATTGATGTGAGCTCGTTCTGAGCATGCGCTCTAAACAGCACCCACGAATATGGCGTCCAGTGAATACTACCTATAGCAGACGGCATAGAGAAAATTCAGCCAAGACCTTGCTGTTCCCAAAGCATGTATGCGGCAGGCCAGAAGTGATGTACGAAGACGTCCCATCTGATTAAGATCATGTGCAGGTTCTAGCTTAGTATTTCGAATGCAAAGCTAGAGCACTGGCGGTGTTTCACTATATTTAAGAGGTCTTATTGTAAAAACGTCGGTTCCTTAAGGCCCTTTCCTAACTTTGACTAGGCTATTGATGTACACTGATTAAAAACATTTGAACGCATTCTTCGGTGAGATTTAATTGATTCATTAATAGAAAACCGGATCGAATGCGGATGTTTATACAAGTGCTAAAGCAGGGATGGGCAAAATACATGCAAATATGTATCGAAATACAAATACAAAATACTTCGTCAAAAATATATTTAATTACAAATCTAATTACATTTCCATGAAAGCATTTAAGTACAAGATACAAATACAACCAAATGTATTTGGCCTCCTCCAAATACTTTTCCAAAGGCATTCCTCAAGACATGCGCCAGCGACTTCAGGGCACCTGCAACGGGTTTCTGGGCATTTCATTTTAATTTTGCATCGCACACTCGGGAGTTAGTGTGCGAGGCTCTAGTAACGTAATAGAAATATAATCACAAAAAAATGAAATCAGCTTGGACGTAATAGGTGAAAAAGTACAGAGCTTCAAGCAGCTTTTTTGTCGATTACATTTTGGTATAAACCAACAAAGAACCGAGACGACCAAGACGCGCAGCACTAGCTAGAGAACGTTTTATTGTTGCAACTCGCACCAGTTACGAAAATCTGGACGACCGCGCATTTAGAATGTTCTAGACAAAAATATGGATGGAAATCAGGCTGGAAAGCATCACAAGTTGTCACAGGCACTTATTTGGCCAGTCTGCCTGTGAACGTCGATTTCGTCACTATTCTAGCTCTTGACTAGCACCGTAATCACAAAGTCACAAAACGCTTGCGCTTGATTGAGAGACACTGCATTCGGTGCAGAACGTAATTTTCTTCCTGCTCTGGACAGTGACACTAAATTTGAGGGATGTATTTTCGCCCCCAAAATTCTATTTAATTACAATTGTATTTGAAATAACCACCTTTTAGTATTTAAATACACACATAAAATACATTACCCAATTTGTAATTAAATACAAATGCAAAATACACAAAGTATTGTAAATACGTATTTCAAATACTTGTACTTGAAATACTGCCTATCCCTGTGCTAAAGCAATATTAAGTTATAAATACGTACGTGTAGAGACCCTCAAAGGAATACTCCGGCGATGTTTTGAGCTACCCCAACTAACTATACTTTCAAAATCACCATCCTTTACTCTTTCCGGTATGCTATTCATAATCGCGAAATTCAGACTAGTTATTGCGAAATCGGCGAATAAAAACGACGCCAAACCTCCCTTTTCCATGCCTTGACGTCACGGGAAGGCCGGCTTGCGGTTCGAGCGGTATTTCTAAAAATCAACTGTGCCGAACATTTGTTTCGTGCTGGTGCGCGGGAGCTGGAGCGACCTTCAAGAGCATTCATTTGACTAAAGGAAACTGCTTGTAAACAGTTGGGAACAACGTCCCAACTGATTACAACAAAGCCCTAAGAGTTAACCCCTGCTTTCTCCTGACGTCATTTTTTCATTGTTTTCAGTAGAGCTTTTCACTTTGAAAAACACAGTAAGGACCAAAATTGTAGATTCAATAACATCGCAAAAAAGAAATATTTTGGCCAAATATTTGGTTACTATTTCTGCGATGTTTGTTGGTGTGTTCAGCAAATTTTCAGGCAAATCGGGGACTATGAAGAAAACGCCGGAGTACTCCCTAAAGGGGCACTCAAGTGGTTTTTGAGAAGCTCTTTTTCGATGGAATATTGTTTGTTAAACTTGTGTAAAAAAAAAAAAAAAAAAAGAGATTAGTTCTAGATAGCAAGACGTCGTAGTAAACTCGCAGCAATAGAAATACACGGACACTATTTCGTCATGGAGGGGGGTATTTGGGATTTTACCAACGAGGTAGAGGGGCTTAGAGCGATAAATTGGCAGCTGAAAGTGACCCCAATTGGCCGCCGCCATGTTGTACATTTTTGACCAGTAGATACGTGACCTTAAAGTTTTACGTCTAGACTTTAACGAAGTACCACGCACAAATAATTGATAATTGGTCTTTAATAACAGTACTGACGAGATAAGTTATGTTTCGTTTGTTTCAAGTCCAAAATGCGCTTCTACGACAAAAATTCGGGCAGCTTCGCAATGGCTCCGCGAGATGCCGTTAGCCGCGGTGCAGTATTCTGGGTTTTAATCGAAGCTATAGGCACTGATCTCTGGGGCTAACAGTATTGCAAAAATAGTTTATCATGTTTTTTTACAGCGATCGCAATACAAATCTCGGCTCAGTTTTGCGTAAAAGCCTCGGAATTCGGTTTGGTCACGTGCCCAGTGGTCAAAATTGTACAACATGGCGGTAGCCAATGGGGGGTCACTTGTGAACGGGATACCAGTTTATCGCTCTATGCACTCTAAAAAAAGCCCGTGCGTCTGCTTTCCCGCACAACACTCGGAGAGTCAATCACCGCAACTTACGGAGGGAGTTCTGCGAATGACAATGCCGAAACATATGTATAGACCAAAAACCGCAGTCTGAGTTGTGACATTAAGCAATGCGTTTTTTCGTCTAAACATATGTTTCGGCATCGTCATTCGCTGAGCTGCCTTCGTAAGTTTCGGTGATTGGCTGTCCGAGTTTTGTGCGTGAAAGTAGACGCACAAACTTTTTTTAGAGTGTAATCCCCTCTATCTCGTTGGTCCTTAACAAGTTCATAAAATTGGGATAATAAAAGTAGTTCATTGCGTGGAGATTCCGAACGCTACTATTATTGGCCATTTTAGGGCGTTGTGCATTATACTTCGACAAAAACGTTACATCTTTGAGTGTAGGAGACGTAATTATTATGTGAAAACACCCTCCGATGGCGTTTCGTGATTTCTGCTTCAAGGCGCAGAAATATGGGAGCGTCACGATCTTTCAATATATTTTTAAAGGGATTGTGCGGAAAAATGTTGTCTAAAATCGTAAACTATTAAATTATATTGTCATTGCTTTCAGGAATATCATCGCACCATATCCGAATTTTCGATCTTGCGCCGCGCAAGTTATTTAACTTTAAACAGAGACCAACTGCTCAGATTGCACCTGCAAAACACAGTGTTTTCCTTGGCAACAGCGGAAGCTATGACGTGACATCATGCAGAGATAGCAACGACTGCTCTTGACTGCTGTCTCAGTAAAATATTGGAAAATGACTTCGTTCTGAGAAAGACAAGATTTACGGCATTGAGGTATACGCACCATCCACCATGTTGATCAAAACTGGGTGTAAGTCAATGCCCTCGACTCTGACTTTACCATCCCTGATATAACGTCACGACACCACCAGCCACGCATACCTGCGAACTTTGGCGTGAAGTTTCGTGTTGATGTTAATAACTGATTTAACGAATATTGGGGCGTCTTTTCTTGTAATAAATACCACATCTGACTACATTTAGGCCCTCTCTACTTGACCAGCGGAAGAACTTAGTAACTTCCGCACAATCCCTTTAATAAGGAAATCGGTCAATCATGAGTGTATTTTTTTATGATACTTAGAGCTTAAAGATTGAGCTATCACCATAAAGAGACGATCTCAAAATCCACATGAGTGCCCCTTAAAAGGAGAGATGCAACATTTTTTATTTTTTTTTCATTTCAGTAGATTCTGTTTAGAATTCTTCCTAGTTTTTTTCGCCACACTATGGCAGCCGCAGATACAACATACTAGAGTTCCTGTACAGGCTCCCCACGGGAGCCAAAGTTGACCGTCTGTTTTCCACGTGCCGCCACGCCGCGATTCTCTTAGATCGATCACGCGAGGAGCAAAGAATCTAGTACCGCGCGGGAAAGCCACCGATACGGTCGCTTCGCCAACGTTGCACGCGCCCCGGCGTACGCTCCCCTGCTTTTGCCTCCTTCTCCTCCTTTCCCATTTTTTATTGGCGGCGGCGCGCGCCGCATCGCTATTCGCCGAATTCAGTTACGTGACGAACAGAGAATCCAGGGCCGTGCAGGAAAGCCTGCGCTACGGCCACCCGCTGTGGATGGAAGCGCAACTCTGGCTCCCGTAGGGAGCCTATACAGGGACTCTACAATAGACCTACCTGGAGCGCAAGTGCTTCTTGCAGAGTTGGTTGCGTTGATGTCGGAACGCCAAGCACCTATTGGCTAATTAAAAAAAAATATCGGGTAGACCTCAAGGCGTCTAGCGTTGAAGTCTACCCACTATCCTTCCAATCCAGGTCAATTGGAATTGGGCATAGTTCTGACATCACCGCAACCTCTGAGCAAGAAGCAGACGACTTGCTCTCCGCATCGCTAAATTAACCACGCATCAAAGAGAATGCTGGGAATGTAATTATGCGCGCTGCACGCACTCGTCTTGCCCGTATAACAAATTCGAAGTAAATAAATAAAAAAAAGGCTTTGACGAACGCGCGCGCAAGAGGCAATTTGTTTCAGACTTCTGCTGTAGAACAGTTACTACTGTAGACGCCAGCACGTGCAGCGCGTGTAAAGGGCGACTCACACACCTGCGTCGAGTCCGACCAAGTGCCACTGCAACAGTTTGAAACGTACGGGTTGCTATGGAAACAGCTGCCTCGGCTCCAATAAAAGTAATAAAAGGGTGTAAAACCGGTGTTGTCGCAAAAGGTCTGTTTAAGAAACACGAGAAGCTTTCAGCCCCTGAACTCGCAGCCAGAACAAACGGCCACGTGATCGAAGGCTCCGGCGTCTCGTTTAGATTGAGCACGCGCGCAGTCAAATCACGACAAAAGGCACGGTGACGTGCTTGAGGCCGGTAGTTCGAAAGATAAGCGTTGCCGTTCTCACTTCGTCAGTGAATATGTGCCGAGAAACTGAGGCAGAGCAGTATAGACGAGAGCATGCGGGGTCGTCAGAACGCCGAGCTCAGGTTGGAATGGTTAGTGGGTAGACGTAAAGCTATAGCTGCCTTTGTCTCCATTGCACTCGCCGAACGCGTCAGAACGGGGAACGCCGGCGTCCAACGTTTGACTTTCGCATTCGAACGCGTTCGACGAGTGCTGTGGCCACAAAGGCAGCTATACTCCATCTCATAAGTGTCTGTAGTAAAGACAAAGGCACTGGCGCGCGAGCCAGATCAGCGGAATGCTTTTTGTTTGCGAGATGTCGTGCATATAGGGGGCACTTTCTGAAGCCACGCGCTCAAGCCCATGCTTCTGCCTGCACTGCGGATGTTTGTGAGAAAAAGTATAGCTTTAGCGTCTACCCACTAGCCATTTAAACCAGAGCTCGGCGTTCTCACGGCCCCGCGTACTCTCGTCTCCCCTTCTCCCTCAGTTTCTAGGCGCATAGCGAAATATAAATAGACGCTTTACACACGCGCCAAATTACAGCCGCCATTGCTGACCTTCTCTTGTCTTACCGAGATGCCGAGCAACTGAAACGGTAGTTGACGATCCTCTACAAAGGCCGATGCTTTAGAAAAAGGACACAGTTGAATCTAATATGGCGATAACCTGGCCTGCTGAGGTAAAGATGAGGTGAAATAAACGAAATAAGAGTAAACAAAAACTTAAAGTCAGTTATAGCGGCGTCCATGCACAGCTGCTGCAAAGCGTCTATAGACCGATCTCACCAAGCGTTTGGCGCATGTGTGAAGCCATCATAACTTTAGTTCCCGGGAGACAGGCGGTAGTGCTTGAGGCATCACGTGCTCATGCATGCGCACAGCTCCGGCGTGGGTGTGGCACGTGCAGAAAGACTCAAGTTCCCCCAATGCATTGCGGCAGTGGTGGCCTACTCAAACTGAATGATGAGATCGGTCCATTAGCTTTACTGAGGATAGAATTACACGTTAAACCATTAGAAGAGGGTGATTCGGGCGCCTTCGGGATCCCAGAGTAACCGCACCATTGGAAACAGCACTGCGTCGATGTATCGCTTACTGTGCGTGGGAAACCTATACGCTGTGTCATACGATACCCTCCCCTATACTCACAAAGCCTGGCAGTGTGATGACGGAGCCATAGAGTGCTCGGTAGCAGATTTGGAGCGCGAGGATCTGGTACCACAGAGCATTTCTCGAAGGGCCTCTAGTCAGCGCATCGCTTTTGCAGCTGCAAGGACCCGAAACATGGTTTTCAAACCCCAGACGAGAAAAGAAGCAGTAGCCCGAGGAACGCGAGAAGCACGAGCGGACATTCCATCACTCGGAACAAGTGTGTTTCGGCGTCTCGCCGCAGCGGGGCACCCGTTATATGCCTCTTTTAGGGTGCCTACATGTCTGTCTGTCTCAGGGTGAAGACATCCATTGTTGCCCTGAATGTGCCAGCGCGTAACGCTCTCGCGCACTTGGTGCGTGACTTGGGCGGTAAAATGGCGTCTATGCATTAGCCAAAGCTACGCGCTCGAGCTGAGTGACACCGGATTGTGCGCATTTCAAAATGCATAAAAAAATGATTGGGCGGTAAAATGGCTGAGATGTCACCACTCAAGCAAAAGCGCGTGTGTTTATGAAGGCACTCTAGCCTCTTTACCTTTTCACTTTCGGTGGCCGCATCTCGTGGCGATCTGCCAGGCTTTGTCAGTATAGAGGAGGCGATGGTCATACATGTTCATACTAGTGCCACTAAATAAGCTCTAGTTCATACTAGGGCGCCTCAATGGCTACGTTTACATCAATGCGATCCTAGCCCATCGAATCAATCAGAGACCAATCGCACGCAGCCTGTCCTTCCTACTTTTTACTCTTCTACCCATATGCTACCAATCGAAATAGTCAAATCTCGACTCGATGCTCTACGGTCACATCCATGTAAATGAGCCATTGACTAGTTCGTACTTAGTGCACAACGCTGTCAAAGCTGCTGGCGCGAGCTGGGAATTTTATCTCGCCGATCATTTGCACGCGTTTGCGCGCAAACGAAACCAGAGATGAAGTCACGTGCTCACATTAGTAGCTTCGACAGCGTTGTCTACTAAGTATGAAATGGAGTATAGCTCAGCCACATATGCCCAGTCCTAACGTACGAGGCGAGTCATCGGCGGCGACGGGAAGCCCGGCCTTCAGTCAAGTCCGTGATCTACCGTCCGCAAACCAGCACAGACGGCTCTCCACGCCACCGCGGCGGAGGAGTGGGCGTGTTCGCCCCCGTGGGGTTAGCGAGGACGAGAGGGGGGGGTCGGATTAATGGCACGTGGAGCATCATTAGCCCCGGCAACGCGCTGGGTCAGCGGGATCGCCGCCGAGCTCCGACGGACCCTCGATGCCTCGGCGGCCGATCGCAGCAGCGCAAGGCGCTCGCCGGTTGCGCAAGAGGGGGCCCCCCTCGTGCCGGTTCAGCCGAGTTCTTGAACCAGGATCAGCAGCGCCTGAAGAGAACCGCTCCGGGCGCAACAGCAGCGGCCTCGCGGTGCTGTACCACGCGACGGGCCTCGGAAGAAAGAAGCGAGCCGCTCGTCGGCTGGTCGAGCATCTGCATAATGGGGTTGTTTGCGTGATTTGCTGGACGGCACCGACGCCAGGCTGAGGCTAGCTTCCACGTGCGCGCGTGCTTCGTGTGTGGGAGGGAAGAAGTTCATTGCCGCCGTGTGTGTACCTCCACGCTAGTGGCTGCGGAGATGTACAGTACTGTTGCGGCGTTGTCTCGGTTAGGCGTAGATACACGGTGTGTAAAGCATGTTCGCGTCCGCGTCTTCTTTCCGGGGATCGTCTCGGGGGCGGTGTTGAAACGTCGGGATTAATGACGCTGGTTCCCTTTTGTGTTGGCTTGTTTCTGTTGGAATGACACACAACGCAAATGCGGTCGTGCTTTCTTGCGTGCGAGCTTTAAAGTGGCTTCCATGTCCATGGGGGCAATTAGCTTTCATCGTCATCCCATTAATATTGTGGCGCTAGTGTTTTCAGAACTTCCCCTTTCTTCCTCATCCTATGGAATAGATTGCATCACCTGTCCGAGTCATAAAACTGTCGCTCTTTTGTTATCATTACCGAATCCTTTTAAATAAACCATAAAGATGATGAAGGGCTTGTCCGACTTTCGCTACACAATATTTTATAGAAAACGTCGACTTTTATTATATATGACACGCGCGTTGTATGGCCTCTACGCACGAACCGCTGCTGAGTAAACTGAATAAGAGTCAGGCAGCTTTATGGCTGCAACTGGCGACCTAAAGGGCAACTCCGGTCAAAGTTAACTCTTAACCTGAGATTGCAGCCAATGCCACAACCATGAGAGCTCGAGTCGCTACTTGAACCGTTCTTCTGCAGAACGAGAACTCGCTCTAGGAAAGCACGAGTCGAAGCCAGGAGCGCGGGCTAGCTCGCGCTTGCAGCTTTGACTGCACTCTCAGCTTAAAGTTGAACGGAGTAGAGTCCATTAATGCTCGGCGCGAGCTTACGATTAGCTTTCACAACGCTTCTACAGCGTGCATTGCACACCACCAAGATTGTAGTTCTCAGAAGATAAGTGGGGGATGGTTCTGAAGCTGCGCTGAGCCTGCGTTTATCGTAGCGAACTCGCTTTTCAGTGTGAATATGTATTAGAGGGGTACGGAAACGAAATGTTTGCAATTTTACTTCTTTGTTTAGATGTGGTCTATGTTGTGCCGGCCGCCCAGAAACACTAGCCTAGACTAGTGTTTCTGCGCTGCAGGCAGATAAGTCAGGAAAACTCATTTTAAAATGAATGAAGAGACTTCAAAATTCCGTCTGGTAGCGGTCTGTAACCCCCCATTCACACTGGAAGCGTATCCGCGTTCGCGAAGCGGTTGCGAAAGCGGTTGTATAAAGATCCAGTGCAATTGCACGCGCATTTGATGTCATCGTGTGCGCGTGCAATTGTACTGAATCCTTATACAACCGCGTTCGCAACCGCTTTGCGAACGCGGATCCGCTTCCAGTGTGAATGAGCCCTAAGGGAGGTTGGAGTTCCGTCACGTCATGAGTTCCTAACCGCTCATTCACTCTGGAAGCGGATCCGTGTTCGCAAAGCGGTTGCGAACGCGGTTGTATAAAGATCCAGTACAATTGCACGTACACTTGATGTCATCGAGTGCGCGTGCAATTGTACTGGATCTTTATACAACCGCGTTCTCAACCGCTTTGCGAACGCGGGTCCGCTTCCAATGTGAATGAGCGGTAAAAAGCAGCGCCAGTTCGCGGCAGTACGGCTCTCTCCTGGAGCTACTTAGTCGTGAATGTGATTTGGCGATGAACGCTCATAAGCTCAGACTGTAGCCAAAGCTACAAGCGTGAGCTAGCCCGCGCTCCTGGCTTTAAGACACGCATTTCTAGCGCAAGTGCTCGATCGTTTTGCGGAACAACGCTTCAGAGCCAGCGACGTCCAGCACTACTTATTACAGCTTAATTGTTTCTGTAACCACAGTTTCTGTCAAAGGCATCTTCTGCCTGCAGGATATTTATGTCTCGACTTCAGACTCGAATGTCCACCGAGGCAATGATACCCGAGCTTCAGTTCGTGCACCCTAAAAAAATGTAGGGTTGGGCGATTGATGAATTACCCTTCCGATTATTCGATTAGTGCTTTAATCTCGATTTCTTTTTAATCGGTTGTACTTGAAAGCTAGTACACCAATACAGAAATAAAATTTATTTTTTTGTGTTTTTCTTATCGATGTGCTTTCCATCCCCAAAACGCAAGCATTATACTAATCGTCTGCGGAAAACAGAAATAGCGACATCATTCGTCATGGTTAAACCATGGCTGGTTCCAACTTAAACGCCGTTTCCAATTTACGAAAAAAACAACAAAAAACATCTCGCTTTTTTTTGGCTAGGGTCTTGGGGACTCCAGCGAAATCGAGGCCGCGTAGCGGCAACTTTGAAAACCTCAAGGGAGGAAGCAGTATGTTTCGACTCTGTCGTCTGCTATCTCTGCTTGGTTCTCGTAGGCAGCAGAGAAACAACCATTGTTTCTAGTAATTATTTTTATGCCTCCGCCGTGTCATTCCTACGCACTGACTAGAAGAACGTTTTAACCGTTCGAAATTCGCTTTGCTTTCATATATAACACCAATTCTACGCTGTAGTGCAAGAAATTAATGGTGGTCCGTGTGCTGAACGACAAAAACGACCTTCTTTCGTCCGCCATTTTGCCTGGCCAGCGCGCCCCCTATAGCTCGCTGGAGCCGCGAATAGCTCGGTTTGTGTCACGTGACCTTCCGGTCTGGTTGACGGAGCGACGCGCACACCATGAAGTCACGTGGCACAGGGTTGGCTAAAATCGCTCGCACCATCCGTTGTAGCACATCGTAAGATGGAATAGAGCTGTCCACGACACGCAGGAGCGCGGCATCCAACGCGGAGAGGACGTTCCTCAAGGACAGCAGGTTCCATTCACGCGCACTTACCCCAGAAGGGACAAACCGCTCGAGCCCCGCAGTTGCATTTTCACTACCAGCACACCCAGTCTGAGGCACACCATTCAGGGTTTAGGGTTTCGTTCCTCGCTCGTCTGGCGTCGACGGCCGTCGGCACATTTATCATAATCCCTCGATAAGGTCGGTTTCACCATGGTGACTGTATATTCCGTGTCACCTTAGGTCCGAGCGCGAACTATGTCATGATGATACGAAGGGCTAATCAAACAGCCAAAAAGGCATAACGTCATGGCGTGCTCTTCGCAGTTGATAGGACCAGCCGGTGTTCACCGTCTTTCTGTGAGCGCTCCTTCGCCGGCTAGTCCTATCAAGCGCAGAGAGCACGCCATGACGTTGCGCTTTTTGCGCCGTTTAATTGGCCTTTTGTCTCATAACATCGGTCGTGCTCGGACCTAAAGTGAAGCGAAGTTTGGTGCAAAGTGTTTGGTACGTCTACCGACGTTGTCAATTCTCTCAAAGCAGACGACCTTCACAACTCCAGCCGCTCATCGTGCCGCTCATTGGCGACGAAACAGGACGTCGAATGGTCAAAGGGGAAAAAAAAAAAAGTCTGGGTGTATTGTTGTATCGTTCGACAGCGAACGTGACGAACGGTAAACTGCGGTGGCAATCGCAGTGCTCACGCCTCTGGAGCGTCTGTTTATAGTGCAGCAAGGATGATTGTTAAGACGCAAGAAATTCCCCCATTTCAAAGAATACGGGAAAACTACTATGCCTTCGCTGATAAACTAATAATATATGCCTTTTTTTTTGCCGTACTCAATTGTAGATAATCCAGAGCACGATAATGTGCGTAGTACATTGCAGTGTTTATCACAAAAAAAGAGCCTAAAAATTAGACTCTTGCCCTTTTGGCAATATTATACCTGGAAATCAAAGCGACCGATTAATCGATTAAGTAACCGATTAAAGGGTCGCAATTAATCGGATTAAATATATTAATCGACCCCCAAACCTAAAAATAAAGCATTCCGTCGTCGCATGCCTGCGTTATATTTACGATTGCGTAAAGTCCCGTGGGTTCAATCCCGGACACTATAAATGTCGATTTGGATGAGCGTTGGGCGTGCGCTTTATATCGCGTACAATCGCTATTGTGCGGTGCACCTAGTTAATCGCAACTTATCAATCGTACTGCCCTGCAAAGGTTCCCGTTCATAGAACTGAACTAGCGTAGCCCTTTTCCAAGAGCACACAGACGTCACGCTGTATAAACATTAAAACATGCAGCTTGATTTCGTTTTGCTCGCATAAAGTATGTAGAATCGTGTAATACTAAAGTTGGTAAAGATAACCACTTAAATTTTTCGATCAGACACAAGCAGCTTGAAGCACATGTCTGAAAGCCAGCCCAGACTTCCGACGCGTAAATTGAAAATGACCAAGTTGATGCAAGAACAACATGTAAGTCGCTGTTCAACGCTTCTGCTCTTTTGTATGTTCAGACTGATCCCAATTTTAAGTGATATATTTTTTAATTATACTAGCTGAATTTTACTTTTAAGTGGGATTATATACATCCGAAGGCGCGTGAACATGAACGCAAATTGTTTAACATGAAACAAAGTGTCTCCCGAAACGACATCGACACGGCGAAAGTTGGGGAAGCGCGTTTTGCGCCGGGACTTCTTTTACCATGGCAGCGAGGGAAACGAACAGCTCCAGAATCCGCTGCATTCTACCTGAGCACAACTGCCGGAGGGCTTTAGCCCGGAACGTCGTCGTAGCGTGTAAGCCCAGTTGGGTTCGCAACCACGAACTGACCCGACGGACTACACTCACGAACAACCACACATAGCGCATTTATAGGTCGACGCGGGCGAGGACCAAGATCCGCGCACCCCACCAACGTTCATAGATGGCGTATTACCGTTCGCTGCGATGGCCAACCTCAAATTTGAGGCGGCGCGCACGTTTCAAAGGCGAAGGAGCTGCACGTGCGTGCGTGGCTCTCGCGTAGTTACGTCTGCGCCGAAGCTTCCCGATCTTCCTCGCCGTGCACATAGCAATTACAAAAGAAACTGACTTAGTCCGTCCACCATATTTCATACACGAAAACATCAAATAATGATAACTACAAGAATAACAACAACAACACTAACGACAAAACGTCGACCTAGAAGCGCCTTCAGTTTCCGGGGTGCCGAGCATCGGCGGGGGTCACTACGAGGACCGGGGGTCGCATACAAATTTGAAGGTTGCGCAAAAAGGGGCTCGCTCTCCCGGCACCGGCCGCACGCAGTTCGCGTCTCAGTCGCTTACCTTCGACTCGCAGCTACGGGCACTTAACGCGTTAACTCGCCTACAAACGCCTTCGTCTTTCATTTTGTCAATTCCGTACGCGCGGACGAGCCGCGAACGGTTCGCGATTCATCGGAGAGAAAAAGCCTTTTATAGGCGACAAATTGAACGAGCCCTATAGCCTTCATCGTATCGATGATCTTTAGCGTTCAGGGCATTGGTTTTGTTTTGTGGGGTGGAGAGAGTTTGCTAGGGGTTGCTTGATTAACCCTCGGCTTGAGGAAGAGTTTTGTAAGTAATCTATTTCAATTAGCTCGGAGTGATTACGGCGTTGATGATTCGGTAATTGCAGAGTGCGACCGGCACTCGGCATTAATTAGTTCCTATGCTCGTTTGAATTGCTAATTTGGGTAGAATAAGCGCCGCGAGATTCTCTCCTTCTCACTCTTTCCTGAGCAGAAGCGTGCCCCAAAATTCGAAGGCTCGATCGTTACGCTCCGAAATGTATATCCTTTGGGGTGTCTGCACGGCACTCAGCAAGTCGGTACATATGTTACGGGGATGTCGATGGTAATCGAGATATCTCTGGCGCGTTTGTTTAGCCGCCGCTTAAACCTGCGTTTCTGGACAGAGTGCCACGGGCAATATATCAGCACCTCGTATGGTTCACTAGCTACGTGGGCGAAATTCTAAAACTATACGAATTGTCAGTAGACCATTAGAAAATATGGAATTCTCGTAGCTCAAGTTGTGAGATGACAGATTAACACATGGAAAGGTATATATTGGCCAGACGGTGCGGTGCATCAATGACCGAGCACGGGAGCACGCATTATCAGTAAAAAATAAATACGGCTCGCATTTGCCAATACATTGCAACACGTGTGGCTGTGTTCCGCGACTTCAGCAGATACGGATACTAGGAAGAAGCCGAGAGACGGTCGCTCAAGAGCTATTGGAAACTTTCTTCATAAAAAAAAAAAGTGGGACGGCATGTGTCAGCGACACTTCTATTGTTCTTCATTGTAATGAATTTCAGTTTTTTGAGTGATCGGGTGAAAGATTAATCAACTTTTACGTTGTGCTGCTTTGCCTGTCGTGTGTATATATGTGTTCAATTTTTCTGAATAAACCTAGTTGAAAGTTAGCGCCTGTCCTGTATACTTCTTGTCCTTGTCTTTTTTTTGCGCTATTTTATATGTTTTACTAAGATTAACACATCTTGTTCAATGGGCACGACAGCTGCCGACAAGATAAAAAGGGCAAGAATATATTTTAATTGTACCGGTTCAAGCGCGAGATTTCTGCCTACTTTGACTTAACTTCGGGCTAGAACGGAGGGGCGTCTGTTTCGGATGCCCGCGGCTTTCAGCACGAGCTCGCATGCCTTCCGTCGTGCTTTGGCTGAGCGCGCACGCCCGAATCTCGCGAGTCGCCGAAGTTTTGTCGGAGGTATGCGAAGCTCGCGACAGAGGTGGGGAAACTGAAAGACCTGTCGTTCTCATCCCTTCAGTGAATGTAAGCCATGACAACGCTGCTTTACGACGTTTCGTAAAAGCCACAGCCGGAGCGTGTACGCTAGTCCATACAAGTGATACAATTACTTGTAATCTATGACTTCTTCGAATATCATTTTGTGATCATTTGATTACTTTTTAGTAGGGAGTAACCGCAAGAATAATCTGATTACTTTTGGAAGGATCAAAATTACTTTTAAGCGCTACTATTCTTTTTCTTTCCTTTCTAATAACGCCCTTTGTTTCTACAAGTTTCCTAGCGATGGAACCCTCGAAACGGGACTCCGACAGGACTGTGGTCTGCCAAGATTCGTGTGTTGGGAACATGAGTAGCTTGTAATTCGGTAATTCTAATCGAATAATGGACAATACAGAGCGGCCGTTTTCAAATCGCCAGAAAATTTTGTTGTTTCGAAAATCTGAAACAACCTGAAAAGTAACAGTTACTGTTTCAAGTAACGCTCAGTTACTTTCTCTGTCAAGTAATCTAATTGAATACATTTTCACCGAGAGTAATTGTTATTGTAATCAATTACTTTTTTTGTTGTAAGGTGTACATGATTGGTCAGAGCCCACACGGGCTAGATCACAGCCCAGTGCGCGCATGTTCGTAGCTTCGAAATGCTTGCAAAGCACGCGACGTACGCAAGAACACTCAAAGTGCTGCCGTCCAAAGGCCTTTTTATGGAAGGGTAAACGGACTCCTGTCAGGGCCCAGTTTCGGCGTTCGTGCGTATGGTGCGTGATTTGCTCACTTTCCGGAGTGACAAACACGTGCGTGCTGAACTGTGAAAATCGCACTATAGTGTCACTATATCGCAGTATATTCCGTTTTGCTTTAGGTGTTAAGGCCGGTTCAGACACTTGCGTTTGAGTGCGTTTGAGTCCGTTGTGTCGAGAACCGAAAGCGAGTCACCGACAGATCTGTGCTTCGTATGAAGCGTGGAATCCAATTCAAGGAATCATCTTGGCGCGCGATATAAGCAGCAGAGATGTCCTGGTTTCTCGTAGCCGCAACGCAGTCAAACGCAACTGTCTGAACCAGGCTTTAGTCTATATTCTGTTTCACCTTATGATGTACCGCTGAAAAGGCTACAAGCGCGAGCTTCTTGCTCAGGACACATCAAGGCCGCACAAGCTCTCGTGCGTTCAGAGTAGCTGCCAACGCTATGAGCTCGCCCTTAGCCTTGTCTGCGGTACAACATAAGGTGAAACGGAGTATAGTAGAAGCTACAAGAGCGAGCCCCGGGCTTTCAGCGTCCTTGTCAAGCACAAGCGATTGTACATTGTAAGCATAGTTCGGGGCAATGTCCTTGTGCTTGTAGCTTCGGCATCGCTCGAAGATATAGTAAAACAAACTACGAATGATTGCACGATGGACTGAGATTTTATAAACATTGGAACTTGTATTGGCTTCGTACCAGCCGCCATTACTCCGTCCGATGCACATGTGCCTCTACCTTCAGCAGCATACATTTTGCACGCTCGAATTTGTTATTCTCGGCAAGACTAGTTGTTGAGAAAAACAAATTCGATGGTGCGAAATGTAAGCTGCAGAAGGTACGGGCACAGGAGCATGGTACGGCGCAAAGACGACTGATGTCACGTTAATGCAAGCCATGTATAGTCAGATAATGGGTGCAAACGCACGCAGAAAAATTTCTAGATCTCCCCAATGCTGCGCCACCGTGCAGCTCTGTTACGGTTTAGGCTCGTAAAGTGCTTTGTGGAGACTTACAGTTCGAGTGCGTCAGAATCACAACAAAAAAAGGTAGGCAAGAAAAAAAAAAAAGAAATCTAAGTCGACTAGCGCGGAAAGATGGACGGGACGACCTCTGCGGCACCGTGGCCCTGCTCCGACCCCCGCGGCAGCACCCAGCGCGTCCCGACGCCCGTCACAGTCCCATCCCAAACCTTTTTTTTTTCCCGGACGGGCGTCAACTTTTACTCTTTCTGTCTCCACGCCCGCAGGATGAATACGAAATTAGGCGTGCGCAGAAAAACCAGAACAACAGCAACAAACAAAAGTAAAAAAACGAATAAATGGAGAGGGGAAATCAAACCCATCTCTTGCTTGGTACACGCTGAAAACGCGTACGAGGCAGGCTCGCTCGCTCGCTCTCACCATAGCTAATGTATTCGTGAGTGTCGCGACGGCGACAACGCGTCAAAGCCGGCATTTCCCGTCCGCACGAAGGCGGCAGCAGCAGCACGCACCAAACTCAAGCTCGGGTGGTGCTCACTCGCCAGGCTCGGCAAGAGGCGGCGATCCACGCGAATGCGTTTCAGCATCGCACATGCAACCGCTTTTTTTTTTTTACGTACGTTTTTGCTTGCGTGTAAACTTTTACCCTTTTTCTTAGCCTCCTGTGATTTCTATATATACCTATTTCTTTATTGTAGACAGCGTTGTCGCGACGTCGTGTTTGGTGGCGACGACGACGAATGCGGCGACACCAAACTTCTGCGTTTAAGCCTGCATACAAACGCCTTGAAAAGAAAATGTAGAAAAAAAAATAGTGCTAACTGTTGGCAAGAGGGGAGTTTTGCACGCGTCAGGGATTTTGTCGCTTGCGTCTTGATGGGAGAAGATGCGCTTTCACGAGGGCCCTGGCTCGAGACTGACGTACGGTCGGTCTCCAGGGGGCGGAGTAAAAGGAGGGGGGAGGGGGGGGGGGGGGGGGGCTGACAAACGTCGTGAAGGTGACGCATACGTTTTGGGGTGACACGAATCCGCGTGCTAGCGAGACGAAGAACTGAGCCTCCCATGATGCTGGGGGCTAGTGGACGAGAGAAGTGGTCCGAGCGAAGCGTTGAAATTGGCGACATCAGTGCCGGTGACCGCGCGTGCAGCAGGGCCACGGAAAGGTGGCAACTTTCGGTCGTATCCTTGGAGGAGATTTACGCTGACGGTCCCCTCGTCGTCAGACGGCACGGGGCGGGGTGCTCTTGATGTACGGGTGGTCGTCCCGTCTGAACAGGAAGGAATAGGAGGCAGTCTGCTATCGGTCGTTCCCCGCATTCTTTGCCCTTTTCTCGAAGGTCGTAGTATTTATGAACTAGAAGCACTCGTACGCGGTCAATTGTATCATCTAGAATTCGAATTCCTTTGAAAGGTTGCGGATTCCTTTGGCGTGAGTTGTTTAGTGGTTCTACGCAGGCGCAGGAAACAGAATTGTTCTGTGGATAACAGGAAGAGACCTTTGCAAAGTTCAAGATGCACTGCTGTGACTAACCTGAAGGGCCATGTTTAAAACTCAATCTCACTCCAGAGAAAAAGAAATGTTTGACATTTGAAAATCTACCCACGTTCAGCGGCGTCTTATCTCTGATGTCACGAGGTATGACTAGCGGTTGTAACCTGGATCCACTCGAGCACGGTGGAAGAAATACATTTAGGTAATGACTCTCTGTCTCGCGCGGCGACCACATTATGTTCGGCGCACCGAGCGCGCTTCACGCGCACGGGGATAGATGGCGCGCAAGTATAGAGGGGCTTGTGAAGGCTTGTTTATAGGGCTTGTGAAGGAAATTATGCATTCTTTACTCGGTCCCTGTGTACTGTGTAGTGAAATGATGGATTTATCTTGGCGCACTGGCACTGATTGCCTTTTCCCCCGCGCGGTTCCTGTGTTTTTTAAACGCGAACATTCCGATGATGACTCAACGTGGCAAAAATACTCCTATAAATATAAAACTTCCCGGTATAATCTACTGGGCCTTCAATAATTTAGAGTAATTTAGAGTAAACATCTGGGTCGTGCTCGCATGTTTTGTCAAAGAACGTGTTTTGTAACAGTTACGTAAATTGTTTACACACATTGCGTGGCTTTCTATGAGGTCGGGTGATTTTTTCCACCCTGCTCCTACCTTATTGAGAAAAAAAAAAAATTATAATAAAGTTACATAATGGGGCCTAAAAAATTCTTTATATGCGCAGAAAGGTTTTAGCATTACAAATGGTTTATACATACAATGTCAACTTGTACTGTGGAACATACAAACCTTGTTAGCAGAAATAATTCCTATTTATGATGACTTAGTGACTGAAACGATGACACTGTATGATGACATACTGACTGACATGATGACACAGTGACTGAAAGTCAAACAATAGTAGCGGTTATAAGACATAAATCACTTTTCATCTACACTCTCACAATATGGTGTCACCCCGTCTTACAGGTAAAAAAAATACCTGACAAATATTTTTGCTTTAAAATGTACATAAAATCTGAATTCACTGCATACTACCAAAGAACGCCATCTCCTACATCCTGTGTTTCTCGCCCATGCCCTTAATCTAAGACGCTGCTTTGATGCTTTCTTTATTTCTTGAGCTTGTTTGTTCCTACTCATCGTAATATGCTTACAGTGTTGTCTCATTCGCATGCTGAAGTAGTAGTGGAGCAACTGGGCAATTGTTTCTTCTTTGTGTTCAGCGTATGGAAACGTTATTGTGCATGTGTCAAGTTCACTGTCGATTGTTTCCCGGTAGACAGTCTGGTGGCTTTTATTTTCCACGAAGAACTGTTCCGCTTTCTTCAGTAGCTGAAAAAGGTTCTTGTTAGAGTGTATAAAGCATCCTCTGTTCTTCACGTTTGTCAGTGCTGCATGAGTAGAAGCGTTCTTGTCGATGCTGAAAGCGGATCGGCATGCAGGGCAGCGTGTAGCTTTTTTTTTTTTTTTTTTTTTCACGCTCAAACACCCAGTCACATAATATAGCAGGGGTGGCCAAGCTGCGGCTCTTCGCGTGGTAAAGTGCGGCTCGCGGCTCCCTCCCCTACGACCCCCCCCCCCCCCCCCCTCTCGCCACCCTCCCGGTCACACGAGCATTTCCCAAAAAAAAATAGAAATGGAACGCGTTTTAAATTGAAAGACAGGTTGCGGTCGTAGCCTTGTGCTATCTTACGTACAGATGGACTTATTTGACTCGGATAGATTAAAAGTAGTGCAAGTTTCGCTTAATGTTCTGGACACAAGTTTGCCCGCCCCCCCCCCCCCCCCCCCCCCTCGTGGCTCTTGGAAGTTTCGTGGTTTTGTTTGCGGCTCTTCGGCTGAGTCAGCTTGGCCACCCCTGTAATATAGCATGCAGTCCATAGCCTTGGTTTCTTGAGCCTTTTCTGTCCAGACATCTTCGCATTCCCAGTCTTCGAGAGAAATTAGACTGTCAAGCTTGGTCTTCCCTTGGTCAACGAGATGAGGAGACTAGGCAGTAACTTCCGATCGGCCCTCGGGATTGCACGACGCCACTGCTCCAGGCGAGCGACATTCGATGGAGCTCTAAACAAGGACACTCGCTCTGCACAGTTCCGGTACCACGAATTACAGTTGGGAAGGAAGCACGTCTTTCCCGTCCTTATAGCCTAACTTCTTCTTCTGGTTAAGGCTCATATTCGTGCACGATAGTGGCACCGGTGATTGACACAGCACCAAAGCAAAACATGAGGCCAGCCACTGACCGCGCACCACCACCACACCGCGAAAAAGGCGACCAAGCTACGCCTCCGACACCTTGGCCGCCGAGGAAAGACCTCATACCCACGGTGCTCACACCTCAGCGCCCTTCGCGGCGGCACGGAACAACTAAACTTCGTTTCACGTTATGTTGTACGGCAGCGAAGGCTAGAAGCGAGAGCTCAGTTGGCAGCTGCTCTTAGGTCACGAGAGCTTGTGCCAACGGGATGTGCCCCAGAGCAAGGAGCTCGCGCTTGTAGCCTTTCCTGCGGTACATCATGAGGTGAAACAGAGTATTAGCGGCGTGATGTTTTGGTGACGCTCTCCTATGGTTTCCTCTCGTGACGTCATTACCTTGCGAACAACAAGTTAAATGGTGTTTGTAATGAGCATGGTGGAAGCTTGAAATAATTGCACTCTTAAAGCAACACAGCCATCACCGTCAAAATTAAAATTCTTGCATTCCTCTTAGTTCCGTCGATAAAGAATCCTTTCCTGACGTCATAGTCAGCATTCGGCCAATCATGGCAGGCCGACCACAGCGACGCTTTCGATCACTCACGTCGCCAATACTCCTTGTTCGAGGCTAGCTGCGAACACAATCTGGGCCCGTTAGAGTGCCTTCATACACACGCGCGCTTTAGGGCCCGTTTGCTCGAAGCGCTAACCGCGGCTAAAGTTAGCCGCAGTACCTAGGGGAGGGATTTTTTAGTCACGTGACTGGTTCGATAGGGATGCGGGGAAACATGGCGGTGCCCCTGTGAATCAGCGCCGCTCGCTTTGGAACTAATATGTCGTTGTAGCTGCAATATCGGGCGCGTTAGTCAGCAACGAATGGTACAGGAGGCCTTCGCTTTGCCTTACCTCACTGCTCGCAAAGCATGAGCAATAACCTCGCCGAATTTTTCTAGATTGCCTTTCGATTTTGGCCATTCCTAAGCCTAAATAAACGCGATAATTGTTGGCATAGCAACGTCTTTGGAAAGCGGGTTGGCTTGACTCAATCGGCCGGGTATTGATAGCACACAAAAGCAGACAGCGTCCCAATAAACCGTTTTCTGAGTTACCCAAGCATCGAGGAGAACACTGGAAGTGTAATTCTATGGCTCGCGCTCGCTGGCCTTTCTCTTGTAAAATATTCCAAGTAAATAATCATAATAAGGCTTTGACGAACGCGCGTGCAAAACAAAATTTGTTTTAGACTTTTTTGCTTTAGAACAATTACTACTGCAGACGCCAGCACATGCAACGCGAGTAACTACACTCGTAGCATGCACCTCGGTGCTTGGGGGGACGCTTTCTGCTTTTGTCTGCTATCAATACCCGGCCGATTGAGTCAAGGCAATACACTTTCCAAAGACGTTGCCATGCTGACAATTATCGCGTTCATATAGGCTTAGGAAAGGCCAGAATCGAAAGACTACCTAAACAATTCGGCGAGGTCATTGCTCATGCTTTGCAAGTTAAGTGAGGTAAGGCAAAGCGAAAGCCTCCTGCACCATTCGTTGCCGACTAGCGCGCCCAATACTGCAGCTACAACGACATGTTAGTTCCAAAGCGAGCGGCGCTCACTCACCGGGGCACCGCCATGTTTCCCCGCATCCCTACCGAGCCAGTCAAGTGACTTCAAAATCCCACTCCTAGGTACTGCGGCTAACTTTAGCCGCGGTTAGTGCTTCGAGCAAACGGGCCCTGGTCGCTCGCTCCCCGCGTGAAGAGCGGCCAGAGTCATTCCACCGTGACTCGAGCAAGTATTGGAACAGAACCAAGGTAAACTGACGATCAGTTCATTTTCCGGGAAAGGACCAGTAAGTTCTTATTTATTTTATGGTTCCGTAGTCTAGACCTTCTCGAGCATCGCTTTATAAATAAAGCCTACAGACAAGCAAGGTGACTGGCCGCCGCCATATCTTTCCTCGTGCGGGCAAGCCCCTAGCATTTTCAGTTTGCCAAAGCTATGTTCACGCGCACTCTGCACGTGCATGCACGCATGGGGCACCAATCGAGGCGAAATCCTTGCAATCGCCTAGAGCCCCAGGGCAGTCAGCAGGAGGCACCTCGGTCGGCTGTTAGTCAGCGCTACTGGTAGCCAAAAGGGGCAACCTTGGGCAGGCCATGCCACTAAACGAGTGTACACAAACGCTGCGTCAGGGGTCGGCAAGGCACACGGACGTTCGAGCTCGAGATTGGGCCCAATGATTGCGGCCGCTAGCCGTCTCAAAAGTTGCGATGATTCCGCATATGGGCAGATATATACCCGCACAAAAAACTTTATTGACCGGTCAGTATGTAACCATCCCTTCCACACAAAAATTTCCCGTGTTCGATATGAAACCTGTAGAGTTCCCACGTGATTCCTATATGAATTGAGTCCCATATAAACTCCCACACATTACTACATCAAACTGTAAACTGCTACATCGACTGAATGATCTTTACTTAGCAGTGTTTTCGCGATCTGTAATGTAATGTAAGGATCGAAATAATCTGATTTCGGTGCGCACATGATTATAATCGGCATGTAGTTCTCATTTTCTTTCTTTTTTTATGAGCTATGAAGCTCCTTTTAAGTCTTGGAAGTTTTAAATTCATTTTGTTTTTTGTTAACGTTTACTTCAAGCGAAGTTTATAAACCTAATGCAGATAAGCAAATTTTGTTTCTCAATTTCTGATAGATTTATCACCAATTCGATGCTCACTTGATAAAGTGGTCAAGCTTTACGCCTGTATTATGAAAACTATAATTTTTAGGTGAAATTTTTTCAGAACATCACCTTCCACATTTCTTTGCAAAAACACTCTCACCTTTGTGTTTAGCGAAGATGCAACAAAAATGTTAACTTGTGTCTTCAAAATTGACACTGCAATGCTAACTTGTGTGTGTGTGTGTGCGTGTGTGTGTGTGTGTTTCAAAAATATTATAGGACATATAAAAAAAGAAAAAAAAAAAGAAAACGGAAGAAGGGGAGGGTTAGGAATTTTGACAGAACAACGTTAGAAACCAGCACAGTCCGCAGCCAACCGTCGTACAGGGACAACGTAAACTCGAAAAATTAAGCCTGTCGCCTATGTTGCTAATCTTCAAAACAGATTTCAATCGACATGCCGAGTTAAGGCAAGTCGACTGAAAACACTATTCATGTTTCGGATGTGCGAACAACTGATTTCGATACTAAGAACAAATAAAACCGAACTTTCGTAGCTTCCAAGCTGAAAGTCATAGGGAGCGACAGCACTTTCACGTTACGGTGACTGACTCTCGCAGTGCCGAGAAACGAGCTCTTCTCAGGTCGCTATGTATATACGTCACACAGAAATGACGCGCGGCCGGAATCTCCCGGGCGCCGTCGATAATGGCGGTTAAAGTGGGCCCATTTGTGGACTAATCGGCAGTGTTTTAGGGCTCAGGGGCGGGCCGGAGCCACTATAATCAACCGTTCATTTGCGACATTCGCGCTCGGTTACTGTCATCATTACGTGGGCACTATAATTCGGCCAATCAGGGAGTCTCCGGACATTGCCACTGTGTCCCCTTCGACTTACTGTGGACGAGATTGTTCGCCGATGCCTTTTCTTCTTTTTTTGTTTTCTTACTATCGTTTGCTAAATCTCTTCCGCCCTGACAAGAAAATACTCTGCGCGTTTCTTTCGCCTTCGCATCTGAAGAGAGCGATTAATCTTCGGGACAAGATGTCATTGCCAAAGGTGTGGTCTGGACTTCTGCCGTTTCCAAAATGATATCTCCGGGTTATTAATGGACGTCCACCGCCGCCGCCATCGCCGTGCATGCTGGTATCTGGTTTTCTCCGTATACGTCTCTGGCATTACACGCGCGTGTTCGCGTCTTCGCGGGTGAAAGCAGAACTGGGCGAGCGCAGCGGTCCAATTACAAGGCCTATAGAGTCTCTTTGCTAGCTCGCTCTGAGCTATACGTAGGTTCTTCTCGCCGTGGACCAAAGCAGAGTCTATAAGGTAGCCGGTCCAATCAGATATGGCGATTGTCGCTACGTCACCCAGCTCCTTGATTGGGTGAACCAATCAGATTCGGAGAATGCGTACCGTGACAGACGTCGTCAGTCGGCTGGACCAGTGGAACGATGAGCATGGGCTCATGATAGCCCGCTTTCTTGAGAGTGCTTGCGTTCGTGGTGAACGCGGTTCATCTCAAATCAAGGCGGAGTGCACGGCATGTAAGCGCCCAAGAGGCGGCCTCGTGTGCCAGCTTCAAACTATATGCCTCGCCGCTGCGTCGTTCCGCGTCCTTCTGCCGAGCGAGAGATGGCTTGATAAATGACGCAACTAATCTTCGGGCACTGACCACGTCCAGCTTTTGTGCCCTCGTTGGGCCACTGGCGTCTGCGCAGTCTTGTCATTAGCGGTGCCGGAGAAAGCGCGGCTCTGTTGTTCAGACCGCGAGCTTGTTCTCGGTGCACGTGCGAGAATGTTCCTGTGCGAGTTAAGCTACGAGTCATCCTAGAGGGTATATCGTCCGATGACGTCACCATAGGGGTTTTCTCTAGCCTTGCGGGGTGCAGCTGCATGGCCGCGAGGTAATGACACTTAAAATACAGTACGAGAAAACCTTGCGTTGTGCATAAAATTCTGTGAAATCGGGCTTTTTCTTTTAGGACAAATCTGAACGAAGTAAAAGAGGAGCGAACAAGCTTTGCTTGAAGATGTGCCTGGTGGTGTTAGAGGAACACATCACCACGTAGGTACAGCTGTAGTTACAAAAAAGAAAGTAGGCTTAGGTTTAGCCGGGATTTGATAAAAGCAGAATATCCAGTTGCAAAGAGACCTACACAGCTTCATGGGCACCTGAACAATTTGGCACACCCAGCTCGACGCGCGTGGAGCGAAAGCTCGCGCTGCAGAACCCAGGGATCCTGGGTTCGAGCCCCACCCCTGCCCGTTTCGATCTGGATGAGCATCGTACCGGCGTGCGGTCGTGTATCACTACTGCGTGGTGCACGTTAAAGACCCCAGGCTAGCGGTTGTACTGCACTGGCTAAATTGCTCATCTACAGCGTGTGACTCGTCGCAACTTTAATGGCTGACCAACTACACGCTGTATAAATATCCCCACAACCCAATTATTATTGAACAATTTGGTAAAAAAAGGCTTGAGTTCATAAAGCTAAACAAGGTAGTTATTTTAAGCAGTTCAATGATGGACGCAGGCCCCCTCACCGTATGGAATGTCTAGTACTTAAAAATAAAAAGGAGAGATTAGCATTTTGACATGTCATGATAGTGCAACCTTGTCAGGGCTCGCGCGCTGCAGTGAAGCTCAGACCTTCAATCAGTACAGCGGGTATGCTCATTTATTTCACCCGTCACGTGGCGCTCAAAATTATTAGTATAATTCACGTTTCAATTGAACCAAACTTCGTTCGCCGATATCACACTGATTTTGTAGACGGTTTCCTCCAATATCAAAGAGTATCAAAGCTTCTAACAAAAAATAAGCATAAAAGAAACTCGGTGGTGGAACTTTTTCATAGCGACGGAAAACTTCGACTTTTTGCCTCGGGTTCGGAAACTCGTGGGCTCGTTCATTTCCCCTCCCCTCCCCCCTACATCGCCCCCCCCCCCCCCCCCCCCCCCCTTCTTGCTCACACACACATAGACGCAGATAAAAAATCAAATACTAATAAAAGGTAAGCGGGACAAGGAAAGGCTACCGTCATATTTCGGCTATTAGGGGCCGAACTTGGCGCACGTCGCTCATGAATACAGGGCCTCGGAATTACGATATGAGCGATACGTTGGGCCCCCGCACACGGCGTCGCCTGAGGAGGGGAGGAAGCCGAGACGGACCCTGTAATAGGTGATTGATGGCCGCGTCTTCAGATCCCAAATGAGACGTCGCTAACTCGCCACCAGAAAAATCTCTTCTTTCTTTTTTTCGGGAAAAAAGAAAGCGTTTTTGACGTCTTATGAGTCGGTTTTAGGTCTCGTTCGTTAAGTGGATTTAGCCGTATATATATCCGCTTGGTTCTGGGCTGCTACCGCGCGTACACATAAGAGGCCCTTTTCAGACGGACCGCGCCATCGCCTCCTGTCCGCCATTGCTCGATCACGTGCTCTGGGTATGTACTGGGCACGAGGGCTGCGTCAGTGTTCGACGTAAACTCGACTCAGTTCGTATTGGAAACGAGTGCCACGTCACCGCTCCGCGAGGACTCAGATCCAATCAAGCGCTTCGTGACCAAAGATGGTTGGATGGATAGATGGATGGATGGGTGTTAATGGCTATACCCTTTGTAACAGGCGGCAGGCTGCGCCACCTAGCGCAGGTCTAAAAAGACGTTGATAGTAGCCAAGAAATGGCTACCATCAATGTTGCTTGATAAATATTTTTAAAAGGTCTATTTTTGAACTTTTAAGGCTGGTTCACACATTTGAATTCGTGTGATTGCGTGACAACCGTCTGTGACCACTTCCGACGAGAGAGCACAATGACACGCTGGCACCATCTATCGGAGAGCCTTGGAACACTGCTGATTTATGATAACTCGACTAAAGATCGATTTATCATAAATTATATATGTTTTTATCAGTATATGCGAGTATCAAATTTGTGCACATATCTACGAAAAAATTATCGCTTATAACAGCTTCGATATTATTTCGAGCCAACGGTGAAATATTGCGTAAAATTTACGCTGATCATAATTGTTTTAGGACTTCCCGATAGATGGTGTTGGTGCGTTATCTCGACGTTTCACAAATATGTGAACCGGTGCTTACTCTTAACGCGGGTTTAAAAGGCTTCACTCCTTTCTTGAGGGGCGAGTAGGGTGTATCCGAGATGTCGAACGAACGGTTGAAGTTTGGTACGTGAAGGACGCTTGGCCACAATGAACACCTGCACTGTGGAACAGCATTCATATACCGTGTAGCTGGTATGTTCAGAGACGCCAAAGTTGAGGTTCGCAGCCGTGGACGTCCACCTTTATTGGGTTGAATGCGCGTCGGTCGTGCATGAACGTAAATTTTGTCTAATAAAGATCGTTGTTCTTGAAAGACGATAAATTGGAGCTTGTTCCGGTCACACAGTGCTCACTACGCGCTCAAATATGGCGTCTTGAGAATGTCACTTATAACGTGTTCCATATCCTTACAAATATTCGGAGTAAATGCTCCGAGTCGAAGAAAAGAAGAAGAAAACAAAAGGTGACTTAATTTCTGCCTACGTATATAACTGCTCATGGCCCTAGCGAAACCTGAACCGCTAAAAATCATCCGCATCTGCAGGGAGTACCACATTAAGACAAACGACTAAATTTAGCTTGTATTTCCTCCACTTCTACTCTTTCCATCAATGAGCGAGGAAATGTGCGTCTTCCACATTTCTCATTTACGTCGATATTTACTCGCCGGCTTGCAGTTTTATTCTCATTGTTCCGCTTCAGATGGGCAAACGATAACCACCTGTATTTCCCAGGCTTGCGTTCCTTTGATTTCTCCGCTGATTACTTCGTCACAGAATGAAACTGATCATGGGCAAACAAAAACTGTTACTAGGCGGCGGCTGCCATGCCCCACGTGATTACTTTGTTCAGCGACGTATTGAGTCGTTGGTTCAAACTTCAAGAGGACCTATTTACGTTTGGTAAACACTGAGTACGTGTGATTATACGGGGTGGGTCTCACTAGGGTTTTGTTTTATATAATGAGGTGAGACACAGAGTTCGCTGCACTAAAATTCTTTGTCCGCGAGAGCGGTTGGTTTGGCGAAACAAGCATCTTCGGAGGTTCGCTGCAGCACTTCACATTAAACGGCGCCTAAATCGCAGGATACAGTTCAGCCCCAAAGCATTCGAGGCGTGACGACCAACTCTGTCGTCAAAAATCAACTTTGAAAACCTATCAGGCTTCCCTGTTTTTTGTTCTTATTGCTCACTCTCTTTCGCGATTTACGAAGCCACTTTCCTGTCCCGCCCTCTTTACTCGAAACTCTCGCTATAGCTGACGCCACACTTTGCTGGTTCTTTTCTTGCGAAGCGTAGAGCCGCCACGCGGCTCTACGCTTTGCGGTGATTCGTCGCCGGCGACGTCCTGGGTGGAGTTGGGCCGCTTCTCGCGTATGCATAATCGCGCCGTCTTGGCCTCCGTCACAGCGCAGGTTTTCGCTGCGTTTCGCTAAGTGGTTCCTCCCAAAGACGAGCGAACGCCCCCTTGTGGCATGTCCGACGGGGTGAGGCTGCAGCCAGGCGGTTAACCCCGCGCGGGCGCCCCTGCCTGCCATCCAACCTCTCGCGGAGAAAGTTTTGACCAGTATACTTATAACAGAAATCGAGCTACTTTCTTTGAAAATATGCGTGTGCCTGTTTGGTCGCGGGGACGTTAGACAGCCCCAATTGACGTCTGGTGTCTCGGCTGAAGATGAGAAATTGAGAGAAGTGCAGTACAGCCTCTTCTAGCCTGGGATCTCTAACGTGCACCACACAGTAGTGGTACACGGCCCCACGGCAGTGCGTTGCTCACCCAGATCGAAACGGGCACAGGGATGGGGATTGAACCCAGAATCCTTGGGCTTTGCAGTGCGAGCTTTCGCTCCACGTGGTGTGAGCTGTGGAGTCCGATTCACTTACATTTTAGAAAACAAAATCTCCTACATTGTCTTTTTTTGGGTGATTTCCGTTAAATGCTCCACTCGAACCAAACGTTGTGCATCGTCGTTTTTTTTTTTTTTTTTGGTACGATGTTTGCGTTTAGTCGTTATTGAACTTCTGCGTTGCCTGACGACGCATACTTTGCACACGAGTCGTTTTTTTTCTGTCCGAATGCAATTATATCAGAGAGTACAGATCAACTGCGGTTGGGTAGCAATACTCTTCGTTTATCACTTGCCTTATTTACCACCGGCGGCAAGTTGGAGTTCTGTAATGTAGCGGTTACACTGCTCGTACTCCATATAAAATAGACACGGTGTCCGCTGCAGGCATGATGACAGAATTACACTCCTCACAAGCGTGTTCGAAACATGTTTGCTTTATTATACATATGTATGACTCGAGCATGTCAGCAGACTGCTTTTTGTATGATGTATTAGAGCAGTGTGTCTGCTGATTAAGTCCCTAAATTGACCCGCAAGAGCAACCTGCGTCAGCAAGCGCCGCTTCGTCGACTCGTTTCTTCTTATTTATGGATAGATGGAGGGATGGATGCGGCTTACCTCCCTCAATTGGACGGCGAATAGCGCCACCTAGCCGGTATTTTGGTTAATTTTCAATTCAATTCAATTCAATTCACCTTTATTGACTCCAGTTTGGGGAAGAAGACAGGAACAAAAAGCTACATTGCGTAGCTTGACAGGCCTCCCATAGAGACTTAATCAAATTAGTCGGCAGTTGCAAAACAAAAAGAAAAAAAGAAAAAAAAAACAGACAGCTTTTGATAAAAAAAAAAAAAAAGCATATAGCTTTTGATATAATGAACAGAACAGAACTTCTAAAATATTATTTGCTTTTAAAATAAAATGGTCTAATTTGATTATTTGACATATTTTCTTTGTGAATATTGTTTTTAATTAGCGCTTTAGTGTCATCAACTGAACGAGGGGAGTTTTTAAACAGATAAAGCTGACAAAAATTTCTCCCCGAAACAGAAACGCACACTGAATTTTTTTTCTTCTTTGCCGTGTTTTACGCGGAAGTGGCACATCGGCAGAAGTAAAAGAAGCTTGTGTATGGTAGTATTTATTTTCCTTTTTGTTTTTATGTTTCCTTCCGAATGGTGAACAAAGGAAGTGGATACCTGCGTTAAACAAGTAAACGCGCATGAATCATATCTGAGACTATTTGACCATTCAGCGAATTGACGTCGCGGAGTCATCTGTGAGACCTCCGTTTCAGGCAACGATAGGGGTCTCGACGATACCATGTCGCTCGTATACTCTTCTTTTATATGTTTTGTTTCTTATTCTAGAATGCATGTAGTACAATTCGTATAACATAATTTTGCTTTAATTTACTGTGTCTCTCTATTCCAGAACTAAATCTGGCAGGCGTCGCGATCTTCACTTGACGTACAGATAGTTCTATTTTTACACACTTTCTACAGATCAGCAGTATAAACTTTCTGCTGTTTTCTTGAGCATATATTAATAGCTCTGTTATTTTTAATTTATTTACCTTCAAGGCGGGTAGCATTAGATAGGGGGGAGGGGGGGAGGTCAATGAAAGATAAATATGTAAGGAGAAACATAAGCGCTCAATATACAGCAATTAAACATTTCATGGCTCGGGAGCAATTGACATGTTGTGCAAAACAAAAATAGAAGAAACATCCGAATACAAATGATTAATTTGGTCCAGAGCCTGTTTCGACAGCTATATGGGCAGTATAATTAAGATAGCTAAAATTGAAATTTTTGTAGATGTCACAAACCTGCACATTTTTTCGTGATTGGCACCATTTTAATATTTCCATGTATTCCGAAATATTTTATCGCTAGTCGTTAAAATTACCTGCCGAGTCTACTCTTTTGAAGATCGCGCTGGCTGATCGTCCTGACCAGCGTGCACAGCAACACACTGTTTTCAAACGTGTTATTGGGGCACACCTCTTCATGAGGCGTACCGTCAGTTTCATCGATTCCGATAGCTTTATTCATGTCATGTCTCATGTGCTCTCTAAATGACATTCGATAATATACCACCTCAAAATCGTGTACGATTTTTCCTCTCACTATTTGCTTTTCTTTATTTTTGTTAGTTATGCTTGCCGTTTTATATTTTGTCTGTGTGTTTGTGTTTTTTTATCCACTTGCCTTTTTACTATGCTACAAACAAGCCTAAGAAAAGTGCCGAGTAATCAGGTTACGAAACAAGCCAACCCGAGCCGAGTCGAGCTTCGCCAAGCCGAGTCGTCGAGATAATATAGGTAAATATTTTCTATCATAAATGGGCAAGCAGTATTATTGCTTCAATTACGCTAAAAACACAACTCGCAAATAGAACGGGACATTAAAGCGCATGGATCCAGTGCATGATTCCGGGATATTTTAATCGCGTCGTTTCGTTAACCGAGGGTAACCAGTTTATATTAAATATATTAAAGCGAATATTTGCATTCTCAGCACACAGTAAACGGCAGCGAAAATGAGATTCAAAAACAATAACGTTAAAGTGCAAATATGTTGGGCACCACGTGAGGTCGGTATTGCGTCACCTACTAGCCACAATATACATAACGATTTCTTATAGACATCCACCGACGGAGTGCCCCACTCACCTTTTGCCAAACGGGCGTGAGTGAATATCCTGAAGAAAAGTCGCCGAGATGGACCACGGCGTGCGCAGGACAGCGCGCAGTGCGCCCACCACGACGCGAGGCCAAGAGTGACTCGGGTCCCGCTACAGTCCTCCCACTGGCGAACCGTAGGCGCCGATAATTCATAGAAATTGACTGCGAGAACAAGAACTGGCGCATTGGCACATGCACGCGGGCGGCTGCTGCAGGGTAGTATTTCCTCCTTGCCTCGGATTCGAGATTCTGTTGAATAATGCCCCGGATTCCGATATTATTCAAACGCCGAAGGTGGCTCTTATGAGCGCCGCCGGGTTAGATTGCATATGCAACGGACGCAGTGCTGCATGCCTGGCCCTTTTCTTGCGCCTGCCCGCAGCATAACCTTCCACGAAATTTTAATGGGGCGGAGGAGTTGGGCGAATCGCGGCCATTTGTCGGGGAGGCATTCTGCTTGCGTAATCACCGAGAGCTTCAGAAACGTGGGGTGTGTCCTGGTTGTGTTCTTTCTCCGTGGCGCGTTCATCGACGTTCCTCTTGTGGCCACACACTACAAAAAGTTTGTGCGTCTACTTTCACGCACAACACTCGGAGAGCCAATCACCGCAACTTACGGAGTCAGCTCACTGAATGACGATGCCGAAACATATGTTTAGACCAAAAATTGCAGTCTGAGTTGTGACATTAAGCAATACAAAACGTCACGCTTGCATTGCTTAATTTCACAACTCAGACTGTGTTTTTTGGTCTAAACATATGTTTCCGCATCGTCATTCGCTGAGCTGCCTCCGTAAGTTGCGGTGATTGGCTCTCCTAATGTTGTGCGGGAAAGTAGATGCACAGGCTTTTTTTAGAGTGTAACCCAATCGCTGCCCGCAATGGCCACCAATGCGTCTTTTGTTATTTATTTATTCATAGTGTTGTTATTCATTCATTCATACTGTTGTTATTCAATTATTCATACTGTTGTTATTCATTTATTCATACAGTATTATAGCAACACCCCCACCACGTGCAGTGCGGTCATTACGCATCATTTTGTATTTGGGGGAGACGGAGCTCGCTATCTGTTATTTCAGGGCGCAGCCAAGTTTTAGTAACTATAACCACATCCGGACCAGAGTGAATAAGCAAATGCTCTAGATCCCCAACTTTAGTGGCAGGACTACGTGCGTTCACATTAATCAGCTTCAATTCCCTGCTCGAGTTAATCGACTGTCATTAGTACGTGCTTCGACTTGCTGCACATGAGGCGAGCTTTATCCTACAATTCTTTTCGTCATCCTAAGAATACGTTTCTTTATCGACTACAATCTTATCGTGGACTAGTCTAACATACACCCCCTTAGCTCTGTCGCCCCTTGTGCTCTTCCTTAATTACTTTCGTTTTCCTAAGGTGACCGGGGAATAATCGTTAGACATCGATATTTTCGTTCCTTTCAGTTTTCGGCAACTTCTGAACACTTCAAGCTTATCATTATATCATAAAACTTCATGATAATTGGTCTTGCTTTGTTCGCGCTTTCTTTTTTTGGTCTCTAGAAAGACTGGCTAGTCTTCCATTTACTACCACCTTCGGTGACTGCTCCGGAATGGAAGCGCGTGGTGGCGCTGCGAACAATCGGCGTGCTAGGATTCGGCAGTTACCGAGCGACAAAACAAATCTGGAGAAAGTACGACAGACACGAACAAATGAGCACTTCCCGAGAAATTATGAACCAAAAGTATGATTTCTTTCGTTCGTAATTTTTGCTTACCCAGGATAATCTTTGGGGGACCGGGCAAAAGTCTAAAAAACCTCACCCCTCCCCCCGCCTCTTCCCACCGGCGAGGGAGTCACCAATTTTCCTCTGGTCAAACCTAGTCGGCGTTACCCCGGCACTGGGCCCACTCGGAGGCAGGGCGGAAACTTTGGGCCGCAGCCACGCGGGAGGGAGTTCCAATTTTTCTCTGTCCCGCCAATCCGCAGCTGTTTCAGTTAGCTGCTCTATGGTGTCTGGAGCGTGTCTTCGATTTGTGTGTATAACGTCCTATGCTGCCCATATACCAAAAGTGGTCCCGGAGTGGCAAAAAATGACGTCACAGAAGCCGAAGTGTCATGCTGTTACATGTCGCGATACTGGCGGTTGGTCATAGAAAAGCTAACGAGAAGCTGCGAGTAGCACGAGCGAACGCGAGTGTCGCTGTCGTCACGGCGTCCCAATTTCTGGCTTCCAAAGCTTCCGTGGACTGCCACACTGGAGAGCGACCTGCAGCAGAACAGGCGTCTGCCACATACATCACAGCTGTTGGGACGCCGCCAGGATCGCGACCGGCGCCAACATGACACTTCTATGACGTCATCAGGCGAAAATCGAGGGACAACTTTTTTGGACGCGGAGACGGAGACGGAATCCAGGCACCATAGTTGTACGTCCCAACGTGCTTGTCGTACAATGTTGCCAAGCGTCTCGTGCGAAAGAGAACATATATTTCAAGGAATACAAGAATAATAAAAATAAAAAAAACAGGATGAACCTTTTTTTTTTTAAACGTTTTTAGCACGTGCTACGTGGCTATTTTCATCCCAGTTAAAGTCAAAATGAAAATATAAAAGCTTCCAAAAGAATGCAAACGTGAAGGAAAATCAGAAGCCGCATGGCCATTGCATCAACGATGGCTGCGCTCGCGGTAGCACTGGCGTGCTGGAACGGAGGCTGCCTCCTACAATATTCGATGCTACGAATGTGTGGGAATTAGCGGCGAGATGTTTTGGTGGCGCCCTCCTATGGTTCCCCCTTGTGACGTCATTACCTTGCGAACAACAAGTTCGATGGTGTTTGTAAATAGCATGGCGGAAGCCTGAAATCATTGCGCTCTCAAAGCAACACTGCCAACACCGTCGAAATTAAAGTTCTTCCATTCCTCTTATTTCCGTCGATGGTACACCCTTTCCGACGTCATAGTCAGCTTTTGGGCCAATCGTGGAAGGCCGACCACAGCGACGCTTTCGGTCGCGCACGTCGCCAATACTTGCCCCTGCCTTCTGAAACAGTAAATGCGTCGCTAACGCTGGCCATCGGCGATGCAGCAGACGCTACCATCTTGTCCGCGCGGGGTAGTAAATAGCTAGTAAAAAGGTAGTAACTGCAGCATTTACTAAGCTTTCACTACCTACCGCGCGTTTGAGGTAGTAAATCGTGAGTGAAAGTTAATTGGTCAGAGAAACGTAGTAACTGCTGCGGTTACTAGCTTTTTGCTAGCTTTTTTTTTTAAGTTTGTAGAGGTGTGCCCAGATACTGAGAGCGTCAGGATAAAGAGCTTCGATCCATGCGCGTTTTTTTTTTTTTTCTGAATGCGTATCAGAGTGTGCGGCTGGCCTTTTATATATCTAGGAATGTGATACTGGTTGTTTAAATAGAATCGTGCTGAATAATTATTGGCACAGTGCGACATATCGGCTCACTTCACAGCGTCAACTTTAGGAATCAAACTGCGCTTTTGGTTTTAAAGCGATATTTGCATACCCCTTATAAATGCTTGAGCAACTCGAAATATAGGATCTGAGGGGATTGCCGGTGAACATTTGTTTAGACGCGCTACGAAAGATACTTGAGCAACGCGAAATGTAGGATCTGAGGGGATTGTCGGTGAACATTTGTTTAGATGCGCTACGAAAGAAATTGGGGCATCGGAGCCAAAAGAATAAAAATGTTGGTGTCCTACGCTTCTTCCTAGTTCAAAGTACCTGACCTGTTGACTACGTATTAATTTTTTTCAAATATGTTATATATTTATTATTTTTATATAGCTTCGTCGAACAAAAGTAATAAAAGGGAGTCTCTTGTCAGCAAGTACAGTAACTGAAATAATTTCAAAAATATTGTGTCTTTATTACATATTGTTATGTTAGTAGACTGCTGATTGCGGCCTTTACATTATCGCACGAGCTTAAAATAAAAATAAAGTTCAACACAATATGCTCGAGTATATTACCCTAAAAAAAGCCTGTGCGCCTACTTTCCCGCACAACACTCGGAGAGCCAATCACCGCAACTTACTGCGGCAGCTCTGCGAATGACAATGCCGAAACATATGTTTAGACCAAAGAACGCAGTCTGAGTTGTGACATGAAGCAATGCAAGCGTGACGTGTTGCATTGCTTAATGTCACAACTCAAACTACGCTTTTTGGTCTAAACATATGCTTCGGCATCCTCATTCGCCGAGCAGCCTCCGTAAGTAGCGGTGATTGGCTCTCTAAGTGTTGTGCGGGAAAATAGACGCACGGACTTTTTTAGAGTGAGTGCGCACTTGTCGAAACAACACAATTTTATTTCATTGTTTAGGTTCGCCTCGCACGATTTAATTAATTATCGCCTAATTTACGCTTTACTATACAGTGCCGACATGATTTATAGTTAGCCTCGTTTGGCTATCATCATCATCATCTTCGTCGGAACAAAGTTTCTTTGTTACCCTCTCCTGTAGTGTAAAGACGAACGATTGTTCACCTTGTTTATTAACCTCCGAACCCTATCGTTCGCATACGCCACTACCGCGCATCCAATCGAAAGTGTGCCACAAAGGTACACCACGCTCCGTCGGCTTTAGTCGTTCCTTTTTTTCTATTCTTTTTTTGCGGAAATTCCTAATGTACGTGTCACAGTCCTCCCGAACTGTATACGGCTGCACCGCATTTCCGCAGCGTCATCCTCTCGCTGGCTGGGAATGTCGGCGATCGAGAGCCTATAGATTCCAGAGAGAGAGAGAGAGAGAAAGAGAGAGCAACTCAAAACCACGCAGAAGGTATTGCAATTTAATGGCCGACACTTCCCGCGCAGATCGGTTGCAACTGCGCATGCGTTGCATGTCGCGTGGCATGTAAAAGACAGTCTGCAGATATGTTTAAAGCAGGTATGAAGCCCATATGCTTCGAGCATGCTTAAACCGTCCCGCAGGTAATTCTGCCAGAGTGTCTGCAGCGAAGAAAGCGTGTCTTTAGTATATGATGTGTACGAGCAGTACGTGACAGGGGCTTAAAACACGTGAGCCCGGTGGAGCAGTCGGAAACACTCCGAAATCTAGGCGCACTAGTCTGCGACGATCGAGAGGAGTTTCGGTCTACCAAACCCGGCTGCAGCCATCATTTTTTTTTTTTTTTTGCTTGATTTTTGTATTTTTGTTAGTTTTTTTTCTCTCGCTACTTTCGTGCGCAATAGTGGCTTCCTTGCGCGCCTCGTTGTTCTTTGTTTGTTTTTTTCGGGCGCCAATCCAACTTCCCCCTGACACCGTTGCCTATATCGAGCTCGCTCATGCGTCGCTGGATGCACTCTTTTCGTGTACACGCGCGCAATGCCTCTACACCGATCTCGTCGCGCGTCGTGTGCGCGTTGTCAAGTGTGAGGTACAAACGCCACTCGCGAAGATGGGAGTCGCCGGCGCCTGTTGCAAAACTTTCATGAGTGCTGCAGTTTGGGCTGAGTACTCCCCCCCCCCCCCCCCCCCCCCCCCCCCACACACACACACACACACACACACTTCCGGGCTTGGAGAGGATACGAAGGGCTTCTCTTTACCACCCATAATATGAGCCGAGGAATGTACCTTTTCTTACTTTTGCATTCCAACCAAGTGTGCAAGATCCTAGAAGTCCCAGATGGCTTGGTTTAGGCAACCCGGTATTCTCCGACATGTACAGTGCTAATCACACTTGTATATAACGCGCGAGCGTGCGGCTTTCTCCGGGGAGCGCTAGACTGGTGGCATTCGCGGAAACTAAGCTAGTCACGTGGCGCAACATAGAACGGCCCGCTCGAGGGGTGTCCTGCCTACTCTATCAGCTGGCGGCGAACGCGGAAGGCTGCTCGCACGCTTTTTACAAACATAATTGCTCGAACAATAAAGCAACTAAAGCATGACGGCGTATCAACGATGCCGTCATCAAAAAACAAAAATATATCATAAAGCACTTTGCTTTTATCGTTTATCAAGCTGATAGAGTGGGCAGGACACCCCTCGAGCGGGCCGTTTCATGTTGCGCCATGTGACTAGCTTAGTTTCCGCGAATGTCACCAGTCTAGGGCTCCCCGGAGAAAGCCGCACGCTCGCGCGCTATAGGCAAGTGTGATTAGCACTGTACGTAACGCTTTACTAGTAACGATTTACTTCCACAGAGTTACTTTTATCGGTAACGAGTAACGCATTTAGTTACCTTTTTAGAGAAGAAAAGAGTAACGTACTTAGTTACTTGTAAGGCCAAGTAACGAGTAACGGTATTTCGTTACTTTTGAAGTGTGACGTGTACAACAACGTTTAAGCAGTCTTCTTTTAATTCTAACCTGAATATGCATTTATTGCGACAAAGACACATAAGCAACCCGAAATACACTAAACTGTATGACAGGATAGCAACGTTTATCGCAGAACACGTGAGTCGAACTCTACAGCTGGGAATGTTCATCATCCGGCGAACACGATAAGGTTTGTTGGTTGAATCTTCTAGAATCGTTTTGAGAACGAGGATAAACTCGGAGTTTGCAACTGCGACAAGGCACAGAACTCCTTGTCAACTCGGAACTTTAGAAGTGGAGAGAACAAAAAGAGAGAGAGGGGAATCCCACCAGTTCTTCCTGAAGCACAACACTGCCGTTCCTTCGAGCGCGTCAGTAAAACGACCCTTCAGCGTCTCCGGAGATGTATTCTCAAGGAAGTGGGGAACATAACTGATGAAAACTTGGAGAGGCAGCTACTGCTTAAGTGCAGTGACTACTGAAACAAAAACAATAAAGCATGAAACAAAAGCAGTTGCGCATTTGGTCGTCAAAGATAAAGTAGCGCGTTCCTTTAGACAATCAGTAACGAGTAACGTATTTAGTTACTTTTTGAGCAAGTAACGAGTAACAGCATTTAGTTACCTTCTTGGGATAACATGTACATTTATGGGTATTCTAGCTCACATCCCACTATACATATCTGTTACTCAACAGCTACGCCGAAATAAGCTTTCGTCAGTATGACAAAAGCGTATGGCTGCAAGAGATTGCTTAAGTAGGCAAGATGAACCTACCGGTAAAGTGCCGTGTTGCAGATATCGGACATATTGAACGGCGTAAATGGTAAATTAAACGAGTTACCTCACAAAGAGTTGGTATCATATTGAGAGAGAACATTTCCATATATGATTTGTCCAATAAACATATCAGAACTCGTGTAAATTGTGTAACGTTTATATAAGTTCTCGCATGTTTATTGTCAACACTCATATACATTTTTTTTTCATTGGGATATTGACCCGCACAAAAATATTGTAGACGTGCGAGTAGAATGAATGAATGGTGAGGTAAAATATTTAACGTTTGTAAAAGAGGGTCATCTGTGCCTCATTCTATATTCGTTCGTCGATGTGCAGGACGACCTTTATGCTGCTGAACCGTCGATGCAGCGAAAAATTCGGAGTACATACCTCCTTTTTAATTTCTATTCTGAAGCTAAAAAGGTGAACCGAGAAATTTACGAACTAACAAATTTATCTATCGGAAACGCATGGTTTAGGTAGTCCTTGGCCAGAGCTTTGGCGCCAAATTTCACCTTGAGTACTGTGTGACGCAGACCCAATCACGCGGAACGTATACAAGGAAGAGATGTAGGTGCGATAATTCCGCCGCCGTCAAATATATACGCGTGTTCCTTGGACAACCATCCACTAATCATTGGATAATCGCCTGCGCAAATACTTTAGGATTACGAATGCCACACGTGTATATATAGCCTACACTCAAAGCCTCTTTAACCTTCCGGGCTAACATATTTGTTTTAATTTTTTTTACGCTTTTTCACAAATGAGCGGTGTTTCATGAAAGCCCACCCACTTTTAAAAGGATAAAGGCAGTGTTACTTAATATGAGGACGGTGAAAATGTGTAGCCAGGCTGTGGGTGTCTGGAGCACCCACGTTACACCCTTTAGGTTGTAAACCAAACAAACAAAAAAAGTCTTTAGCGTGAAGTGAGCGTGCAACGGTTAGACTGACGAACCAACAAGGTGGCACAATACCCGAAGAAGTTAACGAAACTCTAGGCGAACTCCATCCCTGAGTTCTGAAGGTAAGCTTCCTTGCATTGCTTTGCTGCTCGCGGTGAAGTTACATTTGCAGGCAGCGTCCATGCGTAATCGACTTCGATAGTAAGTTTCGAGAGCTGGAGAGAAAACTCAGTTTCACCTTCTGATGTCCCGCCGCAGACGCTGCAAGCCACCGGAGCCAATGTATTGGCGACTCCAGCTAAATTGGCGCCACGTAGCGGCGACGCCGAGAAGTTAAAAAGAGGAGTTCGTTTCGACTCTGTCGTCTGCTATCGCTGCTTGGATCTCATAGGCAGCATAAAACAAACATTGTTTCCAGTAATTATTTTTATGCTTCCGCCGTGTCATTCCTACGCACTGACTAAAAGAAGGTTTCTACCGTCGAAAGGTCGCTTTGCTTTTATATGTAACATTGATTCTACCCTGCAGTGCAAGAAATTTATGGTGGTCTGCGTGCTGAACGACGAAAACGACCTCCTTTCGTCCGCCATTTTGCCTGACCAGCGCGCCCCCTATAGCTTCCCTGGAGCCGCGAATAGCTCGGTTTGTGTCACGTGACCTTCCGGTCTGGTTGACGGAGCGACGCGCACACCATGAAGTCCCGTGGCACATGGTCGGCTAAGATTCCTCGTAGCATCCGTTGTAGTACATCGTAAGATAGAAAATATATACCCAAATTGTCATGCAGGTTTCGTTTCGCCACTTGCCGTCATTTTTGACTATGAAGTAGCACTACGTATTATCATTAATATCATACGTATTATCATCATCTGCTCGTGATGACTGAAGAGACAAAATACTCGAGTGCAATTTGTTTCAAACGTTTATGGCAAGATTCGAAACTACTTTTCTTTGTCGATATAGTTTGAGTATTTAATTCTTATATTTTCTCGTAGTTTTCTAGATTTCTTACATACAATATTACTTTTTTCTTCTTCTACGGAGTAACCAACCAGCATAACCGTAGGCTTGAATCTTTGTTTTGTTTCTTCCCCAATAATAAAACATAAAATTATATTCTAATTTTTACAAACATTAAGTAACTTCTTAGAATAACATAAAAAAGGCGAGTCTTTGAGCAACTACGATCAACGTCGCCTGATTTTTTTATAATTCGGAATGTACCGGCGGTGAAGTCACTGTGTGTTTCGTTGACCCACCTTGTGATTCGGTTAGGAATGGCACATCTTGATGTGCTGTGAAATAATCATTGCCAAGCCGATGAAACAAAGATCATACAACAATGGTTTCTTTTCGTCAGATAGGATTAGGTGTAATGCGACCGCAACAGGGGCTGCTCCACAATTTGTTTCAAAGATTATTTGATATATGAGGGTGGCGGTTACACACGATAAATACGCAGACCATGAAACGGAAGACATGATTTGCACGTGACTTGATTGCATCGCTCTGTTCGTTTTTGACGCTATGTCTATTCGTTTTTGACGAGAAAAACGAACTCGATGGAGTAAAATGTACACGCCGCAAGAGGTACGAACTCAGAAGCAAGGCCACTACAATGGACGCTAATGTGACGACAGCAGCAGCCATGTATTGAATAAGCCTTTGTCACACTTTAAAGGGCCCATGAAACGAATTTTGGGTTGGAATGAATGAGTTTAAATTGAGACTTTACTAATCGCATATCGTTTTGTTGGCCAAAAGAAAGAGGCTAGAAAGTCAAAAGCCAGCTTTTCGGTACGAACATTTGAAAATATAGCGGACTATTTTGTACCTTCTTGCCTTCGAAAGCTCTCCGCCTTTTCACTATGATACATCCGCGGTTCCAAAAGCGCGTCACCGGCGCCAAACTGATGTCAGCAGAGCCCAGCTCACGCATTGGACACGAGAACTGCGTCACTCGGACGTATGCGCTCGTCAACAATCAATTCGTTGACGAATATTTGGATTCGCGTTCGTGGCCAATGAGTGCCCTGACGGAACTTATCGTCACTGGGGAATGACAAGTTCTATGGTGTGCATAAAAAGCACGGTGGAAGCTAGGAGTCATCGCACCGGTGCCGAAGGAATGTCACGACCACGTGATTTCACAATTCGCATTTGAGTTGAGGATTAAAGCTAAGGAGGAAGAAGTAGGAAAATCGTTTCATGACCCCTTTAAGCAAGCGCACCGGCACAAATGTGACCCCGGTATACTCGAACGTAACGCCACCGAACCCGAAGCTGCTCTGTCGCAGCGTAAATTCAAATGAGTATAGAAAATGAAAATTTATTTAAGTGCGCCCTCCACGAAACTTCCTAACGTGTGGATCCCGATTTTGACGTGGCCGCGGGAATCGCCCCACTGTGTCGATAGCCGAATGTTGCACGTAGATTACTCACTAATAAAAATTGGTGTGTGTATGTTTATACAGCCTAAAGTTAGTCTCCCTCAACTGGTGACTTGTCTCTCGGCCGCAGATGAGCAATTTATCCAGAGCGTTATGACCACTAGCCTGGGGTCTTTAACGTGCATCACGCAGCATTAGTGATACACGACCTCACGCTGGTACAATGCTCATCCAGATCAAAACGGACAGAGGTGCATGGGGATTGAACCCAGGATCCCTGGATTCTGCAGCGCGAGCTTTCGCTTAACCCCACTAATACGTCGTGAGCGCCCGACTTTGGCTCCATTACAATCAGTGCATCGGTAGACACGTTCGGGGTATGGCTCATGTCCAATCGATGGGGGAGACGGAAGTACCGAACTCTATCAATGTCCGGAGCACAGAAAGTTCCCTCTGTACTGACAACCCCGGCGAGTGGCTATGGCCAGATACACTGGTATTCACAGCTTATGATTATGTCACGTGGCCACTTATCCTGTCAGAGAGTTGATAAAACGCTTTTCTTGGGCATTTCCTTTTCCACAATAAACGAACTCGCGTTTCGTTCTCTATGAACGTCAAGAATTCATTCTGAGAAGATTTCGGTTGAAGTAAGAAGGTCATCTCATAATCCATTTAGAAAGAAGAATAGAAAATAAATACACGAATAAAAACTTGGTAAATACGAGAGACATTTATTCCCAACGAGTTCCTGGTTAGTTTGTGGCGGCTTGCATATAGCATCGCGCGATCGGCTAACGGGACTCGTGCGTACAAGAAGTATGCGTCGTTTCGTCGACAGTTCGGATCGAGCGCCGTCATCCATCGGCTCATTCCCGATGCATTGTAGAGACCCGGGTCCCGTCAGCGTCTGGTGCCGCCTCCATCGTAGCCTCGGGCCGGTTTCAACGCGGCAGCTTCAAGAACGAAACAATCAGCATCCCGCTCGGACCTGGCCGTAAACGCGAGCTCCACCAAAGAGCCGTTTATTATGTAAATGCCGCCTTTCTTCGTGTCGGGCTGCCGAGAATTGCCGCAACACCGACACCGATGAAAAAAAAAAAAAAAAAGAAACCTGCCAGCATCTGTTTTTTGTTTAGCTGTTGCCCGACGTGAGTGTTTTCTTTTCCGCCGACAAAGGGCGAACGACTGTGTAATGAAGCCGGCCCAAACAGTAATTGTTTATTGGGCCGGACGTCCCACGATTTCCCGAGGTGGCCGGCTCCTCATTGGTTCGTAGAAGGTGCGAACGTTGGCTCGCTATTGGCTGAGGAGAAGCCGTCGTGACTGACGGAAGCCGTAAATAAACACGCGCGGGGAGAACGGGTCTTGCAACGTTTTCTTCGTGCACGCTGTCGCTAAAAGCGCGACGCCGCGGAAGTTCACGAGAAGGGGTTCGAAGCAGGCCGACACCTGCTGCCGCTGTGTGGCGTGCGTCTTCCTCTGGAAGGTAACGTCACGAATAGGATTGAAAGGGGAAAACATGTTGGCACTTTAACGTCACTTCCGATTCACGAAATCTAGGTTGCTTGATTTTGTCGAGCACGATCTCCTATCACCGCCATTAGTGCGGCGATAATGGAGCTTTAGGTACTGCCACGAGGTGACTATGACTTTTGAAAAGTGTCTATTGCTTCATGAAACTTTGCGAAGGCAAGACTGGAAGAAATAGTTCCCGTTCATCCTCGCAATTTCACCGTGACCAAGAAGCTTCCGAATTATTGGTGGTCCGTGAGTATACTAGGCCAGACTATAGGACCGGTACGCCTCTGTAAAGTTGTGCACATTCCAAGCCGACATCGTTTTATGACCCCTTTCAGCTGAGACCGCAGCCAATGGCACAAGCACGAAAGCTCCAAGTCACTGCTTTGAAGTATTCTTCCGCAGATTGAGCGCTCGCGCTAGAAATGCATGTCTCAAAGCCAGGAGAGCGGGCTAGCTCGCACTTGTATAGCTTTGGCTGCAGTCTCAGATCAAGGGTGAACGGAGTACAGTCATCGCCTGCTCAACGCAACACCGCCAAAGTTGACGATCTGACATTATACCCCTATTTCCGCAGTTTCATGTTAAGATTATCTTGCGCTCATCAAAATTGGGTTGATTGTATGTTTATACAGCCTAGAACTTGGTTTGCCTAAACGGGCGACGAGTCTCCCAGCTGTAGATGAGAAATTTAGCCAGTGCAGTGAAACCGCTAGCCTGGGGTCTTTAACCTGCATCACGCAGTAGTGATACACGACCGCACGCCAGTAGGGAGTATTCACTGGACGCCATATTTGTGGGTGCTGTTTAGAGCGCATGCTCAGAACGAGCTCAAATCAATAGGCTGCTAAGACCGGCACTCTTGATGGTGTGGAATGCACGTTGCAAAATAGCTGTGGAAGCTCGCCATCAGCACGCGCTCAGTATTCGCGCACACAGCTATGGCCACCAGTGAATACTCCCTATACGATGCTCATCCAGATCGAAACGAGCAGGGGTGAAGATTGCGCGAGCTTTCGCTCCACGTGCTTCGAGGTGGTGTGCGCTAGCCCACTCGGCCACCGATCCCCCCTTGTGCTCACCAAAGTTCTTAAGACCAGCAGTTGACAAGCTCCACGGAAGGACGTCGTTGGAAAAGGGGCCTTCTCTGCTGCCTGCACGCGAGTAGGCAAGGGCGGGCGTTCTTATGCGGAGCACAAGTTTGTCTTCTTTGTGCACAGGGGTTGCGATGACGTCAGAACTTCGAGCTCTTATTGGCTGATTGAGAAATATAGTAGGTACCCCTGAAGGGCATCTAGCATTGAGGTCTACCCACTATACCTTCAATCTAAGCCAATCAGAAGTCAGAACTCAGTGTCGTTCTGACGTCACCGCAACCCATGCGCAAAAAGCAGACAACTTGCTCAGAGCCGTGTATATAGTTATAGAGTGTCTGGTCAATGGGAGGAGCCGGTGGAAGCCGGGGAAGAGCGGCGAAAGCGGCGCTTTAAAGCGGCGTCGTCACCAGTGCCGCATTTTCCCCCCGTGATGAAGTTGCGAAGTAAGAATGCGCTGGAATTACCTTGAAAGACTCGCGTAGTGTGGCGCAGATTTTTTGTTTTGGTTTCTGGATGAGGTTGAGAGTACACGGGAGAATGTATAATTGTGACATATTGGTGAAAAGGGGGAGTTTCGAGGTGCCGAGTGTGTTTACTGAGCCAGAAGAGGCGACATGGACGAGAAAAATTTCCTGAAACATGAGATGACACTCCGAATGAGGGGTGCGCATTCGGGGTTTAGGTCACAACTTCCACTGAGCGAACTCAGAGTTTCTGCTGTGTACTCCGTCGTGGCCGCGGCCGCGAGTGCAGGTAAAAGAAAGTATGAGCGCGTACTGACTGTCGCCGTGGCGACAACGATACGTGTGTCGCCCTTTCGGTAATGAAGATGCGCAAATTTTAACTCTAACGTGTTGAAATGAAGTACTTGAGTACATCCTCACCGTAGATATTGTGATTAGAGTGTGTTTGTTGAGCTCATTGCCTCCGTTAAGGGAATATGTGAGCATAGTGGTTGGTCACAAGAACTGTAAATTAACGCGTCCAAGGTTATTGCAATAATTTCGGCTAATGACGTGCCCTTATTTTCGTCCTATTCTTACCAATTGATGACGAAACTCTCTACATATACGGCTCTGGGCGGATGGCGTATTGAGCGCCATTGAGCGGACGTGCCACGATATGGCGTCTGGCTTTCTAGGAAGCTTGACAACTGACTTTGATTGAATGACCTTCATGCTCACAGAAATGCTCACAGAACATTTCCCCAAAACTGAAATAGCCCACCGGGAAGGGTAGGAACGTGAGATCTTATACATCTGGAGCTTGGGAAGCATGCATAACTCCACGTGCTAGCATAGAGGACCAGAGGCTCCATTGTTGCGATCCAAACTTCCAAACGAATGTAAATTCCAGTATACTAGAATATGTTGGTGTGTGTGTTGGGACCGGAGCGGCTCGGGTGAGGCGTGTAGTGTCAATAGGTGTCGACACTGGCGCATCGGCAGTAGGAGTATATGGTGGTAGTTGTGCGCGCGCACCGCGTGCACGCGCACGTGTGAAAGCACATTCGGACTACAGTGACTTTCTGCTGCCCTGTCGACTGCAGCGCCGCGATTGTTGTCTTCACGCGCAGCCTCACAAGTTCCCATTGCCGAGTCGCGCCGGTCCAAACACTACCCCGTATTCTAATACACATTATGTAAATTACAGCCAGGTTTCACCTCACCTAAACATTTATCTGATAGTCAAAACTCTCAGTAAATAGATGAGTTTCAAGTGAAAGTGATATTTTGGGAGTTTGTTCACACCGCAGCTTGGAGCACGTGGAGCGAAAGCTCGCACTGCGGAACCCAGGGATCCTGGGTTCAATCCGAATCCCTGTTCGTTTCTATCTTGATCGGCACGGGTGCTGGCGCGCGGTCGTATATCACTACTGCGTTTGCACGTTTTAGACCCCAGGCCAGCGCTTGTACTGCATTGGCTAGATTTCTTATATGCAACTGAAACACCAGACGCCCATTGGGGTTGACTGGCTTCCGGCTGTATAGACATATGCATACAACACAAGTACTTTACTAGTTCGTCCATGTTCTTTTGAACAATGTTTTTATGCAGGTAACGCGAGCTGTGTGGGTACGCGTATGACTGTTTTGTCCCCTTCTTCGTCCGTCGTCTCTGGCTTTTTCAAATTCAAAAAGTTTACTAACTCTTTCTTCTGATTGAAGTTTCTCCAGGGGCAGGAGGGAGTTAAGTCGATGTTAAGCGATGACGTAACGTCATTCGATTTAAATGACATTAACTTTGTAATGGGGCAGGGGAATAAGACTTTACTTTATGGAAGCTTGACCACCGCTATTTGACAATAAAATGATTAAAAAAAACACATTAGGCCCGCGGTTACAAAATATTCCGGTTTTCTTTAAACGCACGTTCGCCACTGTGCCCTATACACAACGCATTGAGCAGATAACTCTGGAGCCAAAGTACACTGTAAAACAAAGACTGCGCTGGTCGCAGCAGTGTATTAAAGTCGGCCTCTGTTTCTCACGGTGCGGCGGGTGTCCATTCCCGCCTGGTCATGTCACCGCGTGTCGCTGTCGTTTCCCGTGACAGGCGCTTGCTGCAGTCGACGTGTCGCACTCTCGGTGACCAGTCACGAACTGGGGCAGACGGAAACGGAGACCGACGGATGCTCCTTTTCGTAACAGTCGCGCGTTCGCTGTTACCGTAGCGCTTTTCACGCAGGCACGCGTCCGGGCCCGATTTGTATACGATACTTGTTCGAGCCACGCGGGCAGACCAAAGTGACAGCTCAAATACATCGTTTTCATTTGAGCCATTAAATACACTACGTTTCACATGCCCCGCACGTCAGCTGCGCCCTGCCACGTGCGGCGATGACGCTTCCATCGCCGCATATTCCTCCCTGTTGAAGAAGGTCATCCTGTCCGAAGGTGGTCACTATTAGCGGCGAGATGTTTCGGTGGTGCCCTCGTTCGGTTACCTTTAGTGACGTCATTACCTTGTGAACAACAAGCTCGATGGTGTTTCTAATGAGCATTCTGGAAGCCTGAAATCATAGCGGTCTCAAAGCAACACTGCCAACACCGTCAAAATTTATGTTCTTAGATTCCTCTTATTTCCGTCGATGAGACATCCTTTGCTGACGTCATAGTCAGCATTCGGCCAATTGTGGTGGGCTGACCACAGCGACACTTTCGATTGCTCACGTCGCCAATATACTCTGTTCACCTTTAAGTTGAGACATGCAGCCAAAGCTACAAGCGCGAGCTAGCCCGCACTTCTGAAGAAAGAAGTGCGGGCTAGCTCAATCTTGCGGAGAAACGTTTCAAGTCAGGGATCTCGTGCTCTTGTGCATGCTTGTCGCATTGGCTGTAGCTTTCATGTGATGTCATTTGCGGCCACGCCAGTGTTTTATGCGCTACGAGCGTTCGGTTCTCCGCAGTTTCACAACGCAGAAGCTGTAATTCGAAGAAACCACGCAGTAAGAAGAAATAAACGTCGGTACCCAGCAATGGCGACCCTTGCAAGCTATGGATAGTGGTTACTGAAAAGGTGTGCGCGGGTGGAAGAGCTTTATTCGGTTGACCTACACAAGGCGCGTACCTTGGGTTTGGTGATCGAGGAAAGGGGTCGTCCGCTCACCGACGTAGTTGACTTGCGAAGTCTGCTGTATATAAGGCGGTACGATACTTTGTATTTCGGTAGACATTTTTTACAAACACCAACTTGGCTCCATGGGGTGGATAAGAGGACAAGGTCGAGTATAGTGGTCCTTTTTATGGTGTGCGTGATAACGAAGATTGGCGGTTTCTTGGTGTTCCAGTGTTTGGGCGCGTGCAAGTCGATGACAGGTTTTGGTACGGGAGGCTAGTTGAGCGATAGAAGCGTCCTGGTCATATCCAGTTGGGGAGGGAAAGATGGTGTCCGATGTGGGCGCCGGGTCTCGGCCATACGCTGGATAAAATGGAGAGAAGCCAGTAGTGGATTAAATTGCCCTATTATAGGCAAATGTGACGAACGGTTCAATATCGTCCCATGTACGAGTGTTGTGCGGTCACATAGGTAGAAACCATGTCCTAAAGAGTGTAGTTAAAGAGCTCAGTAAGGCCGTTGGTCTGAGGGGGGCACGGGGAAGTCACGCGATGCTTGACATCCCAAGCGTGTAGTAAAGCCTCCACGGTTTGACAAAGGCACGTTCGCGGTCGCTAATGAGGACGGGTGGGGCTTCATGACGGAGAACAATGTTATAGAGCAGGAATGGCGCACACACAGAAACAAAAGCTATACTTTTACATCCCTTAATTGTCACATATAAGACACCCCAAAACTTCGATTGGACGTACAGCGCTGACATTGAATCGACGGTACCAACTTTCACGAGCGGCTTGATGGCCGAGTTTTAGAGCTTATTAAAATAGCTAATATATGTGTGGCTGACTGCAAAAAAAAGTTATCGGGGTTTTCTCGGGCCTACTGCAAAACTTCAGTTTATGTTTTGTTTTGTAGTCTTTCATGCGTACTTTAGGCGTTTAATATGTTATATATCACCGGCATCAAGCCTCTCGTAAAAGTTGAAGCCTTCAGTTCAACGTCCATGCGCTGTACGGGGTTTCGTATATGTGTTTTGGGGTGTCGTAGATGTGTCAAGGGGTGTAAGGGCTACACTTTTTTTTTTTTTTAGAGTGTGCAATAACTGCTGCTCTCGCGTTGGGGAGAGAAGCAGTTTCGATAGCGAATTGCGTGGTCGATGGCGACGACGATCTATCGAATATGAGCGGTGGACACAGGCAGAGGTCCAAGGAGGTCTATTCCAACCATTTCAAAAGGCTCGTATGGTGGCTATCCCTTTAGCCTATGCTTCGACCGCGTTCGAACTTTTGTTGTTTCTTTGTATTATTCTCGTGATCTCGCGTTCCGCACCAGAGCAAGCACGCTTCTACATAAGTGTGGCAGTTTGAGACGCTCAATTGGGTGTGCTTCCCAAAAACAAGTCCTAACAAGTCACTTTTCGCAGCACCCCCTGGGCAACGCGGGAAGGATGCATTATCGCACATTTGAAGTTTAGACAGGTGCGCCACGCTCGCAGTTGTCCCGTGAACTCCTGTTAGCTTGTTTGCAGTCGGTGAGTCGGGGCCTTGATACTGATTGGTACTGCGTACGGCGTGTCCAACTGTTTCTGCGTATCCGTGTACCGTTCGCGAGCAACTTCGACTGCACTCAGGCTGCCCAGCTGACGATACCTGGGCGAGACTTGACTCGCATGATACGTGCTCAACTGCGTCTAAGCGCACCTTAAAAGAAAAAGAAAAAAAAAAAGAACACACGCAGGGAACGTGGTTAGTGGTAAATAACAGAATCTCACGCCACACGTTGTTGCTTTCAGTTGTAAATAAGAACTTCGCAATCACCGAGCCGAACGCCAAGGTGCAATGAAAGGCATATAAAATAATAGGTACACTATTCATCTCGGTTGCAAGTGTGTAAACGGCGCCTAAAGGCCGATGTGCAACCTCTATTTTCTGCAGGGAAGATAATCCCCTTAGCGCTCCCCTCTTCTAAACTGCGAAGGGAGCCAAATTGAAGCAAAGTAGAAAGTGGAGATATTCGCGACTCCAGCGACTTATAGGCGGCGCCACCACAAAACAAACATGGCGGCTGAGTCCAGGTCGCGTCGGCTCGGCCGGGCCGCCTGAACAGGTGGCGCGCTCAATTTAACAGATTTTCTTTTCTTTAATACCCAATTTTATAGGTATTTGAACTCAGACGGTTAAGTGTAGCCGGTGCACATAAACTTGCAAAGACTAGCTTTGTTTTCCCGGTGTTTTTTATTCTTTTCATGTCAAAGTTTCGTTTCGGAGATTTCGTTCAAAACAGAAACTATGGGCTCCGGAGAGACGTTAATAGGCTCTAATCAGTTTTGATCCTCTAAGGAAAGCGGCGATGACTACAGAATTGTTGCATCGAGAGTAATTTTCAGCTAAACCGCATACCTCGACAATGCGACTTATCTGTCCGCGAAATCGAGCTTGTGTGCGTATCCGCGTTTAAGAAACAGCTCCAGTCGTCTGCTCCGTCAACAACACAGGCTGCAGGAAAATTACGAAAATTAAACAAGCGCTTCTTGAGCCAAGGACCACGTTAATCCGCCGGCGCCCTACTAAGCAGCTGACACTCGTATTTCATTCAGGTTTTGGTAGCAATCGAGAAGTCATTTTGACGGGCGGGTTATGTATTATATTACGTGCTATGGTCCCACTAAAGTGATATTAGTATATTCTTCGGGTTGAAATATGAGCTTAGTTGACTAGCTATAAGTTGAACTGCTGAATAAAAGCATATTTGACAGACAGAGATACTTAGCCAAATGGTTCTATAGCCGGCAGCACGGAGACAAGCTGAAGAGAGTCTTCATCGGAGATTCGCGCGGAACCTCTCTGCATTGAACTCTGCTTCGAATCCTGAACGGAAAAAATGAGCATTTTTTGTGGCCGGTCAACCTGAGCAATCTAGACGCATATTGCTGCTGGCTTCGACGGGGGTATAATATAAATATTGGAGGCACGATAGATAAAAAAATGCCGTGACAACTTCTAACGTTGCGAGACTCGTCCCCCACCTTTTGAAAACAGATAATTTCCCTCATTCATCATTTGCAGCGAGCAGGTTTTCCTGAATGAAGTAATCAGCCGAACTCCTCCAGTGCGGTCCAGAGGCTTTTTCGGCGAAAAGCAGCCAAGATGAATAGCCAACGCACCGACCGGCGTGGGCGGCTCAAACGTGAAGCTAACCGAACACAACCAAACCCAAGAAAAGCAGCTATCGAACCTTCCCATTCACTTGACTGCAACATTGGTGTTCCCTCCAGTGAAATGCCCCGTCTGTCGTCTTCAGTCCACTGTTCTACATGCTTATAAGGAAATCACTTATCAGTTACAAAGTATTCGTCACTTTGAATGTGATTCGAGACACACAAGAAATCAAAACGTTTTTCGGTGATTCCTCCTCATTCAAGAAATCGAAAGCACGCGACCGTGTGCTGTGGAGTAAACGGGCTTTCAAACACGTGATAGAAGACAATCTACTGAGGCTTCACCACACTAATGATCGCTCGGGCAAACTTAAGAAATATTCGGACCTTCGTCAAATTCCATTGTTCGCCACCGCGCCGACAACACGTGTCCGCGAGAGCCACCAGAGACGCGGAGGGGCGCCGAGCGACCTGGTCCGGCTGGTTCGCGGTTTTCCCGCTTGGTGGCGTCCGTTTTGCTGGAGTCGCGAATAGAAAAGGAGGAGGCAGGCAAAATCAGCGAGCTCGAAGTGTCCGTCCGCGTTTACCTGCTTGTTACGCTTCATACGAGGTGCGGCTACCCCTGAGACTCGCGGTTGTATCCCAAAATAACGCAGTCAAACGGTTCTGCGTCTGTGTTGAAACATACCACATACGCGGAAGCTTTTCTTGCTCGGGAGCTCGTGCCGTCACTTTGAGCAACAATCGAGCACGGGTCCGCGGGGGCCACAACCGGCAGCATACGATATACGTTACATTCAACACTGTACGACTTCAACTTCCGCAGACGGACTCACGTAGGTCCAAAGTTGTCCGCCGCTCGCGCGCAGAGCTTGGCTTGGCGGTATAGTTTCGCCGCTCCTCGATAGATGGCGGGACCGACTCAGTTCGTTCGAGCCTCACCAAACGGCGGTTTCGTGTTGGTCTCCCCCACAGAGCGTCGTCCGTTTCAATCTCGCTTTCGCACCTTATCTCAGACCGCCGCTAAAGAAAAGAAACCGGCCTTCGCAGAAAACGTGTCTGCTAAAAAACCTTTAGATTAAATAAAAAAATCGAAAAATAAAAAAGCGCGAATGGATTATTGTCCGGATGTGACGTGAGCTAAGATGGCTACCCTCCAGGAAACTGGATGGGGATCCGCTGGTGAATGTCTGATGAGGTACGGCGGTACTACGCGAGGTCTCGTGTATGCATTGCGGCTCCGACTACAAAGTAAGCGAGCGTCAGGCAGGGAATACTGATGAGTAGGCTTCATTCACGAGTTCGCCCTAGCTCGAGGGGACGGTTCGAAGAGTAGGTGCGGAAAATGAGCCGCTTGCATCGATTTGGGAGAATCTTCAGGCAAGGTCGCCGAGTCACCCAGTTCTCTTCGACTTGCTTTTCAAGGGCAGCTGGAGTCTAATCGCTCTATTTTAGTTGTATATTTACGTACAGGAAGAGTATGATATTGCTGGAATCCGACGAAGCATTGAATTGTCTCTCCTCTCCCTATTAAGAATCAGATCTCGTAAGACAGGACTGAAACTGTTCTAGGTTAAGGTATACGAATGTTTTGATGTTATTAATATTGAATTCTCCGAGGATTATTCATAAACTGGGAAGACGGTTGCCGTTTCGAATATGATTCTTTTTTTCGTGGTCCACCGAGGCAATAAATGTTTCCTGCGTTTAGTTTTATTCCTTTCGCACAGTACATTTTAACTCGCAGGAAACATGAAGTACCTTCACAATTACCAGGAAGAAAGTTGGCGGTTTAAATCGACTAGCGACACCACGCGCCTTTGAGCAATATGTTTTGCAAAAACTCGTTGACCTGTAATCTTCTGTTTGCTACTCTTTTTATTTGTCTTCGAAAGAGAAAAAGTTATAAACGTCGCAAAGTGTGCGCCAATGAATCGTATTAAAAGGGCTGTCAAAGGCTTAGTTTAAGAATCAATATTGATACAGAGCGTTTTTTTTCAAGCTTAACAAATTTGTAAAAAAAAAACAAAAAAAAAAAAAAAAAACAGCCACGAAAGCTACATTGATGCGGTTTGGGCGGGTGAGTTATACGGCCAGGGGGACAGAATATAAGGGAGTAATCGTAACGATCAGTCGGCTAATGAGCTAATATATGTTCATGAACTTTTTAACTATTGAAAATAAACATATGGCTCCAATTAGAAATTTGCTGGACATAATTGAAAACCACTAAATAAGTCAATATTAAAAATGCTTGGAACAGGTGAGAAGCACGGGGGAGAGCTAAAGTTACCACTCGTGGAGCAGGAGCAAGGCTTACCGAAGCGATAAAGCACCCGCGCGGTTTTTCCGTCTCTTATCATAGCCAGCCTTGTGTTTGTTCCATGAGTGGTAACTTTAACGCACTATTGCGCTTCCCACGTGCTCAAAGTCTTTGTAATATTGACATATGTAGTGTTTCTTATGTATGCTCAGCAAATTTGTAATTCAAACGACATGTCTTTTTCACTTATTAAAAAGTTAATTAACCTATTTAGGTAATGATTATCGTGACGATTATCCCTCTATATTATGTTTCTCCTGGCCGTACAACTCACCTGCATAAACCGCCTTAGTGTAACTTTCACGGCTTTTGATAAACAAATATGTTAAGAATAAAAAAAAAAAAGAAAAAAACACCACGTATATATGAAATAAGCTTGGTGATTCGTCAGTGCAAGTTCTCCATCGCCAAGTGATGAAGTTACCACGTCCAGTCTTAAAGTAAAACAAAAAGCACTCAATGGGAATCTTAGTTTACGCGAGTAGCATGACCTTTCAAGTTCTAAACATGATCGCCAATTGTATCTCCTTCACATACAAGATGGTCTCAACGCAGGAGGGTTCGTTATATAGTACCGCATAACAATTTTTTTATTGGAAATTGCAGTTTTTTTGTTTGTTTTTTTTATTCGTCGAGCCAAAGGAACGACAACAACAACAAAAAAAAATATTTTTTTTTTTTCCGCAATCGACGCGGTTTTAGTTGGACGTCTGGGTCTATCCAAACGCACCTCAGACGTCCGAGGTATAATCAAGACAAATTGGTCTGTCCCCCCGATAGCTGCCGATGATTCGACTGCTATAATCTGGCGCCAAATATCCCCCACTGCATATGCAAGCTAGGAATCTCTAATACTGTTCCTCCTTTTTTTCTTTTTTCCTCGACATGATCGCGATCGGAAGGCTATACATGATTCCAATCCCCCACGCGTCGATTGTCGGGTAGCCTTTCCTCGTGTTCGAAGCTATCGCTCACGAATGACGACACTGCTGCATTCGACGTGTATACGGTAACTTCCTCCGGATAAAGCACAAAGCGAATCGCGTAAGTCGCTATTGTTCCCGACTCCAGCCACCGACAGCTTAAGAAACGTAGACCATGGCCAGTTCTCAGGAATATCTCGGTTAATGTTCCACAGTCAACCGAATTGCGGCTCCAGAAACACCGATGAACGAATGATAAAGCGAGAAGCGTGATCCTTTAATCGGCCACCCCTGGAGTCACTCGAGCTTTTTGAACTTACGCGTTGTGTGATAGACATGCACGAGCATCGTTCATGTGCGGAAACAATGAAGCGGTGTTTCAAACTGAAACATTAAACGTGCCCGCTAAAGAAATCACGAAAAAATATGTATAAAAATCGCTAAATAAGGCGCGATCGTTTTAACACCGCGTTTCAATGTCTGTTCCACTCCCGTCCGTAATATCTCAATGGAGTTGCCAGCGTAACTCTCGCTGACAACAATTTCTTGAGAGTAAGCAAAAATAACGACGGGAGGACTCTCGAACGTTTTGGACCCGGTCAGAAAACAGGGTAACGGGATTCGAAAACCGCTAAAAGAAATTGAAAAAAATCCTGCAGTCGCAAAACGGCAATCCCTCCCGCTGGACAACCCAGAAAACCGCTACATTTGGCGGAAAAACCGCAAATTTGGCAAAACTGCAACTAATGTGTTTACCACGTTCAGAAAAAAAAAAAAAAAAAAAAATAATTAAAAAAAAATCAGAAAGTGGGTTTTTAATTTTTGCCTCGCGACGTCATGAAAAGTGTCGCGTTGTCTCCTGTCGCGATCCTGGCGGTGTCCCAGCAGCGGCGGTTGATGTAGCAGACGCCTGTTCTGCTGCAGGTCGCTCTCTGGTGTGACAGCCCACAGAAGCTTCGGCAGCCAGAAGTTGGGACGCTGCGACGACAGCGACATCTCACGTTCGCTCGTGCTTTTCGTCGGCATTTCTATACGACCAACCGCCAGGATCATGACATCCGACAGCACGAGACACTCCGAATTCTGTGACATCATTTGTTGCCACTTCGGGACCAGCTTTGATGTATGGGCCACCCCTCGTGTGTCTTAAGCTGTACGTGACAATTAATAAGCGACGTGCGCGACCAAAAGTGTCGCTGGGGTCGACATTCGCGATGGGTCAAACCATAGCGTAGGTTTGACCCATCGCGTATTTACCATAGGTATTTACTACAATGCATAGTTTCCTGTATACCCCCAATTGCCGGTTCACGGCGAGCTCGCAAATCTTGCCAATCACGTGACGCGACATCGTGGTCCTGACGTCACGAACGGAGACCGTAAGAGGGCGCCACCTAAACATCTCGGTGCTAATATGTTTTATGATTTTTCATCCAGTTTGTTCAATATATGCACTTCGTTTACGACCTTGTAATTTATCGAACTAGGACTTATAAATGTAAATGTTTCTACCCCTTTTTTCATTATTGTCTCATTGTCACCCGTATACATATTCGTTTTATTCAATCAATACCGTATATTTCACTCGTTTATCCGTCCAACTTTTTATCTGTACACACGTTTTTAATGGTCCAAAGTTTACTCTCGGTCTATTCAATAATACGCACGAGGCCTCCACCTTATCCTATATAGCGCGTTTCAACGGCACAAGAAAAGGAAAGAATCTCGAAACGCTCCATACACAAAACAAGTATATGCACACGAAGCCGCAAACTTTCACTTCTAGACAGGCATGGACGAACGATCTATACGCATCCTCGATGTATTGGCAAAAAACGGGAGCGCGACAGTCACGCCAGAAAACAGTTTGGCTGTCGCCCATTCTCAATACGAAGTGATACACAGCCTGTAGCACACTCGGTCTGCGCGAACGACGCAAAAGATTGTTTTTTCGTGCCTTGAGAGTTTGCGTGCAAATACCGCGACGCGCTTCATATGCGTACTATGTGTGTGTACCTCGCGTTTGGTGGATTGTGCGCCGGCACTCTTTATTTCATTAGCATCTTGCATACATGCATCTGATATACTTCGTACCTGTATAGCGTGAGAGATCCGCTCCTGTATATATATATATACGATATGTTTATATATAGGTGGATATACGGGGTTGGGATTCCTCTAGAATATCAATAACGGTCTAGGATAAACGAGCCCGTTCTATGATAGCTTTGGAAAGTGTTTTTTTTTTCTTCTTTTGTATACAGAGAAAGCGATGTGTTTGTATATGAAGAACCGACAACGCAATTCGTAAGGAGGGCCAAAAATTATTTACCGGCTGGGAAAGTATGACAGACGAGGATGCCAACTTAGTGTGACTTTTCCTTTCTTTAGTTTTTTTGTCATTTAAGCATTGGATTACATCGCTTTTCTTTTTTCTCTCTTGGTTCCGTGGAAACGCAGACATTGTTTGAACGCAGTGCCTCCGACGTGCACACACACACACACACAAATATATAAACGATGACGCGTCGGGTGTAGACGACCAACTGGAGTTTCTGGGGTTACGCCCTCTCGTTTGAAAAGCTACGATTTCGGTTATCATTAATATTTGTTCGAAACTTTTAGTATGCATATTTTTGCGTCATTTCTGCTTAAAGTCACCCTGCTAATGCACATCGCACAAAAAGACATCTGGAGACATTTTAGAAAGCATGTACGAAGCTCGACCATGCTTGCCGCGTTAATGTCATCATGTCCTCCGCGAACACCATGCTTTTTTTTTGTATACAATGTATACGAGCAGCGCCACTGCTGCTCTTAAGCCTTCTCAGTTTTGCAAAGTATATCTCTGGAACGTCTAAGATATATCGTGCTCAATATGGTCCTCTTCCGTGAACTCGTCATAATAGACACAAGAGTTTCAATAACGTTACAAAATAACGCACGCAAACTGTGATAGCGGCGTGGTGCGAAGAAAAGTGTACACCTCACACGACACCGCGATACAAAGCTTGAAATGGGCCTTCTGCTACGGCATAAGCCTTTCTCATAAGACGGCCGGGACAGTCTATTATATGTTCGCCGGCAGCTTAAAGAAAATGGAGTGTGCTTAGATATCTCGAGGATTCTTGGTTCGTGCGTTCGTTCTTCGATCGGCATTCTTATCTGCAGCAACGCCGTGATTTCACCAGGTGCAGAACGAGCCTAAACTGCGCAGTACCTGCCACAATGAGCTCCATTTCTTACGTTCTCAGCGAGACATGCATGGGTTTATGATCACACACTCCCCATATAAGATGCGCGGAACGTCTCCGATCACGTCCGTCTGTGCCGCATCATGATATGATTTTCGCCTCGTCATTTTTCGGCGCTCAATTTCTGTGGCGGTAGTATGCGGCGAGTCACGTCACACGAGCGGCACACAAACAAGCATGCACGTCGCGCTTCACGAAGTTCGCTCTCTCTACAGAAAGAACAAACATCAATGCAATACCAAGTCCTTACCTGCGTGCTTTTGGAGAGCCTCTCGGCGCACAACCTCGGTTCTCAGAGTGCAGAGAGTCCCAGCCACGCGTCTCGACTCTTCTCGCGAGCTTCAGAGGATGCGTTCGCCCGGAGAATTCCCCTCTTTGATGTTTTTTTCGCCACCGTCCCGGCGACGCAGCCGCCTCGCGACGAAGCCGCGAGGCGGAGGACTGCGGCGGAACAAGGCACGACGGCGAGCCGCCGCCATAACGTGCTGACTCTTATTTGCACTGATCGGAATACGCGTCAAGTACACCGCTGTCGACGGTCTCTTTCGGCGGTCATGTCGGACGAAAAAAAAAAAAAAGACATTAATAAAACATCGGCGAATTCGCTAGACCTTCATTATACCAAAGTTGTAGATACTCCCATTTCTCGAACGTATATATATATCCATCTATCTGGGAGAGCCAGTGGTGCGCCGTTCTTGTCAGGTGTAGAAAGTTGGATGCGGTCTCTCGTGGTATGAGGAGCAGTTCTGCAGACCTGCGACTTAATGGAGATGTCATACACCTGTTTGCATTCATATACATGCGCGGCATCTGCTCTCCATACGCGCTATGCACCCCACCTCCGGCTTAAGCAAAAACGATTATGCCTTTCGCTATCGGGTATTCAATTAACATCCGAGACGACGTGTATATTATACGCCTGATCGACGTGTGGGGATAGGCGCTGTTTTGCTTTGTGTCGCGGGGTGCGTCGATATAATTTCGCTCTTGAAAACAACTCAGACTTGAGCGGGAGCCGAAAAGGGCGTCTCTTTGTTAAACATTAGGCAGTATCGACATCGTAGTGTCAACTCGTGTCCCGGGCTGTAGCAATTGCGTGCAACGTATTGGTTTGGGAAAGAGCGACGACGGAACTTGTCAGAGTTGAAGTTACGTGACGTAAAACGTATCTGAGGAAACGATAGTCGGGGACGGGTTACGAACTGCGTAGATGCTCTGCCTTCAGCTTGAGCTTTCTGCCTTCGTCGCACTTCGTCGCACGCACAGCCAAAGCACAGCGGGAGGCAACGACTGCGTGAAGTGGGCGGAGCATGTACTGGGTTCCGAACTTGTCACCGACAATATTGTGGTACAAACGGACATCATAAGTGACGATAGTAAAATACGGTATATCTCGACGAATACGAACGCTTTTGTGAAAGGAAACGACACACTTGAGTCCTCACTTTATTCGAAATGTAGAGGAGGCTTTCCGTCGGAGCTCGTCTCGTCGAGGAATACCGTGGCGCCCAAACTGGGGTTCGAAAAACCGCGTGCACATTGTCGCGCCTTGCGGTTCGGAAACGGTGTGCTCGCGCGCGCGCTCTCCGTCGCCGGTGCTTTGTTTGCTCGAGCTGTGGCGCCAGCGTCGCGTGCCGCGGACCGGGAAAGAAAAGCGGCCTGACGACAAGTCCCACCCAGTTCCTCTAGTGCGCTTGCGCGGCTCCTCCCCTTCAGGGCGGAGCCAGCTGGCGTCCCTGCCCCCGCGGCGGGGCCCAATGACGAAGTGGCGGCCGTGGCGGCGCGGCGTGCGCCGCGCCCGCACAGCGGAGCGATCTCCCGTCGGAGTCAGATGTGCGCGGCGCCCGAGCGGAGGGCGGCATGGCAACGGGCTCGTCGAACCCCTACATCGGCACGAGCGCAGTGTCCAGCCTGACGTCGGTGCACCTGCCGCCGAGCCAGCCGATGCAGGTGGCCAGCTCGCAGCCGTCGGGCTACGGCCGCGAGCCGCCGGAGATGAAGTACATGCCGCCGCAGCACCAGGGCCCCAACGGGCTCTCGCACCACCACCACCACGCGGCGCAGTGGGTGTCTCTGCCCACGCACGCCGAGGCGTCCATGTGGTCGTCGGCCATGGCGCCCTCCATGGCCGACATCAAGCCCCCGCAGACGGCCGACATGGCGGCGCTCGGACACCACCACGGGCTCGGCGGCCACCCGCGCGCCCAGCACATGGGCTCGTGGGCCGTGTCACCGCACATGGCCGGCATGGGCGGCATGCACCCGCACCAGCAGCACCACCACCACCCGTACGGCGGCATGAACGGCATGCTGGGCCACGGCGGCGCTGCCCAGGCGCACCCTGCGATGCGCGAGGTCCCTCACGCCGACCAGGTGCCCCCTCACCCGCACATGGGCCACCAGGACCCCCGGGCGCTGGACCACCGGCACCCGAGCGAGAGCGGAGAGGAGGAGGCGCCTAGTTCGGACGATCTGGAACAGTTTGCGAAGCAGTTCAAGCAGCGGCGCATCAAGCTGGGCTTCACGCAGGCCGACGTGGGCCTGGCCCTGGGCACGCTGTACGGCAACGTCTTCTCGCAGACCACCATCTGCAGGTTCGAGGCACTCCAGCTGAGCTTCAAGAACATGTGCAAGCTCAAGCCGCTGTTGGCCAAGTGGCTGGAAGAGGCCGACTCGACGACGGGCTCGCCCACGTCCATCGACAAGATCGCGGCGCAGGGCCGCAAGCGCAAGAAGCGCACCAGCATCGAGGTGTCGGTCAAGGGGGCCCTGGAGTCGCACTTCCACAAGCAGCCCAAGCCGTCCGCCCAGGAGATCGCCTCCCTGGCCGACAGCCTGCAGCTGGAGAAGGAAGTGGTCCGCGTCTGGTTCTGCAACCGGCGGCAGAAGGAGAAGCGGATGACGCCGCCCATCAACCAGCCGCAGGCTGGGGCACCGGGCGGGCCCCCGACGCCAGACCTGCAGCTCATGTGCCACGGGGGCTCTCCGGGGGACATGCACCACCACTCGCCGCCCATGCTCCAGTCTCCGCCGCCGCCTCCCTTGCAGTCCCAGCAGCCTCAGGGGGGCCCCCACGGACTCCACCCGGGCCAGTCCCTGGCGGCCCACTGACCCACGCTTTACCCCTGCCTGTTCAGCTGCGGCTCCGATGACGCCGCCGTCTGAGGCACCGGGCAGGGGTGCGGGACCGAGCCGCGGCCCGCCCCACGCCGTCTGGGACGCCGCCACGCGCGGCCTCGGCCGTCTGCCTTCGCGGGGTCCCCGGTGGTCTTCGGAGGACCACGCCGCCTTCGCCGCGTGAGACTCCTGAAAGTGTCCCTTCGAGATCGCGAGACCTCGGGGACGCTGCCACGCGCGAGGTTCCTTCGCGTGGTCCCCGCAAGAGCGAGCGGCCAGATCACCTGGCCCCCTGCAAGACCTGCGAGGCCCGAAGGCCTCACGCGGCTCCTCCTACAGGATCGTCCGGTCCCCCGAGGTTCACCGGTGCCCTCGCCGAGGCTCGTCCGAGGTCCGCCGCAGTGCGCGTGTGTCTTCGGGTGCGCGCCGCGGCCCGTCCCGGTTGACCCTTCAAGTGCAATCCTCGTCCACATCTTCTGGCGACGCGGTCGGCCTCACACACGCGCGCGCGCGGGTGATCCTGTACATAGAACGACGACCACGGCTGCCGGACGACACGATGCTGCAGCGGTGGTCGGTGGAACCTTTCGGAAAGCCTCCCGTGGTGTGTTTGTGTGTGTCGTGACGCAGTGAACCTCTCTGCCGCGCGCGTACACATTGCCTGCAGCCGAAGGAAAACACACACACATACACGAAAAGACGCTAACACAAAAAGGTGCCAAGACGTGAAAGCTGGTTCGCTGTTAAATAAGTGACGGCCGACAACACGCACACACAGACACACCTGACACCATCCCAACAAGCGCGCTCGCCGAACCCACCATCCATGGCGCGCTCACACGCACACAGACCGACACAGCCAGGCCCAACTAGTCCAGGTAGGCAAAGAACTCTCTCGTTGCTCCGTTGCTCCGTCTACGAGTGTCTTTTTTTGTCGCCGCTCCACCCCCTCCCCTTGCTGTTTCGCCGAAATCAGTCCTGATCTGTTTTTTTCTTTTTTGCAATTCTTTTGTTTTGTCGTTTTATACTTCGTGGTCCCTTCTTGTTGTTTGAGCTACCATGTCGGCGTTCGATGGTTCGCTAGCTTTTCCCGGTTTTTGATCAGTTTTGGGGTGTTTATACGTACAGAACGGATTGTACAGACTTGCAGTGTTCTCTTTGTTTATAGTAAGCAGCCTGCCCCCTCGGTCTTTCAAAGATGCGGGAAGGAAGCCTCTTGCTTGTGCCGTGCCCCCCCGCCAGATAATATACCTCAGAAACCAATTCTGCCCATGCAACCGCCTCGCCTTGCAACTCGTTTTCGGGCCGAACGCCGAGGAGTAGTCCCCCACCGAGGAAGCGGCGGCCGGTGGGGGATTCTCTTTTATTTCTTTATTATAGTTTTATTTTTGTTCTTGTTTTCTCTTTTTTTTTTTTTTTCTCCGAGGGGGCGAGCCGTGAGAAGGCCAAAAACATAGAAACGAAAAAATTCCGGTCAGTGATCGCCCGAGTTTTTGTTGCCGTCTTGTTTGCAAGAGGGGTTCTTTCGGATAAGGGGGGAGGGGGGGGGGGGGGGGGGTCTATAGCGTGTTGGGCTACTCAACTTTTAGACTCCGCCGCCATGGGTCGTCCGAGTTTATCTTGGTTGTGTGGCAGAGTCTGCTTTCTTCTTGATTTCTTACTTTGTGTGCTGCAGGTCAGTCTAAGAGAGATTCCTGAAAGCCGTTTTACGTGATCCTTCGGTTGGGGTATTTAGGTTTTGGCATACAGCAGTGGCTCGATTTATTTATTTTTTTGCACTTCTTTTTTTAACCTCGAAAAGTTCATCGCGTGCTGCACAATTGAAAATCTCTTCTTTTTTTTTTTCTTTTGTTTTTAACGTTGTTTTTTTGTGGTTACCGGGAGACCAGGTAACTTTGGGTGGTAGGTTTGCGCTGCCGAGAGAGACTTCTGTAGATGCTGACACCGCGATAAAAGTGCGTTTTCTTATTGACTTTTAATTCGATGACGAGTTCTAAGACGATGCGATTGCGAGTTTAACCTGCGAAAAGTGGCACCTCTGTTCTCGACTTGAGACGTCGCTCGGTACATTCCTGTAAAAATGGTTTGGGTTCAAAAGAATCCATGAATGACTGAAAACAACTTGCAGACGAACCTAAACCTCCTCGAACTTTACCTAAAAAGAAAAAAAAAAGAATGAAGAACGTCTGGTGAAAACAAACATACTGGGTTAAATTTTAGGTTATTTTATTAGCGCGCCTATAGAATGTAGTTAAAAGATTCAGGATTCTCTTTGTGCATTCGTAAATACATCAACGTCAGAAAACTCCTTAATGTTTGTCTCTTCGTGAGTTGGATGCAAGCGCCAAAAGTTCGAGACGTCGTCGCTGCGAGGCGCAACCGTAGAGTCAGCTGATGTTTGCGTTGCATATCGCATATTTGATCAGGCTAATGCGAGATGGCGTTTTGTGTTTTGCTTTTGTACCGCCAGGGAGGGTATAATTTCCGTCAGAAAACGTTTCGCGTAAGATTCAGCTTTTCGCTCACTACCATATTGTTTGACGTAGACATTTTCTTTCTGATTACTTTTTTTACTTTGCTTCGAAAAAAACGTCAAAGCGGTGTCAGCATTTGTTTTTTGACTGTTCGGTAGTGTTCTATTTATTTTTTGTTTGCTTTGTCATACAGTCTTAAACATTGGTTATTTTTTTAGTTGTCGTCAGTTAACACTCTCAAGATTCGGTCGGGGTTCAGTTTCTTTTGTCGGATTTTGGAGGCACGACATAAAATTAAAAGCAGAACCATCGTTGCCACTTCCTAAACTTCCTAAAAGTCGTTCCCCGCACCCTAGTGTCTTGCTGCTGTGTACAGAAATCTTCCACGGAATCTCTGTGCACACATTAATCTTGTCACGCTCATAGCGCCTGACGCCGACGTTATTTTATAGAGGCTGCGGTAAATGGAAGCCAGTCTCATTCTACGAGGGTTCTCACTGTACAACCCCGGCTTCAAAGTAAAAAAAAAAAAACGAAGAAAAACATAAAAATTATCGAGACATTTTGCTGACGAATGTGAAATCCGGTTCGGGCGATGGACTGGAGAACGTGCGAGAGCAAAATGTTTACGCCACATGCATTCGAGCATTTATTTTTCTATACACACCGGTTAATTCACGTCGACCTGACGAACCAATGTTTCCTCCACCTTAAGTTTTCAGACTATCCGAACTGGCAGCAAGATCTTAGTCGATATCCCAGAACGCCTTTCTAGAATTGCTTTTCTTTCTCTTTTTTGAAGGAAAGGGGGGGGGGGGGGGGGGGGGCAGCGAGCAGGGCGATCACTGACTGCGAATTTTGGAAAGCCAAGTAATAAATGGATTAGTGATGATAACTCCAGTATTGGATAGTGGCGTTATTATCCTGTGGCTTTCGCGGATTACGAGGTATAGTAGCCGCGCCTGTAGATACAGAGTTGGCCCCGCCACGCTTTTCTCTCCTACGGGATTGTAAAATTGTACAGAAGTTCGCGGCTTGAGCGGAAGAAATACGAACCGAAGGAAAACGGGCGCCGTGAGAAGCGAGTGTCCCTTTTTTTAATTCGTAATACTATTTTTTGCAGGTGTACACTGTAACTCTTTTTCGCGCTTGTTGCGAATTCAGGGAACACACATTGAGAAACGAAGTGAGCGAGGAAGACAGCATTAATAAACGGCGTGCAATATAGATTGTTCACTCATTCAATGCCTCCCACCCCTCTGGATCCGGCCATGACTCGGATAACCGAACCCGGGGTCCGGTTTCGAGGATCACCAACGTTCCTCACACTTCTCGACGCAAAAACGTGCACACTCCTTATTGCAATCCATGTTAAGATGGCGGTCCTTCTTATTTTCATGCACTCCCCAAGTGTTTTTGTTCGTTTTTTTTTTATTTTTCGGAGCAATTTTTATTTGCCATAGAAATTGGTGTTAAGAAAATATCTTTCGTTGCATAGAAGAAAGAAAAAGTTTGTTTAGCATTTAGTCAAATTCCAGTCGAGGAAAACACACAAAATCGTAAAATTACTGCGACATGTTGATGTATGCTAACTTAGAAGTGTTTGTTATCTTCGATTGTTTACTTGTTAAACATCTGAGGGTCCGGTAACGCATTGACCATTTATACCTAAGGAGTTTTATTAGGGTAATAATAAGTATCCATTTTTTTATTTTTTTTATAAAATCGCAATATGAATTAATGGCCGCATATTCCCCAAATATCGGATTATGCTAACGTCGACACGCTCCAAAATTATAAAATACGATCAGCTTGGCAATTGATGCAGCCTAATGACTAGAGCAGTGGCCATCATAATTACGATTTATTTTAATTAACGAACGAGGTTATAAAAGCGCGCAACTTAAAAGTTTGTTTCCTGATCCTCCCCCCTCTCTTCATTTTGTTGTTCTTATTTTCTTGCATACGTGTGCTTCCTTTGTGATCATTCCAAAGCTCCCGAGCCCCTCATTTGCCTCCATGCTTTCGTCACATTCCCTATAGAGACTGTAACTATACGTCGCGACAGGCAGTTTACCGAGTCATCCATTTACGTCTGTACATAGGAAATACGAGGGCAGGACAGCTCTCCCGCGCATGCGCGTGCACGCGCGTGCGTGCGCACACCGGGGCCCGAGCTTTCGCAGCACGTTCCTTCCTTCATTTTGTTTTGTATGTCTAATGTGTACATAAGGGAACGATGCGGAAAGAGAAAACGTTATACATAGTTGTACTGCGAAGTGCGCGGCAGCGATCTTTTTTTGTGCGGGTGTGCGCTGCGTGTATAGGCGACGAAAGTGCGGTCATTGTGAAGACGCTGCAAACTGCGATTCTTTATATATTTTTTTTCTATCCGAACGAAGATCGGTTGTAAGCGGACGTTTTTATCAGTGACGGAGACTTGCTGTATAAAGATATTTGTGCTTGTTAAAAAGAGGAGAAAATCCGAGCGAGTGTGTGGTTGCTTGAAATGTGCGTGTGTGCGTGTGGCTCATGTACTTTTCGGGTTTTCTTGTCACCATAATTTCGTGTATTTTTTTTCTCACTACCTTTCACACTCTATCTCTTTCTCTCTCTCTCTCTTCCGGAGTAAGACTTTAAAAGGGTAATTACTATAGTGATAAGGGTACCTACGGCGCGTAAAAGCAAAAAAAAAAAAAAGGCATGTAAACTCTTTGTGCGATGCTTATTTATGGATTAAAGTGACCAACAAAGGTCAGTAATTGTGTCCCTTTAAGTATAAATATATTTGCGCAGAACGCGTTCGATTCGGATTATGAAAAAGCACGCTGGTGCGATGACTCGTGATGAATGAAACCTAAAATAACCAAAATAATTATGTTTAATTACTAAACACGAAATCATTTCGATGTTGCGGCGAAACGCTTATAAGGAACACGCGCAGTGTACGATTCACACAGAGCTCTTTCGGCACAAGTGTCCTTGTTCACAATAATGAGCGCGCGCTTCGGAGTTCTCCCTAACCGCTCATTCGCACTGGAAGCGGATCCGCGTTCGCAAAGCGGTTGCGAACGCGGTTGTATGAAGATCCAGTACAATTGCACGCGCACTTGATGTCATCGAGTGCGCGTGCAATTGCACTGGATCTTTATACAACCGCGTTCGCAACCGCTTTGCGAACGCGGATCCGCTTCCAGTGTGAATGAGCGGCCGCTAATCAGTTGCGCACGTGGTTATATTTCGTCGTCTAAATTGTCACGAGACCCCAGGGTCTAAACGAAACTTAGTTTAATTTTTTTTAATTGAGAGCGTAGCCGACGCTACGAGATGGCAGGACCAACCAAGCAGTGCCGACAGCGCAACGTAACTGCATTTGTCGTCTTTGTTTCCCTGTGTCATCGCTGGTTCATCCAATTAAAACGGAGAGCGCGACGTGACCTTTCGCTCAAGTACGCGTTTGTGTGTATTTTCACACCTTTGACTGCGCTCTGACTGACGGTGGAACGAAACCATATAGTTCCTCGTCTGCTCTGTTTCAGAATGACAAAATTTCGACATCCACCGCACCGATTTTTCACGGCGGTGTATACAGATAGATGCCTGCGGTGGAGGACACTTGTGTCAGGGCTGCTTTGATGACGTAACATAAAATTAATGAAAGAAAGAGAGAGAGAGAGAGAGAGAGAGATGGGGAAAGAGGGAAGGTCCAAATTGGAGCAAAAAGAGAACCGTCGGCTCAGCTTGCCGCGGGAGTGGGGGGTGTGTGTGCTTGGTGCACGCGGATCTCAGAGTACAAGTGCGTCGTGTCTGCTGCTGCTGTGTGTCTCGCGTGCACCGGACGTTGTAAAAAGAGTGTTCGCGCTTTATTACGAAGAGAACAATAAATGAATGAAGAGAAAACACACAAAGAAACCAAACGAGATTTCAGTTTCTCTTTTTTATTATTATTCCGCTTCGACATTTCAGCAGCTCTGTTCGTCGCTCGAGCTGCTGGATTCACCACTGCAAAGTGTCTCGATCGTTGGTTGGGCTGCTCAACTTCTCATAGGGTCAATGGCAGCTTACGAAAATCGGGGCGGGGCGACACCCGATAAACTAATTATCGCTCCTCGACCATTGAGAGTGTGGCATTCACCGATAAGCACCCAAAAAAATCCAATCACGAAGCAAGGGGCACGAACACAATAAGCCCCACCCTTCGTTTCTAAAGCTGTCAGTGATTCTAGTTGGAGTTTGATGCATGTCGGTTTGACGGTAGGCATATTCAGTTTCTCGTTCGGTGTAGCCCTTTCGTAGTAGAAGAAAGAAAAGTTGCGCAGGATCCGCGACTTGGCTCAATCGAAATATACCGCTCGTGAAACGAGAATGTTTCAGTGGCTCCCCTCTTGAGGTTTTGTACCTGTGACGTCACTACCGGGATCACTATCGAATCGATTGCCGGCGACAACTGCGACGGTGTGTACAAAAAGCACGTGTCCATGGAAGCTCGAAATCATCGAGCCCTTAAACCGACACCGTTATTGTTGACATCATGACGTTCTTCTTGTCTCCTTTATTAAACATTTAATTTAATCGTACCGAAGACGTCGTAGTGAGCGTTTGGCCAATGGTGGAAGACCAACCCCCAGCGACGCTTTCTGTCGCGCACGTCGCCGATACCTCTGAAGTGGAAACGTTGGGCTTTTGCAGGAATGAACGGGTTAGTTTCGCTTGAACGTTTTATTCCGACAGCGGATATGTAACCTTTATGTCACCTTTGAGCGATAAAGTGCCTCACAGTGTGCTTTTCACCCCCAATTGTTCTTATCGGATGGTACTGGACTGTGATACGAATGCTTGCGCGGAGGCCATTAGATCATTACTGATAACGTCGCTCTGACTTTCTCATGCTGTCAAACACTATGGGTCCCTGGCATTTCCCAGGAGTCGCTGCCGTTCTTTGGATGCCAGCACCATCTGTTGTCGCATTTGCGTACCTGAGGTGATAACGGACTTGCCGTCCATTGGCGCCACCAGAAAGATGAGACTTCACTACGGAAGACATGAGGTAGTGGCGTAGTTAGTTGCTTGCTGAAGTCGTCTCTCGACTTCATATTTATTGTAATATTTCTGGTAAGTACTAGATTCTGGAAACACTGTGCATCACATATCACCCCCTCCCCCCCAAAAGAAAAGATATATATATATATATATATATATATATATATATATATTGTGCTGGAGGCTTAGTGTTAATATTAATACGATGCCTTTGGTGCCATCTGAAGGAAACCGCCATGAAGGCTGCAACTCAATTGGATGCAGAAGCGAAACAGCAACAAATCATATCGGCTACTTGCTGTATCGCTTCTGCTGCACTGACCACTGAGCTTCATCGAATACGGCGTCTCATTGTAATGTTCGGCTGATAAATCATAGGGGCACACTGCGTCGATTGTACTGACGTTCGGGCCTTTTGCTGGATGTAACATAAAACATGACCGACAAACAGTCAGTCTGTCGGTTTTAGAGAATGCCGCTAACCTGACAAAAAGAATTGCTCGTCCGCGTAACCTTTTTGGCAACCGCAGTGTAAGCTTATCCACAACCGTGTTGTTTCGCGTCGGTTGTTTACTCCCAAGTGTGAATCCAATCACTAATCTTGCGTATCACTAAGGAGCGTTTGCTAAATTAAGGCTTTCACCCAGTATGTTGTGCTCGTGAGGAAGCTGGAAAAATACGCACGTGAATATTTGCTTTGTCCTCTGGCTAAAAAGCAGAGCTTATTGGCCAGCGTACTCCCACGTCACAGATCGTGTTCAGCGCTATTAGCCCCGTGCGCGACCGAAAGCGTCGCTGTGGTCGGCCTTCCACGATTGGCCGAACGCTGACTATGACGTAGGAAAGGGGATTTATCATCGATGGAAATAAGAGGAATGAAAGAACTTTAATTTGGACGGTGTTGGCAGTGTTGCTTTAAGACCTTAATGATTTCAAGCTTCCACCATGCTATTTACAAACACCATCGAACTTGTTGTTCGCAAGGTAATGACGTAACAAGGGGGAACCATAGGAGGGCGCCACCAAAACATCTCGCCGCTAATAAAGAAAGCACGGGAGTGAAAACTCAGCTGTGCAGAATGCTTAGTTCAAGGACTCAGTTACTGCGCGTGTTTGTAAGCGTACAAAACTCTTGATCGACAGAGGACCGCATTTTTCTGTTATTGTTTGTCTTTGGCTCAGTCTGCTTTAGTTGTGTCGTTTTAGGTGTATCTGTCATCGCGTATCCTCAATCCCTTTTTATTTTGGAAGGGATTATTCTGCTTCCTAGGCACGCCGTGCTGAACGCATCAAACCATGCACTACGTTGATTACAGCAACAGGAATACTCCAAGTGGCCGTGATTGTCGTTGCCTAGTAAAAACAAAAAATACATTCCGACGTCAGTATAGCTTGATTCAGTATCGTTTTAACTCTGATGGGGCCCCAGACGAATGAAACAAAACATATATGTATTCTACACTAGAAGATGAAATAACTTGTTTATTGAAGACCTTTTGGAATCTACCCGCCTTTTGTTCATTATCAATATTGTTACTGGCATGCAGCAGTCGGTGCATGCTTCTAAACTATTTCTTACATTTATACTTTGTTGTTATACCGCGCAAAAAAAGAAAGTAAAAAAACAACAACAAATTTCGCCAGGCTTCAACGCTTTCCAGTGATGGCGTCCTGGAAGAGAGAAAATGCGCGTTCAAGGCTATCATGTTACATGCTCTGAAGAGATACGTGCTTTTCGGGGAGCTATAGGAGCTCCACCCGCGCCGTAAATGAAATCCTCAGAAACGCTGCCACTGTGTCTATGAGGCTCTTTAGGCATTCTTTGTTTTTTCGTTTGACACATCTGTATTATGTTCAGTCGGTAACCATGCTCGTTTCTGTTGCTCAATAACATGAGACATGGAAGTTTGACTTTCGACGTAGTACATATAAGCAGTCTTGGGTAAGTTACTTTTAAAAAGTAATTCGTTACAGTTACAGTTACTTTCAGAAAAAAAGTAGCGAAGTTACCGTTACAGTTACAGTTACTTTCACAAAAAAGTAGCGAAGTTACCGTTACAGTTACCGCTACAAAAGAGTAACTCGTTACAGTTACAATTACTCTTAAAAAGTAACGACGTTACTTTTCAGTTACTTTTCTATTACAAAAAGAAAATTGGAAAAACTAGAAAACGCCTTTTACCAAGTTTTATTGCATAAAAATAAAAAGTACGCTTTTACTTCATATTGTAACTTAGCAGAAGTTGCTTCTCGAAATTAGTGTTTCAAAATTTCCACGCCAGAGTGGTGGCGCAAATAAAAATACGAAACATGCGCAGTGCGGAGTACTGCCGCTAATCAAAATACGAAACATGCGCAGTGCCCTCCGCGTGCATTGTGGTTTCACGGTTGATTCACACGATCAAAAAGCGTTTTCACAGAAAAAAGAAAAACCACAACATAGATAGTGCTTCAAGACATTAAGATGTAAGTGTTCAGTCACAAAGTACAAGCGCGTGCGTAAAGATAACTAGATTTTTTTTTCATGATACCTACACGTGGCTATATTCGGGTCGTGACTCGTGAGAAAGAACGTATTCACAAGTTTGTGCAAGGCCAACTTGACACTCGAAATGTCGGAATAGACGATTTGAAAGTGCAAGGAATATCTAAATTGTACTCGTTCAGTGAAATATTATTCATGAAACACTGAAAAGTAACGACAAAAGTAACGTCGTTGCTTTCATCGTTACTTAAAAAAAGTTATAGAACTACAGTTACAAGTTACATTTAAAAAAAATGTAACTCGTTACAGTTACAAGTTATCAAAAAAGTAACGAAATTACAGTAACATGTTACTAGTAACGCGTTACTACCCAAGACTGCATATAAGGGGAGGCTCTTCCACCGATACTGTCTAAAACTTTGTAGGAGGGAAAGTTCAGCTGTCGGCTTCTGAAGCAAACATATTTTTAAATGTGTAGTCGCAGCACATAAATCGATTTTTCTTGAGTTTCTTCCTTAATAAAAAGACCTCTCAAATCTGTTCATTTTTTAGAAAATAGTTTTTTTAGGGTTATTTTTAAAAAGAAAGAGGAAAAATAACTGAAGGTTGTGACGAGATCGGCGGCCTTGAAAAATGGCGCCGGCTGCCTAATAAGAGAAAAGTGAAAAGCAGAAAGAGAATTATGACGCTATACGAGAGGCGAACGAATGAGATAGAAAAGGGAGGATCACTAATGGGACACAGTAACGGCAACACTAACACGAAGCGAGAGGCTACACGTTATAACAAAGCACTCGCTAAAAGGCACACTACAAAACAGGCAATAAAAAAAGCAATGGTTGTTTTTCAACACTAGATTTCTTCGTTGATGGTTTGTTGTGAAGATACGCAGAACTTCTTCCACCAACACTGCACGCTGTGGGGTTCACTCACTTGTATATGTGTTCACGAACATACACGATCACGGATGGGTGAATGTCTTAGCGCTTAATAATTATATCAGAGAGGCCCCTCTCTCAAAATGTGCAAATAATGCTGCGTTCCCTTTTTGATAGTTTTGTTGTCCGGTCAATAGCCCCGTATTTTTGATAAAGACAGGCGACGTCTGTCCAGCGGTTCAAGACAAATATTCACCCTGTGTCTTTCAGGGGAAAATTATGAGCAGTCTGGGAGAGTGTGATTTTCATCTTCAAACGGATCACCGAATTCACACGCTGGAGACTCGTGTTGTTGAACTAGGTGCAAGAGGCTGCCTGTGAAACCCACTTTAAATTGTAGTTGGCGGGAGTCACTTCTAATAAAATAGTTCGTTTTCCAAATTTTCGTCCAAACAAAACAAAAGGAAGATGACAAGAGACGCTGTGTGATTCGGAAGTTTGCAGTTTAATCCATAGCTTGGATATTCTTTGACGTCAGCAGCCTGATGCAGCATATAAATGCCTGAAATCTGATAATGTCGGATCATGAAATGGCGGAAGGCCATGATATTATTACCTGAGACATTCTTGCTCTGAGCACACTGAGTAGAGAGCGGCGGTAATTGGACACACTGAGCATCACACACTCGCACCGTTGTACACGATCCTCCAAGAACGAAAGCTCGCTTTTCGCTCATTCTCTCTTTTCTGGGACTTGTTCTCAATGCAATTTTCATTATCTCAAAAAAAAAAAAAAAAAAAAAGAGAGATCGCGGGATTGTTTGAACAATAAAGCGTATATAGTTACATTTACGGGGTGTTCGCGAATTTGTGTGACTTTAATGCGGTTGTATCTATGCGGAAAACAAAAATACTGAAAGAAATACTGGTCATATACCTATACGTATTGGGAGGCCCCCTTTTTTGGATTAGATCGTAACTATAGAATCGTAAAAGCTGTGGTGACTTTACAAACTAAATATGTTTACGTGTGCTTCGTATTCAAAAAAATGCCTTACAGGTTTTGTTGAAATATCGCTCCAATTAAGAGATTATACATCGTTCCACTTCCCCATCGGGGCTAAAATTAATAGGAGCTTTCCTTCGTTACTTCATCGCTGTGCTTTCGTTCGCGTGTTGGAATTCAGGAGCCTAAGTTTACTCGATAGAACAGAACATGAGCGCGAGCCCGCAGTTTGCTCCGAAAAAATGCCGGAAACAACTACGCTCTCTCGGCAGATGCGCCGCAGCAGACTGAGCGCCGAGTGTTACCACAAACAGAACGCGTTCGTGTTCTAAATTAATCTTCCCGCGCTCCACATCGTCGATTTCGGGGGCACCTGCCAAGGTCGTTCTACAGCTGCGTTGACTGGCAGACTTAATTTGTCGGCGGCAGCATTTTTCAACCGTTGGAAAAAGCAGAAGGATTCAAACGTACTGTTACGATACCCCCCAGGTCTAATGTAATTACGTGGCAATAAATTACGCGGCAGACACGCGTGACGAAATGCAGACAACATGACGTCACCATTACAGTGTTTACTGTAAGAAAAAACGGTGCTCGTGGAGACGGTGCAAAAGTCTAACGGAATATGTTTTTTGTTTACGTATTTATTTACAGTGCCTAACATCCAGTCAGATGCCTAAATGGTAGTCTGCAGCATAGGGGTTTAATAACGATCAGAATACAGAACAAAGTAATAGCGCAAGTAGGGAATCCACACAAACACACGTCACCACAGGCCACAAAAACAATCACACTTAGGAAGAGAATCATAGCAGACAAAACACTCACACAGCGCTGACTCACAACTCAATCTCTATTTTTGCGCTTCCTTTTTCTTCTACGCCTTTTCGATATACATTCAAGAATGTTGACTTCTTTTTTTCTACATCCCATCACATGAATAACCAACTCACCCAAGCCGCCGTTTTGTACAGAACAAAGATCATTAACACAACAACGTGATTGATACACGGTTTTACAGTCTCTGTATTATAGTTGCTTTGTTGTTTTTCTTAATGAGGTGTTGTCATTGAAAAAAAAAAAAAAAAACACGTAACATATACAGTGGTGACAAGCTGTTTTATAAAGTTCTGGATGCGGTATATGGTCACGGTGAGTTTAAGAAATGTAGGGCGTGGCTTATTATGATAGTTCCCTTCTTACTTCACGATTGGTTGTATGGCCTTCTTATGGGCCAAATGCTGCACTCTCATTGGCTCAGGAGTGATAATTAGATGCTCCGGTTCCGTCACGCCCTGCGTTTCTTAAGCTGGCCGTTGACTATGCGGAGCGCAAGTTGGTCTGCTTCTTTTGCGGGGGTTGTGGTGACGTCAGAACGCCGAATTCTGATTGGCTGATTGAAAAAAAAAAATAGTGTGTAGACTTTGAGGCATCTAGCATTGAGATCTACCCACTATCCTTCTGGTCGAAGCCAATCGGAGCTCCGCGTCGTTCTGACATCACCCCAAACCCTTCGCAAGAAGGAGACGACTTGTTCTCCGAATAAAGCGGAAGCGAACAGTCCGGTGAATTTCTAGCAAATGTGCAAGTGCCGATAAAAAATGACTAACCAGAACACGAAAAAAGGAATGCAAGATCAAATGATGCTATTGTTGTAGATACAGCAGCCGAACAAATAAATGAGGTCAAGTGAAACCTATAGCTACCAGCACGTCCGGAATGATAATGCTACAGACTTTTACGTCTTCAGATAGAGACTGAAGACGTCAAAGTCTGTGGCTTTTGTTCACTTAGATTCACAAGGTGGTTGCAGTACGTAGAAACAAAACTGTTTTTTTTTTCTTTTTTTTTACTTGTTCGGAGTCACGGCAGTTACCAAGCCTCGGTGCGCTGCACGTACGTTTTCGCGGACCAAGAACGGAGCAGCGTTTTCGCTTTCTTGCGAGCTCATCTGTGCACGCGGTTCAGCCCTGCTGGTTCCTCGGACCATTTAACGCGACCGCGCGGTTTCTCGCTCTCCAGCTCGATTCAGCCGTCGCTTCTCGGAAAGGGCCGTGTGCGGTTCCTTTGAGAACGAAGCGTACTCTCTCAACGGAGGGCCCGACGACGTGATATATTTTTGGCGGCTCTGAGGCGAGGAGCCATATAACACGAAACAACTTGGTCGGCCTGCGCGCTGTTGAACCGAGTGTTGCAACAAATATGTGCGATGGCAAAGTTAACGTGTCTCTATACAACCACCGACTTCTCGAAACTAAGGGGAGCCAAAGAAAATACGTGCCGGAGATATACGCACCGTGGAAACCGTGCTATATCGCTGTTAGACGAAGGCTGCGTTGTGGTAAGATACTATAGAATTGTCTTCGTGCAGAGGTGGTTGGTCCTCTTGCCGTGACTGAACCCTGTGTATATGCGCAGGAATATCGGGGAGCCTCCTTCATGCACATGTACATCGAACATGTTTATGGCAGTTTCTTTTTATATTACCAATGTTACACGTCCGTGATGCAAGGAAGAAACATGCCCCAGACAATGCCTGCAGGCTGTTCTCTGTAGAATGTATATTAGCGGCGTGAACGCAGCTTTATGTTTCTTGTTTTCACCCACACGAATCACACTATGCACTCCGTTTCACTTCCGAGTCCGAGCGCAACCCGACCACGCTCTGATCAGGTGCAGTCAATGTAGCTGCACCAAAAAGTGGATCGTCGCTGCGCTCGTCGTCTTTGTGAATTTTCTATCACCTGCTAAACCCATCACGCAAAAAAAAAGAAAAGGGCAGGATGACGGCACATTTACTCAGCGGGATTGGTTTAGCAGGTGATAGCAAATAAGCAAAAACGGCGATCACCATGATGATGCACTTTTTAACGCTTGACTCGACTGAATCGTATATATATATATATATATATATATATAGAGAGAGAGAGAGAGAAAGAAAGTCGGCTTCGCTAGGACTTATTTTGAAACGAAGTGCTCTTTTAAATTCTCTACTTCTGTCATGCTCGGAGACTCTGAAAGAAGTAATTACAAGGTGGCGTTGTCAGTGTTACCGTATTGCCGTTGTCAGTGTTACGAGCGTTCGACGCCTCGAACGAAGCGAAGTGTCCTTATTCTCCACATCAATTCTGCAACGAGCAAAAGGTGCGGTTTTAACATGCAAATGCGACGTGAGACGTACTTTTCAGCATCTGGCAGTTTTGAAAAATCAACGCGAGTCGGCGCAGACACCGATTTCACATCTGCACGGCGGATATCGCGGCTGTTGAACTTGGGCTGGCGTAAACGTACACGAGTTGTACGTCACTTCATACGAAAAAAAGTAACAATCTTTATTCTTTTTTTTTTTATTGTTTATTACATTATACAAAAATCGAAAAGGGAGACATTGGCCGCTGCCTCTTCAGTGGCGCCACTTCACGTCACCTGATTAAACTGCTAGGAGTTGTAGTGCTTGTGCTATCTGTGATGAACATTTTATGCCGGGGAAAATAACTGCTATCTTCCAGTTTACGTTGTAGTAACTTCCGAAATAATACTTGGGGCTTACATATTGCAAAAAAAAATAAAGGGAGACATTGGCTGCTGCTTCTGCAGGGGCGCCATTCTTGGGCACCTAATTAAATTGTTGGGAGTTTTAGTACGTGTGCTAGCTATGATGAATATTGAATGCGAGGGAAAATAACTGCAATCTCGCAATTTAAGTCGTAATAACGTCCAAAATAATGCCTGAGGCCTTTGTGTGTCAATTTGAGCGTTGGATAATCGCCAGCTTGAATCAATTTCCGAAATCGTCTTTGTTACTGACAAAAGAAAATCATGAAGTAGTGGAACATTCAGAAGAAATCTAATGCAGTGCAAACGTAGAGGGAAACTTGAATGCGTGGCAGATTATTATGAAACCAATCGAACAAAACTGTCGCAGATGCACTGCAGAAGACATCCGCAGGAGTACGTAGCTTTGATACATTGTTTTGTTGGAGCGGTTTGTTAGAGAAACAAGAAACAACATTGCAAGTTTCCTGCTTCATAATATGTCTTCAAAATTGTCACTATAGTATGAGACAGGTTAATAATGCACTAAATGCTCCGCCTTCAGCACGAGCTCTTTTGTTACGATTTCGTCACACACGCAACTAGAAGGGTTGTGCGAATATTCGAATTTTCTAATGGAAGTTTCGAATAATACGCTATTCGACATTTGCTTCCAGGTTGACTTCGATATTCGTATTTTCCAAGCGTTGATCGCGGCAGGTTGGCCACGTTAGACGCGCGTCTTACCGAACACGGGTGTACCGCGGAAAAGCACCACCCGCGGAGCTCGCTTCTGCAGGTGTTGTTTCTCTGCAGTACACCAATGCTCAGTAACAAGCGCGCTCAACGGCGCTGAAACGTCGCGATTAATACTTCGAAAAGTGCGAATATTGTAGCCGCGTGATTAGGAAGAAAGGAAACGTTCACAGCGGGATGGTGCACGCGCGCGGTTGGTGTATTGAAATGAAAACGGAAACTCTGTGGATGTTAAGATCTATATTTCAGTAACATTTTAAAAATTAAGCTGATTATTATGCAGGAGTATATGTTAGACAGAGATGCGCCGACAACCTGCGTGAATATTGGTAACTCAAGAAGATATATTTAAAAATATATATAGCAAGTATATTTAGAAATCTCCTCGATTCCGTATAGTTGGGCACCGCAGTCCTATAGATTTAATTTTATGCCAAATGCGTCGTTTACTTGCCGCACTCGAATGTAGGCGTTGGTCTTTCTGATAGCCACAGGCGATAAACATCGCTAGATTAAAAGGGATTTTACCATATAAATGAACGTGTGAAAGCTGGGAAACAACCTTCATGAGTTAGCGTGGGTTCTCGTTTTAACATCTTACACTAGTGGGACTTGGAGAAGCTATTCGATATTCGGTTTAAAAATGTTCTTCCAAAACTATACTATCCCCTTCGCATTCGCTTCGAACTCAAAATCCACTAATCGCACGTGCCTAGCCGCCAGAGTCCTACAGAAGGCAACGAGGGCTTGCTGGAGGCAGAGCTTTCACTGTACTCTTAGCCTGTCATCGACTATACAGAACTTAAGTTACGATAGTCACTGGAGTTACGAAACTCGTAGTCACTCGAGTTAAGAACGTATTACGTTCACGCCTTTTGCGTCATGATTCGTTCATCTGCGTTCTTATCGACCAAGGGCGAAATCTCATCGGCCGCAGAGCGATAATAAAGTGCTCGGCACACTCGCGCCCTGGGTTCCTTAAATTGTCAGTTAATGTAATGGTGTTCTTTTTGATGTTCGGATAAAGAGGACCAGTCTTTTATCATTTCTCTTTAAATATTACACTAGGAAATGTGTACTGTTTCCAACATCTTGAATGTCTCGATGATTTGAAAATTTGGAAACATTGTTGCATAAAAAAATAATTACAACACCTCGTGCGCGGTAAGTCTATCTCATCGGTCTCTACCCGGATAATACTGTGGTCAAGCGAGCATGCCCGCGCACGGTAAGTGATATTAAGGATGCTATTAACGCTCGCTTGTCTTTCTGTGTTATATATTTCTTTTTTTCTTTCTTTTAGGCTAAGGCGTTTTGCGCTTCCTCGGGGACACGGAAGCAACAAGAGCAAACAATCAGCGACGGCGGCAAAAGCTGCTCGCGGAGACTCCGCGTTTCGTGACCGGCCGCATCTTTTCCGTTCCTTTTCGATTAGCCGTAGACGTAATTTGGCGCGCGCATCGCTCGTGGAACTCGACTGGTGCGACCCGAAGATGAATGCGCTCGGGCTCTCGCTACGTTCCGCCCAGCCCTAGGCCGACAGTGCGCTGGAACCTACGAGCACGTTCAACCAGTCGTGCTTCGACTTTGTACCACGTGATCACGCTCTTGCCCATAAGCTTCGTAAAAAGAGTGGGGACAGGCGATGAAAGGGAGGCGGTGGATTGATCCTGCGAGAGCGTAGGTTCCACCGCACTGTCAGCTTAGGGCTGAGCGGTGTGGGGTTCGCCTCCTCCTACGACTAGTCGCCGGGCCGCCTGAATAATTGTTTCTGCGCTGAAACAGAAACGTGACCGGTTTGGACGCCGCGGCGGCGGCGGTGGCGGCGGCGGTGGCGGCGGTGCAAGTAAAGATGCCGGGGAACAGCACCGCGTGGCCTTCTTCGTTTGGTGCCGGTCTGGCCACGTTGGATCTAGCCGCAAACTCCTTTCTAGGCTTTTTTTTCCTTTTTGTTCTTCCTCTCGGATGCTGTCTTTCGTCTCGCATCTTCAGCTTTCTTTCCTTTTTCTTTGCCTATTAGATTCGGGGTATGTGTTGTGAACCGGTCTTAATTCCTACAAGTTCTTGCCTGATTTTCGAGTCATTTGCCTAAGTTGTGTCCCTATTTTCTTTTTGTAGGCATAGGGGTAGGTTAGACGAGTATTAACCTTTATTTAAAGGGCTTTACGAATAACGGTGTTTTTAAAGGATAATTTTAGAATAGAGCTCCTGACGGCCTCAGCCCCGCAGGCCAACGTAATATTTCAGCCCATTGTTACCATCGCTGGCGTCAAAAAACTGCTAAAATGCAAAAAAAAAAAAAAAAAAATTAAATGTTGCTAAATTTTAAAACATATCCGCCAAATTTCCCGCTAAGACATATTGTATTAAAAAAAGAAACAGTAAAAGTTTTGTATGATATAAACTTCCATTATTCTTAAAACCTCCCCAAAACTGTGACAGCTGGAAGAACATATAAACCAGTCTTCGACGGAAGGTAACTAGAATATAAGAGGCTTCATTGCTGCGGTTGTCGTCAACCTTATCACAGATGAGGCTTAGGGGGGCGCTGAAAGCACCGCGCCCCCCCCCCCCCTCCCCCCAAAAAAAGAAGAAACACACACACACACACACACACACACACACACACACGCACACGCACACGCACACGCACACGCACACACACACACACACACACACACACACACACACACACACACACACACACACTATAAGAGTGGGGCCAACTAGGCCCAGCGGCCAGTCGCCGCTGGAGACCCCACAGCTAATAAACACTTTTGCTGTTGAACTGGATTCCAGGTGTCGTACCTCCCTACGGGCAGCAGCAATGCCAAACCGCTGCAGGCTAAAAGATACAAATGGTCACTAACGCGAAACAAAAAACCAAAAAAACTTGGAGGTCAAAGAAAGACACATCGAGACTGTCATCGTCACCGCTGTCGTCGTCTGACATCCTCTCCACAGGACTTTTGATGTGTCTTGATTGCACATACGTTGCAGATGTCCCGATTAACTCACTGGATTATTCAATTCAATTCAATTCATTTTATGTATCGGTAGTTAAACTATGAACTCCATAGAAGTTCCTAATCAAGACAACTTTTCTTGTGTCGCTTTAGCCCCCCTCTTGCGACGAGGATGGCGTTTGTTGTTTCAGGCTTCAAAGCAGGGCAGTACCAGCATCGGCATAACATATCCGGCCAACTCGGCGAACGGGTTTTTGCTACAGGCGTCCTTTTAGGACTGAACTTCACACCAGAACGACTGTGTTGACGATATTTGTTCCCAGTTATTCAGGGTGATTTTGCTCCACTGGTCTATAATTTGTTTTACGATTTCTTCGGGGTGCACTGCCATCGGTTCCAGCAGAGGATTTGAACCGATAAAAGTGACGTCTTCTGTAGAACTTTGACGTTGTCAATAAGTCGTTGTATGATTTGATGTACTAGCGCGCTAATAAATCTTATGCATCCTTCTCCCATCACAGCTTCATCAGCGAGAAAGAACCCGTCGGTCTTCATGTCGTCGACGTACGTCTCAAGCAGGTAGCCCAGACATGGCTTGGGGTCCAAGTCGTCATCAAGTCTGGACGTTAGAACGTCCATCGGCTCTGTCGGAATAACGACTTTTTGAACCAAGCTTCAGAGAGACACGAGGTTTTTCAGCGGTGGAGGAGGGCTCCCGGTCGCTTGTCGCGCCAGTCTCAGTTTCTCTGTTTTAAGAGGACACGAAAATTGTCTTTCGAAGGACAATTTTTGAGTTGGTGCACTGCGCCGTGAGGCATCCACCAGAAATCCGCCATGTATGAAAATGGCCTGTCAAAGAATCCGATACCCGCTAAACAAAATTTTCTCTCGTCAAAAAAAAAAAAAAAAAAAAAGAATAGTGGGGAATTCAATAAATTGACATTACTGTGAATCAGCCCATCGACCACCATACTGAATCAACCCAAAGATTAATGTTTAAGAAATAACCTCTCTCCTGCTTTAGCACTCAACTAAAACGACGTTTGCAGATTGTTGAGAAGGTCGGTCTGTTCCCACTTTCAGTTTTAGGAGTCATGCGCACCACTTGCGACCACATGCATGGTTCGTGCGATAGTATTGAACAAAGGTAAGTGTATAATTCGACTCAACAACAAAAACCAAGCACATATGACAATCTTTTATTATTTTTTTTTTTAATGTGACGTCTGAATGGTGACATGAAGAGTCGGTATCCTAGTATATTGAAACCTCTTTCATTGTTCGCCATCTAAATAAAAAAAAATATTCCATTGGCACTTCGGCAATACGCTCGCAATATCACTATTGAAACGAAATTTATTTCTCCAACCGTAAATCTCAGCTGGTACATGCCTGGTTCTCAGCCAGCATAGCATGATCAGCCGGCAGCTATGTGCCGTCAAAAACAAACAAACAAAAAAACACGTCGTATTATAATTTTACAGTAAAATTTATTTCCCGTTTTTCGTTTTCTCATTTATTTGTATTATTTCTTTTTACTCCATTTTTTTTCTAAATCACGGTATCACGTATGGAGCATTCTCCTTGGGCTACTCCGCAAGCCGAGTTCGTTCGTTCGAGAAGCACGAGAGCACGCATGCACGAGCGCCATCCGCGCTTCGTTGTGCTTTCGATCAAATTAAACGGAAGAACGAGTGGTTCGACGTCTGCGAGCTCCTCGCAATCCGACGTGCGAACGTCCGAAGGCGCTCGGAACTCACGCTCGACCTCCGGGCGCTCCCGCGCGCGCCAATACTACCTAGAGGGAAAGGCCTCGGTGTGACGTCATCGTTTGTGCATCCCCGACCCGCCCCAAGCGACCAACACGCCTGCTTTCTAGGTCTCTCGCTCGTGCTAACCAGTGTTGCCGCCGCTGCGAGCATATTACAGCCCCGGCACCCAGTGCTCAATTACGAACGCGGGAAGGCTCGATGGCTGGGCGTCGGAGCGCCCGATTCAATGGCTCTTGTTATGTTGCTTTGTGTTTTTCTGAGCTCCGTCTGTAAGGACATCGCCGGCCGTTTTTGCGCTGCTGTGCGCTCCGTGCACTATGTAGATTGCTGCCACGCTGGACGGCGCCCGAGGGTGGTTAGAAAGAAGATGCGTGATTGACTCAGGTAAAAATTTTTTTTTGTCCGTTTTGTTGGTAGCTTTTGATGGATTAACGCTGAGTGAGGACTGCAACCACCGCAAGAATAATAACAAGCATAACAGTACGACAAACAAAAAAACCAAAAGCAAAAAGTATTCCGGGCTCGTCCGGGATTTGAACCCGGGACCTCTCGCACCCGAAGCGAGAATCATACCCCTAGACCAACGAGCCTCGGGGTCCGCCCCACCAAGTCTGAACCGAGGAGTCAATTAATGCCAAATACCGTCAATGCGCGTGCCAGTTGGTGGAAGTTTACCATGACGTATTCAACCCGAGACATGAATAGGAGGAGCAAAAAGTGACGCTGGCTTTACCTCGACATTCTGAAACACGAGACGAGGGCAAAAAAGTACCAAACACAACGTCTCAAACCAACTCTACTGCCTAATAACTTTGTTTTTATTGAGATTTTCTTTTGTTACCACAGTCACTTTTCTTTTTTCTCCTGCTCCGGTCTTGAGTTAAATACATCATGTTAAAATAGTCCCACTTGTCGAGCTTCACTTTTTTTTTTCTGTGGTAATTGTTTCTGGTAAATAGCTTAAAACCCATGACGTGACACATTTTTCACGATGGAGAGTTTGGTCATTTTATTCGTAAATCTAAAAAGAAATTCCGTATTATTTCCAGACAGTCATAAAATTTCATGGTGTTACGACTGGGCATCTGGCCAGATCGTTAGTTCAATGCGCAGATCTAAGATAATCCATCTCCAACGCTTCATCTCGTCATTCCACTGGCTGTATCAAGACAGCTGCCAACCCCCCCCCCCCCTCCCCCTTTTTTTTTGTCCCCCTAAAAAACGTTTGAGAAGCTAAAAAGAAAAACTGGGCTCGTCCGGGATTTGAACCCGGGACCTCTCGCACCCTAAGCGAGAATCATACCCCTAGACCAACGAGCCAGACGAGGAGCAGGTGCAACCAGATCGTCATCGAGGTAAATTGAGTAACGCCATTTTTGCGTTGTTTTTTTTTTTTTTTTTGATCTGGCTAGTATCTGGTAAATTGCTTCAAATCAATAACCTGATGTATCTAGCGCAATGTCGAATTTGGGTTACCTGATTTATTGGAGACACATTCAACAATATCCTTATTATGTACAAGTCGGTAAGCACAATTACATGAAGTTGTGATCTATGAAGCTGTAATTTACGGGCGGTTACCCGATATAAATCTCAGGACATCACACCAGTGTTGTAGGCGTAGCCGAAAACGAGCAACGAAATAGGTTATTCGTTAATTGCATATGTAAAAGCAATGCCTTACCGACCTTTGTTACCTCATAATAAAAAGAACGTTTTAACGTTACCGTTACCGATAAAAAGTAACGCGTGTTACTTTTGCGTCACTTTTTATTTATAAATTAAACGCTTTACTGTTTTGACGTTTCGGGTATACGCATAAGGGCCAGATTTTAAGAAACTATTTTGAAGGCGTGTGGGACGAGTGCCAGATATTCCTTTGCCTTGGCGCCTAAAACACGAAAAAAAATGTAAGTGTAACTTTTTTGTTTTTAAGTCTTGGGAAGAAGTAGTACGTAGCGACTAACGAGTAACGTAAGTACGTTATTCGTTGCTGTTTTGAAAAAGTAAAGTCTACTTTACTACGTTACGAAAATACCTCGTAATCGATAGCGCGTTACCACCAACACTACGTCAGACATATATCAGAAACATAAGTTGAAGGCGATCACGTGACCTCCATGATTGACAGCGTCGTTCATTTATTTATAATACTCGTCGGAAGCTTGCTTTTCGCTGCATTTGATAAAGAGAAGTAGTTTCCCGACGATACGAATTTGAGGTAAAGCTCGTGCTTTCTGTGGTTCGAAACCCAGTATCCTCCTCTCAGCTCACTCACAAAAAACCTAACAGTGAAGAAAAAAAAAATGAAAACCGTTTACAACTTTCCGTAACGCCGAATTAGAGCGCAGCTCTTGAGGAGGAGGAGAGAAAGGTACGGAAGAAGGCTATGCCCCTCCTCCTCTCCTCCTCATCTCCCTCTCCCATTAATGGGAAAATTTTCCCCGCTAAATTTAGCGGAAAATTTTCCCCTAGACTTAGCGGGGGATATTTGCCGCTAAATTTACCGGGGAAAAATTTTCCCTAGTTTTAGCGGGGAAAATTTTCCGCCAAATTTAGCGGGGAAATGTTTCGGCTAGATTTAGCGCGTAAAACGTTTCGCTAAATTTAAAGGGAAAATTTACCCATAATGCACCGTGCGGTTACGCCGACGGCGACGCCGATGGCGACGGCGACGCCGACGCCGCTCAAGCCGGAAACGGGCGCCTAAGAGCTGCGCTCTAGAAGAATACAGGAAGATCCATTGGTGGACTCTTAGGGAATGCGTTAGTATGACACTTGAAAACACCGCACACGTCTACCTTTGGCAAACGCGAACGCTGACCCCTTCATTTTTCTCTTTCTCTTTGCTTCCTCTGTGTTTTGCTGTCTCTTTTTGGTCTCGTTACGGGGTCGCTGTTAGCGTTTCCCAAAGGAAGACGTGTGTGGCGTTTTCCAAGGGTAATGCGAATGGATTCTTTAAGAATCCTGTACATTTTCTGAGCGCAGCGCAACTCTTAGGCGCCCGTTTCCGGGTTTCGCAGCGTCGGCGTCGCCGTCGGCGTAACCGGCCTGCTAAATTTAGCGGGAAAATGGACGTCACGTGACCTAAACACTAATTCGATTCCCCACTAGATTTAACGGGGAATCGAATTCGTGTTGAGGTCACGTGACGCCAATTTTCCCGCTAAATCTAGCGGTCAAACTGAATGTGTTCATAGGTGACGTGACACCAACTCATGTGACGTAATTTTCGCGCTAAATTTAGTGAGGAACCTGAATTGGAGGAGGAGGGGAGTGGAGGGGATGGAGGAGGAGGAGAAGGGGCATACCCTCCCGTTCGTACCTTCCCGTCCTCCTCTAGAGCAGCGCTCTAATTTCGCGTTACAGAGATTTGTAAACGTATTTAATTTTTTTTTCACCCCCTTTTCATACTCTGTCTTTCAGAGTACGTCGAAGCCATTGGATACGGTCATCCATATCACTCGTGGAAAGAATCACATCCATAGCATTAATCGAAGGAACAGCATCCATATGACTCGTGGAGTGAACCACATCCATCGTTTTAGCTACACACACACACACATTACAGCCCACGCACCGCTACTACGGAAACCCAGAGCGAAGAACAACCGACGACGGAAGAGCGGCAACTGAGCACTCCCGCCTTCCACCGCGCCACGGCGCAACCTCCTAAATAACACACAAGCGCACAAGCGCTTTCGTGAGGCAGTAATCAATGTATGTGCATGATCCTGGGCTAATAAAATTGTTAATATTATTATTATTATTATTAACAAAACCGCAGTGCTGAATGAGATGACGTCATAAGAGAAGGCGAACGCTGGGATAAGATTGGACACGACGATTGTGCCAACGTTCGGCTCAAACTTTACTCGAAGCCGAGCGCTAAGGCAGCACTGGTTTCAATCTGTGTCGAGCGTTGCTCTTTTCTGATGACGCCATCTCATTCAGAACTACGGCCTTGTTATCAGGAGGTGTTGCACCGCGCCTCCTCTTCTCTCGCTCCGTGCCAGCTGTGCGCGTGACTTTAACAACAATGAAAGGGCTCGTTTTGACGAAAGTCCGGTGGTGTCTGTCTCTTTGTCAGCGCCGGGGAGAGGGGGCGAGGCTTACGCATGCTGACGTCAGCGCTTCAGACCAATGGGAACGCCGCACGCGTCACCCTCTCCCCCTCCTTCTCCCTCTCTGGATCAAGTATTCGCCTCTACGCAGATGACTGTGTCATATACAATGGTATTATGAGTGAATCGGAATCCCTGGCTTTGCAAGAGGAGATGATAGAATTTCACGGTGGTGAGAAAAGTGAGAAATGAAGCTTGGCATGCATAAATGCTCCTAGATGACGTTCACTAGTAAGCGCCAGCCAGTACCTTTTCCGTACTCGACCGTCGGTGTCAAACTGAAGAAGGTAGAAAGAAGTAGTAAATTAAAGTATCTAGGTGTTAAATTTGCTCATAATCTGTCATGGAGCGCCCACACTGACTTCATCACGGCCGAAGCCAACCGCATGTTAAACTTTTTTAAACGAAATTTCAGGGACTGTCCTCAAACTGCGAAAGCAACTTTGTTTGAGATTAACGTTAGGCAGATACTGCTGTACACCAGTGTTCAGTGGGACGCAAAAGAAAGCTATTTGGTAAAGAATTCGAGCAAGTAAAGAGCAGGGCTGGGAGGTATGTCACAAGAAACTATAAATATAGAGAAAGTGCTACCGAAATTACAGTGGGAGCCACTTTCCTCCAGAAGAAGTCGTCTTCGCTTAAAGTTTCTTCATGCAATTTACCGTGATCAAACCGGGATTAATAAAACAAAATTTATTTAACCACCCGACTTTGTCTCTAGGAGATTAGACGACTCAGAAGAAAAATTAGGGAGTCAACACCCCGAACCAACATTCTGAAATATTAATTTTTTCCAAACACTATTAAAGAGTGAAATGACCTGCCCAATGACTCGGTCTCTATCTTGTCAAACTCACCTTTCTTTTACAGGCTGTCACGTGACAGCTGGGCAGAGTGAAATTACTAGGAAAATGTTTTGATCCTTGCGATGAGAATTCGAGTGATTCCTGGGCGTGATACTGCTGTATATTTAGTCGTTTCTACTTTGATTATTTTATTTCTCTTTGAACTTAGGTGATAAAGCTACATCTGTGTTTTTTTACTCATGTGTCACGAGGCAAGCGAGAGTTGTTTATTTCTATTTTTTCTGTTAGCGCATATCTGCCTCAGCTGATGTTATTATCTGGCAAATAGCTAGTATGCGAGCCACCAATGTGGCTTTTATCATAATCCGGGCGCTCACTTTTTTTTTTTTATCAGTGTGTTTTCCTGTGTGCTTGCGTTCTCTTGTTCTTATGGTACATATGCACGAGTGCATTTCTACCTTCACGACTGACAATGCGGGGTAACCCGAAATAAAAATAAATAAAAAATAAATATACGAAAGACACCGCCGTTTTTTCGTCAAAACGAAAGTTCTAATGCTAAATCATTAAAAAAAAAAAAAACAACGTACTCATTTATTTAGACCCGCCTCCTATAGTTCAGAGAGGATATGAACATCAAGATAACAAAGTGCAACGCCGCGGCTTCCTCATCTCCCCCGGGCCCCAGGGTGTCCAGACTCGCTGCCTCGAAGCCACGTGACCTCTGACATAGTGAGGGGTGAGGGGCACCACCGTAAGGCGGGCACAAGCAGCGGTCAACATCGGCGGCGCAGCACAGACCAACATCGTCGTTCCACTCGGCACCCAAAATGGTTCTTGCCGACCGACGCCGTGCACGACCAAGTTCCACGGCGCCCAATTTTCGAGCCCCCCCCCCCCCCCCCCTCCTCGCCCCGGCCGTTTACCTCATTACCAGAGCTGCACGTGGATAACGCGCACCGACGCCTTCTACGATGCCGGCCGCTTCTTCGGCCGCGGAGCGCCCAACGTTACCCGCGGCTAGGAGATACGGGCGGCCGCTGCCAAGCTTGCGTTAATTCCGGCCTTGTTTGTTTGTTTTTATTTCGTTCACACCTAGTGCGCTGCTTCAGGGCCGAAACAAGTTTTAAAGCCCGAGGACGGCTCGTAACAAAATGACGTGGGGAGAGTGGCTCCACCAGCGAGCACGTTGATGAGGTTTACTTGTCCCGGCTCGTCTGTGCATGGAGGTGCCGAAAAGCGATGCGGTTTAGACGGTGCCGCTTTAATAACCGTCGATAATGAGTGGAGGGAGTCGTTCTGTACGTCGGCGTACCGGAGTATAGATGCCATTAATAATATTTCTCAGTTGGATAGGCCGGCATTCACCGCGGTCGCTTTATTATAATAGAGGGAATTTGTTTTGTTTATTTTCAGAAGCAGGAAATTGAGCACAGGCATCTGCGTGCTTCTAAGTTGTTCTTTCCTTTTGCGTCAAGGTGTAGCCGATTCTAATTTTAAATTAGTATCGGTTTTTTGTTGTTGTGGTTACAAAGGATAGGGTATATTATATAATGTCCTCAGTTTTCAGAGCTAAACTAAGCCCTAGCCTATAAATACGCAAGCTTCTATTTCTACGGGTCGAACTTGTGCTTACCGAAAATTATTATGTATGCTTCGGTTCTATTACTTAAAATAAGAGACAAAATGGTGACATATTGGTAAAAAAATGCAAGCATGCCGGTATTGTTGAATGGCGCAAACGGTCAGCTTATGTAACCGAAGCATATACAGTATGACCTTCTTAAAAAGGCCACCTTCTTTGCTCGTAGCATGCAGCGCGCGGTACCTGTTCTCTCCAAGGAGACCTACAAAAACTATATACTTTTTAGATGAAATTCGGAAACATGCTCCTGACAGCGATCTGTACACCCAGCTTTTTCTTGTGATTTTTCTGCAGGCGCTGAAAATTAAAGGGACAAAGAAATTATTTTTTCAACTTATGGAACCTTCGTTGATGCTAGATAATTTGTTGCGGGCTGGCGGTCGTTGATGTTCCCAAGAGGCCGTTGAGGATTAGTCTAGCTCGAGTACAAGCTATTCGTTTAGATGTTCCAACTATGTACATGCTCTATGTAGAAAGCAAGGGAAGTTGGCATTCTCTGAACCGATGTCACGGTCGTCCGGATCAGGTGAAAATCACTCCGCCTCTCGATTATTTGAAGGCGCTCTCTCCTCCTTGCCCTCTGAGAATGACCAACCGATTAATTTAAAATCTGCCGTAAGAAAACAAACAAACAAAACAAAAAACGTAACGTGGGACAGGATACCTCTCAACCCGACACGCGCTCGCTGGGAACGTGGGCCCCTCTCACAAAATAGATAGACAAAAACAAAAACGGCTAGGGAGAAGAAGGCGCTTCGCGAAACAAGGCCGCGGGAGAGACCAGCGGGATGCCACAGGTCCATTACAAACTACTTCCTTAGTTTTAATTCTCAACTCTAAACGAAGCAAGAAATCACGTGGTTTTAGCGTGCTTGAGCACTGAACGCGATGACTCCAAGCTTCAACCGTGCTTTTTAAGCACAGCATGACACTTGCCATTTTTAAGTGATAATAAGTGTCGTCACGCAGCACTCATTGGTCACAAACACGAATCCAAATATTCGTCGATGTATTGATTGTTGACGAGCGCATACGTCCGAGAGTCCGAGTGACGCAGTGCTCGTGACCAATACGTGAGCTCGGTTACGGCTGACGTGCTTAGGCGCCAAGGATGAATCGCGGTAAAAAGGCGAAGAGCTTTCGAAGGAAAAGAGGTAAGAAATAATCCTCTATATTTCCAAATTTTTGTACCGAATTTCGGCTTTCTGCCGTCGTGAACTAGTTTTCTTTCGGTGTACTAAACGAATTTATCCCAGCCAAGAATTAATTTTATTGTCCATTTAAAGAAGCGGTACTACGTGCATTACAGAGATTACTTGAATTAAATGGTGGCATCGGATCAATATAAGCATCATTACTAGAGGTGAATGATAGCGAATTTTGAACTCGAATAAAATTCGAATTGAATAGTGCCGAATAATGGCCAAAAAATCGAATATTAAATCGAATACGAATACCATACGACCCTACGCTCTCACGCAATCTAATCGGAAAAAAATATTTTTTTGTTTTTTGCTTTTTATTTTTTTCTTCAAATTGTTACTTCGAAATTCTGAGTTTTTCGGATAAATCTGAATGTCCAAAAATTTTACAGGTGAGAGCTTTTCGGAGTTTTCGAGTTTATCAGAAAACACGGAACACTAATTATGGGTTCCCGTGCTAAAAGTGTAAAAGTGCGTTTGAATCGGGTAACGTCTTGCGTCACATAACTCTGGCACCTTGGTCGACGACGCGGAGACCGACGGGCTAGCAAAAAAGACCGATTGAATTATCTCTGTTATTTATAGTTATAGAATAATTTGTTTATATTATGGGCGTAACAACCGAAAATAGGTTCATAATGTACAAAAAAAAAAAAAAACGTTTGGAGCAAGACTGCATTTGGCACGAAAAACACAAGAAACTAACCACTTATTGTTTGTTACTCAAAGCTGCCGAATGCAGGCTTGATTTAGAGCCAACAAAAGCCTGCAAGGACAATTTCATCGCATGAATAGCGTTCTTGAATATACCTGAATTTTTGCCAAAAGGACGAATATTCGATAAATCTAATTACTCGAATGCTAGGAGTCCTAAACTCGAATCTAATTGTTCGGGCAATCATTATTAGATTCGAACTCGCAACTCGAATATTCGCACACTCCTACTGACTCCAAGTTATACCATATGTTTTTAATATGAACCGCGAGTAAGTTATTAAATAAATTAATTTGAAGAACATGGCTCGAACTAACCGCAGTATCCTTAACACCACGAGCGACCGAGTCTCGGGTGTTTTAACAAAAATGGTAACCCCAATCAACGTTCGCGTGCACGCACGAATGTCTGCCGCTCCAACTCGGCGGCATGGCCGTCTCAATATTTGACTCGCGCAGTCTTCGACGACCCCGATATATATATATATATATATTCCCCCTCTTTCTGAGGGCGGATGCTCACGCAACAGCCGGCAACGACAACCGCCGTATACAACAGGCTCGGCTGTGTGCTAAGTCTCGTTCGAAACGCGACGGTGCGAGATCTCCGCGCGGTGCTCACGTGACTCACGCCGTCTTTCCGAGCGAGTTCGGGCAAGGCGTTGTACAGGAAGTTGGGCCTCCTCGCTATTACGCTCCGTGCAAAAATATAAACAAATAAATCTAAGTTGCATGTATGTATACGTGTAAAGAAACGATTAGTGGGAGCCAGCACGGCCGTCGCTCGCGCGCTGTCACCTTGTTCCACGAGAAACGGTTCTGATTGCACGTTGCACGTAATATGCCGTCCCGGATGAGAGAGACGACGATTTTAGGGGGTGCATCCCCCTAACACGTGTATTATTCTCGGCGGAAAAAGGCGGCGGTATTATAGGTATTACTGACGTTATTACGATCATCATCCGGGACTTGGAAAGTCACACGAACTTAACAGGCCTCCCGTATCGTTCCTTTTTTCTACTTATTATTATTATTCTTTTTTTCTTTTTTTTTTAGTGTTTGGGGTAAACCTTACATGAACTGGACGCTTTATCCTGTGCAGGGTCTACGACGTGGGAAGTTGAGGTCTTCACCGTTTCGTTATTTCGTGAAGGGTCTGTGGAGCTTAGAATTCATGCCACACTGAAAGTGATGTGTTTCCATATGGCTGGTTTGACTAGTTTGGTGTGGTTTAGTTTTAGGTACTGCGCCCCGACAGAACGCAGACAACGCAGAGGAGGACAACAGGACGCGATGTAGCTTTCAGCTGATTTGTTTATTCAAGAAAAACAAATCAATGAAAAAAAAAACACATAAAACTGATCATTTGGTTACGGAACAGAATGTTGATATGAAAAAATAAATAGGAGGGTGCCTGACTGAAACATTCCTTTACAAATATAAAACAAAGACAAAGGACAAGAGGGAGAGAGGAAGACAAACTCGAAGGTCAATAAATACGAACAATTATTACGAGAAAAAAAAAAAAAAAGCTTATTCGTTTTCAAGATTCTGCACGAGAAGATCGAGAACTCAAATAAGAAAGCGCGCAACTATTACGGGCATCACGGAAGCGTGCTTTTGTTTTTATTTAAAGCGAATACATGGGTTAGCAATGCAGCAATGAAAAACCGCGCTAAAATAGAACTTTCTATTGTTAGTAGTGTTAACTGTATTAGTCAGGCTGTACTTGATACAAAACTGCACCTTGAAGTCATAATTATTTCATGCGTTTGGTTCATCAACACGCACGTGTTAACAGCACCCGTACGCGCTTTAGAATACGTGAGACAATCGATCCTGCAACCATGCTCTCGTCTATCACGCTCGTTGAACGAAAGACAAGCACAGTGCTCTATCACGAGGATTGAACGCGCATAAAGAGAAAGAGAGAAAAAAAAAAAAAAACGCGAGTGCAAAACTCGGAAAAACGTACAATACGTTTCGTCACGATCAAACACAGCAAAACAGGCGGGCAGAAACACATTCGACGACGCGAAACACCTGGACGACGCGACTGCAGTTTTATTCTATCTTATGTTTGGTTTGACGCGCAGCCTGGCAGCGACCGGCCATACTGGCGTCTAAAAAGGAAAGCCGACTGATAAGGAACAGCGCAAACGACAACGATCGTTTACGGGCCACGATGCATTCGCCGCAATGTCGTCCCGCGCCGTCGCTGCGTCTTGCGGACGAAGCATCGAGCCAGAAGATGGGTTTACGCAGGTTTACGTATAGCTAACTACCAACGAACGACGAGCGAGACACCGTCTCAAAGAATTAGCCCGGTGTTTTCGCTCTTCCTCTGAGCGAGGCCTAGACAGCGCAATGTACAGCGAAGGACCACTCCCTGCGTAATTGCAGACTGCCGAAAAAATAGTCTGGAGGCCCCACTGACCGTATGGTCCCCGAGGGGGGGCAATGAATCGAATTTTAATGAGGCTATGTCCCCGAGACAGTCGCGCGACGCGAGTTGCGAGCTGTAACACAAGTCTCCGGCTGCTGCGTCTGTACTTTCGTTGTTTTTTTTTCGTCCTGTCGGTTTAAGCAGCCGCCACCGGAGAGGCAGCAGCATGCTGCAACGGTCAATTTGCGGCCTTCTTCTCCGTCTTACGAGTTATTCAGATGAGTGGTACCGCGCAGATGTTGCGCTCTTGTCGGCCGGATTTGTAGCCAACAGGATCCGGAAGGTGCATGTGTATACGTGCTTGGGGCTCGGACGCCGAGGCGTTCTTCGGGGGGCGAGGTCTCGTTCGACGGGGCGGTCAACGGATGTTTTCGTCGTCGACGACGGAGGGTTCCCGTTATTAGCCCAAGGAGACGTTTGTTTTTTTAGACAGATTGATTAGATTTCACCTGCGGAAGAGACGATAAGGCGAACAAAAAGAAGTCGTTAGGATTAAAGGCGTGTACTCGATAAACAGTTTGTACAATGAACTGCCCAGACTGCAGGATGAGCGATTTGATGGGTCGAAAGAAGTTTATTTTTGTTTTGTTTTTGTAAATAACAGTGTGCGGCGTGCCGTCCCTCCGCAGCTGCCTGTCGAGAATGACGTTTTGGGTTTGTTATATGTTGGCAGAGCCATTTGTAGGGAAATGGGACTTCCCTCACTTCTTTCTTTAAATAAGCGCACGTCATTCGTTGGTGGCCTTTTTACTGAATAACGTGATGTCAAGTGACGGTATTTAAAAATATAAGACTCTCTTCATTCCAGTTCAAGATGACTGACTCACTGCCACACGTCCGTTGGAAAAGTGGTGGCCGCGAGAAAGCCTTGTGAAAACTTCTGATTAACAACTGATGGCTAAATAATATAATAAATTGTAATAATTTGATTGTCGCTTATTTCTAATTTTATGTTATTCCACCGGTTAAAAAAAAAAGGTTGCTATTAACCGCTGCCTTCGTGTTTCAGGATAGTTAGTAGAACGCAATAAGGCTCGCGTCGAACGCGTGATTGTCATGAACAATACTCGAGACCTTTAGCGCCAACACGACATCAGCGCTTTTTCTTATTTTACTTGTATTGATGACTCGAGCATCGAACTTCGCGGCTTGAGCTGGCTCCCGGAATCAGCATTTCCAACAAACCAGATTTTTGTTTTTATGTGAAAAATGGACCGACAATGGCTTGTTCGTGACAGTGTCGCGCTCTGCACACCCATGACATGAACAGAGCTATACGAATCTGCCTTCTCTCAAAAATTTTAAAGACGATACTCAGAAAATACGTTCACCACCTCAACAGAAGTAAAACAAGCTCAGTACCAAACAAACGCGAGCTTCATGTTGCCAGAAGGAGAGCCGAGCCAGACCCGCCATTGCAACATCCTTGTAACACCATGGCCTGCGTGCTGCTCTAGTTTTTGTTGTCGGAAAAACCGAGCGTACACCCAGCGCTCCGACAACAATCGACGCACACACGCACAGCACGCGCATCCACGTGCGTACGGTGCAGTACAGACACACACACGAAAGCAACATCAACACAACCGAGTTGTCGTTGCAGCGTTGAAGGGGACCACGGACGTTTCGTCGCGCACGGCTGCTAATGTTGCTAATTAAGTAAATTTCGTAGCTGGAAGTGAGCGTCCCTTTCCTCCCCTACCTCCTTTCCCACAATCGCATAATCTCTGGTCGTTCTTCACCGGGTTTCAGGACGCCGATGGGTGCACGCGCAGTTTTTTTGGATGCGTTTTGTATTTTCCACGTGAAATGGAACTTGGCAGTTTCTGTGACTGCCTGCAGGCGTAAATGTTTTTCGCTCGTTCGGTAATTACTTTTTTTTGTCTGTTTTCGGCCCAAATGCGTTCGACGGCTTTCCATGCGTCCCTCACTTTCTGGGGGTCAATTTTTGGACCTTGATTTCTTTCTTAAAGTTTAGGTATGGTAGTGTTTCTAAAGAAAACGTCGATGAAATCCAGAACCGAGGCCACGGTGGCCGAGGCTCTTGGGAGTAAAAGCTTTATTCTTGGTGTCATACCTACTATGAACCGGCAAGGTTAATATTAAAAACACACAGAAAGCCGCAGTTGTGTGTAGTTTCATGCTGCTACGTGCACCTTCCTTTGAAAACCTTTTCTAACTTTGAGTTTTTTTTTTTCTGACAGTGAAAGTTATTTGACAATATCAGATTTAAATGGGTTACTATTATGATAAAAGAGATTACATCGGAAGCTCTTAGAATATTTAACAATTTGGCGAGATAAAAATAAAACATAGACTACACACCATTTGCTTGCTTAACCAAAACTACTCAAATCGGTTCTGTGGTGAAGAAGAAGCATTATTTTATATGTGTATTTATAATCAGAACTTACAATATAAAAAGTAATCGTCACGTTCCTTTTGTTCCTAGGCTAACCTATTTGTTTAGCAAACAAATATATCACAGCCAGAAAAAAACAAATTGAGACAAGATAGTTAGTAGATTATTTAGATTGTTACAGCCTTCAAAATAACAAATCCCCAATAACTATTTCGTACTCTCAGATTTTTTTTCTCTTTCCCAAAAACTAACCTCTTTCCCCAAAACAGCAGCCATGTCTCCCCATCGCCCTGACACCGAGACGCGCGGTGAAGCCATTTCCCGCACCAACGGTCTTTGCTTTCACCTTTCCCTTTCCCTCTTCCCACTCTCTCCTCTCCCTCTCTTCCGCTCACCTGTTTGCTGATTTATTAATATGCGAGGCCCGTCGTCGCTGCCGCGGAGAAGACGAGCCGCCAGAACACAACCAATAAAAGCGTCACACGGCGGAACTGTTTTCACCTACGCGGACGTCATCGGCTCGTCGACTCGTACGCACACATGGGTCCTTTCATTAATTTGCCTTTCCCCGCTTTAGACCTCCTTTCCCGCCCTCTTTTCGTTCTGTCTTTTGTTTGATTACATTTCATTACGGCCAGTGTACCAGACTTCGTTCTTTTTTATTTTCATTTTTATCTTTGTTAAATCTTCTTTTTTGCTTCCCTGTAAAGGATAAGCTTGTCCAAAAACAGGTGCTCTGCTGCAAGCTCCTAATTTACAAGGTGTGTCTCTTTGAAATCGGCGTAGCACAATGTCAGTATCATGATCGATGCTGGCTGCGAAGCTTCCTGCGTCCTAACATTTATGTATGCGAGGCATCTGTGTGTTAGACATTAGGTACCTAAACCTGGAAACAGATGTAGCGTGTGTGTCATTATTATATACGAAGTACGGCATGTAGCGGATATTAGGTTCTAAAAATAAAAGAAGGAAAACCAGGAAGTCATATACGCGAGAGACAATGAAATATTAAAAGAATAGATAAACCCGGCCAAAACAGACGATGTTAGATAGGTGAAGGAAGCACCGGATCAAAAATAGAGTGCATCCAATGCTACGTGCCAACGAACAATTTAAAACTCTGCAAAACAGAGGTTGTTTTGGGGACACGATTCGGAACGACGAGTTCTGCCAGCTAGTTCTGTCTCTGGGCCGGTAAAATTGACATCAGTGTACTATGCATACTTAGGTCCCTTGTGTTGCAAGTTTTTAAAGTTTCGAGCCGCGGCACCGCAGCAGGACAGAGAAAATTGTCGTCGCGCTTCAGTGCACCACACTGCTCAGTGCACCACTCTGCTCAGTGCATCGCACTGCTCAGTGCACCACACTGTTCAGAGCACACTGCTCATACATCACACAAAAAGACGCGGTATTCGCCGCAGGCCCGATGGCAAAACTATGTCCGGACACTCCTCAGGCAGTGTCTCTAGACTGTAGACTTCCTGTTGTGTATAAGCAGTGTGACCGTGGCTATAAAGACTCGAAAAAATTGAACCCTTTCCCGTGTTCCTTTTTGCGTTAACAAGTGGCGACCAACGCGCCATTGCGCACAGCGCGTGTTTCGAGGATAGTTGCACCGATGCACGTCTCGGTATACCCGTAATAAAAGACGGAGCGTGAATTTATATGAATCGAAATTATGGACGAATGGATGCATTACGGCTGCGCCATTCTAATTGCGCGGTGGACATAGTTACTGCTTTTATTTTATATTTCGACAGTAAATCTTCTTTTTTTTTAAAATACGTATAAACAAAAACATTAAGTCTAAGTATTTAGGTAATACAGGACTCTGTAAATTACGATGGGAAAGATAGTGGAAGGGACATCTGAGAGTTTCTGTATATCTATAAAACTTGAGTGTCAAACAACCTGTCAGTAGATGGCTCGCTTTGGATCGAGGGGATCAAGTGCTGTTCTGTCCGTTCCTATGTATATTCTTTCAATTTTATTAAGAAAAAAAAAAAAAAAAACCCGGAAGATTTTATGATGCATAATTGTTTTTTTCCCGTGGAATTCTTTTGCGGTTGTTTTTCCACCCCGCTCTTCCTCAGTCATAAACGTTAATTTTTCCCAGCTCGCGTGCCTCATACGGTGTTAATCTTCGAGACACGAATGAACATTTTCCCATTATTTCGGTTGCACTCTTCGCTGGCGAAAATGATTAAGTACTACGATTAAGTAAGAAGGAGCTAACGGTCACTGAATGAATATTACTAATTACTACTTAACAACCTCGACGACCGCGACTACTACCTTCCTCGTAGTACAAGTGGGAGCATACCGGAGTATAGTAAGATGTGACGCAATTTTCCGGGCTCTTTGGAAACGCGTTCACGCGTGCAAGTATATCTATGTAAAACAGCGCGGGATAAAAACAACGCATGCAGCAGCAGCCGCGCGAATCCCGTCCCGTTCAGCGGTCGACGGTTTCTTCGGCGGGCGATTCGAGCTTCGGGGCACGTAATATGAAAATGTCGACCGGCTTTCTTTCCGGGCACAGAAATGGGCTTCTCATTGACTAGATAGCATCTTAATTGCACGCGCGAAAAACAAACACCGAGATGTCTGAATGGGCCTTGATCTTGATCTGCGGTCGGTGATTCGCGGTATCTGCCTCCTCTCTGCCTCGGATATTATTCCGAGTGACGAACTTGATCTGGCTTTGTGGAGGTTTAGGTATGCGGCGAGCAATGCCCGCGATGCACGACCGTGGAGCGAAACGCGTGATTGGGTATTCCCATCGCAGCGCCGCGCTTTCATATTTGTCGAGCTCTTCGGCGTCGTTGGACGCAGCGCGGTACAAGTGGGAGATGGCGTGGACTGGTGTTCCGATATTGGAATTTGGAGTGTGACCATGGTTCTTCGTTAAACATCTCTGGTGTTCCGCACGTGTGCGTTTTTTTTTGTTTTTTTTTTTTTGTGGCCGTTTTTGGCTGATTTTAGACGCTTTGTATAGCGTCCGAGATTTTGTTTTACTGACTCGTAATTCCAAACTTGTGCGTTCTATACTCAACATGCGCTACTTCGTTGATTCTTTAACTGCCTTCGGTTTGAAGGATTTAAAAACACCAGCGTGATAGGGGTGCGAGTTGCGTAAGCGAGAGATGGCGTTTGGGCATATTTGGAAACATGGAGGCCAGGTATGTGTCTTTCTTTTACTTCTCTCGCGATGTACCCGATTTATTATTGTGCTTACTTCTTTTCCACCTTTATTTACACTGCTTCATTGTATACTTTCGACTTTGCCTTTCACAGAGTAAGATGCCGGGACAACGGGCTGGTTGAATTCACTGTTTCCGATAAATGCTTATATTACTAAATTCAAATCACCCTTTCATCGTCGTCATTCAACTGGATACTATTCATGAAGTTTTCATCATATCACTACCTGGGAGAAGGTAAGCATATTTTTGGCTAAGTAGGTAGTGGTCAGCTACTAAAACTAAATCTATATTATTTACAGTAGTAATACGTCTGCGACTGCCTTCTTCCCTGTTAGCCTATTAACGTAATTTTTGTTTTTCTGCTCGGTATAAAAAGTCACCACAAACGTAATCTAGCGCATTGGACTTTGTACTCATGGCGTATGCGTCCACGTGCACTTGTACGTACAATTTCTAAAAGTTTTTGGTTCGTCCCATTGGCATTCTCCCAGTAGAGTAATAGGCTGAACTGAAGATGAACTGCCTTGCTGCTGGGCAGCAAGTGAAGTCAACAACAGCTGCAAAATATTTAAGCGATTCCCGTCAGTACTTTTTTTTCTTACAGCAATGTGACCTCCTCTTCAAATTAAATAAGCGCGGTGGGGGAACGCGCGTACGTGAGCGCATTCCTCCGACAAACTCGGCACTGCCGCCGCCGCCGTTGCTTTCCGGGCGAGATTACTTTGGCGACACAATTACACGGAAAAGACGAGGGTAGGTCATCCCACCAAGGTTAAGCAGACAGCCTTAGTTAGTTACTCGGGTGACTGCGATAACGCAACTTCGTTAATCTCGGCAAGCAAAATAATTTAGCGAGTGAATATCATCTTACAGCCTTAAATTGCCGCGCTTATAGTTATCCCATTCTAATTATTTTCTTGTCTTAGATAAGAACTGCTGGATGTTGGATAAACCGTCTGCGCCTCGCGAATCGGACGAGAACGCGCGTTCAGGTGAAGATGAAAGAACGCGCCAGACGCAGAACGGTCGGAGGCACACACACCGTCCAGCTTCCAGGATGGCGCCGGAGTGACCTCAATAATCGAAACTGCGGGCTTGTCGGCTTAACCTCGTTCTGGCTTTCGCCTTGGTGACATGTTTCCTTCCCTTCGATATACGAAGCTTGTTTCCTTTTTTTTCTCTCTACTGGTTTGTGAGCGCAATGCTTTCATCGTCGTGCGAGCTCTACTGCACGTGTCGGCCTTCATTGTACCCTTGGTATCATAAGAAACTTTTTTTTTTACCTAATTCATTAATTTTTTTCCCTTCTGATTTCTCTCAACTCTATTGAATACGGTATTCGCCCACAAAAGCACCGCAAACAAGTGGTACCTTGCAAGATTGCTTGTACTGCCCCAAAAAACTTATTGTTTGATCGATCAAAAGTCAATGTTTGTCGCGCTAGCACAACTAATCTACATAATTTACATTTTATAGAAAAAGATCTGCATTAAAAGCTTTTGTAATAAAAAAATGTTTGATAACTTTAATCTTGCTTCTTTTTATAAAAAAAAAAAAAAGAAATCGCACAAAGTATACTATTCTTTTTTTTTTTTTGTAATACGGCGCCAGACGCTTTCGTAGCACCCTACCAAACTGTCGAGACATGCTAGTGATATTTCATTAGAAATCTCGGTGACGTCCCGTATTTCTCTCAACATCGTATCATTGTTATTTTATAGAACGCGGTATCTGGCAGCCTAACGCACCCCAAAACAGCGCTAATTTCCTAGTACACTTCATCCATACACCGCAATTGACAGCTTGGCTGTCGAACGCTTATACGCGTCAAGAGCGCGGCGAACGCTGGGAACCTCCACACACGCCTTTCGGATCGTAACATCCGAAGTGCCGCCGTAGGCTTTTAACTTTAAGTAGCCCGTTGTTGTTTCTTTTGTTCGCCTTACAAAAACGCAGCCGAAAACCAAACAATGGCGGAACAAAGGCGCTCGGCTGAACAAACAAGACTCCTGACCGCCTCTCCTTTCATTAGGCCTCGCGAGACCGCACCAAGGTTGCTCGTTGCTCCGCGAAACGAGATGGCGTGCAGCCAAGGCACTCTCACGGGTGGCGACAATAAACCACGACTGCTGCCTGCCGCACACGTACGCCGGACCGCCCCTCGTACGGACGGGACGACAAAGGAGACTAAATAATAAACGAACAATCGACAACGTTGAAACAATATAGAAACGAGGATAGAGTGCCGATAGGGAGATAGCAGACGGCGCAGCTAACTCGGCAGCTACGCCGCATGCCAGCAAACGTCCGCGGAACGCACAACAATCGCCGCCAAGAACACAGTTCTCTCCGTTGGACGGGACCTTGAAGCCGTTACACAGCAGTTCCGCCCCGGCTACGTATTTCTCTCCATATAGGGATCTGTTTCTCGTTCGACGGGCCCAGAAAGTTTCATTAAGTTCAATCTTGCACGGTCGGAAGATAAAGGTGCCCTGAAGAGGTTTCTGAGATCGCCTAACTTTGGCGAAAACTTACTCTGCTGGCTCCAATTAAGCACCCTAGAAATTTCTAAATCATGACGATACGCGGCCGATTTCCCTACTAAAAAGCAACCAAAGGTCGCAACACTCAGAGATCATCTCCGGCGATGAGAGGAGCATGCTACTGAACCAAGACCACTGCCAGCCAATAGCGAGTGATGGATTCTCGCGCCTTTTACGGGTGGAACCGCGGAGTGTTATCTCGAATGCGCCTGGCTCGTTGCCCATACTACAGTGTTCTGTACCCATACAGTCCGAACTACGATTCAACCAAGCGAGCGCGTGTTCAAGAACTGACGACATCACTTCCGCGGAAAAGAAAAGCAGGGAGATCGGTAACCAAAAAGGATAACGCAAAAAAAAAAAAAAAAAAAAAAAAAATCCGAAAGGGTTAGCGGGCATCAGTTCGGAGCACGTGGAGCGAAAGCTCGCGCTACATAACCCAGGGATCCTGGGTTAAATCCCCACCCCTGCCTGTTTTGATCTGGATGAGCATCCTACCGGCGTTCGGTCGTGTATCACTACTGCGTGGTGCACGTTAAAGACCCCGGGGCTAGCGGTTGTACTGCACTGGCTAACTCATCTACAGCGAGTGACTCGTCGCAACTTTGAAATGGCTGACCAGCTACACGCTGCCTAAATATCCACACAACCCCAATTATTATTATTAAAACAAAAAAACATTGTGCGTTGTTTTAAAGGCTATTTTGCAGTATTACGTTCCTTCTCCACGAAAAATCAACATTTTTAGATTACTCGTATTTGCTTTTATCATCTACAAAAGCGTACACATTTTGTAATAGCAGCGTTTGCAATCTCAACGACATGTCGCGTTTTCATTGATCACATGCCGTCCTGGCTGCCGGAACCATGCTGCTCCCGTCTCCGGAGATGGTCTCGGTGTGTTTGATTTTTGATTGCCTTTTAAATAGGGAAATCGTTATTAGTTATGGGTTGCTAGAACGCTTAGAGCCTGGAGAGTGACTTATCGCCATATTTATTCGAAATCTGAAACCTCCTCCGGCCACCTTTAATGAAATTCGCTTTCAATGTTGAACTCACTGAACTCGCTGAACTTACTGTCTTATTCAGTCTCCTTACCGACCGATCAATGCAAAAAGTGCGTTTCGGTCAGCAGTTTCGCATTAAGGTTCTAGGCCAACGTAGTTTGAACTCTAGACTCCTATAGCTATTCTGACTCCATGTCTAATGATGCAACATTCAGTACCATCTAGTTGCTGTTTATCGCGTATAGTCTTTCCAAGTACAAATTCGTTTCCTCGGTTCTAAACCGAATTCATGTTCATATAAATATACAGCGGTGGTTGTCGCCGTTACTGGTGTTACAAAGCCGGAAACAGAAAGCACCGAGTTCATTTTTCCTCCTTTCCGCGGCGGAAGTCTCTCCGACCTGACAGCGGTTCACACCAGGAGTCGCAAAACGATCCGAATTTCGTTCGCTGAAAAGAGGAACCCAAAACGCCGGCCAAACTGTATAGGTCACGCCGAAACCCAAATGCAAAAGCACGCGCACATAGTCTACCCGGCCTATATAGCACGCCGTGCCCGGAGAAAGACGTGACAGACGGCAGCGGGTGCAAACAAACCTCTCCGGTTGCAGAAGCCAGCGCAAAGCCGCAGCGAAGCTCGTATGGCAGCTATTATTCGGAGCGATTCTTGCGGACACGCAAAATATATCGCTGTCAATCAAGAATCTAAACGGTTCTCGAGGTGCCATTCAAGATGCGGCCGCCACCGCGGCTACCTCCTCCTCCTCTTCCTTCTGCCCGTGCTGCTGGCCGGCGGCAGGGTTCCCAAATGCAAACAACACGCACACAACACACACTCACGCGCCGGAAAAGAGAGAAAGAAGTGACCGACCCATGGGCAGGAACGAGCGACCTGTCGAGTGCTGGGAACAAGCCCTAGAAAAACAAATGCGGTGTGGGCAAACACACGCACAGTAGCGAAGGGAGAAGTAGATCTCTGGATCCCCGCTCCCTTGCGCCTTCGTTCCCTGTTGCTTATGATGAGAAGGGAGCCCAAGAACGCCCTGCAGATTCAGTGTCGCGGCCGCTGAAAGCTCTCGAACAGAAGCGTACCTCTACCAAAGTATGATGGAAAAAAAAAAAAAAAAAAAGAAAAAAAAAAGAAAATAAAGAAGAAAAAAATACAGGGACGGCCCGAAACCTCAGGGTTCTTTATACTCACTGGAGAATGAAAGAAGAGGGGAAAAAAAGAAAATGTAAGATCAAATCCCTCTGAAGGGGTTAGGAAAACACGGGATGAAAGAGCAACGTGGTGCCCTCCTTTTGACGCGGTGAGTTCCTCTTCCATAACACCGAGGGCGAGTGGACCACGAGAAAGGGAGGGGCGGGAGGGGAAGGGGGGGAGGGAAGATTATAGGGAAGGTGCGTGCAATGGGACACTGCGCGGGCAGGTTGTCTCGGGTGCTGCCTCTCTACCGCCAGGTTTGGGCGGCGAAAAGTGAGCAGGGAAGTAAAAGGACCCGGAACAACAAAGGTCTGCTTCGTTGTTAAAAAAAGAAAGAGAAAGATATAGAAGGGGAAGAAGGGAAGGAGGGAAGGAGGGAGGAACTGGGGTATGCACACAAACGGTATTGTGCAGAGCTGGAACCAGCTCTGGTCATGGAGGCGAGTCTTGAAGAAGGTGTGTGGATTTCGGGCATCATCAGGGACATGGTATATTCGTAGGGCTGACCCTATACTATATACAAAGGTGCGCTATACTGACGCTTGTCACGCCTGCCGCTACCCATAAGGGTTTGTATGTTGAAGCAGGCGAGCGAGTACGCGCGTTTGCAACGGAGGTTCTTTGATCATTCATGTTGTCCACTGTATATACGTCGGCTTGTGTGCTTATTTGAGGCTGGATCTAAATGAATACTGTGAAAGCTTAAAAAAATAGGGTCTTGTGTATAGAATACTTCATTATACGCTTTACGGAGGAGACTGAGCGGCGTGCCTCAACTTATCCTTCACATAGTACAAGCCGAATGAACGAATGATCGATGATAACGTCATTTCAGGTATACAACAGACAAAATAACCGCACTGAAACAAAATACAATCGTGATATTTTTCTGCTTCTGTGGTAAAGTTAAACAATAAGCATCAGACATAGAAAAAATGTAGGCGAGATAAAACGTACCGTTTAAGAAGTAATTATCAGTTGTATACGATATTCGTAGCGAGGCCTGCATTGTCGGCCATGGCTGCAGCACGAATACATCTGGCTAAAGGGCGATTCCCACACTTGCGTCGAGTTCGACCAAGCGCAACTGCAACTGCTTGCGACGTACGGGTCGCTATGGCAACCGCTACGTCGGCTCCAACAAAACCGGTTTTTACCCCGTTTTGTTGGAGCCGACCCAACTGTTGCCATAGCAACCTGTACGTCGCAAGCGGTTGCAGTCGCACTCGGTCAGGACTCACGGAGGTGTGAATCGCGTTTAAATCGAAGTAACTCACTAAACACCAAAGAATAACATTTCTTATGGGGCTACGAATAATGCTGAACACCTGTGACTTATATACCTGAAGTCACTAAATTCAAATGTGGTGCAAGTTTCTCAGTCAGGGATGTTTCGTATCAATACATTTAAAATGCCTGAATATTTCCATTTAAGCACAGAAGAGCACAGCCACTAGAGAGTACACATTGGCAAGCATCCAAACTATGGGACGACAAAGAACTCCCAACTAATCGAGGAAGTTTGTATTTATTACGTTACAACGATGCGTATTGTGCTAATAATGTCAAATATTTTTTTTTCTGTCGGGTTAATCTCTTTTACAATATAGCCTGCGGCACTTCATCAAGATTATCATTGATCGTTTCTCTCGCCCACACACACTCACACGCATAAATAAATTCGCCTCTACAGACACACAAAACATTGAAGCTTACATTCATCGTACGCGGAACGATCGGGGTTGGCTTTGCATCGAAGATTCCGCGTTGAATCCAACCCCTCATTAGAGCACGCCGTCGGAACGCAAACAAACTTTCCATTCGGACGAAATCGCTGGAACAACAATGCCCAGTTGGTTCCCACGCGAGTGGGGGAACCCTTGCTCCTCCTCCTCCTCCTCTTGCTCTAGCTATGATCCCTCGCTCGCAACAGCAACACCACTTCGGGCCCCGTATCCACGCAGAGTTTCGTCGTCCACGCACGCCACCCGCGTCGATTTCAGAAACGCGGGTCCTCGTGCAGCACAGTCGGGGCTTTCCTAGCCCTAACGCGCCGTGACGGCCGTTGTGCGAGCGATGGAAAAGGTATACGCTCTAATCCGGGATTAAGGGGGGCTCTGTTAGAAGAAGGGGCGGGGGGTCCTGTGTACGCTTCGAGATTACCGACAAGGAACCGCCATGTTCTTCTCGAGAGGGGGCTGCGCTCCCCCAGTGAAATACCGCGCCAGCGGTGCGCGGGTCTGCGTTGCATGTGCGCCTTGGAAACCCCAGACTCCTGAAGTGCTTCGGAATTTTTATTTCAACCATTTTTCTAGTGCGAGGGCGAGTTCTTTCCTGAAACAAACCACGTGTCCTAATGACTCATTTTCCCCGGTTTTTTTTTTTCACGTTGGGAATTATTCTGCTTAAATTTTGTGGTTATCATTCGGGCAGGTATCTTTTCTTTTAATTAACTTTGTTGAGTGCTTAGCCGTTACAAACAAAAACTAAAGCGGGATCAGTTAGATAATATGAGAAAGAAGCAAGCGTTCTTTCTAATAAAAGGACCCCAGTCGTCAGGTTTTAGAACGGACGCAATTAAGTAAATTTAAACAAAAGATTAAAAAATGGTTTAAAAAATGAAAGCCGTTTACAATTCCCAGTAACGCCGGTTAGAGCGCAGCTCTTGAGGAGGAAGATGGAAGCGTACTGAGGGATAGGTGACTCCTTGAGGTCTAGTGACCTCAAGGGGGTCACGTGACTTCAGGGGGTCACGTGACCTCAAGGGGGTCACGTGACCTCAGGGGCTCACGTGACCTGAAGGGGTCACGTAACCTCAGGGGGTCACGTGACTTCTGGGGGTCACGTGACCTCAGGGGGTCACGTGACCTAGGGGTGTCACGTGACCTGGGTGGGTCACGTGACCCCCAGAAGTCACGTGACTTCAGGGGGTCACGTGACCTGAGGGGGTCACGTGACCTCGGGGGTCACGTGACCTAGGGCGGGTCACGTGACCTCGCGGTTACGCCGACGGCGACGGCGACGGCGACGCCGATGGCGACGGCAACGCCGACGCCGCTCAAGCCGGAAACGGGCCCCTTAGAGCTGCGCTCTGATAGAGCTCCTTCAGTTTTGTACGTCATTTGCAATGTAAGGCAACTCAGGGTAATTCTAAATAAATAAATAAATAATTGCGGGGGTAAACGTTGCTTGTTGAGCGAACGTAAATTTCTTTTGGATTCCGTATGCACGATTCACGTGCCGGAGATGGACTTTAAATCGCAGTAAACTTTCCTATTAATAATAAAAAAAAACGCTTTTTGGCAATTTTTATACAGTTTCAAGAAATGTTGCCAGAATTTGATGCGATTGTTATTATCCGGAGGAGCACGGGTCCAGTTTCCTCAATTTCGCAATGTCTTGTGTGTCACGCTTCTTAGTTACATGACTTGTCTCACAATCACACCATTAATTATTAAATATATTTTAGCACTTTCTTTCGTAGAAAGGTCTGGTTAAATAACCCTGTACATTGCATGGACAGTATAATCGGCTTGTAGTGGTCTAATTGTTTTTCGCTCACACTGTTTTGAAAGCTGACAATCCTTGTTTAGCAGGACACTAATTTTACGTGCTACCATTTTCATGCTCACAGTTTTCACCTTCTTGCTTAAACGTAGAGTCAATAGAAGTGAGAATCACACGCACGAAACTCGTCGGTCAAAGAGGAAACGGATCCACCGCGTTTCGTGTGATGCAGTCATCAAACCGCTACGTCTCTTTCGACTACTTCGGTTAAAACTGAAAATGTAGATGTACGTGTGTACGTTCCCTTCGAAAAATAAAATATGTATCACGATTCACCACCAGTTGATGTCTCGTTGCGTCCATGCTCGAAAGAGAGCAGGAACTTGGAAGAAGCGATGCTGGAGATAGCGGGGCGCGTTCTGACCCGCTTGTGCATTCAAATGAACGTCTTAGAGAAAGTCTTCATCGCTTCATCATTTTCGCTTTATTTATCGTCCGCTTCATTTTCTTTTTTTTTTTCCTCCCTCCCGAGAGAGATCATTATTAATTTACGACACGTCCGATTACCATAACTGGCGCGCATTCAAGTGAAACTCGCCCGTGATGAATGACCGTGCTCCGTTATCACCGAGGCTGGGCTTATGTCACAGAGGCTGCTACACGGTGCGCTCAAGTAACTAACGGTTGCGAGACTGAAGAGTCCCGATACGGAATGCTGGAAGATGAACCAAGTTAGGGGGTTTTGGTTGGGCGTGGTACCATTAATTGTGTTTCCTCTCGCTGATGTAATTCGAGAATCATCTACTTGGCATCGTGAATAGACGCGCTTGTAGTGTTATTCGAAGTTAGCGCGTGCACGCGGTTTGCTTACGGTTGGAATAATTTCAACGTTTCGTAGAATCTGAAACACGTGAAGCCGCAAGGCGTGGCATCAGGCTCGTGTGTGTTCAATTTCCCTTGCTTTTCGAGATGACTTTTTTTTTTCTTTTTTCTTAATGGTCGCGAAACCATCTGTTTTGAACCTCCTCTTAACTGATCATTCGCCTAATGCCTGTTTGTTCGTGGGTTATTACACCGCGTAAATGGTTTGCATTTGTGTATGATGCTCAATTTTTAATCTAAAATAATTTAAAGCGGGAAACCGTTGGGCAAATCTTCTGTGCTATAGCCTGGGGGACGAGAGAGCAGAAAATGCAAAGTACTTTATACACGCACGGTTGCCGTGGTTAATAACATTTTGTGGGCTAATTAGTCTGCGATAAACCACTATACTGAATCGCGACCAAGGATGCAATTAACAGAAGATGATAGTTATTTATATGCTGATTGAAAAGGTGAGGCCTGAGGTCCGTGAAATCTTGTGAGTCTTTTCTTGTAGCCCAATATTTCGTTACATAAAAAAAATATAAGTTATAATTTGTGATTGAAAATATCAGCTGAAGTTTTATTGATGCCAGCGAGGCGACAATAAAAAAAGAAAAGAACTCGTAATCACTAAAACATAAAAAAAAACGAATGAAAATGTAAGAAAAGTACGATGCTCATGCTTTACTTACTTTTTGTTTTAATTGCAAGGTATGTACTCTAACAAAATTAGTGTCAGTGTATGGACAAGCTGAAGGAAGAATTTTTTTTTTTTTACACTTGAAGAGAAATTAACAGGGACATACAGCGTATCTAGCTCAGCTAATAATTTTATTCAACCAATCTCCTTATATACAGAACTACAACCGGCAGAAAACCACCGAACATTCTGTTTTTCAATTTCGCGCGCACAACACTCACCCACATCACAAAACAAATTATAGGATGCCACCTACAAAGCACAACCCCTTCAGTTTAGTCAAAAAAAACTTCTATAGAGCTAGAAGTCACAAAAAGTATACAAAGCTTTTAAAATACGACATACACACACACAGTGATACCTTTGGGTTGTTCTCTTAGTAAAAAGGACACTGGCACCACCCAAATTTATTTTTTTATTTTTTGCCAGGCGATTTATGATGGTGCCAGAAGACTGACCTATCAATATTTTGCTAAAGCGTCACGTATATTTTTAATGAAGTAAAGAAACGCAACTGCTCGAAACCGAAACTGAAACTGGACTGGCGAGGAAGAAGAAATATAGAGGAGGAGATAGTTAGCGGAAGTGACATGACTGTGGAACTTTTTTTCATCCGAACAACGTATCTGGAGCATTTTAGAAGCCACACAAAAAGGGTGTCATATTTCTTTTCTATTTTGAATATTGTGTGAGTGCCTTTGATGACCCACAACATTGATTATTTTTGGTGGTCGTGTCTAAACCACAGAAAACGGCCCGTGACTACAGAGAGGAGAGTGAGCGCGTCTCAAACCGGCCAGTTCTCGATAGCCGGTTTTCTGGCGGAAAGAAAACGAATTTCGAGCCACGAATTGTTTTCTGGGTAGTTGGACCCTTGTATGTCATGTACAAATAAAAACCTTGGCAGTAAAAATCACCTGTCAGTGCCGCTTTATGGTGGTGCCTCAGGCACGGTTTTGTATGGAAAAAGCTTACGCCACACCATTGTCTCCTAGTGACTCTGCGCGCGCTTCCCTTCAGGACCACCCTGGTACAGAGCCTTTACACTGAAATTTTTGAGTAACTAAGAAAGTGGAAGCACGCTTTACTGTCCTTTCCACTCCTCGTCTCGCGCCCTCTTTCTACACCACCTATTTCTGCTCCTCTCTTTCTTGCCCTTTCCACCACTCTCCGCTCCGTGCGCTTTATCACGCCACCTCCTTCTGTTCCCCCAGTTGCTGCGTGCTGGGTTCGTAGCTCCGTCAGCAAAGCATTCGGCTTCCACGCCGGTGACCGGGGTTCGATCCCTGGCACCGGTTGCCGTTTTCTTAGGATCGTTTAGCGGTTAGGGACTGCAGCCGACCGATGAATTCCTTGCTTACGTGGCTCCTGAGGTTGGTTGACTCTATAAAACTATGGCTTTAAAAGAAGCAATGACTGCTGCATTGTGCAGATAGCATTTATTCACCGCAGCATTGCAACTTTTATATGGTTGTAATGTTGCGGTCATTCGCTCCACATGTGGCGGGAGCAAGAACGTTTGCGATTGCTGCTCTTTGGCAGACAATTATCACGCTGTGCGTCATCCATTTGCCCGTTCCACTGCAAGTGCCTAGATTTAAGGGCAGAAAAATACGACATCTTCATGCAGTCCGGAAAATCTTCAACAAATGCAAGGATTGTTCAAGGCGCTCTAATCATTCTGCGGCTAGGCTTAGCGGTACTGAGTCTAACGGAATCCAACACCGGCGGAGGGGACAACGGTTAATTGGCACCCATGCGGGGGTTTCTTAGAAAACTCTTGACGACTGAGGTAAATCTTCTACGTGCAGACAACAGTGCACTCAGCGTGGAAGTTTCCCAACTTTGCCAAGTAGTTGTGAACGAGACCATAGCGGCTGCTCTCAAGCAAGATATAGCATATATCGTGAACTAACGAAAGAAACTCGTCGCTAATGACCAGTACTTGTACCGTAAGGAGGTGGAGCTTAGCGTAAAGTAACAACCCGAACAACTTAGGCGCTTTGTGAAGAAGCATACCAGAAAGGTGTCCACCATTAGAACGATACGCAATGAATCTGCTATTCAGACGTACCCAAAGTTTGACTGTGGGTTGTTTTTACATAATTTTATTTCATGCCTTTCTTATGTCATCACCACTTCGCCTGTGACAGGGAATTTGATGGCTAATCGCCTCTTGCGAGCGTTACAGTTGATGATGTGTTTCCAACTATGGAGAAACTGAATTCTAAACCATCGACGGGGTCCGATGGTATTCCCAACTTTATTGTGAAAGGCTGCGGCGAAATGTTCACTCTTATTGTTGAGAAGATATTTAATTTTTCGCTCAAGAATGGTGTGTTCCTAGAAAACTGGAAATATCGACATGTTTTGCCTATTATTACATCTGGTAGATGTAGTGATGCCAGTAATTATCGTCCAGTATCCTCTTTTAAATGTATTTTTAAATTTGATCGAGACGGTGATGTACAGCCGCTTGTATAATTATTTTAAAAGAAATGTAGATTCTGTTTGCAGATTCGCTGAAGCAAATATACGCACATTTCTTATATTATATGGGAATTGTTCAGAGTCGGGGTCAGGTACATTAAATATGTTTTGACATGTCAACAGCCTTTGACGAGATCAATTACGAATTGTCATTGCTAAAACTTAATAACTATGGTATTGGCCTTGAGTATATTTCCTGGCTCAGAGGTTATCTACATGAAAGACATACCTGTGTTAGGGTTTCTGGCTACTTGTCACGCCCTTTCATATCTATTTCGTGTGTACCTCGTGGCTTGAATCTAGGTACTTTGTAGTTTATTATTTTTACAAACGATCTGATATCCTCCGTGAAACTTTGGCAGGTGCTTATATTTCCAGACGATGTAAAGCTGCTTAGGCAGGTGAACTTCATCACCAACTGTACTTTGCTACAAGACGGTGATTGTTCAGCACAAAAATGGTGCACTTCGAACAGTTTAATTTTGAGTCCCCGCAATACTGAAGTGATGTCTTCGCCAAGAGAGCGCAGCACATTATCCTATTTATTATGTCTGTAAAATAAAACTATATAAGTCGGACCACAGCTGTAAGTGGCCTGAAAATTTTGGTGAATAATCAGCTTTTTTTAAATTTTCATATGACGTTCATTGTTAGCCAATCCCTGCGCACGTTGGAAATAATAACTCGTCTAACTAGACCATCACTGTTTGTTGAGACTCGTCGGTACTCATGTACGCTCTAAACTTGAATTTGCATCTGTCGATTGGAACACATCTTTAGTACAGCGAGTGAAAATATTGAACACATACAAAAACGATGTGTACGGATAACCTACGACGTATATTTCGGAAACAGTTTTTGGAATATAATTTGATATTATCTAGACTGAAATTTTAGCACTCTAAGAAAAGCAGGAGCTCTATCCGGGATGTTAAGTTTGTGCATAGACCATGAATAAATAAACAATCCTACTCGTCTCGCTTTTCTACACTTCTATATTCTTGTTAGCACAGGCTGCAGAAATCGTAGAGCATTTAACCCGGATTTTCATCACAATTTGTCGCCTGTATCACGAATCCAACACGTTTAAAACAAAGCTTAGCAACATTTTTTTTGACACGTTTGTTTGTATTTCAGGTTGGTGTATGAATTTTAAGAATGATTACGCTTTTAGCATTGTGTATGAGTTTTAAGCATGTATATTTCTGGTGAATATGCATGTATTTTATGTTTTGTGCTTTACCGCCAAAGCCTTAAGGCTGTTGGGAAACGCGTGGAAAATAAACATTAAATTGAATCGAATTGGGTTTTTGCCCTCGGAGCACAGGCTCAAAAGTTGTTGATTACAACGAGCCACCAACTCGTAGCAGAACCGAAAACAGTCTCCAGGCTCGTGGGGACTGTCACTGAAAGCTCGAGCAAATGTGACCAGGCTAAACGCGAAAATATCGATGACTCGAAGCAGTTGCCCGAAGGCCACTTCGTATGCGCTAGACCATCTTACGTCACTGGATTCAGATTCTTGCCGGTGATACCAAAACGAGTTCGGGATGGCGTGAGAGCGGAAGAAAGGAAAAGAGACGCCTGCGGAGTTTTATTTTCGCCGCACTCTGGCTGGAGATAGCGGTGATGCCCCGCTCTTTTTGTTGCCAAGGTGCACCTCCTCGACAGGTGACTTCGGCGTATCGCTCTTATCCGTTCAAGTGTACTACGGCCACAATACGGGCGTGAACAGACCAGCGAGCTTTCGTGCCTCACCAGCCAGCCTCTGAACAAACTCTGACCTAGATTGGGCCCGCAGAGGAAAGTTCTGGAACCTTGTCTTTGTGCTCCTTGGCAAATCGTATATAGTATATAGTGCGGCTTCAGGCCGCCTCAGACACGACCACGGACCAGATCGTGTGTTTCTACTGATATTCTCTGGAGAGGCCTAACACGACGATATTTATGCTGCGTATGGTTTCGATCAAAAAACAAAACCACAAACGCAACGGTGCCCAGATTGACTTTTCAGTCAGTGTGGCAAAGTCAATGGTTATTTTGTCATTCGTAAAAATAATCCATGTTAGATAGTAGGAAGGCTTTAGAATAGAGGAGCTCCGAGACTTTGGGTGTCCCGAGCAGCTTGAGGTGTCGCGCCGCGCATGCGCAGTACGACGTCCCTTTCGCGGTTCAAAAATGTTTTTTTTTTCTTGTAGAGTTTTCTACTTTCGCATTTTCTTTTATTTATTTATTTTCCACGGAGAAATCGGGTTCCTGGAAGTATAGTGAATTTAGCGGTCTTTTTATATTTCCTGTTCTGTTTGCGAATCCGGCTTTTCCATTTTAGTTTCTTTCTTTGGAATAATGAAGTGCAGTTGGGAGTTTGGCTAATCCTTCTGGTCGGAGTTAGCGGGTAATGTTCGTCGAGACGGAGGAAGGAGGATCATTAATTTTAACTAGAAGCTGAATGAAATGTGAAAAAGAAAAGTAAAAAAAAGCAAAATGAAGAAGGCATTTTTTCTTCTTTGTTTCGGGACGTTTTAGCTATTATTTTAGCAGCAGAAGGGCACGCGCGTCTTTGGAGAAAGAGTCAATTCCTTCTCATTTACTGTCTAGTTTTTCATTCGTTGGCTTTCGTTACCGGATTGGAGAAAGTGCGGTAAAAGGTATTTTCACTTACTCAAAATATCCCTGGGCCATGTGATGAATTTGTTGCTAGAGGAGGATCTACATGGCAATCAAGTGAAGTAGTATTTTTCTGTAGGTGTTTCTGAGTCTTGTTAAGCTCACCGAAAAAAACAGTCAACAAAAGGCCCTCGACAAATCAGAAGCTGCTTTTTGACGGCCCGAACAAGCTTCTGCAGTACCGCGTCTTTGCAATTATACGTCGTGAACAAATGTCGGCCTCTTAGAAAAGTATAAAAACAAAACAAAAACAAGGATTCGTGGTAGGCATCCTACTTTGTAATACTGTCGAGATCGGTTATAACGAAGTCGGTTATAATGAAATAAGGGCTACAGCGAAGCGATCACGATTTTCCATTTCCTTTTGCACTTCGTTATAACCGAACTCGGTTATAACAAAATAGCGGATATAGCGAACTGATTTACAATTCCCGTTGACTTCGTTATAATCCGGTCTCAACAGTGCCTTCTAAATCTTTCTATTTTTTTTAAACTTCATACATATGTTTGGCTTGCGAATTTTTTTCTTCTACCACATTAGAGGGGCGATGCCACAATTTTTCTACTTTCAATAAGTACAGCTTAGAATTATTCCTTGACATGTATAACCTATGAAACACACGTTACTTTTTTCTTTTCTTACGCAGTGGCAGTTAGAAAAAATCTGAGAAAAACGATCACCCTTTACCCCTTCAACTCGAAGCCAGAAAAAGCGCCCACGTGATCTGTAGTCGATTATAGACCAGTGTCTGCTCTGTTTCATGGGCGCCGCCATTGTTTACGCTGACGCCATGACACAGCAAAGGGGCTGCGCTTTTTGCAAGATTTCGTTTGTTTATTTTAGAAACCTTCGCACATATCGTAGAGAAAGAACGTCAGAAATGCAGTCACAAAGCGCAAAGAACAACACCGACGCCAAGAGTGCTGTAAAAAGCAAAATTATTGTTTTTTACGTAGACTTTCTATTCACAAGAGCCTGCGTTTGAGATTATTATTTCCTATTTTTATCGCTAGAGACTAGGATTTCGGACACTGGTCTATATGCCGGCAATGATTTGAACCTGGTCACGCGATGGGGTTGCCAGAGCACGGGGCGCCCGCCGAGTTCCACGCATTGTTAAAGGTCGGCTATTCGCTTCGTCCGAGCAATTGGGCACGAACCATTACCCGAATGCATATCGAGGCATTGATCGTCCCGAGCCAAAATCGAATGCCTACGCAGTCTTCGTGTCCACTGTATGAACAGCATTTAAATATCGTCACAGCGGGGATCGCGTAATTTGATGACACACTCCTGAGGATCGCATTCTTGTCATTGTCTCCACTGCTCCTCCGTCATCAAGTTTTGCGAAGGAGAGACTGAAAACAAATGTGAGCTTTATCATCGAAATTTCACCGCGACAAAGACGCTTCTTGCTCAGTGGCGTTGCGTTCGAGTATTCTTGGTTCCCATTAGTGCCAGTAAGCTGGTGTAATGGAAGACGCGTTTCTACCCATTATCGTTGCACAGTCCCTTTAATAGTTTATTTTGCACCTGAGTATTTGCTTTGTACGTTAATTTTTTTAATTTCTCTTGTTACGGAGTATCTAGTGTCGTTTTTAATACTTATAATTCTTCCAAGTCCCGGATCTATCACTTCTCTGAATGACAGTGTTCTGAGGCGCTCTCAGACGGCGTAATTTCGTTGACTTGTTCGACGCAGAAAAATACAGCATCACCCGCGTATTTTTGTGTGTAGCATCGTACACTCTCACAAGTACAACGTCTAGCGAGCCAGCTTGAGAGGTTGGTTGATCACTTCATCGGTTGTTTCGACAGCGTTTAATTCTCTCTATATATACTGTCTCTATAGAGAAAGCCTTAATCTCGTTGCTAAATAAAAAAAAAAAAAAGGAAACAAAAAGGTAAGCAGCGCGTCCGAATGCGAGTTGCAAGAAACTTTCGGACTACGCATTTTAATTGACTCGTTCCCGCCAGAGCGTATAACAGTTTAGCCTGGTTCCTTGGGCTCACAGCATACTCCTCACGGCGCGTTTCAGAGCAAGCTCGAGAGGTCGGTTGACGTCATCGGTTGTTTCAACAACCTTTCTTTTTGTAGTGACGCTATAGAATAGGCCTTATTTTCACAGCTAAATAGTAATAATAATAAAAAAAGAAAAACAAATATAAACAGCGGGACTGCATGAAAGGATGCGAGTCGCGAGTCCCTCGTGCAGTGACAGGCGTGTCGGCCGCGACCGGAGTGAGCGGCAGTGTGCGCGGGCGGGCGTTTTGTGCCGGGCCCCTCACGCCTGACGGAGTTCCTGCCGGACGACCAATTACAGTCGGTCGCACACGGGCCGCGTCGTGTTATGGTCCGCGGGGGCGGCTTTGTCTCCTGCCTCGGCATCCCTTGTTAGCAGGCATTCGTCCCCGTCGGTGCACCGCCGGGCTCCTCCGCTATACCCTGTGAGCCTGTTTACGTCGTTTCTCCGCGGGCCGGACGACGACGAACGAATGTTTTGCTTCGAACGGCTGCGGGATGTTTTTATCTGTATATACAATAAAGTTTCACGTACAACAATTACACTCTTGTTTTTCGTCTTAGTAAATGCCTTCGCGCTTATGTTGCCCCATATCTCTCTCTCTCTCTCTCTCCAGTGATTGACAAATCCAACCCCTGATAGAAATCTGATGCGTCCACTTTCCCGCAAGACAATTTGGAGAGAGAGCTAATCGCTGCAATGCGATGGAGGGATTTCTTAACGAATTACGATACTAAAATTATGTTGGTTGTAACCTAAAAAGGAAGGGGGAAAACAATCTGCAGGTTTTGACACCGAGCACGATGTTTAACATGCTTACCAACGGCCGTGTTTACCTTGACCAATAATGTAGGAAGGGAGCAAGCGCTCGGTGCTGACATACATTACTGAACCTGGTGTTAGCCGATAATGTAACCATTGCAGCCACCTTACCGTGGAAGGGCAACGGGCCGGAACAAGGCTGTGATTTAAATCGTACACGGGGTAATTTCGAAATACGTACTCGTATAATCGACCATAAATACAAAACAACATTCCTAGAGGTAGAGGGAACCCAAAGTCCATAGTTTTTTTAGAGATCCTATTTGGAGTCGTTTAGTGTCGGCGTGCCGCAATGCTCGGTTGTTAAGGTAGGACACTACTCATAACAGCGGAATGGTGACGATTGTAGCTTTCGTTCGAAACACACATACAAGACGGCTACCGGCTCATTGGTACTAACACAGAAGCAGGTTATTGAGTGCCTACGACGTCATAATATATGTCCGACTAATTTTATCAACTAGAAATATCCTCCCGGTGGACAAGAAAAACAACGAGCTGCTGAATTGCAGTTGTTTCTTCTCGTTGCGTCGGGCAAAATACGAAAATACTTAAATTCTCGAAACATCGAATTGCCTAAGACGTACCAGAGCTCTCACTGCCCGTCGATGTCGAGCGAATGATAATTCGCGTTCGTCCAGGCGGAATCTCGTAGCCGGGTGCCGCGCGTAGCTCGCCCCGTGAGAAGGAACTTGTGAAGCCCAAGATACGAAAGGAAGGAGACGACGACGACTTTTAATGGTACGTTGTTTCCTGTCCATTAAAGAGGGGTCTTGGAAGGGGGGGCTGCAAAAGACAAAAGACTCCTTACCGGGCTCGACCGCCCGTTGCCTAGTCTCTCTCGGGAAACGTCGTTCTGCTTTTCCGCTGGCCTTGAGAAAAGAAAGTCAAGCAAAAAGTGGTCCTTTGCTAACTTCTGCAGCGAAGGACTCCGCCCCAGGAATTTCGCGTACGTAATACATCGATGGCTGAGCAGGATAAGGAGCGAGCGGCCGACCGGCTGCGAAGACGATGACGACGACGGCGACGGCGATGCGAGGCGTCTTTGGAAAATTCTCTTTTTCCCAGGGGCTTTCTTTTTTTTTTTTTTTTTCCCCGGACGGACCGGCGAACGGAAAGTGAAAGAGAGGGTTGGCCACGGGGTAATTGGAAGACGCTTGATTTACTGCAGGAAGCAACCCCCCCCCCCCCCCCCCCCCCCCCCGAAAGGTGGGAAGAAAACACGACTCCTCGCTGCGTCTGTTTACGTGCGGACGTTGGCGCCGACTCCGCATCGTTTATTGAGTTGTGTTACGTTGCGTGCCGTGTGTCCGAGTGTTTGTGCAAGTTGATACGATGCCAGGGACCGGCACTTTCGGCGTGCGTTCATTCGAGATCTATCCGTGCAGCCTTCTTCTCTGGAATAGAGAGCCTGGATTTGTCAATGTGCCGTGTTACTAAAAAAAAAAAAAAGAAATCTTTTTTTTTTCGGGGGGGGGGGGGGGGGGGGGGGGATATTTTAAGAAACGCCGGACGTGAGTTGTGATGTTCACGCTCCTTGCTTCGTGGTTCGTTGTTCTTATTGACTGGCGCCGCAACTTCATTCACTGACGGACGACGCTTATTAATTTTCAGGTACGTTCTTTCCGAATATCGCCCCTCTGATGTGTGCGACTGCTAGGTAACTTAAATACACGCATTTTACACGGGGACTGGTTTCCGCGCGGCAATGAAACCAAAGCACTAAACCCCATTTCACTTTAAGTGCGAGTGAGGCAGAAACTACAAGGGCGTGCTCCGCGGGTGTGTATAGCGTCCCTGCGAAGCATGCGTGATCATAGAGCGAAAGCATCGCTTAAGGCAGAGGTCTCCGAACCTTTTGGCTAAGGGACCCAGATAGAGGATCTGTCGCATGTCTCGAGGGACGAAAAAAAAAGGTAAGTAAATATAAACAAGAAAAGAAAATTACCCTAGACAAGCATTTAAATACAAAATTAAGAGAGGGTAAACTTTAAAGAAAGAATCTAAAATGGATCAATTACATATACTTCATTTTGAAATTCAATATAGTTCATTTTGAAATTACAGAAATATGGAGACACAGAAAACCCACAAGGCGAATAACAACTTTGGCATATTCACACCGGACAGCAGATTAAATGTATGGTAAAATTGATACTGACAATATGCAATTGATGCGACACAGGACACTAAGCACCACGCATATGGGGACGCAAACGAAGTTTTACAAAATAACAAACAAAATACCCAGGGATCCTGGGTCCAATCCCCACCCCTACCCGTTTCGATCGGGATGAGCATCGGCGTACGGTCGTGTATCACTACTGCGTGGTGCACGTTAAAGACCCCAGGCTAGCGGTTGATACTGCACTGGCTAAGTTTCTCATCTACAGCTGAGACACCAGACGCCCACTGAGGCGGTCTATCTTCCGGCTGTATAAACACACCGATTAGAACAGGGGGCTGAAAATGACGATGTTGGCGATGCCAATGTCCAATAAATAATTTGACGAGAGGCGTCCTCTCGTCCTATTATTTTGATAGGATGTTTTTTCTCGTTTTTTTGGGGTATCTTCGTTCACGTGGTTGGTGCAGGTTTAGGCGCCGTTTCTTCACGCGGTTTTTTTTGTTGCGCCGGTAGCAACGGGCTTCCCGGAAGCAGGGAGGGGGCCAGACTTTGTTGGAAGGACCGCGGCCAGCCACGGGCTGGTCAGAGTATGTCTGCGTGCCGGATTTGGCCGGAAAGATGGCGTTCGGAGACGCCTTGGTTTAAGGAAACATGCTCGTGTTGTAGCTTCGGCTTCGCTCACGCAAAAACTTAAAGAAACTAGAGGTTTCCCTGCGCCTGCGCACCTCGAACGCCGATAAAAGCCATGCAAGCGCACAACTCACTTCTTTCAAGAGGCCACAAAAATTAGTTTTTTCTGTGGTGACCTTAACCATAGAGATAACTATTTACTTATAAGGTACATTTCATTTCATATTGTTATAGATTTGCTAGGTATGGCTCTCTTAATTAAAAAAAAAAATCAAGATTTTCTGAAACTGATTGTAACAAAAAAGTACAGCGAGCAAAAAAAAAAAAAATTAAACTCGACGAGGTAAGTCGATTACGAGGGTCTACATTAGGGAGTTTTAGCAAGTCGTTTTTCGAGCCCACAGTTCTGAAATCACGATCTGCACCGATCGTGATTTCAGAACCGTGGTCCGTTCCGTGAAACCGTACTTGAAATTTGACATATTTTAGCGAATCGGGAAACTGGCACGACCGTGTAAACGATGATGATGATTGTGTTTTACCGGTAGCATCATCCTGTAGTAAACATGTGAAACCTTCTGCAACGTGTAAATCCGTGGCTGCTCGTGTTTCCGGTGTACTACTGGTGTAAACGAGACGGCCGACGAAATATTTGCCAATCGTAATTTCAAGAACTGCGAAGCTAGATACAGTAAAACGTATCTGAACGACCGTAAAGGTATGTAGTGTGTCTCCGTCATCTTGAACAATCGTTTACGTTGTGTGCCGTCGAACCAAATCATTTCGTCTGCTCGAGGTCACCTCGGCAGCTAGTCTGCCCGCAGATCGCAAACATTTACTAGCATGCGAAGTTTACAGCATTCACGATCGCTTACCATTGTGAGCAGTCCTCGAAATAATTTGGTTCAACCTCTCAAATGAAACAGAGTAGCAGGATAGAAAATCGCCCCTCCCGCTGTCCTAAGCCTAACGCTCGACTGGGTCGGCGGAATCAGTCGCCAAACCGATCGCCATCTTTTTTTTCCCCCGAGTCGTGAACGGTGCTGGCTGCGTTGTGGTGACGACTCCAGCGGCCGGAATGGGAGAAACGAACGAGAAAAGCTCCCCGACTCGCGCGCGCAGGCGCAGTGGCGTCGCCGATGCGTTCGAGGACGAACCGTTCGTGTGGAAACGACTTGCTAAAACTCCCTATTTTTGCGAAGCAGCAGCGGACATTTGCACGAAACCACACGGGTGGAGAGAGAAATACTACAAAAAAAAAGTGAGAGGGGGAAAAAAAAAGCTGCGCGCGAGAGGGAGAGAGAGCAGGTGTTGTAGAAACTATGCCAACCGGGAACAGCTGAGCTCAGTCTCTGCGAATGAGAAATTCTTCGCTTGGGCAACATCACCTCAGTCGAAGAGCGAAGTGGGGTGGTCTCGACGTCTTTAAGCGGAAATGTTGCCGTAGGCCTTTGGGTTTTGTAAGGCGAACAGAAAGCGTCAAACACATTGAACACCGAACGGTGAGTATCATTGCGGATTGAATGCAGATTGCCCACTTTAAAAACGCTTTTTTTTTCCGGGCTTAGAGCACGTATGAGCTGTTGCCATACCTAGATCATTGGTCATATTCATCAAGCCCCATAAGCCGGCGATATTTGTCTTAAGCGTCGAGCAAGTTTCCATACATTAACAAACCCAGGCTACACAAAACACACTGCACGATACCTTAGCAACCTGCATATATCAACAGAGATGTCTGCGACAATGGCGTTTGCCGTGAAACATACGTACAAATACCTAATTATCTTAGAAGGAACCCCAATCGCACACGTCCTTAAACATACACTTTTGTGCGTAACTGTCGATAGGCCTCTAAAGTGGGGGGGTTTCCATATTAAACAGCCCAAGAAAAAGCTCACCTCGTTTACACATATTATCGAGATGATCAGTGGAACCGGATGGAGATGCTCTGCATCGGCGCTGATGCACTGTATAACGCTCGATTTGTCGGGTTTATGTGTCACAGTTCGCCTGTCACACAGAATCTGTCGCGGTCCTGTTTTAAATAGTTTGAAAACGCCCAAGCACACGCCTTTCGTGATTGGTCCGGCGAGAACGTAGCTTTCACTTCCCTGTTGGCCTAACGGTGACCGGTGTATAGTCATTATATGTGGAGGAGGACGAGGAGGAAAAACTTTATTGGTCTTAGGGTGATATGCTCAAGTCAAACTGAGTCTCTGCACATACCCATGGCGTTGAACGACCATACGGACCAAGTCCGTTCTTGCCCTACCTCCTTTCCCTTCTCTCCCGTTCTCATTTCTTTGTCTCCTCAGATCTTTCCCTTACCCGGCCATCTCAGTCACCAAAACCAGGTCCTTCCTCAAAGCCCAATGGCTTCACTTTCAGGGGCCACCGATAAAAGTAGTTCATCGTTGTCCGTCTCCCTGCTCGCACATTGTAGATAGTTTCAGTAGATCATTCCGATACTTATGATAACGACACCCAGCAACGATACGGGGCATGCGCAAAAACGCAGGCGGAGTATCGGGTATCTTTTTTGTAGCTATCAAAACGATCTACTAAAACTCTCTTATAACTTAGTGAAACTCCAAGTCGCACACAACCGATAGTTCCGGGCAGAAGAAGACTCATCCGAACCGACACATCCCGACGCAAGAAATCCAGGAGCTCTGCTGAGTCACTACGAAACGGCGAATAAAGACGTGGCGATGATGATGATGACGCACTAGCAGCCTCAGGTCGACCGATGGAACGAGGGTCTGGGGTGTTCTTTCGCTCTGAAGGCATCGGATGGTACCCTCAAGGTTCGTGAACAGGGGGAGCAGGCACGTTTTTTAACGACTCCACGGACTACCTGCTGTTGCCGTCGCCGCTGCTGCTTCTGCAGCTTCGACTCTGCTGCCGGCTGGTCAAGGACAAATGAAGAAATTTCTCAAGGCCGCGCGCAAGTCCTACGTGTTTACTTCACGCAGAGCCTCCCGCCGGTTGGACCTGTAGCAGCTAGTCTCGTAAAAAGAAATCGCCCCGTTTGCTCTCTGTCGTAAATTTACAGCAAAAGTACTGAACAAAATGTTAAAACAAAAAACAAAAAAAAATGTGAGGAGTAAAATAACCGCGAGAATAAAAGTTGGGTTTTAAAAGAGCGCTTGTTCTGTCGTCGTCGTGACTGTCGGTGGGCGTGAACGGCTAAAAAAGCTGCAAATCTTTTTTTTTTTTCTTTTTCATTTTTTTGGACAGATTTTACTAAAGGGCTGCATGGTGAACGAAGAACTTGTACTAATGTTACTTTCATCGACAACTTTTTTTCTTCTTTTTTTTTTACTGACAAGGTACTTTTACGGTTTGGATACGGTTGGAGAGTACCGGATTTACTCATTGACCATTGTGAAGTTGACTACGGAGTCGTGTTAAGAATATGAATATAATGAGAGCGTCTCGGGAACCACACCCTTTTGGCCATATTTGATGTATTCGCTTATCCGACTTCCGAGGCTTTGGTTTTAATGTAGCTACTTAAAATGCGACAAAAAATAATGGTTTACGCTGATTGCGCTATTAAGGCGACGATGCCGTCACCAGGCTATTATAATTATTACATCGTTAGCGCAAGTTCTTAGTTGTTATTTTGTTTTGGGAGATAATACCAAGACTAACCTTTGTTTGGAAAATATCGATATCGAACAGAAGAATAAACAGAAAAAGGACAAAGTGCGGTGAAGGTCTATGTACTTTTGCGATAGTAGATTTAAACGATTTCAGCCTCGCAATAGATCTCATGCGATGAGAGGATCTCAGCGCTCATTACATTTTTTTTACAAATCTCGGCCCCCGTGCGAGAAAAAAAACAACAGCAAAAAAACAACAGATGCTTACATTTATGGTTTTTATCAAACTGTAATTACGGCACCCTTCATATATTATGTCAGCAGACTATGAAAGTGGCATAAAAAGAAATGAATGGAGCGAGGGAGGTATTAATTGCGTGTAAGCGTTTTGTCCTTGAATGCTGCGAGAATGCGTGCGGTCACTTCCGAGGCAGAAGAAAAACGGCAAAAACGTTAAATAAAAACGTTAAATAAAAAAAAGTACGAAAGGCAAGAATCTTAACATGACAAAAGAACAATTGCGGCGCTCCGAGGCTTTCATTAAAGCTAACAATTGTATAGATTACTCCAATACAAGTTTATGTGGCCTCAAAATTATATTTTAGGAGGGATTCGTATTTCCTCTGGAGATGCGGAAGGAAAACTTTCTTCCGTAAAAATGCACCAAGTGACTCGATATTGAGCCTCGCTTGACGGCTGGCAATTGCCATGTTTTATAAGCATCAAACGAAGGAATTTGTAGGAATAAAGAAAAACATTATCCTGGTAATAGAGAAATATAATAAAAGGGTGAGAAAGTCGGTGAAGGATGAGCGATATCGCAGGCAACTAATTTCTTTTGTTTGCTGAAGGAAACAATATTGTGCACATCGAGTATTTCTTCTTTATGTTTTTCCGGGGTATGTTAAAATTCTCACATTAGGCCTTCGTTATGTCAGTCTCTAAGGTAGTGGAGGATACGTTCATGGATAAGACAAATTACACTTACTTGCTTTAGAAAACAAAGAAGAAAAAAACTTTAATCGCATTTTTGTTTTCTATACAGGAGGCAGCATCAGTGATGCCAAAGTTGCAGGAATCCTAAAGCTCACTGAAAAAAACATATACCTACCTCATGGAAGCGTTCAGCAAGCTGTGAACATATAACTCACGAGACGATGTGGGTTGTCACTTTAAAGCGCGATTTTATTAGTTAAAAGCTTCACAAAAATCAGCGAAGTGTCTGTAGCGCGTATACCAGGCGTTGTGCGCTTCCTCCGCAATGCGGCGCACTTCCCCCTTATATTTTAGCAATGCAAAACCAGATTCACCCTCAAGCTTGTACTAGATAACTAGAAGCTCCGCCAGATCCCGGTCACTGCCATAGACCCAATGGAGTCGATTTCTGGGCAAACTGGGCGCTCAGCAGCGCTGCCGTGGTCGGAGGCGCTCATTACTGCAACGAATCGAAGCTTCATTGCTCTATTAATGCATTGCGAAACTAAAATAAGCAGCGAGGATTATGTTCATAAAACGAAGCGCTAACGACTTAATAATTACTTTTGACGCCGTCAAGCTAGCTTGAGCGGCTTCCTAGCCGTTTGCGAAGACGAAGCCGCTCAAAATCCAACATGGCGCAGCCCCTCCGCCGTGCCCTGCCGCTACTCCCTACCGCGGTACCGCCGATACCGCGGTAGGTTTTGTTTGGAAATTTACGGTTCGCACGTGCCATGCCACTTGTTATGGCAAAGAAATGTAAGTTCTGCTTGCCTACCTTGTGTCCAGCAGTTGACAGTCCGTTACTTGTCGTCGGCGTCTTCCAGGGAATCGAAACAGATGCAGCATTTTTCGCACTCCCTGACGCATTTATTCAGTCATTTGCATGACAAGAAAAGACAATTTACACTGTCACTTTAAACAAACGTTGCTAAGCGGAAAAAGATTAATAATGCGCACAGTATCTACGTTAGCAAGAGGTGCTACAGTGAAGATACAATGTGCGACACTGTTAGCGCGAACATGACATAGCGTTTTCACTTTGAAAGGCTATCGGCGCGCACCAACTATTATTGCCTTAGTTCACCAAGTGACTGTTTAAAGTTTCGTACACCTCAGATGCAACTATGGCGCTAGAATATTTGTCTTCGCGATTCAAAAACAATAGTCATATGTCCGGTTGATCGTTTCGGTCGCGCCGCTATATAGGTCATATTGTCGGGGACTGATATGTGTCCCCATACAATTCCAACTCGTCACGTTAAATAAAGAAACCCGAAGTACGTACTATGAACAGCTAGCTTGGGAACGAAATGGATAAATACATCTTTTTATCTTTTTATTGTGGTCTCTGTAAAGACAAACGCAAAAAAAGGGGGGAAATATATTAGGAGGCAAAAAAGAATAGTAAAGCTCGTTGGTTACGGAATTTACCCAGAGCTGCACCATTGTCAGATATGACAATGGTGACTCAGTGGTTACAATTTTCAGGGGTTTCCAGCCTGAATCACTTGCAGTTCTTTCCCAGTTGCAGATGACAAAAATGAACAACATACCACCTTCATTGTTAATTCTTTGTGATCTGGGAAATGATTCAAGATTATGGATGACCAACATTATGGACAATTGTTTTGGAAACTGGAGATGTCCATATTAAAGAGAAAATTCTGTAACAGCAAACAGAAATGTCTGTTTCCGTGGCATCAAAACACAATAACCATAATTTCTGATATGCGTTACATAGAAGCAAACCCAGTGTGAAGTAAATATGCAGCCTTGCCGGAGAATTGTATGCAAACAGCCGTATCGGTGAGGTATGTCTAAGAAGTATTTAAATGGTTATTGGTTGTGGAATCTCAAATACCAACCTGAACGTATATTACGATAAAACATCAATTTTTCAACCTGTGTAATAAGACAATAATGCAAAATTTTAGTGGGTCAGATATTGTCCACCAAAACTTGAGATGTTAAAGGAATACTACAACGAAATTTCAGCGCTAATTTTTTGGTCTATATGTGTGCAAAGGAGCAGCATCACATCGAACATACCAATATCTTGCTAAAAAAGTCTCGAAAAGAAATTTTAAAACAAATTAAACGATTAGCAAAGAGCACCTGTTGGATGTCGCTAACGCCTCGTTTATAATGCTCGTCTAGGAACCTTGACATCAAGTGACGGAGGTTGTCTCACCTCCGGCCACGACGAAAGAAGAGGGGAAGGAGGAACTCCCCTCTTCACGAGAATGCCTTTTGTGTGTCGCAGAAGCCGCTATTGTCCCCCTACAAGATTATAGAAGATTAACCCATCACTCAAAATTCGTACAAAAGCAGCCGCTTCGGTGGCTGGAACGACTAGGCCATCCTCTCGATGTCAACCTCGCCATAGCTTTGCTTGTCCCGAGACGACCTACGTCACGATTGCGTTGGATGTCACGTGGTCTCCGCTGGGCCTTCTTCGAGTGCTTGCCAGAATTGGCCGTTTATAACGAAAAATACAGCCACCAGGCTCAAAATACAAACGTGCGATTGTCTTTTACGGATATTGTGGATCACATTCAACCTATTTTTGAACACGACGGGAATATTTCAAATCTTGTTGAAGTATCCCTTTAAAGAGTGAAACTCTCCAAGTACGTAGTTTGAATTCTAGCTGCCAATGGTCCTGGAATTACTGGTTCGAAGCAACAGATATTTCCCTCCCTCGCCCTCCCACCTAAAAAAAAAAAAACTGCCTAGAGGTTGTTGGCCACGAGCAGGCTAACAACGTGTCTAAACAAAGTGGATGCTCAGAGGCTTCTGTTAGTCTATGACCTTGCTCCATAAAAATCGTGCAAGGAGCAACCTGCTGACGCAGTGGACGACATTGTCTCTAGAGGGTCTCAAGAAGCACAGCCAAAAGATTTCATGCCTAGTTAAAAGCTCGTGTCATTCTGACTGGTCCATGCAAATAAACAGTTAAGGCAATGAATTGTAATTCGGGCAAACTTATTCATTGCTTACTTACAGACCTGAACCAAAATCTTTAGAGACTTAATAATGTGTAGACCTAGCTCTCTGTAGACCACTTTGGTATTTCTCATTTCTCTTGGCCTCTTGATGAGCTTCCGATACCTGTCGCTTGCGCCGTCAAGTTGAACCACGAGTTGAACCAAGTTTTCTTGGTGTGGCCACCGAGAGTTTATGATGTCCATGGGATGGACCAGCCACTTCATTGTTCTTTCTCATTTTTCCTGTATGTGTGTTCTCAATCCTCTCAGGATCTGCACACGACAATGTAAGAACATATTAGTTTGTCTCGTCACAACACATACACTTGCAGAAGAGAAACAGGGCTGTGAAACATTGCATAGTGCTGCTCCTACTATCCTTTTGTTTTTGTTATAATCCTCTTTGCCCCAGCCACTCTCGTTTTACATTACAGTTGATCGTAGATTAGACTGCATAGATCACTATAACAGAACCTAGCATGCTGATGGTTACATATTCAGCTCGATAGGTTGGCCAGCAATCAAGTGCACTTCACAAAAAAAATACCACGGACACAACCTTTTGTCTATTGGGGTTCCCTGTCCCTGAGGCTTGTTGGGGTGATTTTCATGCCTTGAGAATCTGTATGGATACACAAAAAGAACACATAATGCAAATGATGCTATTTTATGTGCAACAAACGAAAAAAAAATGCCTAACACGAGTTTTAATTGTTTTGAGGGGAGTGCGTTGAGAGGTGTAAAAACTTTCGAAAGAATTACACATGGAAGGACGGATAGCATATCTCGCAATCAAGCTCTGCTGTCTGCATTCCGCCCTTCTATACGCAAATCTTTTAAGACTTTATAAGTGTCTTTTAAAAATTAATTTATGTTAGTCTTCAACTTTCTATTTATTTCAGAAAGAAATGAAACGTGGCAAAACTAGTCGCAGGGCTGTAAAAGAATCTACACGAGATAAATTAATAAAAACGGGCAGACATTATAAGATGAACTCTTTGAAATATTATAAAACTGGGAGAATATTTGTATATAGACTGCAATTTACTCGACGGGGATCTACACTGCTGTGCACGAAATTGACGAGAGGTAGAGGAGGTGATATTTCGCCAACAGTAGTCTACATATCATAAAATATTTGCAGGACGGTCTTCATCTACAAAACCACGTGCGAACGCTCGCCGAAATGTGTGCGTCGCACTGAAATCACGGTGACATTTTGTAAATTTCAAAAATGAAATGATATATTCAAGTACCTAAAAGAGTAGAAGACCCTCAAATGGTGCAATTTGTGGCTGGAAGATCAGCTTAGGAAAAGCTTCCACTGGGTTGAAAACTTTCGAACTCACCGTCGTCAGTTATGATCCGAACGAACAGGTGCTTCTTGTCCCCGACGCTGCTTGGGCACGACTTGGTGTAACCGCACAAATGAGGTGGTTCAAAGACACGAAAAGCTTTCCACTGGCCCGAAAGTGCGAGGCTCGCGCAATGCGATGATCGAGGCGCCGACGCTTGACGCACCGAAGGCGAGCGAAAGCGCGAAAGCACCGAGTAGACCCACGGACGCCTCCACAACCGTCCACCGGTTTCAGAACGCACAGATCGCAAGCGCGCATGCGCACAGGCAGCGGTTTCGTTTTAGAAACGCACAAAACAGAAAAAAGCGAAATTTCGAGATTGAGATGTTGACAAGAACTTCTAAAAAAATATGTTATATTTTTAGGAATACGTAATTTGTATTTAGTTAAATAATACGCAGCCATAACTACAGTTGAATGAAGTTTGATTCATTATTATTTTGTTTAGTTTTTAGTAATGAGTGCCTCCGACCATGCGAGCGCTGCTGTACACCTCTATGGTGACGCCATCCGTGTTCGGGCCGCGAAACTCACTGTGTCCGGAGGTTGGCTCCGCCTACAGCGCGAGCTTTCTGCCCTTGCGATCATAAGTGTGAACGCGCAGGCACACGCAACCGAAGCAGTGCGGAAGCCACCGAGCTCGCGCTGAAGGCGGATCTTCTGGTCTCAGCTTAAGGGTGAACGAAGTATAGTATACTCATGTTACTCAAAAGATTAAAATTTTAAGATGTCTTTTAATGCTTCGATAAATATCCTATACCAAGGAGTAGCAAGGCAGCCCTGTGTTAAAATCCCTATAATTAGACACAGAAATTGGTCTCAAATAAGCGTAGCTCATGAGAACCCCAATCCACACATGAAGCACCAGTAAATATTTTCTTACGATGATTACAATCCACTTCGAACCAGGAACAAGCGCTACTTGACGAAACTGGGCTAAGTCGCGGCAATCTAGATTGATATCAGAGCGAATGCCCTTATCCTAACCCTCCAGAATCTGAAGAAATATCCTCCACCGGTACATATATATAGCAAATAAACAACGCCAACTCGTGCGTGCATATCAGCGGTGCACTAGCTGAAATCCCGCTGAACCTTCAGCATCCGCACTTCCGGAACCGAATGAAAAAACCTCGTCGCCGGTCTTCCTTTAACCTTTCTTCTTCATATATATACATTTTGTTCGATCTTTGGCGGCGTTCCGTGGCTTGTCCCGGTTCCAGGGCCGGCAGACCGCCGGTCAGGGGGAAGCGGGCACGCTTAGGGCCAAGAGGCCACGTCCTTAATAAATGGACGAGGAACGTTGAACTGCGCGGCGGGCCGCTACAGCAGCGCCATGCCTCCGGAGGTACCCGCCCATGGGGACGGGATCCCCTCGTTGCATCGCTGCCGTTTGGGCTCTCTTCGCAACATCAAAAGGAACCCCGGGGTAGCCTGACGGTGGTACGCATTGAGAAATGGACGCCGAGCATCTCGGAGACGTACGTGTGCGAGCTAGTACGAAAATTCGTGCGCCCTGACCCGTTGTGGCGAGGGGGAAACTTGTAGATACCGGCGTGTGCGTGCCGGGCTTGATCATGACTGCGCCTGTTGAGAGGAACGCCACTAATTAAATGGGAGGAGGGAAAAGAAAAAGGGGCAGTAAGTATCCTCGTGGGTTCTTTTTTTTTTTCTTTCGTTTTATCTTGCTTTGGCTAGACCGGAACCCTTTAATTTGCCGTGTACTGGTCGCTTCCTGATGGAGTGGGAGGAGAAGGGTGGGAGGGGGGGGGGGGGCTCTAAATTAATTTGCTGCTGCCATGATAGGAGGCCGAGAATATAAAATTAATCGGCGATGGCTGGCTTTCAATGAACGGTCTTTCACGTGAGAGCGCGGTGAACGATGTTTCGGTGTCTCCGTGAGGAGGGTCGGAGTGTTGTGACATGCGACAACAGGTTGACGCTGAAGTGCGCTATGCGAAGCGCTCTGGTCGTAGGAACACTGGAGAAACTGTGGAGAAACTTAGACGGAAGGCGGCAATTAAAAAAAAATCAAAAACAGTGAACACGCGTTACAGGTACATATTGCTTACAGTTCAGCGGTATCACTCGATGTGCGACAAATGCTTAATTATATTTTTATGCACATTTATACTTAAAATTTATTTCTGATAGGACTGATAAGACCAGACTCGTCAAACATAAAATTGAGGCCGGAGCTCACGGAGCGCGCCGATTCGTCTCTCGCGAAAATGAGGACGTTCTTTTGTCGCCGAAGGTCCACTGGTGCGCTTCGTGAACTTTCGACTCCAACTTTGTGTATGTCGAGCCTAGAGTCACAGGCAGCTTGATTTCATACACACATGGGGAGTTTAGTTAGGCTCCTGTTGAGAAACCCAACACTTTATTTTTTGTTGCTGTTCTTGAGGAGAGTACGCGAGGCTCGCGCGTTCCAGAAGTTTCTCGTTCCGATGGGTCACGACCCTCGACGCCGTGATAGGATGCCTTGACGTGTGCGTCTGCACCCACTCGAGACGTCTTGGGGCACCTCTTTTCGGACGCTTTTTAAAAGCTCCCCCTCACGTCAGCGCCACGGCACAATGCCACTCAGACAAAGCTTCAACGAAACCCCAGACCGCATCGCACCATCTTGGCTGCTAAGAGGGGACTTACAAACAAACCAGGAATGGGAGCCAGGCGGAGAACTTTAAAAAGAAGCAACCTACACGAGTGAAAGCAAATATGTCTTTCCCCCAAAAGAGAAAGCTGACTCAAGCTTTCATCTAAAGTAGAGTCAGAGATAGAAAACAGCGTAGGTTGGTGGTGGATGGAAGGGGAAAGGGGGTACATGGAAAGATCCCCGAACACGTCATGTACGTCAGAGAACAAAAATCCTTGCGTCAGCGGCTGCGGGGAGGAAGAATCTACCTGTTGGGTCGGGGCTGCTGCCTCCGGCTGCCGCGCAGTCGACCGGCCGACTGACTGCGAACGGCCATGAGCTCAGCGGGTGCCCGCGTCCGTCCTTGGAGCGGGCTGCTGCCTGGCTGCCTGCCTGCCCGACTGCAAGCCCGATGAAACCGCGGCGGCGTCGGGCATCTGCAACCGACAGCAAGGGCAGCAACAAGCGCGGACCCCGGCCGCGGGAACGACGACGTGCGATAGGAATCTCCGAGCTGCACCCCTCTTTCTCCGCCGAGTGTGTGCGCGTCGTGTGCGAGGACTGCGGATGGGCTTTCGCGGTCTGTGTGCGACTCGGGAGAGTTCCGATTCCTGGGGCCACATCGGCTGGATCGAGATCGGGTGGAAACGGAGTGGGTGGGAGAGCCGTTGCCTGGTTTGGGAGTTGGGCAAGAACAATGGGACTAAGACAGGTTCGGTAGGGGCTCGTTTTCGTTTTTTTTTTTTCCCTTTGACAAGTAAATTTCGTAAGAGGTACTTCGCGCAGCACATAAGTAATGAGAAAAACGTTTTTTTTTTTTGTTTTTTTTTGTGAAGAATCCTATGGGACGTTATCAGTGTAGGATGCCACGCCAACTTAGCTATTGGGCGCGAGCCTCACACCGAGCGTCCTTCGATGCGCTGATTGAAGCAGCCGAACTCTTACACGGCGCTCGTGTGCAATCTGTGTCTACGCTTGATATCAGTGTGACGATGTCAAAATTCCAGTGCACGGGCTTTGGTTATTCTAAATGGTGGTGACTAGCTCTGTCACTTGGAGCCTCTAGATACCATAAATTTATTGGTGATGAATGTTGCAATTGTACGCTATTTATTAGTTTCGGAAGTAGTAAGAAAAGAGGTGGTGACGCGCTGTTGAAACGAGGGAAGAAGAAGCGCATCACTCTTTGCTCCGACTGTGCAACGTATCGGGGGGCAAAGGGTAACATATTGTAGACTACAGGGGAGTGGAGAGCAGCTTTTGGGATATGCGTTTGTAGTTATAAGAGCAGTCCAGACAGATATACAATGTACACGAGATGACAGCGTCACGAGGCGTCACGTTGATGCGGCCATTAATTAAATTATATATACACGAGAACTACCCAAGGACGTGATGCACAGAGCTGGGAAAAGCTGGCATCCGTCGCATAGTCCAGCTTCTCTATGAGAGTGCGAAGTCAAATAATTTGCACTGATTTGGGCGCAGCAAAAATAGATGTGTTGTTTTAAGGTAAAAAAACAAAACAAAAAAACGTTATAATGAACAATGTCTGCCAAAGGTAAAAATAGATTAATATTTTTGTTGTTATTTGTTTGACAGAACAGGGAGTTCATAAGACAACGATCAAGACGCAAGAATCCAAAATACAAAATAGAAAGCAAGAAATAAAACTAAATATAGGTTGAAAGGGTGGCCCCAATTGACCGAACGAAGGAGCAGCTTTTGTTTTGTCCGCTTTTTCTGAATAAACTTAACAAATTTGTGCGCCATAAAAAAAAAAAGGAAAAAAAATTAGTTACACGATTGAATGGAAACGACATACTTGCAGGAGCAATCTACTTGTATATGGTTATTATGCAACAACTCATCGGAGCGGAACAGATCCGTATGTATAACCAAGCGACAAGCGCTTTGGTAAGACCGCGCTCCGGAGGATGATTTAATGAGACTACAATGCCTAGCCATAGAGTTATTTTAATGTACACTAGAGGTTCAACTGGCGCTAGTGTGCTGCGGCAAATGGAAGCAGATAGCAACGAGTCGAAAACTGACTTCCGGTATTGCATTTCTATGGAAAAAGTGAGTGCATTGTTTCCTTTCGCTCGATTATACGACCAAATATCCCGAATAATTCGCACGTACTAGGCAGCTTAAAAATTTCTTCAGGCAGATGAAATAATTCATCTGCTACGACGTTCTTCTTCCAAGCTCATTGCGTTAAAAACGGTGCTAAAATGGCGTCGTACATGTCTTCATGTGCACTGTCGGACACCGTTAGCGCGAACACGACGTCGGTGCTTTTCAGCATGGGGGATATACGCCCCCAAGCAACGAAGGACATCTGGAAAGCTAAGACGGCAAGAACTACGCAGTAACACTGGATCGGTAACTCCCTGTGCATGTACGATCAAAATAAATGGAAGGCTACGTAATATCATCCGATTTTTAATAAGTACTGCTTTATTCACTCTGCTGTGTGCGAATATGCTTGTTGCACGTTCAAAACATCACCCGCACGCCCGAAACCTTTAATAGCAAGTGCCCAATAAAGGCTGCTCGGCAGAATACACCTTTCACAGTCCATGTACTTTATTCTTTACGTTTTGAATGTCTTTAACCACTCGTTAAGATGCAAGACGGTGTCATTTTCATATAATGTCAAGACTGGCATATTAGCAATATATAAGCGTCCCCGGAATGCTGGCGAACCTTGAATACACTCTATATTCCTTTCGTTTGTTACTTTGCGCTGAATCGTCGCTTGTTTTTGCACACCTGCTGTGGAACACATGTTTGAGACTGTAATGTAGCGAAGTGAAACATCGTTCACTGGTGAAGGCAAATGCGCTAACGAAAGCAATAACACTTTACCATTGTTAATAAAGGTACATACTATTGGGACGACCCAAATAAGATAAGTGCTTCATGTTACTACCCGGCGAAGAGACAAAATGCACGCGCCTTTTCCCATAGGAATGCACAGGAGCGCTGTAAAAGTAGACTGGCTGCTGTCTGCTTCAATTTGCCTCCCGGAAGTCGCATATAGACACTAGCGCCAATTGAACCTCTAGCGTACACTATAATAACTCTCTGTGCCTAACGTCCCGCGACATTTATTCACGCCTGCGGCTTAGACTTTTGCCGCCTATGAATGCACACCAACCGTTGTCACGTGCAAGAAAAAACAACGAAACGAAAACAAAATTAAAGATAACGAAAAAGTGTTCGATGACCACTAATGACACATCATATGCACGGCGCCCGCGCGTATGTGCCTCGCCGTGAGAATGTTATAGTATCTCTCGCAATGAGGCGATCCGTCTTCATTATGGCGGAGTGGAAGAAAAAAAAACACAAAAAAACGCGGCCACATGAGCGCTTGATAACGCCGTCTACTGAAAGAAAAGAGACCACTGGAGCCCTTCCTGTATCCACGAACTTCGACTGGCAACGCTACTCAATCATCCTGCGAAGGGCGTCGTCACAGGCGGAGAAGTAACTCACTTATGGATCCGTTTTGAGGTAAACGACGTACTCCAGCGGCTGTTCATTTTTTGGTTTGTTTTGGTTTTACGTTCTTTGTGTTTTTCGCCCACAGATACTCGGGGAAACTGCACCGGGAATGAATTGTTGTAGACTTTAGTTTTATTTGTCTTGCCTTACGGGCATGGCGACTCGGTTCGACACGTACACCTGCCGAGGCTTCCATCAATTGGCTCCTCGCGTGTTACGGCAATATCCATTACACACACACGCACGTAGTGTGTCTCACTGGCAGAAGAAGATGGAACATTTTAATAGAGAGAGTCCGCTCCGGAGTTCGTAGTGTTTAATTGCATACGAACGGTGGCTGCATCCGCGACCGTACAAAGGAGGAAAGATATCGCTCAGCAAGGCTCAATAGGGAGTTGTAGTAGGTTGCTTCAGTAACCTTGATAACGATGTCCGATAATGATACGATGCGTGCTCAAAGGCGCAGGGCTGGCGGAGTTGCCGGAGTTACCAGAAATATCTACTAAAACTCTCTGCCAGGCGGTGCCAGCAGAGTGAGAGCCCACGGTTATACCCTCTTACCTTGTAACTTGGCAAAAAATGAACGACGAGCCCCACATTGCGTACCGACGATCTTCGATATTCGCCACGTATACGAGCGCAACGCACATATATTGAAGCATGACGCAGCGAAAAGCCTGATACTACTTCGTAGTAAAAGTGCACTCTGGTGACACGTATAGTCAGGTTTCGATTGGCCCGCCAGGGTCGTAGCTTCCGCCGTACTGATATGTTATGGCATGATCACGGCTTCCTGGCCTACTCAGTATTTCTTGCTTCAGACACCAGGCTAAGCTGACCACCAGAGTAATAGCTCACGTTTGAACATGCAGCCGTCACTCGCAGGCATTCCCAATGTTTCTTGCTTCAGCAGTGCCAGACCAAACCGCATTCCAGGTTGCCTCTACGCCACAAAATCAGGTTGGGCGCGTTAGCAAGCAACAAGAGCACTGTAGGAGGAGGAGTGCAGTGGCTACATCGTCTTCTAGAGCCTCGTGCTGCACGGTGCCAATGCTGCCCGACTCTTTGGCGTTTGTTTCCTTGTCTTGTTCTCTTTGTTACGAGCCGGACTGGTAGTGAAAGGAGACGATCTTGTTAGGGCACGTAAAAAACACCTAGACCGGCAGTCGGAAATGTTCGGGCCAACAAGGAGCCATTGTGCTCACGTCCCAAGCGTTCTGGTTCGGAGACAAGGAGACGGCATCTTCTCGCCGGTCGTTTAGCATTTCCGTCAGGCGATGCGTTTCTGCCGTGACAGCGTCTCGTGCGTGCTCGTTTGTTCACCAGCACGTTTCAAAGCGCCGCAGCGGCCGATTCTCGGCAGCAGCGAGAAGTAGGAGTTGCGTCACCTGTCTGGACGCGTCCATGACCGTGAGTTTCACCAGCGGAACGGACACACCGGGCGCCCGCTTGATCCGTAAATTGAACGCTGTCACTGGGTGGCTCTGCTCCCGTGTGAGGTGTTGCTTAGACGAGACTGGAAGCGAGCCTGGGCTTTCGCGCTTTTGTTTTCCGTGGACCAGTCGCGTCTTCTCGGGGTCATGGGATGAAGAGAGATTGTGCCGCAAAAGCAGTTATGCTTCTTAATAACATCATGTTACAAAAAAAAAAAACAAAAAAAAAACACTAGCAAAAAAACAAATGGCACGGCAATACGTAGTCCCTGCAGCAAGCCTGGTCTTAATATCTAACTTAGATTTCCCAAATAATCTAAGCCTGAAGCCGGGATCCCACACTGGTCATACATTTACAAAAGACAGCCTGCAAACACGAGTCACCGCAATACCCGTGGTTCGAATGCTGCGCGCCAAATTTCTCCTTGAACTCATTGCCATATTGAATTCGTAGCACGGATCTCGCGGTGACTCGCGCTCGAATCTTTATGCAGACTGTCTTTTGTATTATGCACAAGCAGTATTATCCCTGTTTTGGGCTCCCCAATTTCTTCTTTTTGTCATGTCTTATGGAAGTATTACAAAAATAATACAATTTTACTGATGACAATAATATAATAAAAACAAGAAAAACACTATCGAGAATATACACTAACTCATTGCAGGAAAACAAAAGCGCAATTGATGTAGGCTGTAGCAGGGAAACGAAGATTTCGCCATTGCCACAACTGAGATAAGTTGGGTGATTTGTGACGGAGTTCAATGAAAGTGTCGACGTGCCTCGTTCAAAACTTACTCACACTTCCCCCGAGTTGTGTGCAACACTTTCAAAGACACATGCCCGAGAGTGATATAGCCCTGTCAAATGATTCGATTTCTTGCAATGGGATCACTTAAGACTCTCACAATGTTGTACACTTAACTTTTGACTCTTGAGAGGGTGCGGTCCCATGGGGCCGACAATCAAACGTTGTTTATTTCACGACTTCTGCAAGACGCGCCAGGCGGAATAAGCTCGAGTTCTTTGAAAACTCTAGCTGCGTTTCACGGCTTACTGGAGATCGCATTGGCTTTTGAAATTTTAATTTACCAGTTGGTGCGGTTACTAATGGTGGCAATTGAAGACTATATATTCCTGGTCTTTTCCATCAATGGGCGTGTTATAAGCTGAAATGACCGCACAAGACGCCATTCTCGAGAAGTCCGGTGTGACGTGAGTTTCAATGAAGCGGATACACTTAGGCGAACTGGTTTCAAAAAGGCATAGTTTAAACTGCGAAAAGGGACCCGCTTCGTCTCAGTTTTTAAACTACTTTGGCTCCAGTGTTTTTTGTTTTTTTTCGGAAACTCAGGTCTGCACGAGCGGAGCCCTTCCAGTTCTGACAGCCTTTCCAACGCCGACGCCATCATAGAAGCAGCGCTTTCAATGCGGTTTAAGTGAGCCGTGCAAGGCACCTAAGCAAGATTTTACACTGCAAGGGCAGCGTCGTAAAGATAAAAAGAAACCGCATGGAAACACAAGAGCTGTATTAAAGTTACGGCAGGACATTCAGTCAGATATACAGAGGAACGAAAAGACGCAAAACGATACCCCATAAACACCGCAATAAAAAAGGTGAGCATTTCATCACAGAGTTCTCCGTCGATGCAGACCCATATCAGATCCACCTCTCAACGACCTTTGAGCGTCTTGTGTTTTCAAAGACATCTTCTTGACTTGCCTTCCAAAATAAATCTATTTGAAGAATGAATTACTAACACTCTTCGAATGGATATGAGCGTGTGGAAACAAGGGGTTCTGCTGAGTCGCATACGCTTGTACCTTCCGCAGCATTATGTTCTGCTAATCTCTGTTCTTGCGGCTGTGCTTTTGACAAAACTGCAAATATTTGTTTGATGGAGTGTAGGCGAGTCAATTTTGAATATTCCAACATTTTGAAACGAGGTAAAATTATCATTGATGCAATGACAGTGGTTACTTTCAACTGGCTCGAATCCTAAACGCGCGGTTCTCGATGGTGCTTCGAAACTGCTTGAAGTCACAAACTCACATCATGCACTTACATGAGAGTGACTTTTTTTTTTTCTCTTACCCGCCATAAAACGTCACCAGACTACAGCGCTGATGAAGAAATCGGTCGCGATCCTCGCATTCTGCATTTACCTTCTTAAGAGCCCGTGTCGCAAGCATTTATCAGAACACAAAGTGTTATGAAGACGCTGAAACTATGTTCAGACCTATAATCATGTCCGTAATGTAACGCTCAGTATGATTCAAGCACATTAAACGTCGGCCCCGGGGTCGCACTTCGGTCGCATCCCTTTGAACGTCACCGAGTATCCCTGGATTGGTGTGGCTGAACGCCAGAACCAGACGGCGTTTACGACAAAAATGCATAAATTGTTATGGTCTTCTAGCAGCCGAGCTATAAGGGTGCTACCAGAAAGATAAGAAAGAAGCCTACATGTTAGCGCAGGCAGACAAAACGAAACACCACGAGCATCAAGCTTCGGCGACCGAGCAGCCCGGCGGCTACATCGAGCGATGTCCACTGCAGTTTCCTTTCTCTTGGAAATATTGTACATAAAATATGTTGGGTGCCATATACTTGGTTCCAACATAATTGGTGACCCGTACGTGATTCTGCCATGTCTACGGAGTCTGGTGAGTCTGCCCCGCCAACAAGTGGACCCGCGGCAAGCGCCTCCCAAGCAAGCACTGCCTTAGGAATTGCAGCGGTCCTCACTCTACCAAAGTTAGAGACTGAGGATTCAGCGCTCTGGTTTGTGCAAGTGGAAGACAAATTCCGCTTGCACCGCAAAACCTTCTAGACGCGGCAGATCGAACTCCTCATTGACCCCTTCCCGCCGCAAGTCGCTACCGAGGTGCGGGATATTTTACTTTCCCCAATCGGTGAAACTACGACGTTCTCAAAGAAGTCTTGGCTAGTCGTCTCGTTGCCTCTGCACAACGACGCCTTCAGCAGCTCCTCAGCGCAGAAGAGCAAGGCGACCGTCGACCCACCCAGTTCTTGCGACACCTGCAACATCTGCTGGGCGACAAGGCGGCCAATTCATCGACGCCGCCACTTTCCGTGAGCTGTTTCTACAACGGCTGCCGACCTCTGTTCGTGTCGGCCTCGTGGTAGCCCGCAGGCTTCCACTCGTAGAAGTCGCCGAGCTGCTGGATCGAATTATGGAGGTTTCCGGTTCCACCTTGGTCTGGACACAGCACTCTCCAGACCTCGCTTCGGATATCGCTGAGCTACGTCGAGATGTGCAGAACCTGACGACACCGTGCCCGAGTTTCGTCGGGAATGCTCAGTCGCCACAGCAACACTCCGGTCGCGACAGTCGTCGTCAAGCATCACCATCGCCTCGCCCTCCAGGCAAGGCGCTATGTCGGTACCACCGGCAGCTTAGATAGAAGGCCCACCGCTGTTGTTCTCTCTGCTTCTGGAACCAGAAAAACGGGATGGCCGATCGCTAGTGGAGGCTAGCGACCCCATATCGGCCTACCAGTCGCCTCTTCCACATCCATGACAAGATCGTCGGCACCCGTTTTTTAGTGGACAAAGACGCTAGGATCGGCATCATTCTCGCCTTATATTTTGATCGCCGAAACCGTGTCCAAACTACGTCACTGAAAGTTGTCAACGCGCTTCTCCCATCAAAACGTATGAACAAAAACCACTAACTTTAGACCTCGGCCTCCGACGACGTTTCCAGTGGTTGTTCTTTGTGGCAGACGTCAGCTACGCAATAATTGGAGCAGATTTCCTTCGGAAAGAAAGGTAATTGATGCGACCACTCACCTACAAGTCTATGGTATTGCGTCGCAAGCTCCAGCTCTTATCCCCACTTTCACCAAGCCACCTTGCAATTTATTTGCCAGTCTGCTCGAGAATTACCCGGATTTCATCAAGCCGCACAAGATCGACGAGATACCTAAGCATGACGTCCCTCACCATATTGTGACAACTGGCCCGCCTGTCAATTGCCAACCACGTCGATTTAGATCTGAAAAGCTGCCGGTCGCACGGCAGGAATTCGAGCATATGCTCCAGCTCTGAGTCGTGCGCCCATCTTCTAGTCCCTGGTCGTCCACTCTGCACATGTGTCCAAAAAGAGCGCTGATTGGAGACCATGCGGTGATTATAGGGCTCTGAGCACAGCTACAATATCTGACCGATACCCAATCCCAACCCCGGTCAGCAAAAGGGTTCCTGCCGTTTACCTCTGGCCACTCAAGAACTATTAAGGGAGGTATCGCCAGCACGGCGTTAGTTTCTGCCTTAAACAAATCATGTAAACACCAGATAGGGCAGAGCTTTGAAAAACAGATGTCACGATTACGGAATTCGGGATACCCAACAAGTATCTTGGTACCCGTTTGTGAGACCATCTGCAGAAACTTGAAGAGTGCAAAGTCGGGCAAAAAAGTAAACGAGGAAACCCGAAGGAAGATCGCTGTGCTACCATACGTTCACGGGATTACGCACAAATTGAAAAAGATCGCCGCGAGGAACGAGATCCAAGTAGTATGCTCCGCGCCTAACAAAGCGTACTCCATGTGCAGACGAGTTAACAACAGAACAGGCAAAGAAAAAACGTGCGACATTGCCCACAAAACACAATATGTACCATGCATGACAGGAGTGGTTTACAACATTCCCCTTTCATGCGGGAAGTGCTACATCGGCCAGACGGGCCGATGCATTAACGACAGAGCCCGCGAGCACGCAGCATCCCTTAAAGGAACGTCGGCAGGGCATCTTGCAGCTCATTGCAGGACTTGCCACTGCAGTGCAGCGTTCAAGGACATAACCATCCTAGCCAGTAATAACAATACTCATGCGCGCGAGATGCTCGAGGCGCTTGCTATCGAAGAACAAGCGAGTGGGTGCGTCAGCACCCCGTCCATCACTATTCACAAAAAGGAGAGACAATATCTACGGTGCGTCATGGTCCAGAAAATGGCAGTATGAGCTTGTGGCGGGTGAATTTAAAATATTAATTTAGGTTTAGGTAATGTGAAAATTTTGTAAACATACACATGCATTATTATATTAGTAAAATAGGTTTTAATATGTAATAATTTTTGTTGGTGTCTGAAAACACGCAAGGAAAAAGAAGTTCCCACTAAATAATCGTTGGTAGTCAGCTGTCTATTCTCTCCTGTCTCAATTTCTCTATATCTTCCCCTGGTTCAAGCTGTCAAATATATATACGATGCATGGTTTGACAACATGCTAGCGGTGCTACTAGGTGATCAACTTTGAATCCTAACTTGGGTTGTACAGTGGCAGAATTCGTGTACGGTTCTTCCTTTCGTCTCCCTGTTGACATGGTTGAACTATCAACGTCACAAAGTGTAATGGAGCGTACCTCGTACGTCCAACGACTCCGAGAAGCCATGAACTTGTGGCGCCCAGTACAGACACGGCAACCTAGCGCACGACAAGTCGTCGTTCACCCTGCCCTCGCCCAATCTTCGCACGCATTCATACGTCGGAATGCAGTAAAGAAGCCTCTCAGACATCTATACGATGGCCCATACCAGGTCGTAGGCAGAACATCGAAGTTTTATACGGTTCCTATACAGGGACGTCGAGATACAGTTTCCTTGGACCGACTAAAGCCAGCTTTCACCGCCGCTCTCGACACTACTACTACCCCTGTGTTGCAGAACAACGCTCCAACCCACTCTACATCTACAGCGCAAGCGGCCCAGATTTGTTCAAAAAGGGGAGGGGGGGGGGTGCATCTGTAGGAGCCGAGCTATACTTCGTTTCAGCTTCGGTCCGAGCGCGGCCTATGTTATGAGTCGAAGGGCCAATCAAACAGCGAAAGAGGCACAACGTCATGGCGTGCTCTCAGCAGTTGATAGGACCAGCCGGTATTCACCGTCTCTCTGTGCGCGCTGCTCTGCCAGCTAGTCCTATCCAGCGCAGAGAGCACGCCATGACGCTGCGCTTTTTGCGCTCTTCGATTGGCCCTTCGGCTCACAACATCGGCCGCGCTCGGACCGAAGCTGAAACGAAGTATAGTGGTGCTACCGGAACGATAAGAAAGAAGCCTGTCCGCGCGAGCAGACAGAACGAGACAACACGAGCGAGCATCAAGCTTCGGCGACCGAGCAGCGTGGTGGATACATCGAACGATGTCCCCTACTGTTTCTGTTCTTTTGTAAATATTGTACATAAAATATGTTGGGTGCCATATACCTGGTTCCAACACTTTTTTCGCCAATTCTGACAGCTATTTTACGTATCTTACGACATCACAGCATTCAACGTCGCGACCCTCTATGTTTGGGGAGGTATAAACGCTTTGTGGCAGCTGTGCATGGGCGCCGCCATAACCGACCTTTCAGTTATTGTTTCCCCTTATTAATTTTACTTCACTTCATCATCACGTTATCAGGCCAGTTTATTCTCATTTTAGATTCTACTGTGCATTTCTCCCCAGCACTGGCCTTTGTGGGGGCTCGTCAACGACCGTTTCAGTGGCTCAGTATCTCGGTAAGACAAGAGAATGTCAGCAATTGCCACTGTAATCTGTCGCTTGTGCAAAGCGTCTATATGCAAATTCGCGAGGAACCGAAAATTATGATGCTACAAAGGATGTGACTTCAACTCGAATAAATCAATCATATACGGAAGTCAGACGGCAGATTAAAGGACTTCAGAGCGAACTCGCTTAAAGAATTGGCGAATTAGCTCGTGATTTTGCGCTTATTGGTGTCCGCTGGTTCACCGACCCTTTAAAGGAGTTCGTTCGGAAGGTGTTTAATGTGTCCGTCTGACTGCGGTATTAGTTGAGCGATCGACTCCGATGAGCCTAATACAAGATGCCCTAGAATACAACTCACGACATTCACTCGTCACAACGCTGGTTGCAGTGAATTTACAAAGCAAGTCACTTGCATGCACTGCTGTACGCAGTTATGAGGCACTCCGTGCTCCGCTCGAACACGTTCATTGGACACGGACGCTTTCTGAATCCCATGGATGAAAGAACTTCCAGAGTCCATGTGCGCGCTATTTGTATAACCCTTCGTTTGACCCAGCGGTCCGCAGCCCCCTTCCGTCTCCCGAAGAAAAAGCACCGAGTGGTCGACCGACCGACATCGGCACGAGGAAGTCGGGTGGCCCGCGTGTTTTATTGGCAAGTGCAAGTAGACCGGTGTGGGTGCATGCCACGGCGGCCCGCGCTGATCCCACCGTGCGGTGGTTGGAGCGACTGTTGCGAAGCCGGATAACCTCCTTTAACGACGCCGCGGCGCTAATCTGATCGCGTGGCCACCGCGAGGGGATCGTGGGGCAACCCTCCGCGACCGCGCGCGCGTCCTCGTACTGTGAAGGCATCCTCACTCTTGTGCATTGATCGATATTGCGCTGCTCGGGTACATTCGATTCGGTGGATCGCGCTGCGAGTCGTCTCTGGGGCTCGTGGACGTTCCAGGAAGTGGGTCGGTATCTCTCGAAACTGGACTTTATTTCTGTTTCGTTAAAGATAAGTCTCGCGCTCTTGTTGTCCGTGGCCAGCGAGTGTAAGCTGAGAAATGGGCGGTTCGATATCACGGTTAAGGTGCGCGTACGAGTGGGTTGCTTTATTCCGTTTTGTGAAGCGCCTTCGTGCGCGGACGAGCAAGGGACGTTCGGATGCCAAACAAACCGGGTACACGTGGGCCTAACTATAGATGCGGAAACGTCTCCGGGTTGCCGGTCTTGATCATATAAGATAAGATCGCCTGCAAGTTGAATCATATTTCAAGTTTAATTCGCCCGTTTTATGTTAGGGATTCTTTTTCAATCCGAGTGGTCGTGTCGCGTAAACTGCGAAGGAAACTGGAAAAAAGAAATAGCAAAAAAATTCATGCGTGAAATTAAAGGAAACGGACAATGCCAAAGTCAGGACCATGGAGTTGTGCCAAGCTTCACTCGACAACACCAAGCACAGCGTCTCTTATTCAGACTTTTGAAAGACATTTGAGTGGCTCGGTTAGCCGGAGGAATCCGATGCGCTCGTACGAGAGAGCCGAGCATCCCATCCCCAAGCACCGCAGAGATGGGAGCTAATTTCGCAGAGGCCGAATAGCCTCGCCCTCGAACGCGCGTGGTGTATTCGGAGCGGCGAAGCATTCAGCGTGCGGTATACATACACGGCCGGTCTCCACCCACACCTTCCTCCGCGCTGTTCTGCCGCCGCCTCGTGTACTCTGCTTCATCGCACGATGGACCTTAGCGGACGCTACGAGCCAAACCCCAGCCAGTCCAGCGCTGGGAACGTATCACGTGACCACGCGTCTCGAAAGTTTCCGCATCTCTCCCGAACGTCACGTGACATTCACGCGGCGTTGGATTAGGCTGGGGTACCTCGTAGCATCCGTCGCGGTCGATCGTCGGGTGAAGCGAAGTATGGAAGCCACCCAACCCCACCACCAGGAAATACCCGGGGCGCACCTCGCCCGGTAGATGGGCGAACTCGAACGAGAAAGAACAGTCGGGCGGCGAAAACGGACCGACTGCCGAGAGGCCCGCTCGTTTAAACGTATAGTTCTCTATACGTAGCCGTCCGCGGGTAGGTCCTTGCGCGAAGGGGGCACCGCACACAGCACGACCTAGATACGCGGGCGAGCTCAAGGCGTGGGAGTAACATCTCGCCCCCAAAGAAACCTGGTCAGAGCCAAGTCGGATCCCGCTGCGCGCAAGAAAAATCCGAACGAGTAAGAGTCGTTTCCGCGCGCGTCGTCGCTCTCCCCCAAGGTCTCCGTCGTGGTCGTCGTAGGTCGTTCCTGTTGGCCGACCGTTTCATTTGCGATCGGCTTCAAGTGCTTTGGAAAGCTTATATATAGCCTTATCGCAACTCGGTTGGAGGATCGGTGGCCGAGCTGGCTAGCGCACACCAGCTCGGAGCACGTGGCGCGAAAACTCGCGTCAGAACTCAGGGATCTTAGGTTCAATCCCCACCCCTGCCCGTTTCGATCTGGATGAGTATCGTATCGGCGTGCGGTCGTGTATCACTACTACGTGATGCACATTAAAGACCCCAGGCTAGCGGTTGTACTGCACTGGCTACGTTTTATCTACAGCTAGGAGACTCGTCACCCGTTGGGGCAGACCGCGTTCTAGGCTGTATAAACATATACACAACCCAATTTTTTTTTTGTAACTCGGTTGAACGGCCTCTGAAGTATGCGAAGAGCAAGTCGTCTGCTCCTGGCGCGGGAGGTGCGGTGACGTCAGAACGACCCTGAGCTCTGATTGGCTCCGATTAAAGGAAAGAAGGTAGACCTCAAAGCAATCTGTCTTCAGGTCTACCCACTACCCCTCAATCAGAGCCAAACAGAGCTTGGCGTTCTGGCGTCGCCACAAGCCCTGCAAAACAAGCAGACGAACTAGCGCCCCGCATGCGGTGCCTGGAACGCGTGTCCGACTGGTGCGTGTAGCGTCCTATTTTGCCCATGCACCCAAAGCTGTCCCGAAGTGCCAACATATGGCGTCCCAAAAGCCCAGAGTGCCATGCTGTTGGGTGTCAAGATCGTGGTAATTAAGCGTAGTAATTAAGCACGAGAGAACACGAGTGTTGCTGTCGTCGCTTGTGTCCCAACTTCTGACTGCCGTAGCTTCCGTGAGCTGTCATGCCAGATAGCCACCTGCCGCAGAACAGGTGTCTGTAACACTCACCATCGCTGCTGCGACACCGCCAGGATCGCGGCCGGCGACAGCGTGACACTTATTTGACGTCATCAGGCGGAAATCGAGGGTTCCTAAAACGTGGTAAACACACTAGTCAGAGACGCGTTCCTCCAGGCAGCCTATACCGGGGGGTGCACACGTCGTGCGGCTGGCTCCTCCGCCATTAGAGGGCAGGGGGGTCCGTGACCGTGTGCGAGGATTTCACGCTTCCCTTGGTGCGACGACTCGAGCGCTCACGCCGCGTGCAGTGCGAGGCAGGGGCCGCGTACGGGGCTGTCTAATTGGCTGCGGGGCCGCATCGCCGCACGGACGCGCCGAGATTACTCGGAGAGTTGAAGACGTTTTCGGGGTGGGGGGGGGGGGGGGGGGGGGGGGAGTGCCTCCTCGGACTCGGTATGCTCGTCCGGTTTTCGCCAGCGAGCAGAAAACTAAACGAAGAAACAGAGCGCTAATAATAATTATAACAATAATATTCTTTATTTTCCATCGTGCCCATGACAAAGGGAGTCCAAAAAAACAAGAAGCAATACGCAGCTCGACAAGTCCTTGGCCCCACCAGAAACTTGGCAGCAACCTCTGATTTCGAACTCGCGGTCAAATTCCGAACATAAAACATACTGCCTTCGTCTACATATATACGTATATGTGTAACATCTTGACCTGTCTTACATTAACTTCTAAAATTAAGGGCGCTAACAATAGACAAGGACATTAAAGAAGGCGAACAGGACCAGCGCGAGCATGACCTGTCACTGCGATCAAAAACAACACCTATCTCTTCATTCCAGAGATTGTTTGTGCAATCCCAACTTTCAAGTTACCACGATTGTGGGGAGGGTCCGTAAAAAAGTAGCAAAAAAAGTGGTAAAAAAAAAAAACGCATGCTCTGTAGCGACTTGAAGGTAAACATCTTCGACAGACGTCTGTCTGGTTGGGAAGTGATAATGGAAAAATATTTGACTCCAACCAAAAATTAAACTCGGACCCAACGTTTCAAAACCTGTTCGGTTTCTTCTTCAGAGGCCTTTAGCGTGCAGAACAATTTTACTGCTCCTCAATTTTTCTGTATATAATCGTATATAACAGAAGTCACCACCTCTAAGGTTCCGGTAGGTGCACCTGCCGCTGCGGCATGTCCTCGGCAGACGGGGATCGACCACCTGCGCAACCACGGACTGCACCAGACACCAACCTAACTCCGTCTCCACCGGCGCCTGGTTTAACCCCACCAGCTGCATCACCTAAAGGCGAGTGCACCAACGTCCCCACATCCTCAGCTTCGGAAATCAACATGGACGTAGCATATTTGACCCCTGGGCAGCGCCTTCATGATATCAGCGACTCAGACAGCATGGGCACGACTGACGATGAAGGCTTTATTCTGCAGCTGTCCAAGAAAGCCAAGAAACGTCGTCATGGGGCCCGATCAACGTCATCGAACAGCGGTACCATCATTTCCATCGAGAACAAGTCTCCAGCAGTTACTGTTATTTATATGCCCATAGACCAAACAAAGATAATCACAAAGCTGAACGAACTGAAACTAACCGAGCTGCTCGAATCACATGCGCCTGCGTCAGTAATTCAAATCCGTCCGAACTACCGACTCAACTTATTATCTGTTGACACTCGAAACATGGCTGCATCCTCCTCGCTTCTGAAGGTGTCATCACTACTAGGAATTCCGGTTAGAGCATTCGAGCCACGATCACCCGCTCAAGCAACAGGAGTCATCAAGGGAATAGACGCAACTATCAAGATCGACTCAAAAGAAACCATAGCTCAGCTTAGATCGAGTGACAACACGCCGGTGATATCTGCACGTCGGCTCGGTACGTCCGCATTTGTCGCAATAACATTCGCATCTCCAAGGCTTCCAGACAACATATTCCTAGGGCTTGTCCGGCACAAAGTGGAACTTTTCGTAGAAAAGCCGATACAATGCCACAGATGTTCTCGCTTCGGACATATTGCATCTACATGCCAACATGCACCAACATGTTCACGATGCTCTGGGCCTCACCAGCGAACACAATGTAACCCCAATGAGACACCTACACGATGTTGCAACTGTGGCAAAAACCACGAGGCCTTATCTCACCAGTGCGTCATATGGAAAGATGAGCTTGAAATACGTCGCATACGTCAAGTCAACAATGTCGACTACAGAACAGCTCGCAGCTCGGTCACAGATGCCTCCAACTTTCCGGCCCTAGACCAATCTATCTCCCAAGAGAACCTGACAGCCTCTCGCTCCACCACTGCTGGACCTTCAAGCACTGCACAAAAGGCGGACTCCACTCAAATAATGAACATCAAAACATCTCAACGAAAACACCAACGAGAAGAGGCACTTCCCCAAAACCAGACTTCTGTCAAAACATCGGCCCAGAGCAAAACCCCGGAACATTTCTCACAAAGACAAGATTGCACGGGACCATCCTACAGCCAGATACTGACCACAAAGAGGTGCAATGAACAACATCCTCTCCGTATTGACCAACCATTTGACCGTTCGCAACCAAGCTCTGGAGTCTGGTCTGCAATCATACTTGCGGCAGAGAAGCCCATACGTGATTCCCTTTCCCAGTTTTCGTCTCCAGTTGCTCGACTTGCGCTACAGGCATTTGAATTTCTTTTCCCTCTTTTAGTTGCTCTTTTCAAGTAATTCATGGCACAATACCGATCCACCTCTTCAACACGGAGGTGGGTGAGCCGGCCCGTTCACAACCCTCATCTGCACTTTCACCGTTCTCTTCTCCTTCACAATACACAGCTCCCGTCATGCGCGTTCCAACTTTGCATACATCATACGCCCAAACGATTCAGCGCCCCGATGCATCCCGCACAGCAGGGTTCGCACCGGAACTCGCAAGTATACGACGTCTTGAACACGCCTTCGAGCTGCTAATGAATGAGGTCGCGATCATTCGTACCATACAAACCGAGATGCACCACGTGAAACACGAATTCGCACGCACCGACGTAGTAGTTGAACAATTAGTAGCCAATATGCAAACGATGGCAGGCCCGCAAACACCCAGACTTATTAACATCGAGGAACCTTTATCTCCTACGTTATCTCAACATGGCATCCTCTAATAGTTCGCTAACAATTTGGCAGTGGAACTGCCGCGGTCTCCGCAGAAAGAAAGGGATTCTCTAACAATTTATCCATATACAGACAAACAAACTTGACATCATCCTGGCTCAAGAAGCCAACAGTCCTATTACATTACCTGGATACGATCACTTTATGCAAGGCAGCATCACCAAAAAAGATAAACAAACCCCACAAGGAACCCACATACCGGTTACTACCATCACGTACGTAGCTAGGCATATCCCAGCTATTCAAATCGACACCGCCTCTATAAACAACTCAACTCAGGAGCAGGTTATAGTACAATGTCGCCTCAACAATCGAGATGTTATCATCGCCAACCTGTACTGGTCTCCAGGACTCGATTGGCCATCTGTGAGGTGGATAGACGCGTATACACAGCAACACAAGCACATGGACATCATCCTAGCTGGTGATTTTAATGCGCATAACACATCCTGGGGCTATACGCGCACCACCGAAACCGGGATGCGTCTCGAACGCAAAACTCAGGACAACAGATATACGCTCCTTAACGACACAACGGACCCCACGCGACAGGGCAACAGCGTTGAGCGAGATACTAACCCAGACCTCAGCTGGCACCGCGGTGTGGGAAACGTCACGTGGACGAATCTTCACGAAAACCTAGGCAGTGATCATCACATCATCGAAATCAAGCTAGCTGATCCTCGCATCAAGCCCCGTCCCACTCACTAAGGCCCAAAAACGCACCTCACTGACTGGCACCGGTTTCGATTAGACCTGGACCAGGTACACGGGCCGACAGATCTACAGTCCTGGGTCAACGCCATATGTGAAACGAAATCGAAGCACACTAAAATATCACACGCGCCCCTGAACACCCACAAATAGACTCTCATCTGCTTAACCTTTGGAACAAGCGACACAGACTAGTCCAAAAATGGAAGAAACAAAAAGGAAATCGTGGCCTTCGCAAGGCCATCCGACAAATCACGCTAGAAGCTGAAGAATACGCGCAACAACTTTGTACTGAAAACTGGCTTGAAACGTGTGACCAGCTAAATGGTCAACTGCACACTCCTAAGGTGTGGAAAATTTTACGCACGCTTCTAGGACAGGGCTACACACGACACACAGTGGACAAAATTATGATGCACTCTGGCAAGACGCGAGAACAGACAGCAGAAGAAATTTACCGAACGTTCTATCCCATCGGCCCGAGTACAGAGCAACTTCCTAGCTATCCGCCCGAATCACTCGACCAAATGGACACAGGCATCAACAGCAACTTTACGGTAGGTGAGCTACATGCGGCCCTATCTTCGCTCAAACGAAACACGGCTCCAGGCAAAGACGGTATTACTTACACTACCCTCCGTAACCTCCCACTTCCACAATTAGAACAGCTTCTTGAATACATAAACACTGCATGGGAATCTGGCACCCTTCCACAAGAATGGAAAGCGGCAGTGATAATCCCAATCCCTAAACCCGGCAAGCCCCCCAACTCTATTACCAACCTTCGTCCGATATCCCTCACATCATGTGTAGGCAAATTAATGGAACGCATGGCCCTCAACCGTCTCAATTGGCACATAGAAAGTAGTGACGCTCTGCCCTACACAATGACAGGCTTCCGATCACACGTCAGCGCTCAGGACACCATGCTCCGAATCTCGGAGGACGTGTACCAAAATCTTAGCCTAGTCCAAACACGAACAATCGCGGGTGTCGACATACTCAAAGCGTTCGATAACGTACCACATTCAGCCATCCTTACCAACCTTCTGACACTACAACCGGGCGCTCGCCTCTACAACTATATAAAAGCTTTCTTAACTGATCGTTCTGTACAAATCCAAATCAATGGAGAGCTTTCGACACCTCGAGCACTAAATACCGGCGTCCCTCAAGGTTCCATTCTTCCCCCACTCTCTTTAATATTGCCCTACTTCACCTACCTGCCCAGCTCAGTTCTATATCACACCTGCAACACAACATTTATGCAGATGACATTACAATCTGGTATTGTAAAGGATCCCTTGGACAACAGGAACACACGATCCAGTCAGGTCTGAATGTCATTCAGAACCACCTGAGCAGTATTGGCCTCAAATGCTCTCCCACCAAATCTGAATTCATTAAATTTACCAATCAAACAGGTCGTAAAGCAGAAGAGCAACGCGACAGCATCAAGCTCCACAATGACCACACCCCTATTCCTCGCCGCTTTCACATCCGAATACTGGGATTCCTCCTACAGGACAATGGCAAGGCCCACGTATGGATGGACACGATTCTCCGGCAGCTCAATCAGATTTACCACATGCTAAGTAGAGTAACGCGCAGACAAAGAGGACTCAAGGAACAGGAGCTTCGCAGGATTATCGAGGCCCTTGTGTACTCCCGTGTACTGTACCAGCTTCCATATCTATCCATCACCAAGACTCAGCTCTCCAAATTGGAAGCAGCGCTCCGAAGATACACCAGACTAGCCCTGGGAGTACCACGATTTGCCGCAAATTTTCTAGTGGCCTCGACTGGTCTTTTTAACACACTTGAAGAACGTACCACTATTTGCCGCCAAGCACATATTGCAAGGCTTCAAACATCCCCCCAAGGCCGCAAGCTCCTCGAGCATCAAGGCTACGACACCACCACCTTGCCTCCTTTTCCACCACCCCCACCCCCACCGTGGGAGTCCCTACCCCGCGTCACAGTCATGCCCATACCTCAGCATATGCATCCGGACAAACATGCTGCCCGACGCACACAACTAGTCCAACGGATAGACCGCGAGACACCAAGAGCGGATACCACATATTACTACACAGATGCAAGTCACAGTCCCAGCAGAAGCATAACGGCTGTAGTAGGGCCTGGCTATGAGCATATTAATGAACACAGCAATGTCCCGACCGCATCCGCCGCGGAGACCCTAGCGGTTCTTGAAGCCATCACTCGACCTCACCATCCTACTCACCACATTTGCATTCGAACAGATAGCCAGGAAACATGCCGCAGTTTTCGTGACGGTGCGCTACCCGGACATATCACCTTGACACGCATGCCTCCTTCCATGTTACCTTGCAGTGGATCCCCGGACATCAAGGCGTAGAGGAACACAACCGAGCTCATGAGCTCACCCGCGTTACGAATTTTCCGGGTCCTCCGTGCCTCTGGCCGTCCGACTATGACCCCAAGGAACACCGAAAACTCTTGCACAAGGAGCGTACATCCCTCTTAAGAGAACTACGCGCTAACACCGCCACAATTATCGCTCCCCCCAATCCCTCTCGCGGGAGGACAGCGCCATTCTCCGCAGACTTCAGACCAATTCGGTCGTGACTCCCCTTTTTCGCCACTATATCCAGGGCCTTGCCGGACGCCCGAAATGCCCCAACTGCGGCGAATACCCCCCTCTAGAACACTGCCTGTGGCAATGCTCCTACATTCAACCTACCCTCCTATCCTCTCTTTCCTCCCTATCTCACAGTCCCCAGCCTCACTCATGGACGGACTGGCTTAGTCCACCAACCGATGCCCATGTTCTCCTGCCGGCGCTCATTCAGCACGTGAAAAACGTGTTGGGTGAGGACTGGTAGGTGACTAAATACAACTGAGCGCCGGACCTTGGCGTATAAATAAAGAAAGTTTTTTCTCTCTCTCTCTTCTTCAAGGGCGATTGATCTCGTGCGTGGGAACAGCCTTGTCTTCCTTGGTGGTACGAATATTTTCTAATCGCGCTTCCGCCTTGCCAACCAGTCTTTTTCTAATCACGTGTCGTAGTCCGCTCACATAAACAGATGGTAAGGTACCCATAAATCTGTTGATATTTCTTGGTGTATTTTGGATGTGCCATGATTCAAGGTGATGTCTTTTTCGGAGATTGGTTTCAACATAAAGAACGGACGCGTTCGCGAAGTCTATCGGATGGTCAAAGGTGTCACAGTGCTCCGCAAGAGCACTTCGTTCTCGGTCGAATTTGCGTACATCGTTGTTGTGCTGGCGTAACCTTTCCATGAAGTTCTTTGTTTCGCCGATATAAGATGCAGGACATTTTAAGCAGGGAATTCGGTAAACAATTCCCGGTGCTTTTTCCTTCGGGGGGCGATCTTTTGGTCTTGGCATGAACCGTCCAAGAGTGGATACCGGTTTGTGAGTCACGTGAATGCCTTGTTTTGCAAGCACCCGTGATAGTGCTTCGCTAGTACCTTGAACGTAGGGAACGCTGATGCGCGTGATGGGGCGATGCGGCGCAGCTCCCTTTGGTTGTGGGTTTTGGCGAGCGTGAACCGTACGTTTGGTTACTTGTCGGATGAATCTTGTCGGGTAGCCGTTCTTTCTCATATCAGCGATAACACTCTGCCCTTCGCTTTTTCTGTCAGTTTCTGAAGAACAGATAACAGCCGCCCTGGACATGAGTGTTGCAACGACTGATGCCTTATGACTCGTTGGATGGTGCGACTTAAAATTGAGGTAGCGTCCGGTGTGAGTGGGCTTTCTGTATACCGAAAACTTCATCTCCTCCCCTTGCCTCTTCACCAGTACATCAAGGAATGGTAAACTGTTGTCCTTTTCCCGTTCCACGGTGAATTGAATGTCGGGCTCGATGGAGTTGAGGTGAGCCAGGAACTTATCAACTTCTGATGTTTTCAATATGCTTTGCGGTGCGTTGGTTTGAACACTTTAGTCTGTGGGGACTCCTGACGTGACGGTTGGATATGCGCGGGCTTGAGCCTGTCTATTGATACATTCTCTGTTTTTACGTTTAACAGTATTTGGAAGTATTTTGGTGTCCTCTTCAAAACCGGAAATGGACCATCGTAGGGTGGTTGGAGGCAGTGGCGTAGAGCGTCCTTTCTGAAGAAAACGTGTGTGGTTGTTGACAGTTCGCGGCTGACAAAAACAGGGCGTGTCGATGACGGCCTTGTAGGTGTGGGGCGGAGTTGAGACATAGCGTCCCTGAGACGGTGAACGTAGTCGGATGGATCGGGGGTGACTAGTATGTCAGGCGGGATGAAATATTCCTGTGGTAAGCGAAGCGTCGTTCCATAGACAAGTTCGGCGGCTGAGCATGAAAGTTGGTCTCTGAAGACCGTTCGAAGACCTAAAAGCACTAGAGGTAGCGATTCGGTCCAGTGGGTGTGAGCCTCGCGTGCGAGGAGTGCGGTCTTCAGCTGACGATGAAATCTCTCAATCATTCCGTTGGCTTCGGGGAGGTAAGCTGTGGTTCTCAGCCTGCATGCTGATACCGAGGAGAGAAGTGAATGCCTTGAAGAGCGCAGATTCGAATCGTCTGCCCCTATCCGTGGTGACAATTGCTGGTACACCGAATCGCGAAATCCCCACGTGTAGAAATGATTGTGCGACTGTCTGAGCCGTGATGTCAGAAACTGGAAGCGCCTCAGGCCATCTCGTGAACCGGACGCTACCTTAATTTTAAGTCGCACCATCCAACGAGTCATAAGGCATCAGTCGTTGCAACACTCATGTCCAGTGCGGCTGTTATCTGTTCTTCAGAAACTGACAGAAAAAGCGAGGGGCAGAGTGTGATCGCTGATATCAGAAAAAACGGCTACCCGACAAGATTCATCCGACAAGTCACCAAACGTACGGTTCACGCTCGCCAAAACCCACAACCAAAGGGAGCTGCGCCGCATCGCCCCATCACGCGCATCAGCGTTCCCTACGTTCAAGGTACTAGCGAAGCATTAGAGAGTTTTAGTAGACCGTTTTCGGTTTCCCGCTCCGCTCTGTGGAAAGCGGAGTAGCCATCGCGCATGCGCGACCCGCTCTGGGATTTGAGCGTGGAGCGTCAGCTCCGCTATCGTCGCCATTTTGAGAAGTACGTTCCACTCTCAGTAAAGGTTCACTAGATGGTGCTTTTCTGGAAAGGTGGGTGCTCTCTATTTGAAATAATGCTTGGGAGCGCGCTTGACCCTTATGAACCTCGCTGCACTAAGAAGCTGCGCAGACTTTGTTTGAAAAGACGTCCCCCAGAAAACGTTTCACGGTAGTCAAGAACCTCTGGCTGCTTCGAGAAATCGCTGGCCGCAATCCTTTCACGGCCCCTGAACGGTGGGAACAGGTGCTGCCTTGTCTAAGCCAGCGGGCTCGATTTTTCTATGCGAGATGACGACGACGACGTTGAGAGGATGACACACCGGGCGACGGCGGTGTCTCAATCTAAACCCCGGGCCTCGGTTCCTCGGAGGCGGCAGCTTCTACTTCGGCTGGACTACCTCCTTGGAGCATGATTTTTTGACCCCAGTGGACCCCAGTGAGCAATAGCGCCATTATGTTCCTGGTGCTCCTTCATGCACTGATCGAACGGCGTGCAAGATCCTCATAGCTCGCTGCTCACCCGCCCAACCCGCCTCCACGAAGTCTGGACTTCTGCGAATCGGACTGCCACCCTCCCCAATACCAACAACCCATGTCGTCGTCATCTTGCACGTATATACTCATCACATTACTTGTTCCCTAGACGCGGCACCGTGGGCCTCGGTGGTACGGGCTGCTGCTTTCCGCGGTGCCGCGGCTCTCCAGAGCCAAACATTAAAGGTTAAAGACCAAAGACTAAAGCAGTCGGCAAACGGACAGATATTTTGTTTGGTTACTTCAGGCAGCAAGACAGTGAAAATTAGCGAAAGCGAGCGCTCCATTTATATCTCTACTTTTTTTTCCCAGTGAAATGAGTCTTTTCTTCTTCGTATGCTTCGGTTTGTGATATGGTGCCTTGGTGTTTAAGTACACTGCGCGACACTGTTAGCGGGAGCATTCAATATCCTGTTTTCATTTTTCACCTTAAATTAGAGGGGCTGACATTTGCCTATTGGTGTGGAATAAAGCGCTCGTTTGGGGCACTAATCTGAGCGACAAATTTTCAGCTTTTTCAATAGCTGTCAAAGAAATAAACTGCAAATAAAGGCGATTTTTTTCGTGTTCGTATTAACAGTGGAGCGCAGTGTATGTATCTGCCTTGGGGGGTGACATGAAACCATTTTGCTTGACTATACACTTCTTTTTATTTCTTTTGTGTGTTTAAGAAAGTGCGTTTTTCAGCTTAAGCTCCTGCCCAGTTTCTGCCTCACTTGTGTTACGGTCTTTTCTTGCAATAGAAGGCCACGCAACATAGTCTACTCTTACAATGCTGAATTCAACAGTAACACTGTAATTTGGTTAGATGCAATATTCACACGCACATGTGAGAAGTAAAATGGGAGTCGCTAGTAAACGCTTTTTATTAAAATATTTCTAGATGCCTTTCAGCCGAGTTGGACAGGTATTTCGCTCAGTACAAAAGCTTGAACATGATTTACTGTGATAATTTTATGCATTCTAATATTAAACAAACAAAAAAATGCCCATGGTCTTTGTAGGTTTCGTCCAGCCGTCAAATTATGCCGTCTGCGCACATCACTGCCTGGTGCTTCACGACGAGCACCCTCTTGTGGTCTTCTTCTAATTTTTTTGATGGACGGCATATGGGCATGCTGTGCGGTCAACAAAACCCCAACAGTTGTTCGGGGGTGTTCCCTTGTCCTTGACGGCCTAATAAAAAAGACAAAGAAAAACACTCTTACAACACGGCAGTATTTAAACACTACCAAAACATGTGATATGGGACTTGTTACTCCTCTAAGATAAAGCGTATTTCCATTGTAGGGTTATAAAAAACTGGGTATCGTAAATTAATATATATATATATATATATATATATATATATAGTTGTTCCTTAATTCTGCTAAGGTTTGAGGCCGTCAAACTGTGCATGCGAGGCCCGCTACGCCGGAATTAAAAACGAAACTTCTGAAAACTGTTCTAATCTACCACTATTGCTTAGAAGTCCAGGGTTGTGTTTGCTAAATTTTGCATTGTTTATGCCTGTCTGGTTTTCACCAGACAAAAAATTGACGTAAAATATTCTTTCGACTGTTATTTGTAACTCTTTTAAAAACACCACCGGGTAACATATTCGGCCGCCATATTTTGGGCATCGCTTTTAGTGCGAGACTTGTGACTAGAACCCATTTCATATTCAGTATTGACGCAGCATTCGTGTCTAATACATTTAGACTCGCATCCGCGACAAACAATGACGTAGCTCTCTTGCTCCCTAGACACTTGGCCAAAATAAGGCGGCCTCGAAGACTAGCCGCACCATGGGTTGCACTTTTAAAAAGGCTGCATTCAAGTTTCTATTATTTTCTAAATCTACCAAGGAAATCCAATGCAAACATTTCTTGAGGAAAGTTAAACAATTCAAAAGTTGCGAGCGAGTGTGAATAAATAGAGCTGAGAGAAATGGTTTCTTTGGTGCAGCTTGCGAGCGCTATGCTCGTGGTCAGCTTTCAGTGGCATTTTCGACAGGAGGGCGCATGCACAGATAGAATCGGCGTTCAAGCACGCGCACCCGTACATCTGACTGCATAGCCATAGGACGTCCACAAAACGCGACGACTTTACCGACGCCGTGCTGGTTGCAAAGTGATACTCGTTCACTTCGTTTGATTATGCTGTTTTGTGTTACATAGAACTCAAATCGAATGGTTTACTTTTTACGCGCGGGGCGTACGCTTTACTTCTTGATTCGACCTCTTTCAAGCTGAGGTCACGGTCAAAAACATCGACGCGTATTGAGTAAGTGCAGCCATCTTGAGATCTAAGCGATCACGCTAAGGACGCTGAGGGCAGTCCGCTCTACAACTTGTGAAGCGTAGCGCACGCTCACTCCGCTAACTATACGCTCCAACTCAGAGCGGGCCACGCATGCGCGGTGGGGACGATGCTTCTCGCAGAGCGTAAAGTAGAGCAAAGAGGGCTCATAAAAGTGGCCTACTAATACTCGTAGAATACGAACGCGCTCGTCGTGACTTCTCCTGACACTGCCCATATACATCTTTGGCGTATAGAAAAAAGTAACTTTTCACCAGACAGAGCAGCTGTGCTAGAAACAATGGAAACGCGAAATTTACACAAACCATGCAGGGTCTCACCTGTGAGCACAGCTCTAGTTTCGCCAGAATCAACCACCTATGTTTGTTCAAGTCAGCGAGCAGGTGGCCGAACCTCTCGTTGATGTGACCCACGATGAGGTTCACAGAACTGAAGAACACCGACAAGTTCCGTCCAAACGCTCATCCAAGTACGAACAGACGGTTGAAATAGGCCAGTCAAGGAAGAACCATGCAAAGCGTCTCGCCAGATTGGCAACACCCTGCGCCGATCTGTCGGGTGCTGGTATTTGGAGGCCCGCATGCAGAACAGCCAGGTCCTTCTTTAAGCAGGATAGCTTCCTAAAGGGTTTCTTTTCTACGTTGGAAATATACAGCAAACCGCGTTCGGAAAGGAAGCTTCGGCGCTTGATGGCACGAGGGATACGAATCATAGATTCGATGTCTCGCCAGCTTAATCTCGTTAGTAGAAGTCTCCTTCCTTGAGAACAGCGGGGATTCATCGTGCAGATGCCTTGCTAGCCTTGAGCAACACTGTACTCGTACTACGCAAAATGATGTACTCGCAATGCGCAAACTTCGTCCTTTTCTCTTATTTTTCTACTTCGAATAAGTAAATCTGTTTCAGTTTTAATTCGAGTGGAGCAGAAGCTACAAGAGCGAGTGCCGGCCTTTCAGCGTCCTTGATAAGCACGCGCGCTCGTGCAGTGCAAGTACCGTTTAGAGCAACATGCTCATGCTTATACCTTCGGCTTTACTCGCACACAAGGTGGAACGATTATATTTATATTTTATAGCTTAATATTTCTTCAGGTGTGTGCCTACTCTTTTGTGTTCATTATTGTCGCCTTCGTTTTTACTACCTCTACAATCACGCTCCCTTTTACTCTCTTGGTGTTAACGCTTAGGTTTTTTTGTCTTACTAGTTCTATAAACGTCCACTTGTGGGGCTACGCAAGCAAATTTTTCGAACCCGCTCAAAACGCTCTTACGCTGAAGAAAAACGCTCTACTAAAACGCGTTTTTGGACCTCCGCTTTCCATTCCGGCGAAGCGGGCCGCGCATGCGCAGTTTGGCACCCTCAGAGCGGAGCGGAATATGAAAACGGTCTACTAAAACTCTCTATTATCATGGGTGCTTGCAAAACAAGGCATTCACGTGGCTCACAAACCGGTATCCACACTTGGACGGTTCATGCCAAGACCTAAAGATCGCCCCCCGAAGGAAAAAGCACCGGGAATTGTTTACCGTATTCCCTGCTTAAAATGTCCTGAATCTTATATCGGCGAAACAAAGAACTTCATGGAAAGGTTACGCCAGCACAAGAACGATGTACGCAAATTCGACCGAGAACGCAGTGCTCTTGCGGAGCACTGTGACACCTTTGACCATCCGATAGACTTCGCGAACTCGTCCGTTCTTGATGTTGAAACCAATCTCCGAAAAAGACATCACCTTGAATCATGGCACATCCAAAATACACCAGGAAATATCAACAGATCTATGGGTACCTTACCATCTGTTTATGTGAGCGGACTACGACACGTGATTAGAAAAAGACTGGATGGCAAGGCGGAAGCGCGATTAGAAAATATTCGTACCACCAAAGAAGACGAGGCTGCTCCCACGCACGAGATCAATCGCCCCTGAAGAAGAAACCGAACTGGTTTTGAAACGTTGGGTCCGAGTTTAATTTTTGGTTGGAGTCAAATATTTTTCCATGCTCTGTAGCATGCGCTTTTTATGGAAGCGCATGCTGAGAAAAAAAGGGGGTACGGAAGGTTGCGTCAGCCAGTTGTCAATTTTTCGGCACCGAAAAGAGATCAATTTTATTGACACGTGGTGATGGGTGACATCACTAGTTGTCTGTGTGCTTTTTATCGGTGTTTTTTTTTTTCTTTCGCTCTAGCTTTTCTTCAATAAATGTTCAGTTTATAGTAGGCGCTCCTTGGGGTTCGCCTTCCTTATTGTCCTTGTATATATCGCTAGCGCCTTTAATTTTATAAGTCACGAACCAACTCGCCTGCCTCGCCACTTTAGCTCTTTGCATGAATGGTGTACAAACTACAGGATTTTCTCGGTCACGCACCAGTCACCTAGCTGTGTTTGGAGACTCGTGTTTCTTCTTTGTATACCCCTTCTCCAGGGATTATTTTCGTCATTCTTGTCCAGCCCGTTTGCACCTTTGAATTAATCGCATTATCAAAACTACAGAATACATTAAGAAGTGCAACTTTTTCAAAGGAGTCTATGTAGCGCTTCAGCCTCGGCTTTTCAACCTGTCAGAGTTTGGGCTCGAGGTCGTACGAATAGAAACAGCGAGACACAGTGACCATCGGAAAGCTGCAAGCTGTCGCATCAAAAGCCGGGATTTCCCTTTATAAGAAATGGCGAACAGAAAAGAGGCGGGAAGCTTTCCCGAGTCATGCTCCTTTCGATACACGAGACTGTAATGTATTTTTCTCGGTCGGTTTGGAAGTCGAACTATTTAGCGGTGAGATACAGGGTAGTTTCGGCGATTTACGGGATCGCCCTAAGAGGAGGTCCGTTCGCTTCCCCGAAAACGAATTGCACGAGGAAATAAACTCCGAGCCGCGTCCCGGCGAGAGCGCATTTATCTGGCCCTATTCGTTTCCTCGTTTTAATTACGGAATTCTGGACTTTCGAAGAAGGAAGAGTCCCAACGAGAAATATGAGATCGTCTCCGTCGAAATACCGGTCTTGGCCGGGCGTGTTCGACGCAGCGACAGTGGGCGACGACGACGATACCGAGGACCCCGTATACTTTCGTAGAAAAAAACAACAAGAAAACCATCGAGCAGTACTAAGATAAAGAAGGCAGTGAGCTATACTCCGTTCCACTTTAAGTACGACAACAGCTGATGATACGATTCGACTATCGCCGACTAAACCATCCACGCATAAGAAATTCGCCGCGATCCTGCGCTCGTTTCTTTGCGCGATTGGTCAAACCGGCAAACCCGCAAAAAAAAAAAAAAAAAAAAAAAAAAAGAAATCAGCGCCGTGGTTCGAGCGTTGTCGAATCGTTATAGCGTCGACCATGGTCAGACTTAAATGAATATGGCGTGTATAGACCGACCCGACTCTCTGACGTCACGCCCCTTGCGGTGGCGCTGCTGTCGGCTCTGCGCATGCGCAGATGATTCGTCTTACGCGAATCTGGGTTCCGCGCAGGCGCACTGCACCCATCCTCCGGTCTGGGTAAACGCGGGCTTGCAATGCTTTGTAAGCAGTGTGTTGGTCGATAGAGGGCTGACGAACCCCGTCCAACTCCGCAACTCTCGATACGCGTATATCGGAGGGCAACGCGACCAAAACCAGCCGAACCCTCAAGCCGACTGTCTTTTTGTACGTCGTGCAAAACGACAGTCTGGAGACACTGTCTGAGACGTTTTGTTTTCCTTTATGACTGTCCTGCCCCATTGGTCATGGAAAAACGGTCTGCAGAGGTGTTCGAAGCGCATACGTATACGCATGAAGCGTGCTTCGAACTTCGAATGCGCACGTGGTGTTTTCCTCGGATTACTTTGTCACCATATATGCAGGGAACTTCGCGTCCTTTGCACGCTGCATGAGCGGAGCAGCGTGACCACGACTTTACGCCGCGGAGTTCTCGGTAAGACGGTGGTGACGATCGACCGACGGCCATCTCTCGACGCTCCGTATATCTTTTCTTCGGAAAGTGATAAAAGAAAAAGAAAAACCAAAAATCTGAGCGACCTGGATAGCGAAGAAAGAAAAGAAAAACCAAAAGAAAATAATCTCGTCGCCGATATAAACTTCGATCGTCTCTGATTTTTTTTTTCTTACTTAACTTACTTTCCTCGTGTTTCCTCGTTAGGATCTTTTACTTCGCTGCTTTTTTTATCGTGGATTTTGTTTTGTTTTCTCGACGTCGCGCTCATATATCTCGAGCTCGAGGGTCGCCTTCTCCGCGCTGAAGTTGTCCGGCTCGCGTGAGTGGAGCTCGCTTGGTTAGCGGCTCGCTCCGTACCTTTTTGCCTACAGGACGAAGGACCCTAGACTCTCCTCCTTTTCCCCTCTACTTTCCCCTCGTAGCTTCTCTTCCCCCGTTTCTCGAAGGCTAGCGCCCTTCTCTCGAACTAATCTCTAACCTCCCGTTCCTCCTCCTCTCCTCTAGCTTCTTCCTCCTCTTCTTGCTCTTGCAGCATCCGTGATTTTTAACTCTTTTGCTCGTCGTATACCTTTTGTTTTTCTTGCCTTTAATCCACCACCTTTCTCCCACTTCACCTCTGAGGCTCTCCCTAGAAAGATTACGCCGTCTTCGCAACAACACCTACAGGGGCATACGGAAAAGAAATAAAAAAAAAAAAAAAGACTCCAGTCAAAAAGTAGTAAGAAAAAAATTAAGCCACAGAATTCACAGAAAGAAGGTGGTCGTGCAGGCATCTTGTCTTCCTTCGGTTCTTCCATTCCACTCGGCATTTCGAGCTTCTCGCAATATCGCGTATTTCTTTTTCTTTTTTTAAATTTTATTTGGCGCCGCTTTTTCGCTCTCTCAGTTGATTTTCTGTTCTTCTGGGTTTCTGCAATCGTGGCTTCTATATATGTTCTCTTTTAGGTGATTGCTTCTGATTTCAGAACACTGTTCTCTTTTTTATTTTTTTAAAGATCTAGCGTTTATGGTCGTCGCCTTTAAAGTTTTTTTGTTTTCTTTAAGTAATTTGTTTCTCGCTCCTGTCGAACTCTTCGAGTCGGCGCTTGCGACACTAGTTCCGTCCATTTCGCCGATTGGGTCGTGCGTGCCTCCGTCCTGCGCCCTGCCTGGCTTTCTCCAAGGATACGCGCGCCGGTCTCTCCCCCCCCCCTTCGGAGCTGGACGGGCCTACGCCGCCGCCGTAGCCCTTCGCTTTCGCGTCCTCCACGGACGTCTTATCTTCGTGGCGGAAAATCCGCGAGGTCTTTTGTTTTTCCTTGTGTGTCTTTTTTGCCCCTTCTCTCCCTCTCTTTATCTCTCTTTATCCTTCTTATAAAGGTTGTCCATTGAGTCCATTCATTTTTTTTTTTTATTTCTCGTCCTGTCATTGGATTGTACACGTCGATGTCAAGGCGATGTTTGCTTCTCGAGAGAATCCTTTTCGAAAAGCCAGGTTGACCGGACCTCCCGGTGGGGCTCGGATGGGTTCGGTTGTCGAGGCAAATATCGCCGACAAAAAGGGAGGAAAATGCGCCTCAAAACGACCGACGTCTATGTGGCGTTTTACGTAATGCGCCGTAGCGAATCATGCTGAAGTCTTGTTGCGCTACAGTATAATAACTGTGTTGTGTGCATGCTTAGACAGCCGGCAGTTAGTCAGCTTCAATGGGGTTCTCGTGTCTCGCCTGTAGAGGAGACATTAAGCCAGTTCTGTACAACCGCTAGCCTTGGGTCTTTAGCGTGCACCACCATAGCCTCCTATATACTGACAAAAGACTGGCAGATCGCCACGAGAAGCGGCCGCCGAAATGGAAGAGGTGCTGCAGCAGACAGCGGACGAGAGGAGAGCCACGTGACTGGAGCCCCGCTGCGGCGAGGATGCCGAAACACACTTCTCTCGAGCGAAGAAATGTGTTTCGATCGGGTCCTCGCCGCCGCGAAAGCTGTGCCTTGACGTCCAGGTTCCCCGAAAATGGGCTCTTTTATGATCTGTGCTACCAGATCCTCGCACTCCGAATCTGTGATCGGACACTCTATGGCCGCGTCGTCGAACTGCAAGGCTTTGTGAGTATAGACCTTTTCCGCTTACTCTCGCCCATGACCGCCAAGAAGGCATATCCGGTATGGGCGACGAAAAAATATCAGAAGGTTTCAACCTGCAAATGGTAAAAAAAATAAAGGGGAGGCAAAATGAGAATGTGTGACGGTTACCTTTATGTCCTAAATGCCTTCTATTGGCGTGGCAATGGCAAAACAATGTTTTCGCCCATACTGGAAGTGACGCCAATTCAAGATGGCGGCGCCCTTGCGGAAAAGGTCTATAGAGGAGACTATGGCACCACACATTTGTGATACACGAGCGCACGGAGGTATGATGCTCATCCAGATCGGAACGGGCAGGGGTAAGAATTGAACGCGAGCATAGCAGAAGCTACAAGAGCGAGCAACGCGGGCTTTGAGCTTTCTTGCCTAGTACGCGCCCTCGTGCAGCGCAAACATCGTTCAGGGCGGCATGCATTTCCTCGTAGCGTCTGCTTCGCTAGCACGCAAAGTAACACAAACTGTAATCAACTGCTTTTGTGCGTACACAACTCTGAGAGTATGAGGTAGACTCCTTGAAATATACGTGAGTACGAGCAAGGCGAATCATGTTACTAATGGCCGGCTCGCACTAGAAGCGACATGCAGAAAACTGCCGACACCTACATACCTCAAACAACGTACAGCGTTTACACACACCACAGCGCACTATAGCAAACAACACTCACACCTTACACACGAAACTAGCCCAAGCTGCTACGTTAACGTAAAGCGTGCACGCGAAGGTATCTTTAGGAGGCTTACAATCACCCGCGCTTGCTTCACGGACAATGAAAGATAGCAAGCTTGCCGAAGGTACCCTGGCGTGCCCGGTGCATGTTTCTGCGGCCTGTCGGTGTGTTTGTCGCTCTAGTGGGACTCGGGAATAACTTTCATCTGCGATCTCACATCGCACGTTTGCAATGGCTGTGAAGGTAGTCTCGGCATTCATGCCGCCCAGGCAACCGTGGGAAAGCCTTAGCAAGACTTTGAAAATCGGGCAAAGTAGATACTTAATTTATGCTGGTGCGTTCGGATTTAAAAGGCACATTTGCAAATGTTTTTAGAGGACTTCACTTCGTCTCAATAGCTCACTAAAGCGTTGCAGGAAAGCACGATTGTGTTACACGTATACGAAAGTAGTATATGTTCCCTGCTACGTTCTAAATCTGAATTAGATTTTTTTTTTTTTTATAAAATAAAGTCTGGGCTATGTGTATCGCTCAGGAAATACAACGTAATAATCAAACCGCATCTTGTTTAATTAGTTTGATAAGTCTGAAAAAGTTGTGTTTATAATGCGTGACTCAAATGATTACTGTCCGTTAAATGCGTAGTGGACAGGAATGTTCTCTCGTGTTTTTTTTTGTTTGTTTTTTTGCGAAGTGTTTGCCAGTAAGTTTTGGTATTCATTTCAAAATGACCAACTTAATGTGGTGCATGATTCTAGTGATTACAATTACGTGCAAAAGTTATATGTAAATGCAAGTTAAATTCATAGTTTGAAATTGAAGTTTACTTATTCGGTGGCTGCAACTTAAAACGCGGTATTCCGGGCGATATATTTGTCTACTAGTGCCACTTATTGAATTTGAATTGGCATGTTTTCGTAGCAGAGCCCCTTTTTTTTTATCAAAGTTTCGTGATTTTTTTTTTTCTTTTTGAAACCCAATATTTGTTTTGTGCTAAGTATGCTCATGGTCAACGTTCTCGGACATCACGTATAATAAAAAAGGTTTCAAGAAAATATTAAAATTTTGATTGATTTCCGTTCTATGACACCCAGGCAATTAGAGTCGACGGGGACATTACGCTATTTTGTAAAGAAGAGCAGAAATCGTCTTATATATATGAATGTGGCCGACAAATTACAAAAAAAAAATATATATATATATATATATATATTCTGGAGTCGGGGGATAAAAAAAGAGTGTGTCTATTAATCGAGTAAATATGGTACACGAAATGAAACCATGCCCGCCAAGCGCAGCAATCGGTTACGTGTAAAAATCAAAACGAACCAAAGAAAAAAAAGAAGAAATAACAGCATTTGTACAAAAACGTTAAAAGTCGCGTTATCGTATCGTTCGGTCGGCAATCGCCGACCGTACGATAACCCCCTCCGTGGCATTCAAAACATCCGACACGCGCGCAGTTTAACGGCGGAAGCCGGCGGATCATGGCGCGCACACCTTGATATCTCTCTCTTCTCACCGTAATTTGGTTATCGCTGCCGTGACGCTCCGCGCATCGAAATGGTCCACGCCCTCTCCTTAGCGCCAACCCGGCCGACCGCGCGTCCTCTCGCTCGCCCAGCGGCCGTCTTCTTATCGGAAACACGCATCCTCTAATCGCGGCAGTGGCTTGTCAGTGTGTGTGTGTGTGTGCGGCTGGGTGTGTGTATATATATGCTCGCCGTGAGTCCCTTATACATTATTCACGCCGCGCCGCTGGCGCTTAATTCAGATTTATTTCGCCGGACGACCGTGGTATGGTATGCACGCGGCGTGGCCGCCCGACGAGTGCCGTTCGAGAAGCGAACGTGGTGTGCTGTCGCCGTTGATCCGGATACCCGAGTGAACTGGAACGGTTTGTCGGCAGTGGCTATTGTTCAAAGAGTGCCTGGACGCCGCGTTCGACTCAAGGTCTCGCGAGTAAGCTTTGATAGGGCCTCACGTCAATGCGCCGGTATGAGGTGAGCTGGCGTACAACTCTTATACTTCAGTCACCTAAAGTCCGATTAAAGGATCATTCCCACGATGCTATTTTGCTTTCGATTTCGGAGCTGCGATGTTGAGTTTGCTGCACGAGCCACGCCGTAACTCCGAAATCGTAAGTAAAGTTGTCCAAAACTGTATTGAATGTAATGAACTAGGGAGGGTTTCGGAGTACCGCTAGACGACTGATGCCTGATTTTCATTGTTCGATTTTGCCTGCGATTTCACAGTTGCAACGTCGAGCTAAGCTTCCAACAGGTTTTTTTCTTCTTCGTACGAGCGGTGTCGCAATTGCAAAATTGCAACTACCATGGTACTACATTAATCAGGTAAGAGCCTTCAGTTGGATGAGACCTTTGACACAAAACGCAGACACAAATACAGTGAAGTCAACTATGCCGCCTTCTTCTCCATGATGGCACATAAAACAAGGGTAGCAGACAGGACGGCCTTAATTAATACTTATCCCCCTCAATGAGCATGCGTCAAATAACAGGAGGTTGAATGCCACAAAAGTTAACTTTGCAACAACAATGCTCATTGAAGAAGAAACAAATGGTGCCCGAACGGCAGAGAGGAGTGACCACTGCTTTAGTTCGAACTAAAGTCTCTTGAAAGTCCCACTTTGAGACAGAATCTTAACCAAACTTCCCTCGGTGTATTAATTCAAAATATCCGTTTATAATATCGCAGGTTGCTGGATGTCAGCGACTTTTATTTTCTTACATTTTGATACAGGGTGTACCAAGTTAAACCATAACAAACATGGCCGAACTTCCGGGGGAAGTACGTTGCTTCCGGTGTGCCATTGTCTTTGCTTGTTTTTGAGGACTGGCAGTGAAGAGCGCGTACATTAAACATATCAAAGCCAAGGACAAACTATGGTATGTCTAGAATTTTACTTGTACTTAATCCACAGGTCGTCCTGGTTCCTTGAGTGAAAATTATGAGCCCTTGTTCCTCAATGAAATTACAAATCTCACAAAGGGATGGTTGGCTCATCTTCCCGACTACTTATTTGAGCCGCCTGGCACATATACCTGAGACCGACTGAAGACCTACAGGTCCTTAAATGAGTTCAACTACTTCCTAATCGGCAGGACATCGGCAATTGGCACCTACCTCCCCCAGGCACCGAAGATACGTGCCGAGCTTCCCCACAGGGGCGCTGAGTCGGATCTTGGTTCTAGCAGACGATCTACCGAAAGTTTGTGTTGCTCTTCCTTGAGCGCGACGGAAGTCTCTGTAATTTACAATTTTATTATGCTTTGATTTGCTTGCTTTAATAATTAGGGTTTCTTTCCAAGAGCTCCGTGTCCCCTTGCATTTCTACGTTCCCTCATGGCCAGGTTGGCACCTGTCTTTGTAGGCAGGTAGTTGGTCAAGGTGCCCCAGCCTCTCGTTTCTCACATTGCGCCATCTGTCGGCAGTACACCGGAGTAGGCGAGTGCACCGTCTGCTTGTATGCGATCACCCAAGCTCGGCGGCATCGGTTGCGTCCATTGTCTCGACAAAAATTAAATAACTTCGCTCGTGACATTTCGTTCGTGTTGGTGCGCATCGGCCACTCAAAAGCAAGACACTGGTGTATTTCCAGAGCGTAGCACTGACAGAATTGCTCGCTAGTGACCCAAGGGCCATCGTGCACTCGCCCAAACACAAGGTAAACATAGGTGAACCGGAAGTATTTCTCTCCACATGTCATGGTAGCCGTGAGTTGCAAGAATACCCTGTATACGCTTTCATCCTCGTACTGCCGTTGCAAATAAATTGTCTGATATAGCACTAAGAATTAAAAACAAAAACAAGCGAAAAAAAAGCTTGCGAGCCTATTTGCGTTTTAATATTACAGTGATGGATGTGTGACTATGGCTTGTATGTCTTGCGATATTTGATGCAACTTATCTTCTCGTGTTTTTTTCTGCCCGAGGGGGCGGGGGGGGGGGGGGGGGGGGGATGCACACCCTTGAGCTATGGCGCCACAATACACTGCGTCTTATTCTGATTTGAGAACTGTGTTAAAAAGACGGCCTATATGCAAATCACCATGCTCAAAACCTCCTCTTGTAATATTGAGTGAGAGGAAAATCGCGGTGTCAAAAGTGCATAGACTTCTATTTAAAGGATAACAAGGGCAGCAGCCATCTCTGGATCTAACTAGATCACACAAGGGACGATTGCAACAAAACTTATGCTCGCATTCTCTGCTAAATTACCCAAGCAGCAAAAGGCATACTGCAAGTGTATCTACACGAGTTGCGCGTGCTGCGTTATGAGCGGTTATTTTTGTAAAGCAAAACTCTAAAACAAGTGACACTTTTCACGTACACTCGTCAACGTCTTATTTTAATAATTCAAATATATATGCAGATAAGACGAATATCATCTTGACGCTTGGGCAATTTGGCAAAAGGTAACTTTTCAAATATACTATATATGTGTAATTATACGCACAAAGACATGTAAGCTATTTGACCCGTCAATTTGAATTCTCTGCGCTCTTTTGCGCGGGCACGCGGAGAGACAAAGTTTCCATAGAAACCATGCTCATATCATCCTTCACGTCCCGATACCCAACAGGGCTAACGGGGCCAAAAAGCTCATCACGACGACATGGCAGATTGACGTCATGGGAATTGTCAGGTTTTAGAAAACTGTTTCATTCCATCGCAATATCAACATCGGACGCCCACACAGGCACTTTGAAGCATGTTTCAAGTATCATCCGTGCAGATTTATCAATCCTCAAAAAAGCTTTTTTTTTTTTAATTTTGATATCATATAACGAATAGAATATCTCTCTGGACGCCAAAGCAACTAGAAGCAAAGCAGACTCTATCCAAGCGCACCTTTTGACAAAAATACAGATTTCATTCAAAAAACTCATCGCATGCTCCTCCCAATAAAGTTTCCCTCGTGTGCCTTCGTATCGGTCCTGAAGTAAGACCTCCGGTTTTCCGTTTCTCACAGTTTGGTTTTCTGGGCGCATAAATCTATACAAGCTGACAAGCGTTCGGTTGCAGCGTGTCTTGAATGTCTAATGGTCATCTGTCCCTTCTTTCTTTTTTCCTCTCTCACTTCGAAGAGAAGCGCGCCGTTAATGGTGGTGAGCTATTTGGCCCGCCACGCTGTATACCGCTGCGCGAGATAGAAATTGAGCGTATACTCTACCTGCGTCCGCAGTCCGCCAAACCAACCTACACACACGCTCACACAGATACACACACTCGCCCGCACACACACACGCACGCACACGCTCACACGATCTGGCCTCTGCCTCGGGCGGATCCCCAAGATGCGGGCACGTTGACCGAGAGAAAAGCCAGCGAAAGCTGCAGCAGACCCAGCCGGGTTCTCTCCTCCACTCTTGCACCGAGTTCTGGCGAACTCGAGAATTCATTTGTCTCCCGGCATGAGGTGTCCCGCGCACCTGATTGGATCCAAGGCGGAAGGAAAATATACGGCTTGGCGATATGTGCGGTTTGTGTTCGGCGTCCTGTTGTTTTCGTTTGTTGTCGTGGCGTTTATTGCTGTTGGTGTGGAATGCGCGTAAGGCGTGACGTTTTCGTTTGCAGTTACTTACGCTCGCTCGCGTCTCAACGTGTGTGTGTGAATCAGCGCGTAGTAGTAGCGATCGCCGAGCCGCGTCGTCGGTAGGATTTCTCGTCAGTTGTAAGTGGCCCTTGAGTTACGATTCGGAACTGCGCCTCTGACTTGTGTACATTGTATTTACTCTTAACTTGGGGACTGGATACGCAGCGCGGTTCTTGATGGGCGGTTTCTGAAGGCCGCGATATTTCTCGAAGCGGGCGAAGTTTAATTGGGTTGTCAATGTAGGTATCAGCGGGGCGGCTTTGGGCTGTTGCTTTTCTTCTTTTAAGGGACTCAAACAGAAGAAGGAGCGAATAGTATATACAGATCGCTGAAGTATGTTCCTGAGATTCATGAGTGAAGGCGGGTTTTGGGGTTGGTATCCGTTCGCAATTGACACTTCAAACAATCGAGCTGGCTAGCGTGTCCCGACCTACTAGTTTCCCCGTTGGGGTGGATGAAGCTTCACGCAGCGCAGCAGGAGTTTTGGCAAGATTCTTAATCTCCGAGGGAGTTGTGTTGAGGGAACGAGGGTGTAGCATGGGTGTATCGACTTTGCGTAGGCAATTCATTTTTTTAGGGGTAGGGGGTTGTAAGTAATTGGAGGGCACTCTATATCACTTCTAAACCTATATGCCGCTCTTCGGCTCCGTATAACACCCCATCACGTTTTCCCACAACCTGCTAAAAACATAATATTCAGTACTGTGCCACTCTATTCTTAATTTATTCGTTTACGATATACCAGTACAATTATAGACTTGTCAAGTGGCTCGCTAATTTTATTATTTTGAATTGTTTTATAGAGATTGTTTTGTACTTAATTTATTAGGGAGTTCCTCACGTTCATGTTTTTTTTTTAACATTTATTGTATACTTCTATAGGACTGTTCGAGAAGTTCTTTTATTATGACTTTTAAAACTTGTAAAAAAGAAAAAAAAGTCGCTACTATTTGTTTGATTACATACGTTCTTGTAACTTGTATCAGGCACGTCTATCCTTAATCTTTCCAGACGTTCAAGGGCGATGCTTCAAAGTAACGCCCTGTTTTTCTACTCCGCCTTTCACTAAATTTCCTCTGCAAAAAAAAAAAAAAAAAAAAGAAAAGCACGGTGACTATTAATGTCGCAAACAATCATTTTATTAGTGTTGATTTCTGTCTTCAGTCGTTCAGTTCGATGTCCATGAAATAGTTGCTGTTTCGACGGAGTATTGCATAGCGCATTGACATTAAAATCTTCACTCAAGATGATGACAGAGATATCTTTCATTACAAGCGCAATGAATCCGGTCAAATTCAACTACACAAAACTGATACGTTTCCATCAGGCCACTTTCCGAATGTTTTGCTTTTTCTGTCATGCTGTTCCGCAAAGAAGCAGGCCGCTGTGGTTAACCTCTCTTTGCGCTATGCTGCAATATTTTTGTAAGCCATTTGGCTACATCTTCAATTGTTATCCCCAAAACATACCAGCCTACGATGTCTTTTGCAAAGTTTGACAGCTGTCACCCGACTCACGTGTTAAATGGCCCCTAGCTCGCCGACATATAAGTTCTCCGAGAGTCGTTGGATACGTAAATGAGAGGATACATTAGCCAAGCTATAGCTGCGCGCTCGGTCGTCCACACACCGCCTTTGCGTGCGCACCGCGAGACATCCGGGACACGCTCGATCACGCGGGAAGGGTAAGACACGGCCCACACTAAACACCGCGAGCGCGAGCTTCCGAAACCCCATCCACGAGACAAGCAGCAGAAGCAGCACCGCCTTAAGCGTTCACGCGAGCCGTCACCCAGGAGCGCTGGAAAAAGAAAATCTCTCTTCCTGTTATACTTATCCTCCGCCTCGTCCGTGGCGCAGATCCCGGCGCACGTTTCTGCCATGTTGCAAAAAAGGAGGCAGCAACTGCACCGCCCCTACAGCGGCGCAGCGTCCGTCCGCCTCGACGTGGTCCATGCCTCGTGCTCGTGTTTCTGGTATGCTCCCTTCACCCCTAAGCTGACAGTGAGGTGGAAACTAAATGCTTGTCAGACCAGTCGTGTGCGTGTATATTTTGCCACGTGATCACGCTACCACCCATACCCACGCGCAGAGAGCGGGGCCAGGTGGTGAGGGACGGACATATGACGGGTCCAACGAGCACCTAGCTTCTACCGCACTGTGAGCTTAGTGCTGACCGGTGTGTAGTGGCAGCCCCGAAGGAGGAGGTGTGACGTCGGCTGATCGGACGAAGAAGCGGCACTGGAAGCCCCCAAACTGTCATCACGAACGCTCACTCTAGCCGTTCGGATACGGTTATTTCGAGGCGACCTAATGGCTGGCATTTTCGGAGGCGGCGGCCGGCACGACGTCTTTTGGCACAATTGAGAAGTCTTGCTCTACGGCGCGCGGGGGAAGGGCCTTTGTCTTGTATACACCTCTTCTTTCTCCCCTCCTTGTTGACTCTGGGGCGTTTGACTGCGCCGTCATCTTTGGGCCGGCTGAAGAGGAGGCGCGTGCTTGAGCGATGTCCGTCGTCGCCGCCGCTGTTGCACGCCGCTGCTGCTCTTGTCTGATGGACGTCAGCGCGAGGAAGCGGCACCTGTCGAAAGAGAAAACGGGAGCTTCTTTGAGGGAAAGCACTTTGTTGCCATACTTGGTATGGACATGGTGCATGGAGTGGCTCGCACTTAAGAAAAGACGAAGAACCCGAAGTTTGGGTCTGCTTTCGGACGATGAAACGGTTTGCTATTTAAACCTGTGTGAGGTGGACTGACACGGGACAGTACGCTCGGATTTGTTTTTTCCTTTGTGTGCCCGTTTACAGAAACTGTACGTACTGAAGAACATTTCAGAAGGCTATAAAATCAAACAACTCATCGTCCTGGCAGTACCTTATACCTTGGCATTGCCAGAGGTCGGCATTTTAGGTCGCCCTCACTCGCCCTCACCCTCACAGCCACACTCACCTAAGCCCCTCACTCACCCTCACCCTCACAGCTACACTCACCTTCAGCCCCTCACTCATCCTCACCCTCACAGTCACACTCACCTTCAGCCCTTCACTCACCTTCACTGAACCTCACAGCCCTCACGCACTCACCGCCCTCACGGCCCTCACGGCCCTCACCGCGCTCACGGCCCTCACGCCCCTCACTCACTCATGGCCCTCACGCTACTCACCGCCCTCACGCCACTCACCGCCCTCACGCCACTCACCGCCCTCACGGCCCTCACCGCCCTCACGGCCCTCACCGCCCTCACCGCCCTCACGGCCCTCACCGCCCTCACCGCCCTCACGGCCCTCACCGCCCTCACCGCCCTCACGGCCCTCACCGCCCTCACGGCCCTCACGCACTCATAGCCCTCACGCCACTCACCGCCCTCACCGCCCTCACGCACTCATAGCCCTCACGCCACTCACCACCCTCACCGCCCTCACGGCCCTCACAGCCCTCACGGCCCTCACGCCTCTCACCGCCCTCACGCCACTCACCGCCCTCACGCCCCTCACCGCCCTTGCGGCCCTCACACCCCTCACGCCCCTCACGCACTCATGGCCCTCACGCCACTCAGGCCAGCTTCAGATGGGGCAATTTCGCCCAGAAACTTTACGTCGCAACACCAGCAACACGGGCCGCCCGCGATCACACGCAGCAACCAATTGCTGCAATTTGCCATCGTCATCATAAAATTTTATTTTTCTTGCACTATTTAGACACAATTACGCGTTATAAACATGTTTTTATGCATTTAAATCTCGTTAAGAATACTAATGCACCTTTCTGAAACAGTTTATTTCCAAAAAAACGATCGATTTCAAACCAGAACCAAGTCTTTCGGTGTCATCATCACCGGCACGAGGTATCACGTGAAACTTTTGCGTCCCTGATTGAATGCAGCCGCTTCAAACGTATTCGAATTGCTCCGAGTTGCTTGCTTATTTCGAGCCGGACCCGATCTCAGCAATTCGTGTCGATCTAGGGAAAGCTAGAGAACAACCCGCCCTTAACACCAAAATTGCTGAGAAAGATGCTCGTTCTGAAGGGCGCCTCACGCACTCACCGCCCTCACGCACTCATGGCCCTCGCACCACCTCATGCACTCACCGCCCTCACGGCCCTCACGCCTCTCATGTCACTGCCCTCACGCACTTATGGCCCTCACACCCCTCACGCACTCACCGCCCTCACACCACTCACGCACTCATGGCCCTCACGCCACTCACCGCCCTCACGCCCCTCACGCACTCATGGCCCTCATACCCCTTACCGCCCTCACCGCCCTCATGGCCCTCATTGCCCTCACGGCCCTCACAGCCCTCACCGCCCTCACGGCCCTCACGGCCCTCACAGCCCTCACGGCCCTCACCGCCCTCACGGCCCTCACCGCCCTCACAGCCCTCACGGCCCTCACTCACCCTCACTCACCCTCACCTCACCTGTGAAGATGAGGGTGAGTGAGGGTGAGTGAGGGCCCTCATGAGTGAGGTCTGCCGAGGTATGTTGCCAATATGGACAATGAGCCTGATCTTGGCAAAGTAACCCGTTAAGTGTTAACCAAACGAGGTTGCGCAGCAGGGCGCAATAGCTAATTTTGTGTGACAAGTCAATGGCAAGCTATTTATCTTGTTTTCTTTGCGTGAAACATTTTTATTTAAATGCTTATAGGGACGGTCAACAAATGGTTCAGCTTATAAACACGACATATCCTTCAAAGTTGCAAGCAATCACTTAGATCAACGCCCACCGGTACGAGAAAGTAAGCTATGCCTAACGTTTGCGAGTAAATATGGCTCTGTAGCGCGAGCGCGCTCACACGAGCAACGCGACTTAAATGTGACAAGCTCAAGCTTATATCCTCGGTTGTGGTACCTTCGTTCTGTTGAAATGGGAAAAATGTCTACCGAGTTAGACGCCCACTCGTGCCGCATCTTCTCCCGCAGCTCTTCATCCGAGGCCGAAGAAAACCGTTGAAGCGCTCCGAGGAAGGCTGGCACTTCCACAACAAAGCGGAGGCGCGATGGAGACGCGTGACGCGCGTCTCCAGGAAGTTTCCCCCTGAAGCGAAACTATGGCCGGTGCCATGATCTTGTCAACGTACACCTGACTGCCTCGGCGCTGCATCGCGCCCCCGAGTTTCCTCATTTGCATATGTCCGTTACGTCTCTTAGCTGCAAAAAAGCGCGCGCGCGCAAAAAAAAAAAAAAAAAAAAAAAAGAGCGAGCATATACAAGGAGAGCTTCCCTCAAGCCTGCGCTGACGCCACATCACGCCCTGGTGACTCTCTCGGTTCCAGTCGCGGCGCTGTCGTCGTGTCGTGTTCTTCCGGAGAGCTGCAGTCGATGACTTTATTTTTCCGGGCCTGTTCTATCTGGTCAACTCTCGAATCTCGACACAAGGTCTCATGTACTTAGTAATACCTTATGATGGACCCAGACTTGCACGGTATATACTCATTACAAGTTTTCAAGTGATTCGTAGTCTTCTAATAATTGGAATACATTTATTAAGAAGTAATTACGGGAGTAACCTTATTACTTTTGGAAGTACTAAAATTTCTCGTAACCGTTCCTATTTCCCCCTCCCCTTCCTGATGGCGTCCTTCGCGCGTGTTTCCCCACCAAGGAATCCTCGAGACGACTCTCCGACAAAAAGGCTTACCAAAATTGTTTAGATTAAGTAGATGTCTAGTTTATAATTATTAATTAGGTGATTCTGATCCAATAATGCGCTGTACAAAATACCCGTTTTCAAGCAGGAGAAAAATCTGCCATTTTGAAAAATGTCAGGTACTCGAAAAAGTAACGCTTACTTTTTCAGGTAACGGCCATTTACTTTTCCTCTCAAGTAATCGGGCAATTTATTTATTTATTTCAAAATACTGCGAACTCGATGAGGTCTTCGCAGGGGTGGAGACAAAACATACATATATATTCAAAAAGACAAACAATTAAAGATGTACACACCCTACGGAGCAAAACTTAGAAAGCCGCGAAAAATGAAATATAGGTTAACAAGAGAAAAAACAACAACAATTGCATTCACTTCACTAGTAGACTCACAGGCATTATACCAAGGAACCTACTGTATTTCTAACACAAATCTATCAAAATCGAGATAACTAACTGATCTATTTATGGATGGAATCTTCGAGTCTCTGATTGAGTAACAAAACTGACATATTTTTCCCCGATTAATTACACAATCATTATTCATTATTTTGTGTAGGAGCTTAGGTCGTTCAACAGCGCGCCTGGAATCAAGAGGCGTAAGTCCTATGCCAGTTATAGAAGATGTGGGAGAAAAATTGCGGTCATATCTATTAGAAATAAATCTGGTTGCCTTTGATCGTATTGCGTCAATCTGCCTAATATCACCCTTTTATATCACACCACACAACCATACTTTAAGATGGGTCTATATATAATCAAGGTGTTATACGCCGTTATATTAACTTCCTTAGTTGAAGATTATAAGGTTCTTTTCACATATCCTAGCCTTTGCGGAGCACGAGAACAGATAGAACTAATGTCAATGTGCTTATCCCATTTGAGACTAGGCGGGAATAAAATACCCAAATACCTGTATTCATGTACTTGACGCAGAAACATATTACCGGTACCATACTTAAAAACAGGCGGTTGCTTCTTGATAGTAACTGCCGTAACGACAGATTTCTCAAAATTGATTTCCATCTGCCACTTCTGACTTTAAGTAAGGAACTGTACAAAAGAGTTGTTTAGCAAGGCATGGTCATCTACCGAGTTGATTTCGTTGTACAAAACGCAATCATCTGCGTAGAGGCGAATTTTAACTGGAAGACCCTTTGCGACGTGATTAATATAAAGTAAAAACAAAAGAGGTCATAAAACCGATCCTTGTGGGACACCGAAACTAACCGAGACATTGCTTGAATGAACGGCCCTATATTACCGCGAGCGCAGCTGACCGAACAGGCAGCGTCCTCCTGGCCTAACGGTTACCGCGCTTGCCTTTCACGCAGAAGTCCAGGGTTCTATTCCTGGCCGCGGCAATACGTTTTTGTTGACACTAGAATGTGATGTTCTGGTAAATTCGAGAACCGTCTTGATGATTCGAGGTTAGAATGTTCTACGCACCGAACCTTCTACGCCGAATACTCCAGAAACCCACGCGTGTACAAAAACGTGGCAAACCGGGGTCAGTTTCTCCTCAGCGTTCGATCCTGCTGCTTCGCCGCCTTCGACGCCCGCGACGCTCTGTTATTATCTTTTGTACCCTTTTATTTTTGGGCACAAGTTCGCACCATTAAAAGTTCAGTTTACTCAGTTATTCACCGCCTCATCACTTATCATTCGTGACATTTTGGTGGAGGTGCGGGGTACCGCATGCCTGTGCAGCGTTCCCCTCCAAGAGCCCGCTGTGCAAGTCCGGTTGCAAGCCCAGTGAGAAGACCACTTCCCGCGGAACCCGAAACTCGGACCAGCCGGCGCATCAAGGGAGAGGATCCTGACTACGGTTTGCTACTGGACAAGCCCAAGCTGAAGAAGACGCGGATGGCCAATCAGGCGCAGGCCCCGGCCGCTCCTGCCGTCGTATACCTGCCCGTCGCACCCAAAACTCCGACGCCATTCCACGGAGACGCACACGAGGACATCGAGGACTGGCTGCAACACTATGAACGGGTGGCCCGCCATAACGGATGGCCCGCCATAACGGGTGGTCAGCCGAGCACTGCTTGCAGAACCTTTACTTTTCGATGGAAGGAACTGCGAGGCACTGGTTGGAAAACCACGAGGCTTCTTTGACGTCGTGGGAGGTGTGCAAGCAAGAATTGAAGAAGACGTTTGCCTGCCAACACCGACGTGAGAGGGCCGAAGATCTCCTTCGAACAAGAACCCAAGACCTACATGAGAGCGTCAACAGCTTCGTTGAGGATGTTCTCCGCCTGAGCGCCCGCGCCGATCCTCAGGCTACCGAGGAGAAGAAGCTGCACCACTTGATGAGGGGTGTGAAAAGTGAGATATTGCGCGGCCTCATTCGCAATCCCCCGACAACCGTCGACGGGTTCGTCACGGAGGCGACGGATATGGAACGGGCCCTACAAGCACGTGCCAGACACTACCAGCGACACCCCTGCGTAACCAGTTTACTCAGTTATTCACCGCCTTATCACTTGTCATTCGTGACAATATTAGACAAACCGTTATATATTTTTTTAGATAATCTTCGATGCAATTACCCAATGACGCATTATTTAATATCTCTTGTAGTTTCTGAGGACGCGAATTTGGATACTAATAGACCCTTTCCGGAATTCAGTCTCGCCACTTTGATCACTATCATCATCATCTGAAAACGGCATATGTGCTATACTAATGGCGGCCCTCTGTTTACTGATGAAGGAAGAAGTTGAAGATGCTCCTAGGCAGATGATTCGAGGCATATACATTCGAGATGTTAGCGCGGCGTGAAGCAGGAATTGGACGCAAGAGCTGCGTAAGCGTTCATTTCTAACTCGGTCCCAGTCAATCCGTTAGTAGCACTCACTCGGCTTCAAAGCCCCTTGATGTATAGAACTCTATCAAGACGTCTATGGTTGGCGCTTCGTTCCGACCGGCTGCATTTGTTTCGCTACCGACACTAAAAGAGACAGAAAAATAATTCTAGTGAAGTGCAGATTCTCGTTTATCATTGACCTTTAAGTGACGGTGCCCCATTAAATACTGCAGACCACAGCTTCATTGCCGCCATTAGTATAGTAAAAGATAAGCTGCCATTTGAGTCACCAGATGGCACTGAATTCCGGAAAGGGTCTATTGGAGACTTTTTATTTACCACGAGTTATTGTAATCGAAGTCGATTACTTTTTTTCGAGTAACGCGTGCAAGACAGGATGAACTGAGCGGAAGCCACGACCTATCGGAGCCAATCCAGAGCTGTGTGTCACATGACCTTTGGGAGGGGAAGAGCGACGCGCGGGGGGGGGGGGGGGGGGGGGCGGAGTTACGTGACAGGTTGGCGGCTTTGGATCAGCTGGGGATGGCTCGTACTGTACGCTGCAATCCATCGTAAGGTGAAGGAGAGTATATAGTATAAGTACTGACGCCCACGGTCACCAATATAGATATATCTGTTTTTATAAGGTTGTAACTTATCACTCGCAAGTTTGAGATTGCTGAGTTTGGGCTTCTGTTGATCTATCACGTGCCTGAGATGAATATTTAGATTTTGTTGTATTTTTTAGTCCAATCTAAAAAGTCCGAGTGTGTCCTCCCGGGGCAAAATAAAAAGACAAAAACTTCGGAGAAAGAGAGAATGCCGCGTCAAGTAAGTTTGTTTTTAGGTGTCTTTAGGATGAAACGAAGTTTTAGCTGTGAGTCAGCGCTTGTCTTTGATGTGTATAATAACTTTTCTGGTCATCATAACGCATCAACACGTTCGACTTCCGTGCGTTTTGCGGACACGGATGCGCTTTTCTAGCGTCGCTCAACTGTAATTATGATCTCGGGAGTAGTGCATTCATTGAACTGAATTCCAACTGTCGCATCCCAAATAAATACTTTGGACTCTGTAAAAATAGCGTAGACTTCGGAACTGCAATGAGACCGGTTTCCTTCGCAATTCGTGACCATGCCTCGTGGGGAACCCGATATTCCGAACACTCCCCAGCTAAGAACAAGTTTCGAACCATTAGTTTTGCTTTCTGCTTACACCACGTCAAGATGAGCCTGTTATTCTCACATGGATATTTTTAGGCTCGCCTGAATGCGCCTATTTGATATTTCTGGCGTGGTGCAGCGCCACAATCATTTAGATGTCTACATGAACACGTGTACTAAAGTTGGGGACGGTCACACTGCTCATACATCATACAGAAGACAGTCTGCAAACACGAGTCACCGCAGTATCCGTGGTTCGAATGCCGCGCGCCAAAAGTTTCTCCTTGAACTCATTGCCAGGAGGCATTCAAAGCACAGATCTCGCGGTGACTCGCGTTCGAATCTGTAGGCAGACTGCCTTTTGAATGATGTCTAAGCTTAAAGGAGCTGTGCAACGATATTCAATTGGAATGTTTTTCTCTCTACCCGAGCTCACTGGCACACCTGGGACTCAAGGATACTCACACGCAACGCCACTGGCCAAGAAACGCCTTTGTTGCGGTGTAATTTCAAGGACAAAAGCGATCATTTTCATTCAATCTCTCCTTTGCAAAATTTGATGACGTAACTCGGGGATCGCAGTACACCCAAGTGACGATATTTGAATGCGGCTCATAGATTGGACCCAAGCATTGCGTGGGCACTCGACTTGGGCTCGTGACAATTGCTATCTCGAGAAGCATTCGGGTTGTAACCCGTGTCCAATCGCTGCAACGACGACAATAGCCGAGCCATAACAATGTCTGGAACTCAGCGCGTGTCCTGCGCTTTGCCAACCCCAGCGCGTGGCTATGATCAACATTGGCGGCATATAATCGGCTCCAGATCACGTGGCCGCTTGTTCTGGCTGCGAGTTGAGGGGGTGAATGCTGCTCGTTTTTCTTAAATTTTTTTCTAGGTCTTCTATTGCGTGAGGTGCAAAACGAACGCGTGTTTCATAGGTCATTAACGTTAGGGATCTGTTTTACGCGGTATTTGTGCAAAGTACAAAAATTGTTGCATTGCTCCTTTAAGCAGTGTCACCCAAGCTTAAAGAGGTCCTGAAACGATTTTCCTACTTCTTCCTCCTAAGCTTTAATCCTCAACTCAAATGCGAATTGTGAAATCACGTGGTCGTGACATTCCTTCGGCACCGGTGCGATGACTACTAGCTTCCACCGTGCTTTTTATGTCATTCCCCAGTGACAATAAGTTCCGTCAGGGCACTCATTGGCCACGAACGCGAATCCGAATATTCGTCGACGGATTGATTGTTGACGACCGCATACGTCCGAGTGACGCAGTTCTCGTGTCCAATGCGGGAGCTGGGCTCTGCTGACGTCAGTTTGGCGCCGGTGACGCGCTTTTGGAACCGCGGATGTATCACAGTGAAAAGGCGGAGAGCTTTCGAAGGCAAGAAGGTACAAAATAGTCCGCTATATTTTCAAATGTTCGTACCGAAAAGCTGGCTTTCGACTTTCTAGCCTCTTTCTTTTGGCCAACTAAACGATATGCGATTAGTAAAGTCCCAATTTAAAATCATTCATCCCAACCCAAAATTCGTTTCATGGCCCCTTTAAAGACATGGATTAAAATAGAGAGAGGGGGAAGGGGGGAGGGGTCACGTGACCATATCCGGGTATGGTGATAACCCGACAGTTTCGCGGTAATAAGTTTTACGCTAATTGCTCTAATAAATGTAAATATTTTCTAAACGAACCGTCGGCCGTAATGCTGAAGTTATACTTCAGTGTATCTACGGGCACAATACAAATACTATCTGCGTCAATGGGACACCTGAAAATTCACCAGCTTTCTTGAAGCAACTTCGATCGTCTCGCAGCTCGGTATTTCACATATTACACATTGAAACAGAATTAAGAAGTCTCACTTTCAGCATATAGATTTTACCTAAAGAAAAACTGGCGCGTCATCAGGCATGCGAAAACGAAATGCTAAAGCTCCCCATTGGAAAGTTTTAGTAAATTGCATTTGGTGGTTTGGTACAAACTGAAGAGCTCCCTTCCTCGGAGCAAGGTTCGACGTGGAAGCGCGAGTTTTCCGGGTGCCAGTATATTGCTTGACGGACACGCGCTCCGTTGAAGACTTTTCACTATCTTCGGTTCCCGAGCTGTTCGTTCCGAATCGGTGCCTCCAGGCGCATTCATGGGCGCCCCCAGATTTCCGCAGTCCTTGGACGGAAGCAGCACCGCTCCGTGGCCACTAATGAAATAAGAACCACTAATGATATCTATGACGTGAGCGGTCGATGGCAAACGAGATAGCGCACCTCGTAAAACTCTCCCGAACGCTCTCCGAGCAACAACATACATACGGCGTGATCTTTGAAACAATAAAATATCAAGAAAAATATAAAATAACTTTGAGAGGGGGGGGGGGGGTTGAAAAAGTCTCGATCTCGGTCGCTCGATTATCTCCGCGGCCGTCGTCTTTCGTTCTCCTCCCTGCAGCCTTTGAAATTGATAAGGAGAACGGCACGAATTTCACGTGGCCTTCAGCGCGCCGGGTGCAATCAAATAATTGCCCCGTTCTAAACGCTGCCGGGCAGAGCGAACGTGTGGGATACACGACGCCGCGACGTCAAGTGCACTCGGCCGCGGTTATCGGCTTCTTGAAAGTTGCGTTCGCACTTTAGAAGCGCCCCGGATTTTAGGTCGCCGTGAACGCTCGCCGTGTTTATTACTGTTCGCTTCGTTGTTGTTGTCTTGTTTCGAGCGACGCTGATTGCTCGTTGGTTGCGGCGGCGGCGGTGTGGTGCACACGCCGGACGTAGGTAACTTATGCGGTGTACGTGCTCGGGAGGGTGGTCAGGAAACTCCAGCGCGGCCACTCGGTTGGGTTCTCGTGTGCGCGTTGTTTCTCATCTTCGTCTGGGAGGAATTTTCCAATTTACCCTCTCCCCGATTGTTCCGTGATGCGGCGTAGCTCGCTTCCTTCCAGGCCCCACACTCACTCAGAGGCAAAAGCCCGCACCTCGGGCGGCGATCAGGGGGAACGGCCCCGTAAGCCGTGAAAACGTGCGGATAACTTGGGTTAAACTGACAATGGGTACACTCCGTTTCGCCTTACAATAAACTACCAAACGCACTCTAAAAAAAAGAAAAATTTTTTTTTTTAGTTTGCATGTAGGCACAACAATGTGCACGACCATAGCCTCCTCTATACTCACAAAGCCTAGCAGTTCGATGACGGAGCCATAGAGTGCGCGGTCGCAGATTTGGAGCGCGAGGATCTGGTAGGGCACAGAGCATTTCTCGGGGAGTCTGGTATTCAGCGCACAGCTTTCGTAGCGGCGAGGACTCGAAACGTGGTTTTCAAACCCGACGAGAAAAGAAGCGCTAGCCCGAGGAACGCGGGAAGCACGAACGGACATTCCATCGCTCGAGACAAATATGATTCGGCGTCTCGCCGCAGCGGGCAGCCCGTTACATGACTTTTGTTTTGCCGCTCTACCTTTTCACTTTCGGCGGCCGCGTCTCGTGGCATTCTTCCAGGCTTTGTCAGTGTAGAGGAGGCAGTGGCATGGCGCTTTACATGCTCGTTGTCTCTGCTGCGCACATTACATTTTTCAGGTCTAGTCGAATTCGCTATAAGCTTCGTCATTCTCTTGAATTCTTGCACTGTTCGCCGCGATTCGTTGTCGTCTCAGCGCCATTGAGGAAACTGAAAGCAGGAACATTTTTAGAGTGCTTATGCTATACAGTATACACCAACGCAGTGTTTAGAAACAAGCCCGCTTTGTCCACACCAGGTGTGGGCACTGCGCCTGCGCAGAAACCAAATTCCGGAGGAGCGAACCGTTTGCGCATGTGCAGCACCGATAGCAGCGCCACCTCAGTGGTGTAAAGTCAGTGAGTTGAGTTGGTCTATATCTACGAGCCATCCGGGTCAATCCAACGCTGGAAACGTATCGGGTGACTATAGAAGCACCGGGCGTCGCTGCGTCCCTTCCGAAGGTCACGTCACACCAACATGTCCTTTGATTGGCTCCGATGTTTTGTAGCGTACGCAGTGGTCTATCGTAAAGCGAGAGAAAGTATAAGGGATGGGCGATTTTTACTTCTCTATATTTAATTTGATTGGAACATCTAAGCTTTCGATCCACGGCTCGGTAGATGCGGGCAGTGTCATAAGTTCAAATAAAATGTCTGGCATGTCTTGATGTGCACCGCATAAAGGCGCTCAATCTACCTGCAGTAGCGTTAATTGTGCTAATCTATACATCGGATAGAGGCGAGAGTTTAGAGCAAAATAATATATTGCGGTCAAGACATACATATAAGCCACTTGACCTTTCGTGAGCAGGAGCGGTGACAATTTATGTACTTCTTATGGTAACCGAAGACAAAATTGACCGCAGATCATTTAAAAGACATCACTCGATTAATATTTATCGAATGTATTTCTTCGGTAATGAAATAGATGCACGGTTAGGGCAAGGTAAAAATGAATGTATAAGGTTAACGGTGTAACAGAGATAAGGAGATTATTCGAAGTTATAATATTAAAAAAAAATGTAAACGGGTTCCGATGTTTAACTTAGTTTAGTGGGATTCCCTCTGATGGAATCGCTTTCTCAATATGTCTATGTATTTTCAGTTGTCTCAGTAAGGGCCCCCTCAATACGTAATTTCGTAAGCGGGCAGATGTCGTGCACGCCACAAATATGTAAAGGGAGGACGTTTCATGTCGCCCAGTTAATAGAATGCCACTGGACAGAGTCACTGTTTGAATAATGGCTGATGGCGCGTGAACTTTTTCTTTTCCGAGGAAATATTTGCCTCCTAATTGACGTAGTGATGGCATTGCTATTCATGCAGCGAAGCGCTGATGTAGTGTTACTCACGTGTCGTCAGCTACTTATTGTCTGCCACGAGCAACAGTTTTGACGGTGCGATACAAAGCTGGTGAACGGTCCCCTTCAGCACGCGCTTAACTCTAGGTCAGCGCTATGCTTGTAGCGCTCCGCTGCATGTGTGAACAGGCCATATCTGTGGCGAAGGAATGTGCCCTTATCGGTGCAGTGTTTCCTGCAGGCCCTGTTCAGAAGGTAACAAGAAACACCTTATTAGGCCGCACAATTGACATTGGCGCGGGCTGGAAGCCTCGGTGGTGACTGACCACGTACTTGGGCACAATGGGGAGTCCTGTCTCCTCGATGAATTTTCAGCTCGTACACCACACGCATACATATACGGCAGTACACCTGCAGTCTATTCGTGCCAGTTAATGCATCTAACTACTCATCCAGGTGGTCTATTGCAAGCTCCCGCATGTTACTTAGTATTTAACTCCACTAGGCTTCTTTTTTTTTTTTGTCGTGTTTTATTTGGTTTTACGTTTCCTTAAGCGGAAGACGAAGATGCCCCTTACGAGGGAGTGGATAATGACGTTATCTTTCCCATGCCACCCGAAAGAGGTATATACAATAGAATAACACCAGCTTCATTTGTAGTCATCGCCCTGTGCATTACAGCAGCAGTCGCACTGCCAGTACACCACACAATGTATACATCGAACATCTCTGTAGACATTTTTTTTATTATAACCAATGTGTGTCCTACAAGAACGAAACACCCTTCAGACAGTGTCTGTAGATGTCTTCTATGCGATGTATTAGCTGTGTCAAAGCGGTTTATGGCAATTTTTTTAACTTCGCCACATGGCATTTAACGGTTCAGTCTCGAAGATCAATTAAGTGGTCTTTGCGAACACAGAGTCACAAACTCTGTAAATGAAGTTGTTGCTCTTTGTAAAACAGTAAATGGCCGTCCTTCTTTGCAGCCACAACCGTGTTTTTCTTTCTTTACTTCTTCTGATCTCACGTACACAGCGAAGGACAACTGGTCCAGGCCGATGTAAACACGAACGTCGGGACCTCGTGGACGCAGCAGCAAGGCCCACCTCTGGCTTCCCTCATCTTCGCGCTGCTGACCGCGAGACCGAGTGGCCACCACTCATGAAATATGTATGGAGCCCCAACGCGTGCTGAGGGCGCGCACCGGGCCGCTCGAGGATCGCCCAAGCCTTCCTTGGCCATGACGAGCACGTAGGCAGCATTCGCTGAAAATCTCGGGGCTGCGGTCGCTTTTGCGGCGGTCGCAATTGGGTTACGGACACCGACGGACCATCCCCCGGCGCGAGCGATGCGCCGCCGGCCAACGCCTTCGTTCTCGCCAGGAAGGAGGAACGCTTCCTCTTCCTCGCCGCCGCGCAATTAAACTAACGGTGCCGGCGGTGAGCGCCATTGTCTCGCCAAAACGCCCACACCTTGGGGTCCGGCTTGGAATTTGGGCCGAGGAAATGGGCGTCCCGTTTCATCGCGCAAGAAGAAGCCCGAGTTCGAGTGCGTCTTCCTTTGTCCGATGGGTGTTCTGTTGGTGGCTGCGCGATGCCTGGATTCTTCTGGATTCTTTGAATGGTCCGCACTCTAAGCGAGGCCCCAGTGATTCGCTTTCCGTACTCTCAGTGCGGAGAGCGAATCACTGAGACTCACGGTAAAGCTGCTTCACGTGTCAGGAGGTCTGTAAAGTCTCGATGAGCGAAAACCGCCATCTGGATTGTTAGGCCTTTCGTAGATCACGCAGGAGATTGCCGTCCCTATCTGCAGCTCGTGCCGTCATTCGGAACACAGATTGAGCACGCGTCCGCAGGACCCACAAGCAGTAGATCAGCAGACGAAGTTGGAGACAAGATGTTTTCGATTTATGCTTGGCATCAACATCATAATTAGCTTTGTACTTTTCGCAGGTCGTACTATATGGCTCTCAAAATTCTCCCCGGAAAGGAAGTGAAAGGGATCCTTTTGGGGGGTGACTTCAAGTGCTAAGTCTAAAAAAAAAATAGCTCATCGAAAACCAAAAAAGAATACTTGGTATCGATAAAATAATTATTTAATCGGTAAATAAACTTAGGCGTGTAAACCCGTCAATTGGCAGGGGATCAACAAAGACACGGATGATAACCGCGGACTAGTGAAAAATGCTAGGAGTTATTCTGCTGGTGAGAGAACATCGGTGTTCACATGCGACAGAACAAGCGAGCTTTGTCGCTTTAAAATTTAAAATATATTCCCGCATCAACAGAGAAATAAAACCGACTAGAACTTGATGCTTGTAATCCTGCATTTAAAAGGACCGTGCACTTTTTTTTCTTCTTTTTTTGCCACAAGAAATTTGGAGGAATAATATTCATTATATACTCAAAGCGTTCAGATAATTAAACAGCTGAGACACTGTTTTGACTCAAATGTAATCAGCACATGGAAAGTGTGCCCTAAGTTAGGTGGTGTGACGCACTGTATCTGAGTATCGTTTTCATTTATCTTCGGAGTTATTATCTGGACCACCTCCTTCGGGCGAAAATTAGATATTTATTAAATGATTTCCCCGTCAGCCTGCTCTACGGACAAGTTGACATCACTTGCTGGCAATTATTGCACCTGCGTATCCTTCAACTAAGCAACACCTAGAAATAGCAATCTTCGATGGGTTTCCGCCGAGGTTATTGTCGTGTCCATACCTCGGCAAATTCATTCATGAACTCGCTCATTCACCTTCATTCACATTCACGGCATGAATCTGAATGGCTCTGAATGAATTCTTGAATTTGAAAAAAATCATGATGTGATGGTGAACGACTTTGTGAATTTGAATGAATTCGTGATGTGATGGTGAAGAACTTCATGAATTTGAATGAATTCGTGATGTGATGGGTGAATGAAGTCGTGAATTTGAATGAATTCGTGATGTGATGGGTGAATGAAGTCGTGAATTTGAATGAATTCGTGATGTAATGTTGAATAAATTCGTGATGTGATGGTGAATGACTTCGTGAATCTGAATGAATTCGTGATGTTATGGTGAATGAAGTCGTGATGTGATGGTGAATGACTGTGAATTTGAATGAATTCGTGATGTGATGTTGAATGAAGTTGTGATGTGATGTTGAATGAAGTCGTAATGTGATGGTGAATGACTTCGTGAATTTGAATGAACTCATGATGGTGTTGTGATTGTGAAGGACTTCGTGAAGTGAATATAAATCATTGTGATGTGATTGACTCAATGAATTCGTGACGTGATGGAGAATGGCTCGTAAACACGATGAATTTGTGATGTGCGTGGCTCGGGAACTTGATAAGTTTGTGGTGGGAAGTAATACCGTGAACTTAATTCTTGACGTGATAGTGAATACGGTTATGAATTCAGTATAGACAGAAAACATGTTACGCAGGTGCTTGCTTGCCTGCTGGTTGTTTTCATCCTTCATCGCAAACCACAGGAGCCCATTTGACTTTAGCGGTTTGGGCATCAGTCTCGCTGCGTAGCCGTGCGCGCCTCAGCGCGGTGGCCCTTTGTCAAGCACTTTCGTAGTAACAGCTGTTTATAAGGGAAGTGCGGTGGCAGTGCCAATGAAGGGGAAGGGGGGGGGGGGGGGGGGGCTGGTCGTTTTCTTTGGCACTTGACATTTAATTCTGCCGTTGTTCTGAGTGGTTCCTCGTGAATCAATCAAGCTCCTTGCCGACCTTGTCCTCCTGTGTCTTGGGGCATATGGTCCCGAATCCCTGAAGGCTCTCGCTGTGCCGTTTCGCTCGTGGGTCGTGCGTGGCGCAGCCGCGCTGTCCGCGGGCACTCGTAGCAGCAGGCGCCGCTTCGTCTACGCAGCGCAGCCATATATCATTTCAAAAGAGACGAGGCCGAAGCCGACGTCACGAGTAGGCGCACCGAATTTGGCGCCGAGACCATATCACATGACCTGCCGGTTCTGCGCGGCGGTGCACGGAGCACATTCACGTTACACGATCGCAGCGCGGCATTGGCTAGGTTGGCGCTCTATCAATGTGGTTTGTGTTTCGCGCACTCGAAATACCTCACTTCCCCAGCGGAGTCAGGTCGTAGTTTCAGGTAGCTGACACAAAAGGCGCCACAGTCCTATTCCGCAAGAACTGCGAACTTGTGAAGGGCTACCAGCCGTGAAGTCGAATTTAGTCAGAATGAACCTGAATGACTACGTGAATTATGCGGAATTTATGAAGTGATGGTGAATTCGTGTTGATTGTGATGGTGAATAACTTCGTGAAGTGACGGTGCATTCTGATGAATTCATGATGTGATGGTGAATTCGGATGAATTCGTGATGTGATGGTGAATTCCGATGAATTCATGATGAGATGGTGAATTCGCATGACTTCGGGAAGTGATGGTGAGTTTTGATGAATTCGTGAAGTGATGGTGAATTCGGATGAATTCATGATGTGATGGTGAATTCCGATGAATTCGTGGTGATGGTGAATGACTTCGGGATTGGTGATGTGATGGTGAATGACTCCGTGAATTCGGGAGTGGCGGTGATGTGATGGGGATGAATTCTTGAAGCGGTTGAACGCCGTGATGTGAAGGGGATGAATTCTCGGCGGAGTTTAAAAGCCGTGATGTGAAGGGGATGAAGTTTTGGCGCGGTTGAACGCCGCGATGTGAAAGGCCGTGACTTTGGGAGGTCGGAGTACCTTGTGACGTGAATGCGAATGAATTTGGAGTCGTGATTTTGTTCGCGATGTGATGGTGAATGAAGGGGCTCTAAAATGCCGACCTATGGTCGTGTCTACGTAAAGTGGTGGCTCTATCCCATGGAAACACGATTGACCGGAAGCACCTCGAATTAAGGCGCGAGAGGTCACCGAACTTTCGGATCATCAGCGTGAGAAATGTTTCGACGCGGCATTCTTTAAAACCTCCCCCCAATCGCTTATAGAACAGTCAAAGGAAATAAGGGAAGAAAAAAAATGTTGATGCCAAGCTAAGCGCGGCCCCGGAAAAGGTGTATACTCTCGCTAAATTTCTACATCGTTTCGCTCTTAATCTCAGCAACAACCGCTTCATAAGCAGATCAATCACTTCTCTGAAGTTAACTCTTTCACGCGAGACCGCCTTGCCTTTCTATATCCTTGCGTGAGGTTTCTTCACGGATCGTTCGTTACGCCTTGACAATGGCCTTTATTCCTTCGCAGACGCTGCAGGGCTCCCCTGTCTCACTCAACATTGGCGTTCGTTCGCTCCAGGAATGTATACGCGGTGTACAAAAAAGAAAACGAAAAAAAAAAAGCTGTATAGCTGGACGTCTCGGGGCAGTTTACCGCTTTTCCATCTTAAGGAGTCGACCGGAACGGGAACTGGGCTGCCTGATGGATCGGGGATCAGCGACAAGACGGATAAAGCGGGTTCTAGCGCTGCGCGCTGCATGGCGACTCGCGGCTCACGATATATATGGGCTCGCCCTAAATGGTTTAGCGCTCGTGCGGATGGCGCGCTCATGTGGCTCTCGGGCCCCGGCTGACCCCCTCGTGTCTCGACTTGCACGTGGAAACGCTAGGGGCTTTTAGTTTGGGCAGGATGGGAAATGGGGGACGCGACACCAAGGCGGGAAGGAAGGGTTGCCCATTGGCGGGATGTTGCAGAGTTCGATTTTTAGATACAGTCGAGAACCTGGGAGTTTAACAAATGTTTGGAATGTTTACGACACGACAAAGACCAGCTTGCCAATAATAATTTTCTCGTTGTCAGTAAAGCGTGCGAGGTAGATGGAATGATCGAGGTTGTTTTGGTCGTTCCGGGGAATCGTTATAGCACTGCTGATTGAGATCACGTCTTAGCGTGAGAACATTAAGCTCAAGCTACACTAGGCTTTTGTATATTGCGAGCGAAAGCAGCTTTCATTGAACGCAATCATACATCTAAAGTCGTCAGAGAATAAATATCGAAGCAAAATTAAATTCCCTATCAAAAATCGGAGCAAAGACCGGCTTCTGGCGGAGCGGTACTGATTCACTCGTCTATGTGGTGAATTAAAAGATATGTGGGTGAATTTTAGATGAGCTGACATTTATTTGATCAAGAGGTACACATTTAAAATAATAAAAGCATCGATTATTTTTCTGTTAACCAAATCTTGTAGCAAGTACTTCGAGCAGCGCATAAATAATGCGGAAAACTTTATTTTTTCTTGATGTGACTACTGGAATATTAATAAAAAAGATAAAAAAAGAACGTCTTCTACATGATGCAAAATAAGCTTGTCCTAATGCCTAATTTTTTGCCCCGAGAAGTAAAGGAAGTAATAAACCCCCCAAATTTCTCCGTTTTCATGCGCGTAAATTCCTCCACCAAGTGACACGAATGCCGACACACATCAGTGACGTCATAACTGCCCAGAGTTGACGTCCCGTGTCGTCGCGTACACGTGTCCCCCTTGTCGCTGCTGCCTCGCGCGGTGCCCGGACGTGGCCGGACTTCCGGCCGCTTCTTCGACGTCCATCCCAAACAGCTGCGGCGACGGCGGCTGCGGCGGCGCGGCCACGAAACGCCGCGTGGAAAAGGACGGTCCGAAATTTTTGTCACGAACCCGGACGCCGACGTGGCCTGCATGGGCGCCTCGGTCCCGGAGCCCGAGGCCCGGAACCCGGAGCCTTCATTGCTATGCACGGCGGCTCGGCGTCAATGAGAACAGCGTGTTTACACCGGGGCTCGCCGCCAGATACAATTTTCGGGGTCGACAAGGGAGAACCACACACACGCGGACCACTTTTACCGACTGAACCGTTTATGTGCCGGCGTCTGTGTGTGCGTGCGGCAGAGTGTGCTCAACGCGATAAAACCGTTTAGTTGCTGGGAGCCTCTTGAAACCGAGTCACCTCGGGTGTACCACCGCATCGAGGTAAGTGCTATGGCTATAGTTTGGTGCTGTTTTAGCGGGTTATCCGGTGCGGATTTCTGCAGTGTGCTGGGACCCTCTTCGGAAATATACCTGAGCTGCTTGTTTGTAGCCTTGTGATTACCTTTATCGATAACTCATGTTTCAAGGGGTAATCGATAACCGCGAAACAGGGGCGTGAAAGGTACAAGTTGTTATACGAATATTTGGTGAGTGGGAAGCTTGGAATATGGTGGAAATGACGCTAGCTACCGCTGTCTCTTCTGCATAAGCGACATTCGGCTGGTGCTGTATGTGCTGTATGATTGCCAAGGTTTTGTCTTTAACCTGCACCGTATACATTAAAGGAAACAAGGCGTACTTGACACAGTGCCCTATCCCACTGCTCGTCCTTCCAGCTCCTCATTCCTCGTGCAATGTGAGTCAGCATATATGACCTGGTTTGGGAATCGGTGCAGTCTGACCCACACAAATTTAGAAGTTGTGAGCATTTAGAGACTCAGGTCTTTTTTTCTTTTTTACTTTTTCTAGTTTTATTAAGTTCGAGTCAATTCTGTTGTATTATTTCATAGTTATCTTCTCTTCCGTATTCTTCCGTTCTATGTTATTTTATTCTATATTAGTTACTTGCCTCGCTCGTGTAGTGAACGAAAACCGAGATGGCAAGCTGGCACTCATTATTTCCACTGAACATGTCACCAGAAACAATCGCCATTTGTATGTTTCTTCTTTATAGTTTGTTTATCATGTAGTTCCAATCCCCACCCCTGCCCCTTTCAATTTTGAAGGGCACCGTACCGGCGTGCGGCCGAGTGTCACTACTGCGTGATGCACGTTTAAGACCCCAGGCTTGCGTTTATACCGCACTGGCTAAATTTCTCATCTACGGCGGCTGAGACACCAAACGTCAATTAGGCTAACTTCCGGTTGTCTAAACATACATACAACTACAAATTTTATTGTAATAAAAAACTGATTTTTTAACGCTTCCCAGGGTAGCGCAGATGAAGACACGCGTAACCAACTATGCGTACATTGCGGACACACCGCGGACCCCCAAAACACACGGTGCTCCGTGCTGCTGCTGCAGGTCACTCTGTGTACACAGACCTCGTCGCCCTAAACCACATCTCACTCGTCCGTTGTTCCCCGTTTTATTTATTTTTTTCTCGCTAGCAAGATTATCACGTTCCCGTGTGATGATTGAAGTGCTTCCTCGTCCCCCTGACGGGAACCCTCGCCGTGGGACGTCGCCACCACCGCCACCACCGTTGCCGACCCGACGTAGATGCCGGCAGTTCGCTCGCTCCCTTACGGACTCTGTCTAAGCACATCTCGACAAGCGGCAAAAGCTACGGGTTCGACGAGCCAATCGGAGCGCCGGTACGAGACACGTGACAACGTACCGACGGAGCGCAACCCTCCTGCGCAGATCAGTCACGTGCTTTTACTACCTCGCTCTGATTGGTTCAGGGGGAGCGTAGCTTTCTCCCTTCGCCAAGTTACGCTGAAACGGGGTCCGGTAGCGCGCGCCTCAAACGTGCGGGCCCGGAGATCGATTAGAGTGGTGTTGGAGCACGGACGGGACTTCCAGCGGCGGCGACGATGACCCGTTGACGTCTGCCTCAAACGACGCTTTAAACTAATTGCATCGCGTGCGCCCCCGCCGCGGTCGACCCACGTAAACCGTTTCGCGGTGAACCGTTCGCGAGGCTTCGTTACTAAGCGCACGCTCGGCTGAGCTCGCGCTCAGAACTTGGAGAGAGTTAGCTTGGCGCGGTTCAATTAAGTTTACTCGGTGGCGCTTGTACACGTGAAGCTCGAGTTTCTATATAGTGCAAGTCCTCCAGCGCCGGTACTGCGTGTTCGCAGTTAGTTTACTATAGTACACCCGCAGAATGGACGCACGTTTTTACGCGTGCTCTTGATTCGGCTGGGGATTTGAACACGCCAAAGTATATATATATCTTTTTTTCCCGAGGTTTTTTGCTCTAATACGCACGCGCTCTCTTGGCATCAGTAGATGCATATCACTCGAAAGTGACGATACGTTGAGATAAGCGCAACGCAGTCTAGCACTCTAAATAAACGAAGTTGTTGTCTCTTGTTTTTGCTTGGTTCGTGATCTTGACGATCAGCTTTGTGTAGTTTTTGTTTTTTTGTGTCTCTCTAGAGCGAGAAGGCAACGTAGCCTGCTTACACTTTCAGTCAGGAGTCGGAAGATAATACAGGAGTGCGTAGATATTCGAAATTCTGGATGGTTCTGATTCCCGTTGGGTATGCGCTGAACCAACCTTGTTTTACAGAGTATATTAGATTTGGACAGATTCACCAATGAATATGTAATATCAGCAAAGAGAACTTACCCGAGGATTCAAGAACTTTTCTTCTTTGTTCTTTTTGAAGGGCGGCTATGAACGTTATGAAAGTTATGAAATCATCTCTTGAACATCCTATTTTTGCCTAAATATAGAAATCACAAGGTTCTCTGTCTCGCAGTGATTGCAATGATTGCTGGAAGAGATCAACCAGTTAGTGAAATTATTAAAGCAATGATTACCTGATTACGTCCACCAACTAGTTCGTTTCCTTATATATGTTTCTCCGTTATCTTTTTAATATATATTTTTGTTTTAATTTGGGTTGTAAATTCTTTTTAAAATATATATTGCTCGTGCGTTGTTTGTGTGTGCATCTTTTGCCAAATGTTTGTTTTTCCCTTCTTACAATGGACTCCAAAAGAGCTGACAGTGTGCGAACGAATGAATGAATATTACCCTTCCCAAATCCCGGCAAAAATTTTGCCGTGGAACTACTCACCTACTTGCACGCTGCGCTCAGCGCTGGAACGGTCGGCTCCAACGGCAGGCTGCGCCGTCGAGATTGCCCACAATGGCGCGCGTGCTTCACGCTCGGGGACTCCCGATCGCGCAAACAGGTATTAACGAGGTGTCAACGCGGGCAGGCAGCCTCCTAACGACAAAAGGAAACGGAGTCAAATTAAACGGCAACGTGCCACGGCGGACCCCCTCCGAAATAAAAGCGACGTGAGCCGAATGCCCCAACTCCCGAGCACCCATTTATCAGCTGGGGTTCCGGCGAATCGCTGGCCGCTACGCCCGCCGCGCCGTTGGCCACACCGACTCCGTGACAGAGCGCCGGCACCGGGCTGCAGTAACGACCCGTCACGATGTCGAGCGGCCGCGGGGCCTCCGTCCGCGTCGCCGTCGCTCGTCTGAGTGTTTCAGGTCATTTTACATCGTGCCGATCCGAATATACCTCGAAACAGGGTATGTTCGAAACTTTCCAACTTGTTTGTAGACTGTTTTTTTTTTTGTATTATGTATAAGCAACGTGACCCCGGCTTAAAGGGGCGATGCAACCTAGCGTGAATACCGCTTAAAACGAATTCCTGACGTTTAACACCAAAGAAGCACGCGACCGTTTTTTTTTTTTCTTTCACACGCAGCAGACGTCACGAAAAAAAAAAAAATTAAAGGAAAACGAGCAGCGTTGATCCCCTCAACTCGCAGCCAGAGCAAGCGGCCAGGTGATCTGGAGCCGATTACATGCCGCCAATGTTGATCATAGCCGCGCGCTGAGGTTGGCAAAGCAGAGGACAAGCGATTGAGCGCGGGCCACCACCCGAATGCTTGTCGAGCTAGTGATTATCACGAGGCCAAATGGGGTACTCATGCGATGCTCGGGTTCAATCTATGAGCCGTATTCAAATACCGTCACTGGGGGATACTGGGACCCCCACCCTACGTCATTAAGTTTTGCGAAGGAGAGATTGAAAGAAAACGCTCGCTTTTATCCTTGAAATTACACCGTAACAAAAAGGTTTCTTGGTCAGTGGTGTCTCGTGCGAGCATACTTCGGTCCCACTAGTGTCAGTAAGCTCGTTTAAAGTGAAAACCTTCAAATTGAATATCGTTGCACCGACTGGTTCACACAGAACCGATTTTTAACGTTATGTCTCGTTACGAAATCTTACGTAAAAGTCGCCGCTACATCTGTGCTTCATAATAAGCGTGGCCACCAGTTCAAAGAGGTAGCCTGGCACGCGACATTCGAGACACGAATGTTTCGGTGACCTATACGTAACGTAAGAAAATGGTGCTGCGTGAACCGGCTTTTACGCGACACGACTTGCGAGAAGGAAGCACGCGATGAAGTGTGCACCTTTATTTTCGTCTCCGGTCAAGTGGTTCGGGCATATAGGACGTGGGCGACCAAAAATATTAAAATAAATCATTCAAAAAAAGCAAAAAAAGAAAAAAAGATCAAGGTGTCGCAGGACGAAACGTGTGGCAATTACCCTAAGGTAAACACCTTTGAATGACATTGCGAGATTAGTACACTGTTTTCGCCTAAACTGGAAGTTCCGCCATTCAAGATGACAACGGCCGCGTACCAACGTGTAAATGCACACTATGCGACACTGTTAGCGGGAGGACATTAGCGGTCGATAGCACTTTACTTCGAAGGGGTATTTTCAGGTACTAAATTTTGACCGTTCAGGCTAGTGTCCCAAATGGGCACTTTCCATCGTACTTTAGTAGTTCTTTCGATATAACTTATTTCGAAGAGAGCAACACAAAAGATTAAAAAAAACAACCACAACAAGCAACCTTGTTGTGGTTAACAAGATGTCGAGCTGTGTGTATACGAGCGAACAGAGAAGTGTTTTTGGTTCACCTGCGACTTTTTGGGACGGTCTGAAAACTTGATACTATCGAATGAAAGCGTAATCGTGATGTTCAGCGACAAGCCTGTCACTTGGCTGGTCGCCAGCCAGGTAATCGCATGAACTCTTGTGACATGCGTTTTCACTCTACCGACCTGGCGTGTGCACTGCAGCGCCGAATACAAAATTCAAAGATATTGCGTCTCTGGGCGTTCAAAACGGGCCATCGCCAAGACAGTAACCACGAACTTAATTTATAAAGAAAAAAAAAAAATAGTCGGGGAAAATGACGGAGAGACGTCGCAAATGCGAATGCATCGTGGAGGCAGACTTTCTATGTCGAAAATTCTTACGCCAAAGTCAAACAGACACCACTTCCCCGTGAGAATAACACAACTAAGAACACACACACACACACATACAACACACGCACAAATCTTTTAATGGCGACAAGCGTTGGTTCACCTCACCTATCCGATATTCGAGGTAACAATGTGCCGATGCCGCTAAAATCTTCGTCAACTAAAAAGCCGGCGTCATGCCGCTTATACATCATACAAAAGACAGTCAGCGTACCGATTCGTACGCGAGCCATCGCGTCATCCGTGCTTCGAATGCCGGGTGGCAATGAATTCAAGGAGAGAACTGGGCACGCGGCATTCGTGTTTGCAGACTGTCTTTTGTATATGATGTATGGGCAGTGTGACCCCGGCTTACGACAGTGTTTGACGGGCTCCTCCTAATAGCTAGCCCGTGCCAGGCAGCCTCATCCCAGTCAATTATACCGGGGACGACACATTGTTCGGACGGGCCTCGCTAAAAACAGGTATCTGGAGTGTCGATACAACGAGAGAACAAAAAGGAGAGTGAAAGAAGGACGGAAAGAGAGGAGGGAAGAAGAGGAGAGAGAGAAAGCGTATATAAGCTCTTAATAAATTCTCAGCTCTCGTTTTTTGATCGACACCCGATCATCCCTCCCTCCGACAGCATCTTCTTGCAAGTCAAATGGGGGGAGGCCGCGAAAGCGAAAGCAGCAATTTTTCTTTTCTTTTTCTCGCGGGAGGGTACCGGGCCGTATAGTAAAAGAGGCATGAATGAAACGCGTATACACAGTACAGGGAGAAGGGCCACGAGCACGCGATAGGTGCCCGCCTGCCTGGCTTGGCAGTCAACCGCAAACAACGCGACGGACCGAGCGCGGCGCGGCGTCTCCCGTTCAAACGGCACGGCTTCGCTCCTCCCGAAATAGATTTTTGATATGCAGGTCCCGCAGACTTCGTGCGCTGTGCGTTGCCTGCTAATCACGGGCGGTCTCCGCCGCCGCTTCTGGCAGCGGAGCATTTTGTTCGGGCCCGTTAATTATTCCGTTCTCCTCTCCCTCCTTCTCTTCCACATTCTCTCTCAAACACGGCTTTTTTTTCTTTTTTGTCTGCGTGTATGTGTGTGTGTGAGCCACGGATTTTGTCTCGCGGGTGTGCGAGTTTATTATTGAAAGAACCAGAGCGATTGAGGAAGGGAATGTTGTGGCGGCGTGTGTGTGTCTGTGTAACGGTTTAGCCTGGTCAAGGTTAATTGGCTGGAATGCATAATGTATGCGGTCGTCTCGCTCCCTTCTTCTGCACACTAAGTGGCAGCGGCGGCGGTCTCTCTCTTTGGCCGATCTCGGAAATTGGAAGCGAAGGGAGACGCGTGCTCAAGATGGATATCGGGATCGGAGAGTGTGGGAATCGACGCGTATTATAGCGATACCGTCGACGTCCGTTTGTAGTCCATACATATACACCGTTTTGACAGACACTCGACCAAGGCTCACACGCTATGCGCAGTTCCACTGAATGCCATTTCGACCTCCCTAATGTAGCTAGATTAGGGAAAAGACGAGTAGGGTAGAAATATTTTGGCTTCATTAGTTCGCGCTCGGTCGCGATGCGCTTACGTTTCGTCTTTCCGTTAGGGTCGATTCAATGATTTGTTATCTCATACTCGATCGCTGGGGCACTTTTGAGAAGCCTCGTAAATTAAGTTTCCCGATTGAAATAAGCTGAGCTCTGGAGGATACATACTGTATTTCCCTAATATTTATGTCCTTAGCAATCGTTTTAAATGCAGCAATATTATGCTCGTGTTTTTTTTTACGTCAAAGAATGCAGGTACGATGATGCACAGTTGAGGGCAAAATAAATATATTAATTCCGACTATTTAAAATGTGTAATTGTATAGTGTTTTACAACATATACGCGGGAATTTAATCAATACTGACAATGTGGTCCCATGTTTTCTGTTATAGGTGGCCATACGTGATATAACGTACCGAAACCATTTTCGTTTCAAACTATCGGTTAACGGTAAACTGATTGAAGGATTATAATCCTTCAACTGAATTTGTTTACCCAAGCCTTCAAAGACACACTGCGTCAGCTGACGAAAGTTGTCAAAGCGCTGCCAACAGGCCCAGTGCTACTGTGAATTGTATAAATAGGTGATCTTTTTTTATTGCTTCCAGTATGCCGTGTGCGCATAGGAACCAATAAAAAAAACATGATTTAGACAAAGGCAATGCATCCACTTTACTGTAAATCAGCTTCGACTCCCCGAGCTATCACGCATGATCAGCGACGTTTAAAGCTTTCTGACCAGGTGAGGCGAATACATGCACAATTGGCAACTACAGCGAAGTCGACGGCCCCTAGCGGCCAGAAGAGAAAGCTGTGGCCGATGATTTGCTCGGCTGCCTTCTTGAGTGGATCAGGTATTCAAAGCGCCTGTTGGTCTGAAGACGAAATCGTGCAAGTACACGTTTAAAAGTAGGCTACACAAATCGTCAGTATACCTGCCACTGCTTTGGCTCTGAGTGCGAGTCTTTAGCACCGATTTCAAGACTTAAGTAGATTCTGGAAAGTCTCTCAGCTTTACCATTTTAATGAACACTAAATCCCGAACGGTAAACATCTTTCTTACTTTTTTTTTTCTTGTTTTGACAAAGAACCGCATTCAAAACACATCTGAGTGGAAAATACAGAGCCGCAACAAATCAATGTTTATAAGTGAGTTTTCCCGCAGGAAATCTTTCCCTTATGCAAGACAGGATCTCGCGATTGGTTTGCGTTACTGAAAGAGTACGCGAGATTGAGTTCTGCAAAGTTCCTCGTTTTCAATAGATATCGGGAAGTGCAAATAGGTCCCAAGTCAGCTGTTCGAATCCCTGCTTGTGAGGACGCGACGAAGGATGCTGACATCCAGCAAGATTGTCTTATTGTTTTGTTCATTTTTGTGTGTGTGACTCAAAGGTGTTAGTCGTCAAAACGATGTTAAGTGTCAAAAATATTGTGCTCTACTTTATATATATATATATATATAAAAAATCATGCTTTGCGGGCTACGAGACTGGAATACACGTAACACGCTGTCTGTGTACCATGGGTGCTAAAGCAGCTGCCTGGGCACCACGACATGCCATGGTTGCTTTCTGCTCGTTTTGTTACGGCACCAAAGTTGAAGATCGGTGGCCAACCGTCTAAACACACCGCAGCTCGCACTCCGGAGCCCAGGGACACTGAGCTCAGTTGTCCACTCTACACCGTTTTGATCTGGATGAGCATCACACCGGCGTGCGATCGTGTGTCACTACTGCGGGGAGCGCTCTAAGGACCCTGCTGGCTAGTTATACTCCACTGTCTAAATTCATCGCGTACAGCGGGGACACCATGCGCTCATTGCGGCCGCGGCTCACTCCCTGCTGCCCAAACAAACACACAACACCATCTTTTTGTCGATACCACCCGCACCCACCACTAACACCGGCGCCACTCGGCGAAAAACGCACTTTTCGCGTCAGACTTTGAAGGACGCTCTCGAAAGAGGGCATGTTGACGCGCTCAGTCGGGCACCGTTCGACCCCGAACGCGCATCGGGGGTCCGCGGGCAGGTAATATTCGCGGGGCGGGGAGTCGTAATAACAGAGACGGGGCCTCTGGAAGGGCGAGGCTCTAACCCCGTCCGCCAGGGGGCGAAGAGAGCAGTCATGGAATGACGGCCATTAGACGCCATTACCGTAGCCGCCACCAGCTCCCTAGATTCAGCCTTCAGGCCACTGAGGAAGGGAGAAGACCATCTTGTGGACGCCGCCACCGACGCCGCCTTCGCTGTCTGCAAGAGTCGAACAAATTGGTCTTAACCTCGGTACTAACTCCACTTAATCGCTGCCACGCGCACTAGTTTCGCTGATTTTTATTTCCTATTTTTTTTTCAAAGACTCGTTGAAATAATTTTGTTGATCTTTAAACAAAAAGTTGACTACGAAAAAAAAAATTGATAGCTAGATTTTTGCAGGCATACTCTGGATGCTGTTGCTGGCGAAGTTCATCTTGCTGTTCTATTTCCGAAGGCACGTTGTTTTGAAGATTATTACTTTTAAATTTTGGCATGCACGGCCCTTGTAAACACAGGTCCACGCTATTCGAAGCATTCCTCGTTTCTCTTTTATTTATTTATTTATTTTTTTTTTTGCGCAACTTTGGGGCATTTTACTATACGACATGCGCGGTGTTAAGGCTCTGCAAACGAGTTAGAAATTTCTCGATGAAAATCTTCTACGCCTCTCAGTTTTAATCAGGCCCCGACAAACTTCCGCAAGTGAGACAAAAACACGAAGGTGCACATTCTGGTAGGTGTCTTGTGATGTTTCAGAAACAAAAAATGGTGAGAAACGATTGGATGGTACTATTCTGTAACTCACCAAGGAAACTACACGTAAATTCTACAAGTGTAACCTGCCATCATGCACCTTTCGTCGGTCTAGAAAGCAAGAAGTACCTTTCGTGTTCCATTAACAGGGGTAAAACAACCCTCACCGTCACTCTAACCGGTTATGCCTCAGAACTGGCGGAAAATTGGTCAGTTTAGAGGCCACTCGACCGGAATTAAGAAAAGAAAAGAAAGAAATGGACGTCGAAAGATGCCCACTGACCAGGTTTCCGCCCTCACCCACCTCCAATTTTCTCCCCAAATGACGAGCGACCGCCGGCGTGCAGTTGAACGTCTCGTCGGGATTCCATCTTTGTATACACTTTGTTTTGAGTCGCCGATAAACACAAGGCGAATGGACGTCTTCAGCCGTCGCCTCGGAGGCGCGCCTTCGTTCTTCAGCAGCCGTGCCGTCTTGTTTTCCCGAAACACGTTGTAATTTCGGGCGACTCGAGAAGCTTTGCCCGACCGAGCGCTCTAATTGCGTTAAAAATAGGTGTCCCGTGATCGATCTTCTGACAGGCGCGTCCGCTCGCCTTCAAATTTCGTCATAGTGAGGGAACAGAGAACGGGCCGATAGGTCTGGTGTTTGGTGCCTGTTCCGCCTCGTCGTGAAAGTTATGCACCTTCTGCGCAGACGTCTCTCAAATTGACGGGAACGGCGCTGCCAGCGAGCGATCGCCAAGCAAGTTGTCCCTCTCTCCCTCGGCCGGCGTGTGTGTAATGCATGGTGTTTGCAAGCTGAATTGAGATTGCAGGGTGTGGGGCTCCTTGTGTTTCTGGCATTTGGAGGGGTTTGCCGCGAACGGTAACTTGAAACGGCCCTAGAACCGTGGTAGTGGTGGTGGTAGTGGCGGTGGTTTGATTGCTGCGTTTACACGGAATGTCCGTCTTGGACCCTCGTACGCTGTCTTTGAAATTGGTCCTTGAGAGCGATTGCGGGAATGCGTAACGGTCTGGAAGATATCGCAAAATAGCCCGAGGAGTTCGCGAAGCTGGCATTTTAAGAGGAACCGGTGTTTTAGGCGTATTTCGAAAAATATTTTGTTTTGTTATTCAGGTTTTGGTTTGCCGCGCAACTGCTTTCACAGCTGGCAATGCTTTTAATTTACCGAGGAACGCGCTTTACACGAGGAACTTGACAGATTGCAGCTGCAAATATGTGAAGTGGTGTGTTTCTTCGCTAAGACGAGACACAGATGGGATACATTATATTCAGGAGTGTTCTAAGAAGCTCACTCAGTGGAGGTCCGAAAACGGCCTTTATTTCTTAATAGCATGTTAACCCAGGAAACTGAAGGCGATGTTCTTATAACTAGCCTGTTGTCATACGTTTTGCTTGTTTATGCATGATTTGTGTAACGCACATTGCTCGTTTTGGTTCACTTTCCGGAATAGTCATTGTTTATCAATGCATGATCGACTTGTTCGTCCTTCTTTCTCCGTATTGAATGTCTATTTTGGTATTTGCATATTTTCAAAAACGCGTGTCCGCTTTTTTTACGAGGCTTCATAGTCTGGTTACTGAATATGTAGGAACAGTTTGAGAAGAGAAACAGCAAGAAAGCATTGACCATTCAACAAGTAGCAGGTCAAATGTTTAGGCAGATGACTTCACACCCACCATTGCACATAAAACAAACAAAAAAATATAGAAGCACCTTCATTGAAAATAAATTGTTTTAGCCGTTCTATCGCGGTCTATCTCATTAAGCTCCTTTCGGTTAATTAAAACTGCACATAGTAAGCCGATCCCAAGCATCTGACCGACCCAGCCAACGCGAACAAAGCGAAATCATGGAGCCAGCTGTGTTCCGGCCGCCGTTCCTTCGTCGATCCATTTCAACTCGACATGCCCGCGATGCTGGCAACAGAGTGCAACAGGAACCACGCCGAGGCCATGCCGGGTCGGTGGTCGACGACAGCTGGCCCCGCGGAATTAAGATCGGCCGATAACGAAGCTGAACATCGGTGGCGGCTTCTCCAAAGGATGGAAGAGCAGTACCCCGTTGCGCCTTAACCTTCTTCTTCTTCTCGCTCACCCTTAAGCTGACAATGCGGTGGATGCTACGTGCTTGTTGGACCAATCACGCGTCTGGGCTTTAACACGTGATTGCGCTCTCGCCCACACCCGCGCAGAACGGGCTGGGGCAGTCGATGAAAAGGAGGCTGCTGATTGGTCGGCGAAGCGCGTGGCTCCACACCGCACTGTCAGAATAGGGGTGAACGGAGCATAGCAGCGCTGCTGATCAAGTTTAGAGGAGCGCACGCGTGTTCCGTGGGATTGCTCAACTTTCGATTCCGCCTTACGATGGTTGCGGGTCGGGTACTTCATCATGCGAACGGCGTTCCGTTCTACTTTTCGTTCTTAGTTTTTAATTGCGGGGTCGTTATCCATTTTTTTTCTTCTATAGCTGTATTTAGTATTGTTCTGGACGGTGGTCCTTTTGTATGGTGTGCGTGCGCACGATCGAGACGGACGAGTTGAAAGATTTGAAAGGCAGGACCGGGATTGCAGAGGCAAGCCGTTCCTGCCGCCGAGAAAAGAAAGGAAAAAGAAAAGTTGCGGGTGAGTTTTTGAGATTGTCCGGAAGTGATCTTGCTGTTTATTCCTTATGAATAAGTGTATCGAAGCGTTTTTTTATAAGGACTAATCGCCTGTTTTCGCTTACAGTGATCATATAAAAGTTTCCGCGTTTATGCGGCGGGAATTTATATGGTCTTGTACGTATACTCGACCTTGAGTTGTTTCTGATCGCTGGACTGTAGAAAGAGACGCCTGGGGGGTTATTTATTTTAGTGCTCTAATAAAAGTATCTAAGGATGGTGAAACCCTTTTCTTTTATTATTCTTATTACTATAAAAAGAACCGTTAACGACGGCTACCGAAGCTGAGTGCACACACGGCGTATTTTTTTTTCTTCTCTTTTTTGTCTTATGTTGAGCCTCCATTAAACTATTTGTGTTGTTAGTTTCTGGTCGACTAATATCGACGGCACATAATGTTTGGGGGGGGGGGGGGGGGGGGGGGGGGGGCGTCGAGATCTCACCGAAGATTCGATTTATCAAAGTCACTGCGGCTTGCTTTTGAAAACTGGTTCCCTTGCCTGCACAAAAAACAAACAAACAAACAAAAACACACAAAAAAAGAAAACCGTGAGGGTTGGCGCGTGCCTCACCGATGCCAAAGTTGGGGACGTATCTCTTTCTTTTGGTGTGTTTTTTTTTTCTTCTTTTTACGAAACCTGCCAACCTCAAACTTACTAACCAAACCAAAACAAAATAAGACCCCCTAAACGAATCAAAACGGAAAGGATTCTGTTTATGCGTCTATTGAACTCTCCCCCAATTAAAAAAAAAAAAAAAAAAGGACACGCCACTACAACTTTGAGCGTAGTATCTAGCTTTCGCAAGATAATGTTATCCAGTGCATTCAACATGCTTTTCATGCCCAAGCGTTCGCATGCGTGGCATAACCCGCGTCGATCGAAAAGTGAAGCTACCGCCTGAGCGGGTTATTTCTTTTGGATTCCACCAGACTATAATCACGTCGTGTGACCTTTTTTGATCTGCCCGGGGTTTTGTACATTAATTCGGAATTACCTTCTCGTTGGGGTAAGAACTTTGCCTGATCAGCCCATTTGTAGGCAAAGCGTTACCAGCCGCTCTGGACTTTTCTGCATTTGTACGACGTTTACCCCGCCAGAGCCGCAGCAGCATGCATACTCTTATAGTATCTATACAACGAAGACGCTATCGCAAACAATGTGTAATCGCTGGAAAACCACAACAACAGAAAGGGAAAAAATTGTTTTTCGACATTTTTTGTTGCTTTGTTTTCTTTTTCCCAAATTGACCTTTGCGCTTCCAAAGGTCTCAGAAGTTTTAGTTTTGTTTTATGTGTTAAAGCTTTTATTGTGTTTTAATGCATTCCAGGCACAGATTGCTCGGCAATGCACGAGTACAAGGAACGTAAAGATTGCGACTCTAACAATAAACCTTTTTTTAATTTTTTTTTTCAGAAGTACGCGCCATCTAGTAGTTGTTTCGACAATAACCTGAGTCCGCCATTTTTTGGTTGGACGCGAATGTGCGTCATCGTTCGGCGAGGACTCGGAACCAATCAGGACGCGTCGTGCCCCAAAAATGGCGACCGTCCATGTTATTTGTTTCTATGCTCCTTTTAATCTTGTTTTTGTGCACTGTTTTTTTTTTTTTGTGGTTTCCGTTTCGCTCAAGCTATACTTGCTGTTGTTTTTTGTTTTGTTTTGTTTTTAAAGAACTTATTTTGTATACAAAAAAACATAAGAACAACAAACAAATAAGGATATCGTGTAATGGCGTGACGTTTGTTTGGAGAGGCAGCATTACTTGGTGCGCTAAGTTTTCAAGTTTGAGACGTTCCACCCTCATATATTGTTCAACAGCTCAACTCATTGCGGAGCTCGAATATCAGTGTGCCCCGTCGTACGTTACGCAACACTTATCGGTGTAGGGTGTTTTGCTTATTTGCTCTTCCTTTTTTTTTTTTTTTTTTTTTTGGGGGGGGGGGGGGGGGTTTGCCATCAACCACGGTTTACGCTGGTGTCCTGTAGCGCTTGTTTTTTCAGCCACTTCTACTCGTCCTTGTGTGTAACGCTATTTATGCTTTGCTGTGTTTTCTAATCTATAGGCTTTTAGTTCATTTTTGTACGCCTTCTCTGCCAAAGCAGTAGACCTAGACGGCAGTAAAGTGGCTTTACTTGGCAGTATACATCAAACGTAGCTTTATTAAAAGTCAAAGTTGGATACATCTAAGTAGGAACGCGCCCAAGACTTTACTGGGGCCGAGGAAGAGTAGGGAATAAAAACGAACCATTCTCACACTAAAACATTCGAGTTGTATTTTTTTTTCTTCGGGCTCATCCATTGTTCGGGCTACTTTTGTTGAGTTTCACAACACAATATAGACGTAATAAGATTCTAACCCATGGATTCATGGTTCCTCGAAATATTTTCATTAATTTCGAGAATATATATATATATTTTTTTCTTTCATTAGAGAACTGCCGGTTACAGTCTACATTGACCTAGATTGGTTCAGTTGAAATTGGTTTTGATCGCCATTCATTTTATTTTGCCATATATATATATAAAAAACAATAAGAAATGATGTTGGGTGCCCGCATTATGGGCATATTTTCCATATCTTTTCAACGCAGATGATACAACTAGGCAGATTGATTTGCTTACAAGCGAAGACCTGTGGCTATGATTCTAGTCAAAATCAATGGACGACGAGTAATGCCAATTGAAACGAGGGTACCATTAAATCGAAAAAGAAATGCGTTATTCGTTGGTCATTTATGATTTCACGTCGAGTAGGTTATCCACAAAACGAAGGCAATACTACTAACGATATCATTCATAACGGGTTGCTTCAAACACGGCTTCCTGCTTATCTCGGGGTTTTTCTTCGTGTAAAATGGCAGACTCCCAGGAGATACTAGCAAGCGCTTGAGTCTCAAAGTATATATATATATATATTGAGAGTTTCAGGAAAAGGCACTTTAAAATTATCATATAAAACCTAATATTTTCAAGGTGCGAAAAAAATAAAATTGGCAGCGGCGTTTATCTTTAAAGTTTCTTAATGTATGAAATGTATTACAGGGAATTGGTCTGCCATGTGACGTATATTTTCTGGGGCGGATGCAGGTATTTCCAAAGGGGAGGGGGGGTCAGGTGTTGGTCAGCGTTACATGTCTAAAAGCGCCTCCCCTCGCCCCCTTCCCGTTTCCACGCCCTAAATTTTTGCACATACAGAATTCCACTTGAAAAAGGGGGTCAGGACATCTGGATTCCCCCCCTCCTCCCCCTCTGAATTCTTCGTTGATTTTCCCGCTAAACCTAGCGGGGAAATTGAATGGTTGTATAGGTGACGTGACGTCTATTGCACCCGCTAAATTTAGCGGGGGCTCCGGGTATTGGTGTCTGGGTCACAAGACGCGAATTTTTCCGATAAATGTAGCGGCTAACTGAATGGGTGTCTGGGCTTCGTGACGTCAATTTCCCGTTATAAATCTAGCGGGGAAACTGGATTGACGTTTTTACCACAAGACGTGAGTTTTCCCGCTAGATTTACGGGCGGGAAATGAGTTTACGCGCAAGTCGCGTGCCGTCAATTCTCCCTAGGTGACCTCGTGACGTCACGTGACGCCACTTTCCCGCTAAGTTTAGCGGGGATACTGAATTGGTCTGTATGTCCCATGACGTCAGGTCACGTGACATAAACTTTCCCGCTAAATTTAGCCCATAAACCGAATTCGTGTATAGGCCTCGTGATATCAATATCCTCGCTAAATTTCGGAGGAAATGCGCGGACGGCTGGACGGACGGACGTCGATCCCACAAGCCAGTTTCGCAACGGCGCCGCTGCCGCGATGTATGGAGCAAATTTTAGTCTTTGTGAAAACCTCGCCGGAGCTCCGTGCGTCCAGAGCACACGCTACGAGCCGTCTCGTGCAGCACCGTCTGCCTCCCGAGAACTATGCTAAAGTCACGCAGGCGTCACGCGTGCAGCGAAAAGCTCGGTGACATCGGTTTATTAGTGACGGCACGTACGCCCGCTCACAAACGAGTATGTGTGTTTCCGCTCGATGATACAAAAGAGTCGCACACGGTTAAAAGAGCGCGCCTCAGACATCTTCGAAGCATGCTTGCTTCATACGTGCTTTAAACATGCCTGCGGACTGTTTCTGTATGACCAATGGGAGATAACCGTCCTTCAAGGGGGAAACATGCCCGAGACTGTGTTTGCAGGCTGACTTTTGTTTAATGTATTAGCCGCGTTACCGCAGCTTGAGGGCTTGTTCTGGACTGTGTTTTCGTCATCTCTGAAAATGCCAGAATAGGGTCGTGCAGTGAGACCCGGCCGTGGGAGCCAGCGTTCTCCAAGAAGGAGCAGCGAAGAAGACAACACCGACGCTGCTCGCCTCTACACAGGCCGGCAGAGTGGCGGCGGCGGCGGCGGGCCGATATTGGCTTCCCGTTGGCGTCTGGTGAACCCAGAAACCTGCGCGGCAACTGTTACCGCCCACCAGCCTAATCTGGGCCTGATCCAGGAAGTGGAGAGGAAGGTCTCCCCTCGGAGCCTTATCCGCCGCCCAGCACCGCCGCCGCCACAGCCGAGTCTTCCTTCTGCGGCGGGGGTCGTTAAATGTCCCCTCGAGGGCCCCGGCTATCGGGACTTATAAATCGCGCACCTCGCTTTCTTTTGCTCCGGGGACGCGGACCCGTCCGTGCTGGTTCTCCTCCGCCCCCCGTGCACCCGGAGGCTGACAGTACGGTGGAAACTACGTGATCGCCGGACCAATCAACCGACCGCCTCGTCACCTGACCCCCGCTCTCTGCGCGTGGGTATGGGCGGTAGCGTGGTCACGCGGCCAAGAGACGACGCGTGTCTGGTTAAACGACCATGCAGCTTCCACTGCGCTGTCAGCCGAAGGGAACGAACGCGGTATAAGGGGCCAAAGCTGCTGCTGCTGCGGCTGTGCGCTTTCCCCTCAGCGGTGCCTACTTGTTCTCGTAGGAGCGTTTTGTCGAGGAGAGAAGCCGCATCTGTGGATGGGTGGAGGCGGCTGACCGTAATGCGTTCTCATGATGCCCCGGTTGCGTGCATCTTACGGCCGACCCGCCGCTGTGCCGAGATTCGATCTGTGTCAATGAGGGTGGGTGTTGTTCCGGGGTGCGGTAAGTGTGAAGCTGTAAATCGGTATACGAAGTTATTGTTTTAAACGAGTGCGTTTTCTTTTTTATCACGTAGTCTGTGAGCATAGCGCACGTGCAGGAATTTGTTGATCCGAAGAACGATGTACCTGAGATCGTGAGGTGCGTCGTTTCTCAGTGTGGCCGACCATCAGCTTCTTGGACTTTAAATTGCGGCAACAGAGTTTTACGGCTGTTGATTCCAGAGGGACGTTGCCATAGGCACGGTGGCCGACTAACCTGGGTCTAGCAGTCAGACTCCATGGCTTGCTTATATTGCAACCCCAATGCCGCTTACTACTAGATCCTATTTTCAGAGACATATAAAAGTGTAAAACTTGATATAAACTACCTTCAAGCTCCTTTATTTCTGAGCGCACTGGGGTATACGTTTCCGAGAAAATAGTACGGAGGATAGTTGTGAAAAACTAGAGGGCGTAAACACTATACACTCCCAGGAATCTAGAGCTCCTAGTTTCCAACAAAGTACTTGAGGGCAATGGCGGAGCCAGGGGGAGAGCTTATGAGGCTTCAGCCACCACACCGCGAGAACTAGGGGAACCCTATAATATACGCAGACATTTTGCCGACATCCCAGCCAATGTTTAAGCCTAAGAAATACTGTCTTCTCTGTAACACTAAGCGCACGCATCATCATGCTCCATGTTTCAGCCTCGTCATTGGACGAGCTCCTTCAGTAGCTTACAGAGATTGACTCTTTAAAGTGTAGTGCGGGAAATTACACGATCCAGGCTTCTTAGAGTATACTGTCCTCTGCCCCAGAGCCTTTGCAAGGTGCCTGTTCTCAGAGCTAAATAATATTGTCGCAGCACACGCCCCGAAACACGTGTAAACTCATATATCTATTCTAGCTGTGGAGGCCAATCTACAGGGTCAGAGCCTTTCATACTTTTCCGCCTGCATAAATAAACTACGCATCGCAGAAGGCTGAAGCCCCTTAGTCAAAAAGTTTGGAGACCCCTGGCCTTGACTATAGGTTGCGTTATTCCACACTCCAGGTGTGAACAGGAGGAAAACACTTGTTGGCGCAGCGCGGAAAAAACGCTTCTCCTTGTTAGAAAGGCGTCTCAGTGCGACATTGAACCAAGTATATTGGGGTTAAGAAACAAAACGCTTACACGGAATGAATAAAGTAATTAGAGAGTTTATCATTATTTTTTTAAACGAGTTCGAATTAGTTTCAGCCGCACGCTCTGGAAAAGAAAGCAGGAACTCATCCATGAAGGCAGCTTACTCGTTATTCATTGAGTCGAAATTTGCCCTAATATAATCACGAAATTGCTTAGTAGTTCTACTCGAGACAGACATAGAAGTATGCAAGTTGAACTCTAGAAAACAATGATCGCTAATTCCTGGTAAGAGGGTTAGGAAAGAGGCGAGGCTAGGGTTAGTGGAGACAATTAAATCCAACATAGTAGCTGTATCGGCAATCCTAGTCGGTTTGTACTAACAAGTTGTGAAAAAGAACATACTACACAGAGATAAAGAAAATCTGAGTGCACGGGCGACTTGCAAATAGCTGTCGGTAAAGCACCAGACCAATCAATAAGAGTTAGGTTGAAGCTACCCTGCATTAAAATGGGAGCAAGAGGATACCTAGACAAAATTGTATTTAAAGCGACATGTAACCCCGAGCCGAAGTCTGCAGTCGCATTGGGAGGACCGATAGCAGGCGCACACAACATTTCTGTGGGCACAATGCAAACGTACGCAGAACTGTTCCAATGACGTAGCAATATCTAAATGATAGCATTCAAGATTATTATTTATTTCGATTAAACCCCGCCACCACGTCTATCAACCATATCAAAACGATAAAACCTATAACTCTCAGAACAATAAACGATTTCATAATCGCGCACCACACTCGAAAGCCGTGTTTCAGATAAAACAACATCACTAGATAAAACAACATCACTAGATATCAGTAAAAAAAAAAAAAAAAAACTGACAGGGAACTAGGTGTTCTTTCAACAGTTGGTTTCTTAAATTTCAGAGCTGCAGGCTCATCGGTGATATGTCTGGCTAGGTATGTGGTAGCTTCATAGGCTTGGCAAGCATTATAATTAAAAAAAATTGTTTATCTGCCATGAACAGCTTGTCAACACGAAGTCTGTAAGGACTTTCCTGGGTACGGGAAAAAATCTAGGAGCTTCCTCCTCGCAAGCTCAATCTTTTTCGGGTAATCTTCACCAACGGAAATGTACGTATTTTTTAGCTTGTTCCATGACCGCAATACAGATTCTTTGTAGTTAAAAAAGGCAAACTTTACGATAATAGGTCTTTTCTTATCTAGCTGGGTTGAACTTGCCGATCCGATGAGCCCTTGTCTATTGTATCGGGGGTAATCTGGATTCCAAGTTTAGTGCTGCAGACGTCTAGAACAAGTTTCTCTGATTCAGCCCATGCATGTTTCCTTGACCGTGTCTTCTAGCCCGAGAAAATGCCGGTTGGATCTAGGGGAACAGCATTCGGCATCATCGGAACAAGGCCGAATTAGTGCCATTTCTGAGAGAACAGATTTTACTCTTGCCTCAATTTCCGTCGTAGCGTTCATTTTTGATTTACAAATGGCAAGGTCACCTTCGATAACCCCGACACGCGCAGGTAGAGCGGATATCGTATCATTTGTATGTTTCTGTTCATCTCTTATTTCTTTTTGTTCACTTAAAACACTTGCCTGGCCGGCGTGTAACTGTATGACCAACAATTTTCTCTATCATCGACAACGACTCTGCAGGCCTCCTGCATGGACATGAGGCCAATGTTACGTACCACGTCACCGCTGAGAGCCTACAACAAGTCTAGAAAACGCTGTAATTTCGACCGTGGGCACGGCAACTCTATGATACAAATGCTATTACTCCTAATAGACCGATCTCACCAGCCAGTTTGACTACGCCACCGCTGCCGCAATGCATCGAGGGAACTTTAGTCTCCCTGCACGTGCAACAACCCCGCTGGAGCTCTATACGCGTGTGGAGCACGAGACGGCATGAGCTCTCGCATGCACGGCCGTGTGCCTTCTGTGAACTGAAGTTATGGCGGCGTCACGCATGCTCCGAACGCTTAGTGAGATCGGTCTATTAAGCGAGTTAGTGAGAGTTCATAATGAAATACAGCGTGAGTCGCGCTGTATTTTATAATGAGTGGGAAGAACTTTTAAATTGAACAATCGCTTTTTTTATGTCGATGCTGTGACTGATTTTGATTGCTGCGATTATGAATCGGTTTTGTTGTTGGGTATCAGGCTGTTGTTTCCCGGTGAGCTGATGACTCCGTACCCTGACCACACTAAAAATATTCTCTCTGCTTCGCACTGCAGCAGAGCACTCCCGAGATTTCTGGACATGAGGGATGACATTTCTTATTTCTTTTTTTAAATTTATGTAAGATTTATTTTAGACAAGGCGAGCAGTATCATTGAATAAATAAATAGAAGATACTCTATAAAATATAATGCAGTTAAGAGAGTTCACACAGCGAGTGAGTGCATCGGATTGTTTGGGAAAGGATCGAGAAATGTCTAGCTCGAAAACTTCGAGTTAAATTTAACTCGGGCCTTTAAATTTGCGTGATCAGATACATAAAAACTTAATTGACAGCGGTTTATTCACACAAATTGATCGTTTGTTTGTTTGCTTGTTTGGCACTGGCCAACAACTCTTTCTTTCTCGGTCGCTCTAGAATTGCTCAATGGTAACGTTGTCCAGCGGACCCCATTAAATTCGTCTTCAAGGGCGGCTAGTCATGGTCGCTTTCATTCCCAATTTGTTCTTGTTGTTTACATATATATATATATATATATATATATTTTTTTTTTCTTGTCGTTGTTGTTTATCAGACGTACGTTCGGTTAATTCCGAAGCCTATCTAACGCTGAAATTAAGCCTCCACCAATCTTTCGCGCTGCCGACCGGATAAAAAGCGGTTGCTCGCCCCCTCGGCGATATACTTCATGAATAAAATGTAAAGATGAAAACAAAAAAAAGACACACTTCATTCTGCTGAATTGGCACTCCCAAGTTCCAACCCCGTTCCACTTGAAGTTCTTGAAGCGTCTCTGTAGCTTTCGTCAGAGTGCCGCAACGGCGACGTCGCTATGAGCGCGCTGGCTGTTTGGCCACCGAACGTAAAACTATAGCAAAAGGTTCTGTCACGCACTGTATGTTTCTTTTTCAAGAGCTTAGTGCCATTGTGAATAGGCGGGTACTTGACGAGCGCGATTTTGAGAGGGGCTAATTTGCAGGTGTGTGTGTGTGCGCGTGTGTGTGTGCGTGTGTGTGCGTGCGTGCGTGCGTTTGCGTGTGTTTGTGTGTTTGAAATCTTTTTACTTTGCTTATTTTTGTTAAACGCGCGAGCAGGCTGCTCGTTCATGTTTGACGCGTTTCGTCACCCTGGAACCTAAACAAGCGTTCCGACCCCGGTTTTCAGCCCCTCAATCCTGGTTTCCCTAATCTCAGCTTAATCCCTAATCGTGTACTTCTGAAATTTGTTCTTGTTTCTTTTTTTTTGTCAATTGTTTTATTCTTTAATTCTTCAGCCATTCTTTACCCAAAAGAGGGGCCTTTTATAGCGCTACAGACGTTTGCCATTTTGGCGTCACGTACGTCTTTCCATATATTTTTGTTACAAAGAGTTTTAGTGGAAAATATTTCAATGAACATTTCCTGACTGACTTCCCTTGTTGCCCTTGTTTTGAAAATGAACATTGCATGTCAGTTTTCTAAATATATGTTATACAAACAACAACAACAACAACAACATTGGCTGCGTTAAGTTATGGACATTTTTCAACCACTCCAGAAAAGTTAAGCAATAGTTCCAGAATATCGGGAGTTGTTTGACGCATTTATTTGCTTTATTCCTCACATCAGTGTCTATTCATACTCTGTCACCATAATGAAGTAGACTGCGAGCCATTGCATCATTCCGGTGTCACAACTCTATACTGCCGAAAAATCTATACATTCTAAATTTTCACGGTGAATTATGGAATTACAATCTAAGCTGCACATATCCGCTACAAAATTAACGATACAAAAAGGCCTGATGAGTCATCACAAGTAGCAGCGAGAGCAGACAGCTAATCATATTTGTTAATTGAAAAAAAAGAAGCTTACGTTCCGTTTATATTATTAGTTATTTTTCTTCCAGTATATTTCGACTGAGAAAATGTAATCACGTTAGCCGCTCGAAGCAGCGCACACACTTATACAATTGCAAGCTGTAAAAAAAAAAAAAAAAAAGAAGAAAAAAACTACAATTTAAGGAATCACAAAAAAAAAAAAAAAAAAGATTTGCTTTTAATAGAATGGATCTAATCAGAGTCACTTCTCTTCCACTTCACGAGATTCAGCGAACATGCGCGTAAACTATAGTCGCATTCAACATGAAGAACGCAAAACGAACTTCATAATGTTCACACTAAAGTCGCAAAAAAAAAAAAGAAAAAAGAACACGAAAAAGAAAACTTCGGAGAACCAATCGGGATTAGTTTTCCGGTGTTTTTTTTTTTTTTTTTTTTTTTTTTAGTCGGATAATTTCGTTTTCTGATTGACTGCAAAGCGATGATGACATGCTCGAAACTCTCCTCAAACCCCGTTTCTGAAAGTGTCAGCGACCTTAATATTTATTTTCCGGGTATTTATTAAATTAACAGCAACGTTTTTCTGGTTTTTTTGTTTTTTTTTCCAGGTTGGAAGCGCACCGTGGGAAACAAGATGTCTCGGCGTAGAGCTTGGGTCGTCGTTCCGCTTCCGAAGCAAGAAGTAGAGAGTAGCAATCTCGCTTTCTGTACTTCTTTTTTCTTTCTTCCTGGAGGAAAACGTGAAGCGGCGCGCAACCGAGCGGTTGGTGTCGATCTGTTTACAGCCGGTGGAGGAAATGCTGACCTCCATAAACTCGCCAGCATTCGTTCCGGTTTTGGGACGAGCTTATCTTCCGCCTCCGGAACGCATGAGCCACTCCGACCTGGTACTCGTCGCAGCCAGGGATTGCCGGCTCGCTAAGTTCGAAAAAACAAAATACAATAAATATATACCTACAAAAATATGTATATATATTACAACAAATTATGTTTTTTTTTTGTTTTTTTTTTAATTTGTTCCGGGTATGACTCTGACGCGAGCGTAAGAAATCTAACTGGTTTACTGACCTCTGATCTCTCGGTGCGGAGCCAGAGCAGGAATCGTCGAAGTGTATGGATTGCGCTGAAGGCAATGAATCTTAGGTGTTACAACCGGGTCCATTTTTAATTTCACCCTGGGTCAAGACGCAGTACGGGACCACATGCGCGACGTGGCCTCTTACTTTGCCCTGAAGATTCCTTTTTGGTTGCTTTATTTGTTTGTTGTTTTTCTGTGACGGTACGTATACACCAGCTACGAAGAAAGCAAAATACTAACAGGGGACGGAGAAAGAAGCTTGTACATGTCTGTCTCTGTCCCCGGTTTGGATTTTGCTTCCTTCGTATTGAGTATGAAGTTACTGACCCAACACGCTCGTGAAACTCATCATACGTATGCAGGTTGTTGCACTAATTTTCGATGAGTGTGATTGACCCTAGTGCGGTGTTTGCGCGTACTGTTGAGATCGTACTGGCGCGTGCAGCAGCACAAAGTACAGGCTATAATGACAGAGCACTGAATGATTTAATAGAGTCCGGGACTGCACGAGAGTCCTGGCACTCAATAATTATCGTACTCGTCAATACCCCGTTGTTGAGCTCATCATACTTGGAATATTTTCAAGCCAGTCATTAATGACAGTCTTAATACTTACAAAAACAGATCTGCTGCGGATTTTGTTTTCTTCTTCCAAAGAAAGGGTGTTGTTGAAAGGCTTGAAGTGGAGCGGATTACAGCCTATTTAAGTTGTCTGTTCACCTCCCACAACAAAGGTCGTAAAACGATATGTCATTCTCTCATGTTTTCTTAGATATTTTACAAGATAGACGAAGAAAGTGGGGAGCGGAAAGAAAATAACTAATGTTATAGTGTTTAAAGCATACAGGCACATAACTGTAATTTCGGAATTCTCGGGTCTTACGATATTAAAGGAACTAATCTGATTATGAAAAAATATCAAAGACAAAAGTATTTTGCGTGCCGATATTCGCAATACAAACGAAAGGTGTCTAAATACTCCGAGTAATACAGCATTCACACCGCCAGCATACAGGTACCCTTAACATAGGCCCATTTGCAATCGTCAAATCAACAGACGCTCTTGGGACGCGAGCATATGCCAGGCACGAACGATCCCTAACTGATTCGCCGCCAGTCACAAAGGTCACTTAGCTAAATGTATCCTTATGATCGCGTGAAGAGCGTATCAGGAGCATAGTCGATTAATTGAGCATCATTAAAGTGAAAGCTATCTGTCAAAGCGCACGAGGGTATTCCTCTACCATTGGCCATTCCATACCGATTGAACTATTATGCGAAAAGGCCGCACGAAAATGGGAGGTTTCACGAAGCTGGGCAAACCGTACTCTCGCCGTGACTCCGTCTCCGATTCACATAGCGCCCCCGACGTTTGAAACGTGCAATCAGCACAGTGGCCCTTCCAATGGCAGCTGTCCGGACAATGGGGGCCAGGGACAATAGGCAACGAAATGATTTCTGGGCCGCCTGGATTCGTCGGTGCCGTTGAAGCGAGACGGTGGCGACCAATCACGTGGTCAGGGAAGCCACGCGGGTGTTCTTTGCTGCGGGTTCTCTGAGAGCTTGCTGTCATTTTGACGGGGAGTTCCCAAGACGTCTGTCTCTTTCGAAGAAGACTACACTGATTGTGTTTCAGCGCCTCGTCTGAGAGACAGGTCAGCAGTTTTCTGGCGGAGGACGTCGAGCCATTGAGAAGTTATTGATACTCAGACTGCGATCTGGGATGTAAGCCGAGCAATCGATTATTTCACGTCGTGTGAGTTGCGTTTGTCGAAACAAGGGGGGGGGGGGGGGGGGCGGAGTCGTCCTAGGCTAATGCCCTAGTTCTACCAGAGCGACAAATGAAATAACTGACGCTGACAACCCTCAAACACGTGCATCATGCGAGTGAAAAGGCGAATATACCTTCGGCATTCTTGGAATATTTCTAAGCTCGTGAAATATGATTGCAGCCTGCACAAGATATATATTCGTGTGCATGCTATGGTCGGTCTCGATTGTTTCTGTTTGTCACTTAGTGAGACTATGGCATTAGAACGATAAAACACAAATACGAGGGTTAATTAAAAATATTGAGGCCGATTCTTCTTAGTCCGGAACTGGATGACTTTACACGCTCTAATTATTTTTAATTAGTACTCATCACGTTCCATATACTAATTATAACGTATCATAAACAATCTTAAGAAAATTAAAGAAAATGTTTTGCAACATCACTATCAGTGTTGCAGCGACGTCTTTGTTCACGTCATTTTACCAAAAGAACTTCCTTCCGTGCAGTTTTTTTCTTCTAATTTAATCAGTGTTGGAATGTACAGAATTCACACAGCGATGAGGCCGGGCTATCTGAAAAGTGTTACAATATATAGCTACTAGTTTTTTTGTTTTTTTTTTTCTAAATTTAACGAACAACTAAATAACGCAACTGTGCCTTACTCTCACAATCAGGTCCTGGTGATTCGCCATGACCACACGTATGACGATGCCTTCACTTGCTGCGAAAGAACGCTAGAGACTATGGCGCTCTAACTGCAGGTTCAGACACGTGTGTGTATAATCTTCACAAAGAGCACCAGAACGCTGACCGCCTACCTCCTTGCAAAAAAAAACAGACAAACAAACAAACAGGAATCAGGCTTATTACCTTTCTATTAGACCACGTAATAATAACGGAATTCGTCGCTTTGCAACTGATCATTTACTTATATCGGACGACGTCACTGAAGGAAAGCCAAGTGGTGCTGAAAGGGTCGGGGTCAGTGGAGCCCCGTGTTAGTACACTGTTATTGCTACTGTATTTGTATAGATTAACTTTCGATCATTTAAATAAATGTGTGGGTGCCTAAGGGGTCTCGCGTTTTCAATGAATCCGTCTCGATGAAGGATGCATGGTAAGTACAATGGGAAAACTTCATTCTTTCATACACGAACCTATGAATATGAAACATTATCGAATATAAACGGGGATTTTAATATCTCCTTTCGAATAGTTACGTTATTCCAGAAGGGTACGGTTTTAGTTTAATTTGTATGCCTTTTGTACTTTTTAAACTCAGAACGTCACAAAAAGAAAAAAAAAAAGTAGATTCACCGTGAGAAATCTTTCGTCCCTAAAAGATGGTCTGAGTCGCCCGCACTCATAAAACCTGGCCAGTACAGCAGATACAATGCATCGTAAAAAAAGACAGTTTTTAAATCTCAAGTAGCTCCCATTCATTGTCGGCGAGGCAAAGTTGCCCTATAAAGTGCTGACTTCTTCCGAAACACGATCACGCAAAACGCCCTATTCTTTCTTTTCTCCACAGTAATTTTATGTCGGTAAGAAAAAAGCGATATAAAAAGAAAAGTGGAACACTACGAGCGTGACTTTGTTTGAACAACCCTAGCTGATTCCTTTTCTTCTCTAGCTTCGGTTACGGCGCCACGTAAATCTTACTTGTAAAGCCGAACTTGAGTCCCCGGGTGATTTAGGAAGGTCCAAGCCTAACAGGCCGTGAAGTGACCGAACCCGACATCTATATAGACATCTGTCTGGGCTCTAATTGAGCGTGAGGATCGCTCGCGGGTCCACTCCCAGCGAGTCCCCCCTCCCGACCATTCCGATCGCCCGAGCGAATACGGACAGAGTCGTAGAATTACCTTGCCAGATAAAGCTTTATTGTTATGTGTGGTTCGCGACCAGTTTCTGGTCCGCGTTGGGACGCTCGTTCTGGCGTGGGCTCTTCCCGCGAATGCATCCAGCTGTTGCCGTCAGCTTGTTAACGAGGATGACTGCCCATGGCGGGAACACCACTCTATCGTTGAGGAGACTCTAAACCTCCTCCTGCTGTATCCTCGGGGGAGTTCTTCCAGCGGGGTCGCTGAACTCTTTCGAAATGCATAGCGTTTAGCGTAGATTTTAGATGCCTGGTATGGAATGTAGCGTCGCAGTATCAGGTAACACTGTAACATCATCCCAATGCAGTCCTAAATGCATAACATTATCATTTATAGGCTTTCATGCCGCCGTAACGCACATGACACCAATTCTTTTTTTTTTTAAGTTAGGGTTGCCAGAAGTGTATAAAAATACAATGCATAGGACAGTGAATTTAATATAGGCATCTAATTTTGAGTATGACTGAAAGCGTCCACCACGACACGTTCCGTGGACCTTGTCTGCCACAGCAACCCTTCCGCAACTTGGGTGCTATTTTTGCGCAACTTGGGTGGGACTTATCGTGTGACTGCTCTTATTAAAGTTTTCAACGATGTTTGCTTCACGAGCATCATGAGAATTGTCGACTCCAACATTTCTGACATAAAAAAAAGCATCAATGCAACTTAATGTTTTTTGTTTTGTTTATTTTTTCTGTTTTGCGAAGCAGTGGGCGCTTTACGTTTGTCCTTAATTTAGGAGTCTGGTGGAGGCATTTCTTGAGATCCACGCTTGCATACAAGCTTGCATACATGTAGGTGTCTTGTTTCGTTCAAGTTGATTAATAAGTATTATTATTTCCCTTTCGCCGCATGCTTTGAAATCCTGCTGATCATCGATGTCCGTTAGTCTTGAAAATACTGAAACAATTTGGTTATGAGGAAATTTTATTATCGAACAGACTAATGTAAATTATTGTTACTATTACATAATTGCTTTGGCCTTGTTGGTTACAAAATTATGTTTACGTGTAGACAGCTAGAGCGGCAGCGTAAACGTTTTTCTTGCATATACAGACGTGTGCGTACATACGTAAATGCACTTGCTCAACGTATGCATACGGTTAAGTGAAGCAGACACCAGAGTACGCAATTTTGAGCATTGTGCTATCTTTTTTAATTGTCCTTGCCTTCTTAGCACACTCAGTTCCATGTAATCTACAAAAAAGCCCATTTTCCCAGGCTTGCTTGCCTTTCAAGAGAGTGGAAATCAACACGGTCATCCAATTAGCTATTCTTCTAGCCTGATCGCGTTAAGAAGTCTGACAAAATTTTAGCTTGCGTGTTGCATTGCGTGTGATTAGGCTATGAACATATGAATGACTGTGGATGCTGAAAGATTTATGATTTCACAGTGAAACCCTGCACAAGTTATTGTCGATGACAAAGACAAAACAAAGCAAAAGCAATGAAAGTGCATGCATGTATCTCGCTAGTCCCTGCTTTTTCTGGTTCGGAGGCGCCGCTGGGCAGTAATTAATATAGTTTAGGAATTCTGCTTTCTATGCGCCTTATAAATGCTGACGTCTTTCCTAAAAAAGCGGAAGAGTCAGAGTGTGTTAAAGATTGAAATAATTTTTTTAGTAAACAAATCAAGCGGTTTCACGTCGTCAATAACCAGCTCTTGAAACAATGTAAGGAGATTAACGAAATATTTTAAACAAGGGCACAGGTCTGTGTTGTTGCTCCCCAGCTGTGACCAACCATACCTAGAGGCACTTCCGGAACGCTCGCAGCAAACAAACAGCAGTACAATCTGAGCATACGACGTCATTAAACTTGACCCACATCTTATTCTTGACTGCCTTGTTTGTCAACAGTCACAAAGGATCGACTGGTACTACCAAGCTGGGCAACGCACAATAAATAAAATTTAAAAAAAAAACGCATGCGGTCCAGACAGTAGCAGATGGCAAACCTGGTAATGGTACCGGGGCGAAGAACCGCCTCCGAGGGCCACCCAAATTCCCATGCTGGCTCCGGGAGCGGATGAAGACGAAGAAAGCACCTAAAAGCCTAGTCAGAATATAAAAAAAGCAAAAACGAAAGTATGAAGCCGGATAACAATAAAGGAAGCCACCAGGATGACAACGGCGGAACCATGGCAGGTTCTCCCTGAGATGCGACCATCTACACCTGCCCTCTCTGCCCTCTTTCCCTTCCGCCCCTCATTGTCCTCCTCGCCCCCCTTTCTCCGTCACACTCAGATATAGCACAGGTATGCTTCTTACCTGCTTGCTTTGTGCTATATCTAACTTTCGTTTCTTGCCACCACCGCCGGGCGGCCATCCGAATCTTCTTTCCTGGAAATGGGCGACAGGCTCTCGCTGCGAGCTGCTACCGCGTCCTCCCCTCATCCCCCCCAACAAAAATCGTCCGACGACGGGACAGATAAGATGCACCCCCTGAAGGGAAAGAGAGAGGAGGTCTTCAAAAACGAAATGGGTGGAAAGAGCTTTCTGTTTTCCTTTCTTACGGCCTGAAGAGAAGAAGGACCGAATGTCTCCCATCGACAAGGGGAGGAACAAATCATTGATCGAGAAGGAGAGACTCCCCGTTGGATTCCGCAACCGGGAAGTCGCCGAGAGAGCTAGGTGGCAGCGTCGCTGCGAAATAGGTCTGGTGCCCAACAAACCCAAACCTACACGCGCACACATACCGAGGTTTGCAAACAAAAACGGGCAACCACATTTCTAAAGCCCACTCCAGGAGTACTCTATGGATAGCCCTGTGCATCCATCGCGGTCGACTCGCAAGGCTACGCAACGTCATTCGAATGCGCGCCGGGACGCACGCTTTAAATGCCGAGTCATCCGCCTCCAGAGCGTGTCGGCGAGTGGAGAAGAGGACGAGGGCGAAATAGACGTCGAAGAAAGTGAAGGTTGTTGAGGAGGGGTCGCCTTGCCGTGGGAATAGTAATTACAAGGCCGCTATGACTTACGGTCGACCTCCCCATCTTTCCCGTCTCGCTCCTCCGTTCCTTCCTCTCGGACGTAAATATGCAAGAGGTCCTGTCTAGCGCGGATATAATGCGACTGGAACGCTCGTGGCCCTTTGAGTGGCGAGCCAGTTTTCTTCGGAAGGCTTTTATTTTTATCCGTCTCCGCTGTCCTGGCTGCACGCGTCGATTGGCGTTGACAGTTTGGTTTATGGATGTTGTAGGGACTGGCGTCGGGCACGCAACTCCCTTGCGTGATGCTGCGCAAGTTGCACGTGTCAGATGCCGATGCAAATCATGTCTGGGACACTCGCTGCATTCGTGGCTGAGGCATGCTGCAAGAAATCTCTCTCTGCGGGGAATGGTGATCTCTTCTTCACCGGTGTGTTCCCTTCAACGACTGTCTTTGGAGTGAATAAGCGATTTCTCAATGTGATGGCTTAATTTTTGTTGGTTCGTAAGAGAAGTGTTAGGTTTGGTTGCTTCGTGCTTTTTGGACAAGAGAGCTGGGCTGAGCCGACTTTTCTGAAACGCAGGCCAGGTATTGCGAATGTGTCATTGTTAAAACAAGCGAATGTCGGTTAGGTCTAGGTGGTAAACGAAAATAAGACAGGAAAAGGCAAATTAAAAATACCATAACAAGATGTATCCATCAAAAAGAGTGACCTCAATCCGGAGAAAAGTCCCGGCTTCCCGTTTATGGAACGATGGTCAGCCATTCTACAAAGCGTGAGCTTGTGTACGTGTGCCTTACATGCAGATAAATGCAAACGTTAAATGTTCTATTCGGTGAAACAGGGGCGTAGGGTTTGCTTAAGATTCAAAATATTGTTTTAATGGCGCCTATCAGAAAAATCACTTCGACACCTAAAAAATAGAGCACGCTTCAGGGCGTCTTTCTATGTCCTATTTTAGGTTATCCCCCAGAAATTGTTATGCGTCTGTTAGGGGAAAGAAATATAGAATTAGCGGAAATTCGTTTCAGCCCCCTATGTGCTGTTGGTTTCCAAGAACTTGAAATAATCTGCGATGGAAGACATATTTTGTCACGGTCTGGCGACCTAAAATTTCAGAAACCTTTTTAATATATGTTAAACATTTTGATCACTTTTTAAGTTTTCATTTGTACCGACTCCGCAGAGAAACCACAAAACCTTACTAACACGTTTCTGTATATATAATTTATTTGGCATGCCGCCCTTTCTGTAAATTTATATTGATTGGGCGAGTAGACCGACTTCGCATAGCTACTTATAATAAGAATTATAATTATCGAGATATCTGTACAGTATCATCACCATGTCTGCAGTGAACATTCAATAAATGCGTGACTTTCAAAGCTCTGAAGCTTTTTCGAACTAGAGCAAACGCTTAGTAACTCCCAAGTCAACACAGTATCACACTAGTGAAGGGGACAAGAACCAGGCGTCGTCTACTCTACCGAGTCAATACATTTTGAAATCGCATAAACGTTTGACGCAACTTATAAGGCTCGTTAGTCTGTGCTCTCGAGAAAAAAGCCCTCGAAACCAACCTCGGTTCGCGTAACGTCCACGGCCCATTGTAACTTTCTTTTGTGTTGCGAGATATTTTTATGACTCGGTCCCACAGCAGCGGCGACCGTTGGAGTGTTTACCTCCAACGCCCGCCACGCCGTACCTCTTTGGCGCAAAGCTCGACGCACGAGGCCGTAAAAAATTGGGGCCGTTTTTGGTCTAGCTTTTAAGACTTCTCGCGCGGTATACTGCTGCAGCTTTTGTTTTCTTTCTTATTTTACGACATTTTCGTGGGTGGTCCGCCCAGAGGATGGCGTCGCGTCTGTACACCTCTGCGTGGGACGACCACGGAGGCTTGTCTGTGTCGGCGACGAGCGGACCTCGACTCTCCTGGACCAATGCCGTAGAGAAGAGAAGGCTTGCGAATGACGTCATAGGTAGTAGGTACCCGAATGCCCCAAGCGGCAAACACTCTATGCTCGAGGAAAAGTGTGCCGTAATGTGACAGACGCGTGTGTCTGATGTCGCACCGGGCTAGCGTCGTGCTCGTTCTGAGACGCTACAAGACGCGCACCATGGCAACGACGCTGACCCGAGCTACTCGCGGCGCTGCGCACATCTGTTAGTCATGGCGTATGGGGGGAAAAGGGCGCAGCTAGGCCTTGTCTTCTAGGTGGTACATAGCCTGGACCCCTGCGGCACTTTGTACACATGGCGGATTCTAAGGGTCTCTTTAGCGGCATCGTTTTTTTCACGATTTACGACGTGCGTGATAGTTTACGTGTGGAAGGATTGGCATGTCCAGCCAAATAAAGGGTAGGCCCTTGTCTCAAAAGTAGCCATTGGGTGAGAATGTGTTTGACGATACGAATATCGACTTTGTGTGTCGTCGATCTGCGTAAATAATTCGAAAATTGATAAAAAAAAAAAAAAACTTAATTCAAAAAGCACCAATATTGAATTGAAAAGTTCCACGGTCGCCTCGACCACGTAACTTTTCAATTCAATATAATGTCGGCCGTGGAATAAACACGCCCGGCCGAAACCGACAAAACTTTAATGGGTGAAATTTGCTGTTGACAGACAGCCTATTTGTAGGAGTTCGCCATTCCACCTGACGGACACGAAAGATGTACGTGCACAGACCGAGACAGTGTTTCTTACGTCGCCAATGCAATTAAATAAATATTTTGTGTCTATTTTAGTCGTTCTGCATAACCATCGATGCTGAAGGAAACAGGTGCCGGAGTTGTTCGCGTATCAATCTTTTTTCCTTTTGTTTTTTCTTAAAGTGTAGCGTAGATTCTGATGCCTTGATCCGGATGATTCAGGACCGACCTTTCGTACGGGACGTGAAATATCCTAATTATCGAAAGGAAGTTAGGACAAAATATATTTTTTTGTCATGTGTCTATTAGATATAGTAAGAAATAAACGACTTTCAAGTGAATCAAGAGCGCCTTTGTAAGCGTCGTTGAAAAGGCTCGCATTGCTTCATTTTAAAGCACGAGAAAAATCAATAGAAAGATAAAAAAATTACAATATACGTATGGTTACAAGTGAACTGGTGGAGGTTAAATATGTCAAAAATTTCCGGTCACTAGGCTTACAAAAGGAACGACGAAAACGTATATACCTCTATGCATTTCTGTCGATCTTTGATCTGCCTCTCACCATATCTACAGACTTGTTCTGCATTAGAGACGGCTACCATTTTTATTATCGAATGCTAGCCGGGATGGAGCCAAATACGAGATTCTAGACTCACCCCCATTCGCAGCACTCATTAACAGGCAGGAAGAAAGTGCGGCTCCGCGTGCTTCCCAGAGATACCGTCGCGTGCACTCTATCCATGCTTGCACTATGCATGGAGCCAGGAACGCGTCTCTGACGGGTGTGCTTACCGCGCCCCTAAAAAGTGGTCCCTCGATTTCCGCCTGATGACGTCATAGAAGTGTCACGCTGTCGCCGATCGAGATCCTGGCGGCGTCCCAATAGCCTAAGTGGATGTGGCAGACGCCTGTTCTGCTGCAGGTCGCTCTCCAGCTTGACAGACCATGGAAGCTTCGGCAGCCAGAAGTCGGGACGTCGGGACGACAGGGACACTAACGTTCGCTCGTACTTTTCGCCAGTATTTTTACGCCCAACCGCCAGGATCGCGACCTCCGACAGCACGACACTCCGGCTTCTGTGACGTCATTTGTTGCCACATCCGGACCAATTTTGATGTATGGGCGGGATAGGACGATAAACGCACCAGTCGGGAGACGCGCTCCAGGCACCCTACTTGCACGTATACCGGTCACATGGCAGAAGACGCGATGCACCTAACTTCGTACCGCAGCAAGCACGGACGTGCAGCACGCGCGTGAAGGTATTGGCAGACTTGAAACCTCGCGTGCTTGCTCACGCGAGCACAGAGACATGACGGTGGCTTTGTATACAAATATAGACCTTTGCAAAAAAATTGGGTTGTTTGTAATGTTTATACAGCTTAGAAAAAGGGCTCTTGGCCGGTTTCATTTTCAGTCTTCGCGCGTATGGCGCCTGATTTGCTCGTTTTCCGAAGCGACGTAGTACATACGCGTGCTGGGCTGAGGAGATCGCACGATGGGCTGAGAACTTGCAAACATTGGAAAGGTGGATATACCGGGTGTTTTTGAGAAAAAAGAGAAGCGCGTTTTTCGGGCCCCGTAGTTCAACTATACGCATCACAGAAAGCTGAAGTTTTGTGAGGTTGTGACGGGTGGAGCAGAACTTGAAAGTTTGAGAACGTAACGTTACCTGAATGAAAAGATTAATAAAAAAACACAAATTTCTCTATGAGCCGACATCCACTTAAGCCTAATATCTAAAAAAAAAAAAAAAAAAAACATTGTGGGTGCTTTATTTATGCCAGTGGAAGAAAAAGAAATTGTTAGCAAGGAAACTTTTTTTTTTTTTGTTATTGCTGCCAGTTAAGTTTTTCTTTTTTTTTACAAGTATAAAATCTAAAGGCACTTAAATGTCTGTGACTTGGCCATTATGTAGGTTCCGTCATGTTTTGAGCACATAGCCCGTTTTGGACGTATAAACGTTTGCACTTTAGAGCTACAGTGATTACAACATTTAAGGTACGTTTATACTCCAACGTAACGTCGACGGGCGCGGCGTAGCGCACCGCGCGCAGATACTGATTGGTCGCAAATATTGAGTTCCTGGTTCTCGGCGAATAAAAGGCGCGCGTTCTGCGCTACGCTGCGTTCACTGCGCTCAACGTTGGAGTATAAACAGCCCTTTAGAATTCCTCATAAAACGATAGGCATGAAAGTAAAACAGCGGCTTCATCATCAAGGAAATGACTTAGGAACCATGCATAATTACAAATCGGCCGTTCTAGCGCTGCCATGTGCGCACACATAGTTCGACTTTGTGCTGCAGGTGAGTAAGGATTGCTCAGGAACTTTATTTTGTCATCGTCATCGTGAGCCCTTAATCATGTTTCGTAGCTCTTATCAAACATAAATATAAAACCTCTTCGCGCACAGGGCGGAATCGTTCCGCTAGAGCAGTGGTTCTCAGCCATCGATGTTTCGCAGACCCCTTTGGGATCGGCGGAGATGATGGAGGACCCCGTTCGTTCTGAAGGGAGGGGAAAAGTATAGGTTAAATATAATAATGATTTAATAAATGGATTTAACTAAGGGCCAGTGTGAAGTAGACTTCTCTTTTTGACGTACACACTAGAAAACTCGCCCGAAAACTGAAACATTTCTTCTCGATATGAAAAAAAGACAACTTTTATTGTCAGGCTTTACTGATGATGCAGGGCTTCGTGGACCCCTAGAATGCCTTCGCGAACCACAAATGTTCCGCAGACCCCCATTTGAGAACCACTGCGCTAGAGGAAGGTATGTTCGATCTCAACAGCAATTTACAAATGAGAGTAGCATAGCTGTTATTTTCTAAGCCACACCGCATATCCTGACCGAATATTGCGTTGAGGCTAAATATACTCAAGTCAATATGACAAATGTTGATCTGTACTTCTTTTAACAATCTCACACGCGCCAGACCTCTTTGTTTGCGTAAATAACGCTTTTCGCGCTAATTTTTTTACTAATTACAATAAAAAACAACCCCTCGTATTTTTTCGTCAAACTTAACAAACTTCCAATCATAAGACAAAAAGGAAAGAAAACTCCATATGTGCGTCGTCCCTTTTTTATTCCTCGTCTCGGGTTTTCAAGATGTCGATTCCTTTCTCCTTTTGTAAATCGGGGCCTCGTCAAATACTACACGGATTCTCGTGTCAGCAAGGAACCAGCGGCGGTTCAAGATCCCGCTGGGGACACGCAAGAAGACGAAACGTACGAGAGGACCCATTACTTCCTCTCCGGAAGCCGGGAGATAAGCGCGTCTTGAATGAGACCGCGAACTAGCCTTCCAGGCGGGAGGAGAATTGTCCCGAAGAACCACGACACAAAGCCCCAACCGCTGACAAAACCAAAAATTTGGGGCGATAAAAAAATAAAAAAAGCAAAGTTAAAGGAAAATCGGTTTCCCTCTCGGCTTTGCGGCTACATCCCCTTAAACTAACAGTGAGGGCCAAGAATGGGATGTGCTCTTCCCCACCAAACCCAAATAACCGGGAAAACGTTTTTGAATTGGTCCTTTCGCGAACAGATCGCGTCTCTCTCAACACATCCACGGCTCATTGCCCGGCTTTGTGACCGGCAGAGAGATGTCATAAGCCTCCTTTCGCGGAGGAGACCTGTGTCTGACTGACTCAGCTTTCTCAGCCCCCCACCGACTATATTTTTTTTTTCTTTTGCTCCATTTTATATGAAATTGTTTAGGGTGCTGGGAAATCAAAGTTGGATTCTTCCATTTGGAATCCGAAGAGACAGACCGCTCGCTGGGAGTTTGGTTGAAGGTTACTGAACCACGAAACGTGGTCAGCGACGGAACCCCGTTTTTTTCTTTTCTGTCCCTTTCTTTTTTTTCTTTCGAGATAAAGGGGGGGGGGGGGGGGGGGGGATGTGTGGAAATTGCAGAACTTGTTCCTGTTCGCTCATCTCGATCAAACCGTACTTGACGTATTCCCAAGTTCTGTTGGGGCACCGCAGAAAACGAACCCATCATTTGGGCATGCGAGAATAGTACCAGAGCAGGTATTGAACGCCTATCACACAGACAGGCAGCGATCTTCGACTCGACCTCAAGAGAATAGGAGTTACGCGCAATGGATTATTCGGGCCCTACGTCGGGTGACAAGTCTGGAGTCCGCGAAAATCAATGAGTGATGTGAGGAATCAAGCTTTTTGAGGAAAGAAAAAAAAGGAGTTAGAAAAAAAATTAATTGGCAATAAAACTGAGAAGTCTGATTTGATTGCCTTTTGATAGTCATAAGTTTCTTGCGAGTGCTTACCACAGGCATCGGAGCAGCAGGGATGGCGGTCGTAAGCGGCTTAAAAGCTGGTTGTGTCTGTCGCAACCCGCTCGAACGCAAACGTATGAATTAGTCTTAAAGGGGTTGGGTGAGCGACTCCAGTTGCGTCGGAGTCGGTCGTAGTAGGTCGCGAGTGTGATAACCAGCCTTTAGCCTGGTACACCGTACACGTCTAAACAATGGTTCACACACTTGAGTGCGACTACGACCGAGAGCGCGACAACCGGTTTGCAAGCCGCTTGTGACTGCTTATAACCAGCTGCCCAGCAGCGCAGCTCGTCATAAGCAGTCACAAGAGGCTTGAGCGCCGTTCACACATATGCGAAAGGCCCGTTCACACTCTTGCGACCGAGAAAGACCGAGAGAGACCAGACCGGTTTTTAAGCCTCTTGCGATGTCTCAGGACCAGCCCCGCTGCAGCGCATCGGGTACTAAGACGTCGCAAGAGGCTCAAAAACCGGTCTGGTCTCTCTCGGTCTTATTCGGTTTCATATGTGTGAACGGCGCTTTAAAGGCTGGTTCCCACTTCTGCGGTCGGCATCCGTCGGAACCGGTTTTTGAGCCGCTTGTGACTTCTTACGACGGGTCGCGCTCCTCCTGCACCACCGTTTGAGCGCAGGGGTGGGGAATTACCTACATCAAAAGCGACCAGGTGGCAAAATGGCGAGTTTCACCACCGGATCGCTTTCTCAAAAAGAGCTTGCACACGAAAGCATCCTCAACAGGCCATGCTGCGGGGCGCAATCCGAAGAAAAAACCTATCGCAACTTCGTCGACGTCCTAGAAAGCGAAAGAAGGCGCCTCCAGCGTTTCAGCGAGCGGATCATCTCGTCTGGGCGAGTGGCTCTCGCGGGTTGCCCCGCGGGCATCGGCGTCCTTCCGAGACCCCGGGGATGGTAGCCGCCGAGCGACGGTCGAGCCCCCGGCGGGGCAAAGCGGGTTCCTCCGAAGGCTGCTTGCTGCACATGCCTCCGCCGAGCCAGCGAAGGGTCCTCGCTGCGAGATGCGAAGTCCGGATAACGAAGGCCGGCCCTGGCAATGACGGATGTGTCTCCAACTAAAAAAAAAAAATTATAAAAAAATGGAACGCGCTGAAAAAGCAATGGAAAGGCTTCTCCGTAGTGCGCCTCGGTCCGTGCCAAACCGATCGGACTGTTCGATAAAATAAAAAAAGGGCCCGATGCTGCTAGCTGTACGCGCGGGAGCACTCGCTCTCTCTACGTGAGAAGACAACACGACGGCGGGATTTGAGTGTCGGCCAGATCTGCTGTCGTCAGCGGCGCTGGTCGGCGTCGGAGTATCCGCGGGGCGCGTTGCGCGATCGCAGATCGCCGCGCTCGCTGAGAACGGTTCAAGGTTGGTCGCCACTTCTCTGCGGGGATAGGTGTAGGCTAACGCGGCCTCGATTTGCGTCACCGAGTAGGTCCTGGAGGCACATAGCAATCTGTACTCGCTTCGCTCGAGATGCAAGAAAGCATCTTGACACAACTGATGCCTCTGGTTTGCGCGCAGCTCGTGGTATTTTGTCCTTGCAGATTTGTTTACCTCCCTTTTCTTCATGGTAATTAGTCCCAGATGTCAGTTCAGATTCCATATTCTGCTTCCTTTGATGTATTAAAGAAACGCGGTTCATTAACGAGAGTACATTTTTGACCAAACATTAAGCGTGAAAAGGAAAGTTTTATCCTGTTTTTGATGTAGTAGTCGCCCATCGTAATGCTATTCACAGCTTTCAGCAATATGGTGGTAGCGCGGTGTGAGAATCGCTCTCACTGACTCATGGAGGATTGGCTTCAGAATGAAGGTGCATGCTTACATCTTCCTGACGTTGAAGTACGAGGTAGAGCTATTATATCGTTCGTATTTCACAAAATTAAAATTACGCGTCGCAGCCCCGTTTTGTACTGCTGTTTTACGACAAATATCCAGATGACAGCCATTATTCTCGGAACTAGTGCGTTCCCTATAGGCTCTTGGCCGTGGAAGTTGCGAGTAGTCTCCTGTAAAGAACGGCAGGGCACGTAGCGACAGGACAAGCAGCCCCGTATCAAGAGATTGGAAGGTTGGCTGATGCAACTTTAGACGTCCGACCTGTATTCAGGTCTCCCAGTGTTATCTGTACTTAATACACCAGTTAACCTTTTGTGTCAATAAGATTGTGAGCGTGAAAAATGTTTATTTGAAGGTTATCATGCTTACTGGAATGACACAACTACAGTCGGAGGAAACAGTGGTTTGAAAGATTATAGATGACCTTTTATAGTGTGCATGTTACAAGACGCCCGAGGCGCTTTATTAGGACTAACTGCGAAAACAAATAGGCTTATGAGGAGATTTTTTAAAGAAAAATGCTGTGTATATTTTTTCTGCTTCGGTATAGCGATCTTGGTGCCTACATCTTCGCTCGTTGACTTTCATTTCATTTCATTTCATTTATTTTTCCCTCAGGGCCCGAGGGCATTACAGAGGGGAGTGGGTTACATAATATAAAGTAAATCTAAGATATGCACATGAAACAGAACAAGAAAAATAACAATAGGTTAGTCAAATTCTGGAATATAAATATTGGCAATACAGTTTTTAAACGCCACACCATCGGAAATCGATACCGCAGAGGCTGGAAGGTGGTTCCAGTCAAGAGTGGTGCGAGGTATGGACGAACTATGAAAAGATGTAGTTTTACACGAGGGTACGTCCATTTTATGTTGATGATCGATCGATTACATCGAGATGTAAGGTGCAGGCGTTAGTAACCTTTCACGTAGGAAAGGGTTATGATGGTATAGCTTGTGATACAGGCATAAGCGAAAAATTTTTCTGCGCAAAGCAAGCGTTGGCAGTTTTAGGCCCAATTTCATTGATGTTACGCTAGCGATGCGGTGATAATTAGTGAGGATGTAGCGAGCAGAACGGTTTTGGACCGCTTCAACTGCAAGGGTTAGTACGTCAGTACCGGGGTCCCAGATGGAGGAGGCATAATCCAGTTTTGAGCGAACGAGTGTTGCTTGTTTTGCTTCGGGTGCGGTTTACAATTCTTGCTGGCTAACCTTATCATGGTTATTTTGGAACAACTCTATTACCAACGTTACGAATAGAATAAATAGTGAGAGAAAAAAAAAAGGGGGGGGGGGAAGGGAGTAGACAGAAGAAAATGAGGGCGGAATAATCGTTATTTGTTCTAAGTGAGCCCGTACCTCGCTCCTCGTTTTCTCGGCGCTGTACCAGCGACCTCTCGCCTCTCGAAATCGGCCTCCCTGGTCAGATAGATGCACGCGGCGGGAAACCCAAACAACCTCGAACCGAAACGGCCATTTCCTAATTACACTGCACACTCTCCGAGTCGTGGGCATCACGAGGAGCCGGCCGCCATTTATCAGCCGCCCAGCAAAGAAGCAACCGTAAGTAACACAGGGAACGGCGCTGCCACGGACGAACGCAGCAGAAACAACACAGGCGTCTACACATATATAGACGCCCCATGCGCGCGCGAGTAGCAGAGAAGACCAGTGTGTTTCCGTCCTTAAATTAAGTTGTTGTAATGGCTTTTTTTCTTTTCCCCTCTCGACTTCGTGGCGGCGGCAAGCAGAGCTGTTCCTAGCGTGACCTTGCTTGCTTGCTAGTTTGATTGCTTGTTTTCCTACTCGCTGCAGCTATATAGCTTGTTCTGCCAGCACACGCCAAGGAGTCGCATGAGCTGCCGAGCGGCCCGCGCGTCTTGCGCTCTTTCGAATTCGTCGCAGAGTTGTAACAAACGGACCGTGCGTCCGCCGGCCCGCCCCCGCGTTTCTTCTCTAGTGGACGACGGACCGAAAAGAACGAAGCGCGGGCATTCTGGATGGACACGGCTCTATGACCTCTGTTTCGCAGTCCTAACGAGCGACTACGCGAGTTATAGTCACTTAAGGGGGGGGGGGGGGGGGGGGGGGCGATTCTTTGAGAAACCCAAACTATCGACGCATTTTCACAGTATCTTAGTTTTCCCGGTGTGCTATTTCTTATGTCTAAATTCAAAATAGCCATTGAGGAAACGGCAAATGAAGGTTGTGCCAAAACCAACATGCACATTTTCCACCGCTCTTCAATGGTGCGACGTTACGTGTCGTATAATTTGCGAGCCGAAAGTACAATTTGCAAGCCGAGCAGGTAGTCTTTTATAAAACACAATGTTTGGCTTTTTTTTTTTTTCGTTTTGCTTGCATGAGTTTGACCAGCATCCATTTGACACCATCAAGCTATTTTAAAGTCGCCAGCGGGAACAAGATGTACTGCCCCCGTATTACAGCATCTGACGTCACGTTTTCAGCGTTGTCAGTACAGCCTTTCAAGCTTAAAATAACTTCGCGAACAAAAACAATCAATTATTGTGACTTGTAACTTGAATTACCAGTTCAGACGCGCCTATAGGGAGATATTCAATGGCTGCCATATTTGAAGGCGCTGTTTAGAGCGCATGCTCAGAACGAGCTCACATTAATAGGCTCCCAAGACCGGCAATTTTGATGGTGTGGAATCCACGTTGCAAAAGAACTGCGGAAGCTCGCCATCTGCACGCTCTCAGCAGTCGCGCACAGAGCTATGGCCGCCAGTGAACTCTTTTTTAATGCGCCGAGTCAATCTCGAGGCAAAGCAGTAACTATATCAAAACTTCGCAGGAGCTCTCCTCTTAGAAACGACGGGGCGAGGCGAGTACCAAGTATTTTAGTATCACTCCGCAGTCAATCAGATTGTGGCATTAGCAACGGAGGACGCTGACGAACCAATGAGAAAGCAAGAAACATGAACGAAATTAGTCAAACCCCGTGTTTCTTCAGCTAACATTGGCTTGGCAGAGCGCAAGTTCGTCTGCTTCTTTTTGCAGGGGTTGTGGTGACGTCAGATCTCCGAGATCCCATTGGCTCTGATTGAAGGATAGTGAGTAGACCTCAATGCAGCTTGCCTTGAGGTCTACCCACAATCATTTTGATGAGAGCCAATCGAAGCTTGGCGTTCTGACGTCACCACAACCCCTGCCAAAAGAAGCAGACGAATTTACGCTTCGCATAAGCTGTGACCTTTTGGTTCAGGCAAAACAGGTCTTGAACGGTTTCGAAGTTCTCCATTCGTTGAGAATTCGCTATGCAACAGGCGCCGCGTGAACGAGTGCTGCATAGAGCCAGGATTCTTATCGGGAACATTGTTTAGAATCATCACTGCGGTTGGGAGCTTTGATCGTTATATCCGCATGCAGTGAAACATAATGAACCGACCGTGCGATTGAGCAGCGCAGAAAAGAGAGCTAACTGATTTGCGCTAGATCCTGCTGGAAACCTGAATATTTGTTTTCCAATGTATATTCCATGGTGACTGTGATTATTGGGGAATCAGAGCGGTGATCAGTGCGTAATGTAACCATCTATCTCTAGCGCTACATTTGTCCCCTGCCACGTGTCAAACAAGTGTTACTTACTTGAAATGCAGTTCTCACGGGGAAACTTGGGACAAGCTTTGAACAGAAAGCATTACATCAGCAGGGTTTTTTAGCGTGTGCATGAATCTCAACGCATTTTACCCTCCTCATTAAACTTGGAGTCCTGCCTTCGCGCATATCATTCAACCCGCCTCAACTAAAAAAAAAAAAAAAAAACTGTTTCTTGGAATCAAGGAACTTCGCTTTGCTATATCGTCTCTTTTCCTGCGGCCACTCGCCTTATCCACACCCTCCCGCACGAAAATAAAGCTTGCCTCGTAAGAAATAATATAAGGCAATAATTTGTTTAAAAGGAGCATGGGGAGAATAGAAGTTTGATTGCCCACTGAGAGCTTTATGCAACTGTCAAAGTTACTCGCAAAAAAAAATGCAGATTTTCATGATTCAAGAGATTCCATAATCGAAACGACTGCGAACACAAGAAAATTAGCACCAAAGTGTTCACACACTTTGTTCTCACATCAAAGCAGACCCAGAAGATTAAGTGCTTTCTGAAACTCTTAGTTTCTTCTTAGTATATTAATTCTTGAGCGCTCGTACGAAAAGTCGGTTATCTCTGTATTGTCAAGTTCGGCGTCAGTACATGTGGCATTAAATTATGCAAGTCATGGTTTCAGAAGTATGTACAAACCAGTGGCGTACACAGCAGGGGGGGGGGGGGGGGGGGGGAGTCGGCGAGGTTACTGACTCTCGGGTTTATCAATATCAAACTTCGTGGAGAAGTTGTAAAAAAAAAAGGCAATAAAAAAGGAAGGGAATGCAATATGGGCCACTTATGACAGAGTAAAAATAATTTTAAAAAATGTGTGGTTTTAACATCTTTTATCTAATACGACTGGAAAATATTCAATTACCGAATATCTTTCTTTACTTCTACTTTTATTGTTTCGCGAGTGCCCCATGTCCCTCTCGCGGAGCCGCCAGGGCCGGTTTGTCGTCGCCACGGAGCGGCCCCCGTGTCCCCTGTCTTCATTGTTCCTCGAGGACCCCCACTCTGGGTGGGTACCATGCGATGTGCCTCGCTCGAGCGCAGCCGGGCCCCTCGATGTTTTGTAGCCTTTTTTTTATTTTGAGAAGAAGCGTCGGTACTGCTCTTGCACCCTGGCGGGGGGTTTTTCCTTGAAGCGGTGTCCGGCTGGCGGTCGACAGTTAAGGTGAAGGTTTTTAGGAGTTTTCGGGGGTCTATTCACGTGTCCTTTCTTAATTGGATTTTGTATTGTATGTGTTTGTTTTGTACCGCGTGGCTCCCATTGGTCTAAACAGAGCGATATCTGAGTGGCTCCTCGGATGGCGGGAAAAGTCTTAGAAAAGTGAATATAGGCGCCTAAAGGCGCGTGATTTGCGGTTCAAGGTTCGAGTACGGAAGTTGTCATCGGCAGTTTGAGAACCGCGCGAGATAGGGGCGCGAGTGTGCGACCCAAATGCAATATGTAACTGTGAAAACCATTTTACGATCGTCCCTTTGTTGCGTTGTGTGACTTCCTTGACCTTTTTTTTTTTTTGTGAGCGGACTTCGGAAATTTTAGAAGTCGACACCAACGAACAAATCACGTGAGATTTTTGTTGGTTAGATCAAGTTAAGATAGGGAGTACTTTATGGTGGAGCAGCTTCCCAGTGCTTATCGTCTATCCATCAAGATGTTCCGCGTTTCTACTTATGCATCATCGTTTTATCAGCCCCGATGACTGGAGGCTTTGTGCATTGGGGTCGTGCTTCATAAAGTATTTGTTTTTATGATTCTTGTTTTCTGCTTACTCTGGTGCCTTCTTTTGACGTGACTTGTAAATAAAACAAGTAAAATGTAAATGCCTTCCTGGTGGGGAATTTCCGGGGCATCATTTTTATGTATCATAATCATCCCAAAACCAATAGGACAACTTTGTTTTAATTACTTAATAGAATAATGCATAGTTATTAGAAAAAAAATGAACATGCTTTTATTTTCTCTTGGACTTTCTTTTTATCTTGCCCCCTTTACTCTCGTTGGTCCGGCCCCCCGCGAAATGAAATCATGCGCACGCCACTGGTACACACCAACTGGATATTCTGAACCGAGGGTCTCCAAACTTTTAGGTGTTTGTCGCAGTCTCGAGAACCTGGAGGAAATAATTGTAATACACAAAAAAAGAAAGAAACTAATTAAATAAACCTATTTAAGCAGTTAAGCACAAAAAATAAATGTTCGAATAAGTATCGAAGGAAAAAAAACACCTAAGATGGATGAATATATATACTTCAACTTTAAATTGAATATATAGCCAGTCATGACATTCCACGACAGTTGTGGCCAAGAAAACTCCCCAGGCATAAATCAAAGCGGGTGAGAATTTAGCACATTCGCTATATGCGAAAGATTGAGGAGAATGATGAAATTAATGCTGACACTAATGACAATGCACACGATAATGCAAAGGAATTTTAACATGGATTTACACAAATGAAGCAGGGGAACAAGAATGGTGAGGCTGGTGATAACAATGTTCAATTAATATTATGGCGAGAAAACCCGCGTTAGGATGCAGTTTCTCTAGTTCTTTCTTGTATCTTCGTTTGCGCATTTTGAACAGCGTCAAGGCCCCAATTCTTTAGGCGCACTTTTGGCGCCATTAGCAGAGCCAGTCTGTCGGAAGCTGTCCGCGGGTTTGGTTTCATTGGAAGGACCGCTGCCAGCCTCAGACCGATCAGAACACTTCCAGTGGCCGGGGTATGGAGACTCCTGTCCTAAACAAGCCACATTGCTCACAGTAGATAAGAGCACTGCGTATTCGTACACATTGACCCAGCTTTTCGAAGACGTAATGGGACAAACGTGAGTGGGTGTATGTATAACACCATTAAAGAAACAATCCGTCAGAATACACTCAATAGATCGATGTGGTCTCCCGTTAGGCGTCAACAACAGGCTGACCTTAACCTCGAACGGGACACAAGGGGCGACGAAACAAGAGAGAGAGAGCGTTCACTGCTCAGTGCTGCACAGTCGTCGTTGTCCGTCCCGCGCGCCGGATCCGGCGGTCTGTGCGCTGCCTTCCCCCTTTCCACAACTTGAATGGAAAGCGGCGAGATGGCGTGGCCAGATATTCCGCGTATATCCAGAAGGGAGAGTCTCGCTTACGTATTCATGTATACAAATTTAATTCACCGGGCCTTATGAATTAGCCTTGAATAACGCGTGCGGCGGCGGCGGCAGCGGAGAGAGCGGGTCGACCGACGTCGCGTCATGAAAGCGAAAGTGCCGCTACTATCTCCGGAGACGACTCGCTGGTGTAGTATACTCTACGCGTATGTATGTATGTATGTATATATGCGATCGCTTCCGCACCGCTGATAACCGCGACCGTTGTTTCGACGGGGAAGCCGCGTAAAAAAATGCGCCGAGAGGGGGGTCTTCGACCGCCTTAATGCCCTCTGCCTTCTTTCCACCGACGTGTGATGATGCCAGAATAGACGACGAAGTTTTTATCTTCATTTTTTTCCCTTGATTTGATTTGTATAAGCAGAATGTCTCTGGGGCATCGGGTCATCGGCTGTCGCTCTATGTTAAGTTTGTTAGGCTCCCGGAACACGTTTTCTGTATGCGTTTGTAGGGAGAAGCGGAGTACGTCTTTTGAACTAAGAGTAAGGAATGATTAATTATTTCGAATGGCGCGCAGAATTGTATTACAGTTTTTGGGTCGGCTGCGAGATCGCAAAGATTGTAGCTATTATATTATGTCTGATTCTGGCCGCCGCTGAAATAAAGCGCAGCTATCATCTGCTGCTCTGCTGGGCACGTACGTTGTGGACGGGTGGAAAGAAACAGGCGGTGTCTGAGAGCCACGCTGTCTAAACGTTTAGCCCTAAAGGCCCGTTCACACTCTTGCGACCGAGTAAGACCGAGAGAGACCAGACCGGTTTTTAAGCCTCTTGCGATCTCTTAGGGCCAGCTCCGCTGCAGCGCATCCGGTCCTAAGAGATCGCAAGAGGCTTAAAAACCGGTCTGGTCTCTCTCGGTCTTACTCGGTCGCAAGAGTGTGAATGGCACTTAAGAAGGAAGTTAGGTACACCTTTGTTCAAAACAATATTTCTGCCATGAATGTTTCGGATGGTGTCTCATATTACACTAATCATAATTTATACTTTTGTTTTCAAAAGTTTAATATATATTATTCAAAACTTGATGATGTATTCCTGGATTGGCAATCGTCGCATGAGAAAAAGTATAATTTCATTTGCTCATAATACACTAGTGACTGTAAGTTACCTTTGAATAAGGAGCCGATTACCCTTATACACCTACTGCGGTTGCCGTTGCGAATGACCGATACATCATACTTGTCGAGGTAGACAACCGAAAAGTTCACGGTAATGGTTTACTGTACGCGCGAAAAACGATCCAGGTATACCGTGAGTTGCTTTCGTTCAGCTCGGGGAGTCCATTTCCCTACCCTTTGATCGAAAGATATTGATGCGTATCAAACAGCAACAACAAAAAGCGGATAAGGTGGCTTTGTTTCGTTGTACGATGGCCTTCAAAAATCAAACGCGAGTCATCAAAACCGATTCCCTTGTTCTTTCCACCCATGAAACGAAGCGTGCAGGATGCATCGTGCACGCCACACAACCGTGCCGTTACGAAGGACCACGCCGCACGTTCCTGCAGCATAAAGTAGTGGCAAGGTCGTCTTCGAGATCAGCCTCCCGTACAACACACGCACAAAAAAAGAATATCAGCAACGCTGTCTACACGTAAGAGTGACAGCTGTCTACCGGAGGAGCGTGTACCATGCGAGAACTACCCCGCACGTTCTGCGGCAGGCAGCCCGCCCGCCCTCGGCGCAGGCGCTGTAATGACGTGCTGACGTCGACCGCCTAGTCGCACGTAGAAGGCCGTACCGTCTTCTGTCCGTCCACCCTTTCGCGGGTCTCGCCGTCAATCCGAGCTCTTCCTTCTTGCCCAGCCCCGGCCGTATCCTCACACTGGTTCCGAGCGTCTGTCGGCATGAGCTTGAGCAAATTACCGCCCAAGAAGCCGCATATTCCTTCTTCGTGTACCGTATGCACAACGATGTGGAGGCCGACTGCGCGGCACGGTGTGGGAATTATCTGTTTGGGAAGGACGACCGGCATGGGTGAGGTCGGCCTTCGGGTCCGTGTTGTATAGGCGTGTTGATGTTTCGCGAGCGCCGCACGCTGCTTGGGAACGTTTTGATATGACGAAGAAGACGAAATGCGGTGATGTGAGAGAGGGGGCGAGTTTGATTGAGGTGCAGCTCAGAAAACTGTATCGCGGGGGCGTGCGTGTCAGGGTTGGCTGCTCTCCCATGACCTCCCCTCGAGCGAAGGCTCGTGGTTATTTAGATGTTGCGCCTACGTAAATGGCTTTAACTCGTCACGTCTTCCCGCTTTTTGTTTTTCTTCTTGCTGTTCCTTATGGTGGCCAGATGATGGCTCCGATCGAAAGTTTGGAACAAGCTTTTCAAGAATTAGTGTACGAGGCAAAATTTAGAAGTCGGATTACCTGGGGTAATTGAAGAATTCGTTGTATTACTTGACTTCCTATTTTTAAACATCAAACAAGTGTTACGAATACAAGTAAAAAGCTTCCAGTGACAGCTTTCAGTTACGGGGCGTCGACTCCCACGTACCTACGTCCCCGGGAATCATTACAGCAATGCGAGTTCATTAATTATATTAAATCGATCACAGTGCACCGCGTACTACATTGGTTGCACCTTTATACGATAACAACTGTCACTATATGCTGTCATTATTTTGGTAATCCTACAAGAAAACACCCTGAGAAGAACAGTAACCATAGCGAGAAGTAAGTCTTCAAAGAGCAATTTCGCTCAACGTCGGCGGATAGCGGCCGGTCCTTCTCAGCTTTTCTTTCAAAGTAAAGCAAGAAACCAACCACATGGAAACCACAACTGTCTCGTGGCTGTCTTATCTCCAAGAACCACGACTTCGACAGTAAAAAAGAAACGCTACTACACTAAAGAAACAAAAACGCTCAGCGTGTGGGGTTTTTCCTCCGAACCTCGAAGCGAAGGAAGCAATCACTTTGCGACGGCCGACGGGCAGCACACCGGGCGCACTGGTGGTTGGTTCTTGCAGCACAGCGATCGTCCACGCCGCTCACTCCGGTGTCAGTCGGTCGGCTGTCTACAGCGAGCCTGGGGCCCCCCCTCCGTCGAGGCCCGGTTCCCTCGAGCGCTCGCGCGTCTGCGGGAATGGCCAGGGGCTCGAGTCTCGGGTCGTGGACGGACCTCGGCGGGACGCAAGTCACGCCCGGCTCCCCGCGACGTGTGCCGGGGGTGCTAAAGCGGCCGGCGCCACGGCCGCTTTCGCCGGTCGCCGATGGGCACAAGTGCTCGGGCAGCGAGCGAGCAGCCAGCGCGAGGCCCTCGAAACAGAAAGAAGACGGGGGTGCCGTCCGCCGGAGAGTGAGCGCTGCGGAAAACGACCCCGAGCGCGGCAAAACGGCAGCAAGACGGCAGAGCGAGAAAGGAGGAGGCGGACAATAGGGAACACCGGTCACGATTTCAATTAGTACTTTCCATCTTGCAAGTGCCATTGGATCTCTATGGAAGCCCGGGCTGGAGAGCTGGGAGAGAGGGGCGACTCACCGTCCAGATATATATCTATTTTCGCGTATGTACGTTTGTGTTTGTGTACCGCGAGTTTGGTGTGTGTTTTGGTGGGGGGAGAAAAAAAAATAGATTGGGGTTTGGTGTCTGGGTGGCAGGATCTTTGAACCGGAATGCCTGCCGCCCGCGTGTTTGTCGAGACGAGTGCTTCCACGCGTTTTCGGGATTGCCTCTTCTCTTTATTTTTATTTTTTTTTTCGCGGAGTTTGCTAGTGCGCGGTTGCAGAGAGCGCGTGGGCGTGCGTGCGCTCGCTGACAAATTGGCCGGGCTAATCGGTTATGAGTGGAGGAAGCCCCGGGTTGGCCCCATGCCGCCGCGTCGGAGGGAGGTGTGCGCGCATACGGCTGAGCGACTCTGCGGCTGCGGCCACTACGGAAACGTGATTCCGCAGTCCCGCTCCGGGATGCTCGCAATGGTTGTGGTCGGCGGATCCTCCCGCTGCGACCAAGCTGGCACTCCCCGCGCGCAGTCGCGTTTCTGACCTTGCGTGTTAAGAAGGATCACTGCCGCGTGATGGTTTCTTCTTGAAGGCCTCCGGGGCACACACGTAGCCGCCTGCAGTGCCGTGATTAACGTTGCTTTCGGGCCGTTCCTGGAACTTCAGGAGGAAGGGGAGAGTCCCCGAACGCTTGGGCACTCTCGGCACGCGCCGCCTTGACTCGTTTTTTTTCTTATTTTTTTTTGTTTTGTTTTTCTTTTTGTTTTGTCTTTTCGCTAGTGGTGTTACGAAATGTGTGGAGAATTAAATGTACTAGATTCCCGACTGAGTCGTTGTTGTTGTGAGCCCCTTTGGACGTTTCGGTGCGATTCTTTCTTGGGGGAACGTGTATGCATCCGAAGGACACGAAGGACTACAAACATCAATCATGATATGGCACGGAATAAAATATCAAACACACATGCTAGATCGTGCTGACAAAGACTGACGAGCACAGAATGTGGTGAGCGCAAACTACCACCGCGCCGAAATGGACGTTACGTGTCTTGAAGTGACATGACGTGGACACGTCGCGTCAATTTCCCCGACGAATTGATCGGGGAAGTGGACGTCACGCGACACGAGGTCACGTTACGTCCCATGACGGTCCCATGACACGGTCACGTGATGTCTATTTTACCGTTGAATTTAGCGGGGAATCTGACGTGACGGTTTCTCGTGACGGTTTTCTGACGGGGTTCGCCTGATGAAACAGATTCCCTGTTAAAATATAGAATGGAGAAGGGGATAATTGAGGTAAGGCAGGTAAAGGAATGCAAAATTAAGCACCTCACTCTCCACCCGCGTTAGCATTCAGACTTAATCCGATTGAGAATGAATGAACAGGGTAAGAACCAGTACAAAATTTGACCAAGAAAGTCAGAGTTTAAAGAAAATAAATGAAAAAAAAAATCCCAACTCAGATGGCGGGCATGTTTCGGCCTAACTTCCTTAGCTCTTGGTTCGTTGTAAGAATGAAGGAGGATGCAAGAGGGTGCGACGTGCACTCGAAAACGCCCCTGGAAATGGTTACGCCTGTTGGCCGCCAGAGGGACGCCTGTTGGGCGTCCCTCTGGCGGTCCTCTTGGACGGGACGTCTGGAACTGGCTTGTGGGGACACCCTTGACTTCCCCTCTGCGCCCACGCGGCCTTTTTTGGCGGAACTCATTCCAGTCTGAAATAATAGTCGGGGAGTCACCGGCCGTGTAAATTTGTTTTTGTCAGTGTTAGAACAGCGGGAGCCTGCTTAAAACGTAATTTGGTTATTTGGTCGCTTAGGAGCGCAACTTTCTTTCTCCCAGCGACGTGCATATACAGTGACACGAATCAGTTCCGTTCACGACTCGCGGAGTTGTCTGTATGTGGAAATTTCCTTGCCAATCGCGACGACCAACATGGTCTGTTAAGTTTTGTTACCGCCGTTCTTCGGGCAGATGTTGACATGAAAACATGAAATGCTTACTTCACTTATCTCGACGTGATCATGCTATAAGTTTAAAGTATGTCTCCGAGTTCACTTTCCTGCGGAACACAAACACAGACAACCACGGCGAACAAACGAAAGATCTTAATGACTGACAAAACTCAGAATACGCTTTAACAAAAAATGCGATCATGGCCAGAAACAATGAGCCTGAAGTTTCACTTGCTCCTTATTCCTGCGGCCGCGGCGCACATTTTTTTTTTTTTTTTTAAGATTTACAGTAATGTAGCGAACATCCACCCATTCAACAGTAAGCGCCCTCCGCTCAATTTGGTAACATTCATAAAATACTCAAACGGCACGCACATCCCCTACTTTTACGTTATTATCTCAAAATTTTGAACGTACGCTTGCTCCGGTTTTTACGATAATCGTATTCTGAGCTTGATCTTTCACTGGCATCTTTCTCTTGTCCGCCATGATCGGATGTCTTCGTGTTTTGTGGGAAAGTGAACCCATAGACGTCTTTAGAGTGTATGCCCATTTGATGATTTAGTGGAGAGTATAGTCTGAACCGACAACTCTGCCTTTTCGTACAGCTTAGGTTATTCGATGTTTGAATGTAAATAGATATTAAAAAGAGTTCGTTTTGACGCCGGAATATTCCAGGACAAATCAAACCAGCAAGTAAAAAATGAAGCCTCCGACGGCTTTTTTTTTTTTTTTTCAATCGCAGATAACCTGAATTTGCATTCCAATTTGCTTAAAACATGGCGAGCGAAACAATAACCAAGTTGTTTCTACCTGGATGCAATGACCGATTCTACTATGTCGAGAGAGGAAACAACACGATGCAAAAACGGAAACATTACGGACTCTAATGTAGCAAAAGTGCAGCCCTTCTTTGTAGACGGTCTATACATTGCAGTGTCGTGCCCAGTAAATAAGGACTACATGTTGTTTTGTTTTAATTCATCAAGACCGGTTAAGAAATAATGAATAGAGAGCGGGTAGTACGTACAAGGAATCTGAAGGTATTTAATTCAGTCTCAAGTCACGTCCTCGAAACAAACCCCTTTGGAAGTCTACAGAATGGGTGTCAACATTTCGCCAAGAGACGTGATTTTCTTCAGGGCCACGAAAAACGCCGTCGCTTAGCAACACGTTGGCTGACACTGCCGGGACCTCCACATGGTTTCTTCTACAAGTTCTCTCCCCCAGGTTTTGCTTGTCATTTCCTTTCGTTCGTCGAGAATGGTTGCATTACACGTAGGGTTTCGGATTTCGGCGCTAATAAATAGCACAATTCGGCATAATAAATCGGCGGCGTTTACTCTGCCAACATGGGTAATTGTCGCTATATCATTCTACACGTGTAGAACATGAACCGATAGAGAGAAAATAGTGCCCAGAAGAATTTTGTAGGCTCGCGTCGAAAAACCCCTATAACTACCATCACCAACACACCTATGTAATGCAGGAAAATTCGATAAGCGAGTGAACGTATTATTTAACTTCAATGTCGAGAGCAGCGAAGTCTAGGCGTTTCAGGGTAGCGTATAGGAGAGCAATAATAACACATTTTGTAACAAGCGCGTTCAGTAATTTGAGTCGAAGAAGCCAAACGTAATTGACGCGGGAGTACCAGGGCAGGCTGCCTGCGTCCCCTTCGCTGCAACGGCCAGCGCGGGAGGTGCCCGCTGGACGGACGCGACGGGGGGGGGGGGGGGGGGGGGGGGGGGGGGGGTTCCCGCCGCGTTCTTTGCGGCAACCTGATCTATCGTGCCCGCAAGGTGCCCCGGTCGTTACGAGATATATCGCCTGCGATCGGTTCATTAATTAATGCCTTGGAACCCCCCATGGCTGCGCCATAGTCCTCGGCCGTGGTCGTCGCTCTGTACACGGTCCGTTTCGGGACGCGTTATTAATCGATTGTTGCCCCGGGGCCCGCGGTCGTTGGTACGGCCAGCTTCCTTCTTACTGTTCTCGCCGCTGTGTTGGTCGCTGCTGCGTTGTCTTGTACGGCAACAGCCAGGGAATGCGGTGCACAGTGTTACCCGGAGAGGCTTTCCTTTACAGGACCATTGATTAAGGTGCTCGATGTCCGAACTTCGGACTCCCCCCATCTTGTGTGAGGCAGTTGAAAGAATGATCCGCCCTCGAAAGGGGAAGGAAAATACAAAACCTTCAAGACAGCGTCCTGCAGTGATACCCCATATCCACCAGGTGTCGCATAACCTGAAAAAGGTGGTGTCTAGATATAGCATCCCTGTCATATTTTCTGCACCTATGTTTACCTACGAGCTACCTACAGACTTCTCCCTAAAATTTCTCGATCTACAACTAAAATTCCAAGAATACCACTCGTGTTGGATGTATAAACCAAGGTCGAAGAAAAGTTTACTCCCCCCATCTCACGCAACAAGCATGCATTCTCTCTGCGACAGCTCGAATTTTGGTTAGGATCTAGAACAGACATAATTTATTTTAACTTACGAGGCAAGATCATATTTTGTTGGCCACCCCAGCAAAATTTCGAATTAACGCATGTTTACGATCATACCGTTCGTTTTGAGACCTGTCGCTAAGGCCATGGTCACGGGACTGCGTTCCTCTTTCAGTCACCTGAACAAGGGACCAAGCCGTTTCCTAAACGTCGGAGGTTATTGTTTTTATTAAAATTTTGGTTGGAAGGAGTCCAAGTTAGTCAATTTATTCAAACATTTAGTGGTAAGGCGGCGCAAAATTCGGAAAAAGTTAGCAAATCGATGATGTTTTATTATTTTTATTGCGAATCAATATAAAACTGTTCGAAAACCTCCGTTGGCGTCTTGGCATTACGCTCTGTAAAACTGACTACACTTTAGTTAGCGGAATTAGAAAATATACACCGATACTAAAAAGTCACAAATATCTCATTTTGCCCAAACACCAAAACACCCCGCAAAAAAAAAAAAAAAAAAAAAAGTATTGTTTTATTTGGAACGTTTGAAGTATGTGTACTCCGCCTTCGTGAGCCCACACTTCGTACGCCGTGCATTGGATCCACACAGAACGGGGCGCTATTCTGCTCCATGGTGTTTTGTGATTCGGCTACTGCCATTCACATTTGGCGCTCGTCGCGCAATTCGCGGGACGCTTCAGTCATCAGCTCGCCTGCACTCGGATCATTGTTTCGTTTCAGCTTTACCGGCTTATTCGGAAAATAAGTAGTCTGCGGACTATCTTCTTCACCCTAAATGGTCTTCCTCCTCGGCTCCATTTGTTTCACAGGAAGTGTAAACCATCCTTTGTACATCTTTGTACGTGAGCCAAAAAGGGACTCCTTCATAAACACGATATGTTCGACGAGTTTCTTTAATTTTTTTACCTTTGGGTGGTTAAAAAGCATTTGTTGTTTGAACTATATTTGATTTATATAAAGCACTTCCTTTTTAATTCTGTGACTTTCTTTGCACACCTTTGCAAGGCGTCCTTAGATACTTCGAAGGGTTTTGCCGCAGCGCGAATAGACTGACGCTGCTCATGCGCACTTTCAGGAGCTTTCTTCAAGATATGTTTGCTTTATAAAGCCCTGACTGCCTTAGTCTTGGTCATCCAAAAAACCCAAAGAGCAAAAACAAAAAAAAAAAGCAAGAAAACAAACAAAAAAATGTATAGCTTGGGAACAAACAATGAACCCCCAAACAAACCAGTTGTCGTGCGTTCATGGCGATATTGTCGAGTTTTGCTCTTTGAATATGTTCGTGTTTAAACAATTTAATTGTACTAGCAGTCAAAACCTAGAAATATAAGGTCCTATCTACAGTTAGCTGACAAAACGGACAAACAAAATGAGGATTTACCTGGGTACAGTAAAGGCCGGTTTTCACATGCAGCGAAGCGCTGATGTAGCGCTCCTCACGTGCCGTCAGCTACTTATCGTCTGCCATGAGCAACAGTTTTGACGGTGCGATACAAAGCTGGTGAACGCTCCCATCAGCACGCGCTTAGCGCGAGGTAAGCGCTATGCTTGTAGCGCTCCGCTGCATGTGGGAACAGGCCTTAACTCGTCCAAACTGAACTGCGCGCTTAAAACAAAAAAGAAAAAAGATAAAAGCCCTAGTGCAAAATTGTATTGCATTATAGCCGGCTCGTGCACAAAAAATAAAAATAAAAAATAAATAAATAAAAAATAACGGCGCTCTTTTTTTTTTTTTTGCCAGCGTGTTTACATTATTTTTGGAGATTTTTTTATTAATTACAGAGGAGAAGTACAGTCGCCGGCCATATGATCTACCCCGGCCGAACGCCGACCGGATCAGCCCGCACGCCGCGCGTCGAGCGTAGCCGCGTTTTGGGAGCCGGCCGGCGATTGTACCAACACATTTCGGTAAAGCATACAAAAATTCACATTTCAAGATTCGAATACAAATGAAAATAAACTGAAAATGTCGCATTTTGCCCCACGTCTCATTTTGCCCCGCCTTACCTTATATTATAGAGTCAATGGCAGGACTTACTGATATGGCGCAAGCATATGATTGAGTTCCTTTGGTAGTTATGGACGAATCGTGTGTTTGTTGTGCGTGTGTGTGCTGGAAAAAGGGTGAAGGGGGCGGAGAGGTCTCTATTTTGACCAGATATGCTATAGGGTTCAAAGGTTCCGCCTTGAAAGCACAAGTTGGCCCTTCGTTTTAGGTGGGACTCTTTTGTTTCTTGTGGTTCCTTTGGGTGTAGGCCGGCGAGAACATGGGGTCTCCCACGCGCTCAGTCCCAGCGCGAGGTCTCTTGCCTCGTTCAACTTCATTATCCCTTCTTTGCCGGCTGCCCCGTTTCCGTCCACACGCCCACGTGACCTCACGTTGGCGACTGAACAATATAGTTGGCGTACACACATGAAAAAAAAAAAAAAAAAAGCAACAACAAAGAAGTCTACTTCTGCAGATCGGGCAACGCTCGATCTGTCATGGTATTACGTTCTGTCAAACAGATTGCCTAAGCAAAAAAAAAAAAAAAAAAAAAAAGCAATAACGATTGATTTACGAAGTTCGTAATTAAATAGTATATAGACTTCTTCAGATTTTTTCATTATTTAATTTTGTTTCTTGTTAGTGAAGAAGAAGGCAATTTTTAAGTGTGCTAAATTGAGGGGTTACGTACATTAATGGTACAAATTGAAAATCGCAGCTTAAAATAAAATTCAACAATTCTGTTTTCTATGCTGGTAAAAACAATGTTTCTTCCTGCGGTGTGACGGGAACGAATGTCTGACATACAACATTAGGAAAACCAATGTGGCTATAAGTTCGCTTGTATCATTATTGCATGGAACTCAACTGCTAATATATGTAAAATTTGTTGTTCGAGCCAATTGTCGTTTTCTTTGCTAGAATGGGGGGGGGGGGGGGGGGGATTTAATAACCCAAACGTATGTTGGCATCAAAGAATATTTTTCACAACCTCAATGAATTACTACACGCATTCTGGAGAAATCAAACATCGTATTAAAAAAGTGTGACCTCGCGCATTAAAAGAAAAAGAAGAGGGAGCAAACCATCTCAGCAAAGCTATGCTATACTTCGTCTCACCTTAGCATGAACTAACTGCGAAGGCTGTACAAGTGCGAGCGGGTAGCCTTGACTGCCTTGACTGAAGCACTTGCTGCACGAGCGCTCGTGCAGCCGCCGAGGCTTCATCCAAAGCTATTAGCTTGCGCTTTTAGCATACGCCGCTAACAATAGTTTATGCTAAAGTAAAACAAAGTATGTGAGCTTTAAAAACAATTGATGCTCGCTTGCCAAATAAAAACGTCGCGGTTATACATATAAATGCATGAGTCTACTTTCATCCACCACAGTATAAGAGGCAATCAAGATGCGTTATTAACTACATTAGCCAATGAAAAGGGACCAGGCCGCTTAGACAGGAACTGCCATAAACATCGGGTACTAGCTTAGTGTCAACGTGTATTGGAACATTCCGAGCACCGCCCAAGTCAACCAGGCTTTGTCTTGGTAAAAAAATTGACCACGCAACTGATTTCATCTTGAAACAATGCAATATAATTTGCTCACATCAGGCACAAAAGAAAATAATAATAGCCGATCCTGTCGACATTAAAGGGGCACTCAAGTCTATTCTCAGATTGTTCTTTTGTGGTGACAACTCAATCTAGACGCTCTAAGCATCCCAACAAATCTGAAATCACAATCGTGCGTAGTTTATTTGCTCGTTAAAAGCGTGTTCGAAGATCGCGACACGCCCTTTTCGGGAAGAGGTTTCTTCCGAGTGAAGGGGTCGACGAAGGGCGCTTGTCGGCGCGTTGCAAACGATGACTTCGTCCGCGGAGAAAAAGATGAGTCTCATCCGAATGTGTACCTATCAGACTCTCTTCGATACGAGTTATAATACAATCATTCGGAATCTGCGCGTATTGTAGGGCTTTCATTGGTCCACACAATGTAGTCCGCGAGAAAAAAGAGTCCACATGTTTTTCTCTTGACCTGAGATAAATAGGCGGTTTTGTAATATAGGACTTGGTATGTGCGGGAAGTAACACCTTTTAAACAATATAAGATCAAAAACGACCTTTTTTAAAAAAATGTTTTCAGGGATCAAGAGGTTTGTCTGCCATGAATATGGCAAGTTGTATCTTAACAATAGCAAGAGGGACATTTCGTCACGCGCATCGCACTTGTGATTACACGAACGTTTACAGCCCAGCTACGTCGACAGGAGTTGAACGCTTGAACCGATCAAACTGACAACTTTCTCTCCCAAACCGCTCTCTTTCTATAAATCATGCCGTGGGAAGTCAAAAATAAGCCCGTAGAAACGCCATCAGCGATTCGAACAATCGAGATGCAGCGCTTGAATATGGTCTCAAAATTTGAAAAATGAAACAATACGTTTCTATTAGTTTCATCGCCGCATCCTGCCGTTGAGCCGTCTCTAGATAGGGGCCGATGTCTTGGCGGTCCGTTCCGGCGGTCTCAGCACCGAGAGGCTTCCGAACCGATTGGCGCGGCCACGCGCCAGTGAGCACGCTGGGGGGCGGAAGCAGGAAATCGGACGGACTGGAACGTGCGTGACTAATAGCCGGCCGCTCTCTCCTCCGGAACGTAACCTAACGATCGGGACTTGTCTTTCCAGCTTGTTCCTTGGTTTCCGTAAGAAAAGCACAAACAAAGTTTAATCAGTAAAAGAACAAGAAAAAAACCCGTTAAATTGAGATTTTATTAGGGTTGACACATCAACAGCTAAGCGTGCAAGCCCAACAGCTCAGCACAGCACGTTCTTAGCTTTCTAAAGAGAGCTATACTTTCACTCCCTACGCATTAGAGATAACACCGATCGAGAAAACATTTATTGTTTCATAAATCACGCACTTCTCTTCAAAGCTCTGAGAAGTAAGGGCTAATCTAATACTACAAAACACATCCTTCGGTAAACCACACGTAGTTACTTCGAGGTAAATGTCGCATAAGTTATGGATACCTCAGCTCGACTGTGGGTTTGTGCACGCCGAAGCGCAGTATGTATATATATAAGTCAACTTGATGATTGATGCTGTGTCACTGTTGATGTGGGCAGTCCCGTGGGAAGACAACCTTTCCACATCTTGCGGACATCAGGTACGTGTTTACTACGCACAGGGGTCATCAGTCAGGACACCGTGGCTGCTTATTTGTTTATACAGATCGCTCTGCAATAGCGCTTTATTCATGCCCATGTCGTCCCTTTCAACCACATTGATACCAAAGGCATTTAGAAAACAGCTGACAGGCTGTTTCTAGCATGCCAGCCCAGGTCACAATGGGAAGCCAAGATAAGGATATATTTTCTTCATTGCGCTATTCGCAGGGACAGTAAGTACGACGTTTCACTTGCTAACTGTACCTGCGCACATGGCATTTTTTGGGGTGTAATCGTACCCCAAGTTTCGTCATTTACTGATATCTTTTCATTGTTCCCCGCAATTCGTGAACTCCGCGTTCCGCAAAAAAGTGAACTCACATTTTTTTTTCGAGGTTAGCGTTTGATTGTTTTGCTGTGTTCTCGATACGAACGGAAGCATCCTCAGCAGAATCCGTTTCCACCAAACATCAGTCTAATCACTCTTCGCAAACAAAGGAACATGATGCGTGTTCGAACAGCACCAGTCGCGGAACTTGCCCGCGAAAGCGAAACCTGCTCGTGCTCTTGTTCCGTCACCCGAAATCTACCAAGCGTTTCAGAGTGCCGCTGGAACATGATGGAAAGCTTCTCGAGAAACTGGGGAAGCCCATCCTTCCACCACTACTTCCGGGACGCAAGTCGCCCGCGGACTCTCCCCCCTCCCCGCACTTCCGTGGAGGAAGTAGCGTCGTCGCCGACCGGCCGATGCGCTGCAGCGAGAGACGGCCCGCGTAGAGTAGAGTATCTTCGGCTGCAACCAGAGAGATAAATCGGCTTTTCTTTCAGTCCCAAATTGGCGTCGAGGAAGATGCCGATCGCGGCCAGGTGCGAGTGGTTTCGGAGCGAAGATCCTCTTTTGTCGATGACCGCCGCTCGACCGCGCGTTGCGGGCCGACTATAACGTCTTCTTCTTTTATAGCAACAGCCAGCCGAGTCCCGAGGTTTTCGGTTCCCGCCGCTTCCTCTACCAAACCGAGCCAGCGCGCCGGTTGTTGCAGCAACTCGATCCGAATCTCTCGCCTCTCTTTCTTTTCCCCCCTTTAACCTGGCTATCTCAGTTTATATACTTTTTTATTTTTCGTTTTAATTCTCGTCAAGTACACGCGATAGCGGGGAGCTTCGACGTAGGTATAGCCCTGCCGCTTCGCTCTGGGCGTTCGAGAGGGAAAGTGACGCGTATTTAGAGAACAAGGCAGGGAAAGAGCAAGAAAGCGGCGGAGAAAAACGTTTGAGGTGGCCCACCTGATGGATTGCCTCCGCGCAATCATGCATCTCTGTCAAGATGGCGTTCCCACCGCGAAAGGAAAAAGAAATGCGTCATAAATACGGCGTAAAAAATAAGCGAACTCACAAAGAAAACGCGCGCAGCGGTCCGTCGGCTAGCTGGAGCTCGCTAGCTTCACCGATCTGTGTGTATCTCCTTCCAGCCTCTTTTCTTCTCCTTCTTCTCGTCCCACCATCTCTATAGCTACCCACCTCTTTCCCTCCTTCTCGTAGTACCTGCTGCCGCACAGACTTTCGTCGTAGTTGTTGTTGCCTGTTGCGAGCATTTCGGAGCCCACCTACCAACCCCCTTCCTGCGCATGTGTCCAGGCTGTAAAGATTCTACTTTTGGTTCCAAACTCTTGTTTTCTGTGTTTTGAATCGTGTTCCTGGAGGTTGTTTTCAAACCCGCCAGACGGCGAACGGACCGGTGGCTTCTGGTAGCTTCATCGCCCGTCTATTTTTTTTTTTTTTTAGTTTTTATTTTTTTGTTTTAGTGACGTTGGCTGATTTGGCTGAGATTTCCGACTATCCATTGCGAGACGATAACCATGTTTATTATACATATACCACGATTCTGTTTCAAGATATTTGACATGCAGGATCGAGTCCACACGAATGAAAGTCGCAAGACATAGTTTACATTTTTTTTCCGCATAAGGCAAGCCTTTGTCTTAGAAAAGGACATTGCGTGACAGGCCACACAAGAACATTCCTGGGCGAAATTGCAGGGACATGCTACTCAGTGCATGTAGGGCAAACGCGCGCGGATTACAATGCTACCCTAAGATAAATTGTAACAAATTGAGAAGTTAAAATGGTGTCGTAAAAGTGGAGCAAGAGGACAATCGAATTTTCGGCTGTGAATTGGCCTCCAGCTCTATCACGTGAGAGATGCGGCATGTTTCAGCATCTAGGTGTATGTTTCGTAACGGAAGCTTAGATGAATTCAATATAGTTTTCGAACAGCTGCATTGAGGAAGTCTGGTATTCACATTGGTAACGAGGGAGCACAAAAAGTATCGCACGCACTGCTAGAGGACGTTCGCCTATTCACGGATGCCCACGTGCATGTCATAGACTCCATATTAGCAGGCGTACTGTACTGGAGAACTCTCAATCAACAATGGAGTCATATAAGACATGTCATCTAGCATAAACGTTCGGACAATAGCTTCGACCTGACTCTGACACAAAGCCACGGCGGGACCCCGACGCGACTTTGAGAAAGGTTTTCGATCTTGTCGGGGTAAAGTTGAGAAGGTTGAGATTTCTCTTTCGCAGATATCAAGATTCAAACGGGTGACACGAGGGAAACGACACCTCGTCCCAGACTAAAAGAATTTGCGAGTAAGCATTGACAGAAGGGGGACTATAGCAGCGACGGGGGCTCGTTGTCCAAAAGGCCGAGAAATTCTGCCGTTTTCTACGGGGTGCTCACGACGTCGACGACGCCTCGTTAACACTCGCTTGGCCCCGCACAATGGAGGCCCGTCACTCGAATTGCTAACCCCGGAGAAAGAAGTTACAAGGGCGGCGGCACGAATTCTTTTTGTTGTTCTTTTTAACGTTAAAGCAAGGTCGACGTGGTATAGAAACGTGATGCCTTTGAGTATTAGCTAATATTTAAAAAAAAAATCACCGTAATAAGCGAGAAACCGAGATAAAATAAATTTACGCTGGAAGAAGAGACGTCTTGCTGACCTCGTTTGCGAACCGTGAAGCGGAGGCAGTCTAAATTAAGAAAATAAAACATATAGAAATGAAAAAAAAAAGACGGGCACGTCAATATTGGGTGGCCCTCCCTGACTGCGTGATGGATCACGCTACTCCGTGAAAGCGTCGAAGCTCAGGAGCGCAGACGTGTGTGCAGCCTGCCCGCTTCCACGGCGGGGTCCGTCCAGGCGAATTCGCTCTCACGCGTCTGGGAGATTTTTCGCTGATCGGTCCGTGCTCTTTCTGTGTGCGCTGCCACGCACAGAAACATGGGCGGGCAGCTCTATGCCCTGTTCACCCCTAAGCTGGCAGTGCGGTGGAGGCTACGTGCACGTTGAAACAGTCACACGTCTTTCTTATGCCACGTAATCACGCTCTCGCACATACCACTCGCGGAGGGCGGGGTCAGCTGATGAAAGGAAGGCGGTTGATTGGTTCGCCAAGCTCGTAGCTCCCACCGCACTGTCGGCTCAGGCATGAACGGAGCACGGAGCTCGCAAGCTTGGCTCTGTCGGTACAGGTGGGTGGCGTACCGCATCACCGCAGAGTACTCTGTTCACCAGTCAAGGGCGATACGTGCTTCTGTCGAAAAGCGAAGGAACGTGCCCTAATTACCGAAGGTGATCAATTATTTTCTTCGCCTCGTTTAAAGCTGGTTATCGAAAAGTCAATTTTTGTTTGGTCGTGAGTTCTTTAAATGATTTTGTAGCTTCTTCTTTTTTTGCTTCGCCCCACGTGCCGGAAAAATCAACGAACACGAGGGCCTGGAATAGAGAGTACTGGTCACTCACGACAAAGTTCCACTTAGCAGCCAAACAAGATTATCTGCAAAATGGTGGATACTTGGGCTAGTTGATTATCTGCTCGCTCACACGTCATATTTAACATATTATTTTAACAGCCGGATGAATGGATGATGAATGAATACGGTTATACTTTTTGAATCGGGCGGTTGCTTGTGCCACCTACTTTTCATAGTCTGAAGCATAAAAAATCTGCCACAAAAATATATACCACGTAATGGGAAACAAAGGGGGACTGCTAAAGACCAGAAAGCTGCTTTTGTCATGTCGGCGATTGTGTCGGTTATTTTTTTTCCGTCTAGTATAGTAAAGTAAGGCTCCAGTTGGTCACACCCGAATTCCGGAAAGAAAATGAATTTGAAATAAACGAAGCACATGAAAGAAATGAATGAAAAAAAGAAGAGATGAGGGAGTCCTTTTCCCCCGAAATAAAATTAGAAGCTGCGGCAACCCGAGACGCCAACCAGCCAACCCTAACCCTCTTGCACCGCCGCCTAATCTCAGGCTGCATCGTCGGAACTTCTTCTCCCGCGTGCACATACTGTCTATGTGCCTCGGCGCGAAGGAAGAGCGAAACGCGCGAAAATGCTTCCATCAATCCCCCTAATTTTCGCCCTCGTCCCTCACCCGCTAATGACGCGCCATGGCAGAGCCCTCGCCGGACACGGCATCACAGCGTGCAACCAAGCAAGCTACAAAACCGACATCTGGGAGATGAGTAATGAAGAACGTATACACGCTGCTTTCTTTCCCTGACTTTTTTTTTTTTTTTTCTGGTTGGCTTTGCGCGCTTCCTTGGACGTTACGCTCGGATGTAACGCACAAAACGCGCATGCGCGTTCTGGTATGGGCAGAAGGACGCCTGTACCATTAGGCTCTAATTCAGGGGAGAGGCTACCCGGAATGCCTGGCGGCCGGCGCTCGGAAAGAACAATCGCGTTGCAGGAAGAAAAACAAATCGTGGGCACGACGCTGCAGCACTGAGCGCGAGAAGAATTAAGATCATGAGAGATACGTCTCCTTGTGTGCGTTTTGCGTGTACAGAGCTGAAGTGAAGAGAATATTGGCACGACGGTGGTTCAATGTCCAGCATACACATAGTCCTTTGATAGCGGTGGAGTAGCGAGGCTAAGTATACAGTGACACGTACGCGCCTCGACGTTTGGTCACTTGGCCTGCATGCTCTCTGACAGCGTGCCGCCTTAATCGTTGAACAACGGCGACAATGTTCAGCATAGGGGACGACGATGAACCTTCACCTCCACCACAATGTCAGGATCATCTTGTCCACAGCAGAAAGTAGAAACAAAACAAGATGACAGAACGTAGGACGCACATAGATTTATGGAGAGTGGGCCAGCACGGACAATCCTTACGTGAAATAGTCGCTACCCCAATGCCCCGTCGTCGTTGCCACCTTCTTCACAATATAATATATCAAAAACGCCACTAACAGTTTATATAAGAAACAAGATCATTTTAATTTTACAATAGATTCCACGGTCAAATGAAAGTTTTGACGAAGAAGCTAAGAATGCGCAACGTTTCAGTACCTGCTTTTTAATACTGCTTAAGCTCCAAATGCTCTGTAGAGGAATTACAAAAGCCCACTGAGTGCTTCCAGTGAATCGCCAGTGCAGCTGGCTGATTGGTCAAGTCCGACCGAATCCAGTCGGGCCTGCACCGATCACGGGCTCCCCCCAATCCCCCTTTCTCCTTTGCCATTGCCTCTAATCTGTTGACTTCGCTAAACTGCCTTTCACCTTACGATACACCCCAGCGGTCGTAACGAGCCATCCGAGCCAATCCGATGCCGCGTGAGCGTCACGTGACTGTCTAGAGGTGTGAAACAACGCGAGGGGCACGTCGCCATGTGATGCGCTCGCAGTACTGAATCGGCTGGCACGGCTCGTAACCTCCGCTGCGGTCCATAATAAGGTGAAGTGGAGTACGGTGTTTCGTGTCGATGTAGAGATCCTATATGGACCGGTTAGAGATGGAGCAACTGAAAACATTGAAGCGTTTGATCGCAAGGCTATGGCTGGCTGGCTGGATCGAGCTGTCTAGAGGGGCAATGGCTAGCTGGTTGGCTGGATCGAGCCGTCTAAGGCCGTCCAAGCCTTTGGACTCCGAGCGGCGCCCTGGCTGTGCGGTTGCTGCGGACCCTGCGGGCGGCCCTGTTCGAAGAGATGGTTGTGGCTCGTACGCTGTCCGTCCGGACGGCTCGTAGTTTGGAACGAGTGCGTGGGTTGCTAGCAGTTCCTCGCTGGTCTCACAGTCGTTACGAAAGAAATCATAGTAGAATCAGTCACACTGTAAACTTCGTGTTTGGAGGTTTCACGGCGCTCCTGCCCATAAGCTAAATACTCTTCTTGTGCGAGACGCAATAGACCTTTCCAGAAAAGGGCTGCTGGCCGGTTTCATTTTCAGTGTTCATACGTATCGCGCGTGATTTGCTCGCTTTCCGAAGCGACGCACACGCGCGTGCTGAGCTGTGGAGATCGCACGCTGAGCTGTGGATTTGTAAACATTGGAAAGGTCTATAGACTCGCGATTTTCGTTATTTCCCAGCCATGCGATGGCGGGATGGCAGGTTTCGATTTCATGGCGTGTTTAAATGCGGAACGCAAATTCGTCTGCTTCTTGCACAGGGGTTGCAACGGTGTCAGAACGCCAAGCTCTGTATGACTCATTGAAAAAATAGTGAGTAGACCTCAGGGTATCAAGCGTTCAGGTCCACCCACTATCCTTTCAATCAAAGCCAATCATAGCTCGGCGCCGTCTTGACGTCACCTCGACTTCTGCGCATGAAGCAGACGACTTGCTCTCCGGATTTAAGTGAGTGAAAGGCAAGTGGGCGATACTGGTTTCGTACCACAGCGGGTGCGCGGCAGCCTGCAGACGAGAACAATAGTCGATGTTTTTAGTAACGCCTATGAAAACCAAAATGAGACACGCGATATATAACCGAAATCGCAGCATATTACTTCATTTCTACAAATTTATACGTTGAACGATACGTGAGAATGACAGAACGGCGAGGTGCCGCTCTTCGTAGTACCCGATGCCGCTCGTAAGCGCAGGCGCCACAGAGGGGCACGCAGTATACTCCTTAACTGCTTTCAAAAAAACGAAATATGATAAATGAAACATCATCAGCTGTCCCGGTAGATGCACGTCGATAGCCATGGCGAGCGGAGAGTAGCAGTAAGCGTCGAGCACTTTGGCAGGACCACGGTGGTAAAAACTGTAACAACCTTAACCCGTTTCTTACAGAAGCAGACTGGTCAACAGCACTCCTCGCTAGCTCGCCGCCTGTGAGCGTGGAAAGTGTGACCACAATTACTAAGACCAACGGGTTCACTCGTCTGATTTTGCCTGAAGCACCGTGGCTATTGCTGGAGGCCAAAGCGGAGGAGGAACCACCGTTGCCAGATGCGCGGCGAAATACAAGATGGCGACTTTAACAGATATTCGCGTTTAAAAATTACTTAGCATATCAGAATGAAATTGGTGGCCAATGATAGGTACTTTTTATGCGTTTTATAAATAATTTCATCGTTTCCAGGCTTCTATAAAGTATGAGTAAGGTAAAACAAAACCTGTGTAGCTCTACGAACGAGGTAGAGGGGCTATAAGAGTGGTAAACTGGCAGCTGGAAGTGACCCCCACCCGGCCGCCGCCTTGTTGCACCTTTTTAACCACTGGACATGTGACCGTATAGTTTTACGTCAAGATTTTAACAAAGTACCGCACACAGATAATTGCTCGTTGATCTTTAATAACAGTACCAACGAGATAAGTTGTTTCGTTCCAAAATGCGCTTCTACGACGAAAACTCGGGCAGCTTCGCCACCTGACGGCATCTGCCCAAAAACTCGGCCAGATGCCGTCAACCGCTGTGCTGTATTTTTGGTTTTTATCGGAGCTAGACACTGACCTCTGGGGCTAACTGTACTGAACAATACTTTATCATGTTCTTTTTTTACAGCGATCGCAATACAAATATTGGCTCAGTTTTGCGTCAAAGCCTCAGGATTTGGTACGGTCACGTGTCTAGTGGTCATGGCGGCAGACCTGGGGGGGGGGGGGGGGGGGTCACTTTTGCTTGGGGAACGGGATACCAGTTCATCACTCTAAGCCCCTCTACCCCATTGAGCTCCACAGACCCCCCGCAAAAATCGGACTCAACATGACGCCCCTAAACCACGTGATAACGATTGACCAATTGCGAGTGATCGAACAGTCCACTACTCTCTGATTACAGGCTCTTTATGTCCATGAAGCCCAAACAGCGCCCTCATGAAGCCTCCGAAGAGACTTACATGCAACGTCCCGAGCCACGTCCTTCACTCGCATCCACGTCCGTGGACGGCGCGAAAGCCCGAACAGGCAGCCGGCTCCGCAACATCAAGGTGGTTTGGCCCCAGTGCTGCTGGGAACCGCCATATGGCTGCGGCGGCGGAAGGGGTACACCTTATATATAGGGGTCCCTGCCCACGACTTCTCGTGATCAGGCTCGCCGGCGTCCCCTCCGGTTGGCGGCGCTGCCGCCACGGCTAAGGGGCTAATGGGTCTTCCACGATCTCGTCATTGTTCCGTCACGTCGGCCGCTAGTTCGGCCCAAGGGGGCCGCCTCGTGACTCCCCCTCCCGCCTGCTCGCGGAAAAACGGGGAAGCTCCCGAGGCGGCATTCCGCACCGCCTCCCCTCATGATGCTTACAGTTTGCGCAACTGGACGGATGGGCAAAAAACTCGCTCTCGAGCGCGTGTCTTGGATTGGCCCAGCGGGCTACTTCGGGTACGCGTGTTTTAGATTAGAACGGCGTTTTACGGACCCTGTGCACATGCGTGCGCGTGTCTCGAAGTGAAGGCTCAAGCTACCGCGTTTCCAAGAAAACGCTATTTGTACATTGTGTAAGGTCATGAATACACAATGAAACGCAGTATTTTTGTTTGAGTGATGTTGTCCGTAAAATGAGGGGACTTTATTGTATAACCTCCGGGTTGTTTTAGGTGACGTTAAATGACGTACGCGGCCATACGCTAGCAGAAACTGTTGCTGTAACCCACCTGATACCATGAACCAATCGTCCTTAAGTTGTCCGATCAATGTAAGGGGGCGGTTTTCACTTTCATCCATTATACATAATTTAGCCACAGTAATTTGGAACACTGAAAAGAGAGGCTGTACGAACTCGAAGTAGCTATTCAGGTAGCAACGTCAGTTCAGAAATTATCAACGCAACGTCGTAATAACATCCACAGTCTATCGCCAAGTTGTCCGATGATACGGATTTGCACGTCTTTCATCTTCGTCACCTTCCAGTATACCGTTTACGGGAAGGCGTTCGCAGTATCTCTGTAGTCGTAAGCCTCAACCACACTGAACATGCATCGTAATAAAGACATTGATACAGACATGATTACATAATTATGTGCACGGATACGCCTCGAACACATTTGAAGCATGTTTGCATCATGCATATATGCATGCTTAGAAAACGCCTGCAGACAGTTTTTGTATGACGAATTGGAAAGGAGCGTCATATGAGGAAGATTGTCTCTTTTATGATGTATTAAGCAATGCGGCTTCACTAATCCACCCCCATCGACAGCAATGGGTTCGCGGTGAGGAACTTGCCTTCGGTGTGGCCTCTTGATTAGCTCTCGCGTTGCCGCGAACAATGTCCCAAAGCAGGAGTCAAGCCCGGAATGGGCGATCGCCGTCGCACAGGGTCGTTCATCTCTGCGCCACGCTTCGACGTCATCGGGATCTGCCAGACACCAACACGGAAGGAAGTCCTCGCCCATTCGTCTGCCGGAGCAGACGGCGAAAGTACTTGGCCGAGAAAACGGGTCCTGTATTTCTATTTTCCGCCCCTCCGACTTACCCAATTTCAATCACGTCTCCCGCCATCGCTCTTGGCGGAGTTTAGCAGACTCTAAATTAGCTCGTCAGCCGCATGCATAAGCAAACACAGCAAGCGCCTGCCGCCGTGTCGTAATCTGCCCCCCTCCCTCCTTCAACGTTCGCCCCCCTCCTCTCCGTCGGGTCCATTTAAAAGAAAACAGCGCGTCCCCGCATTCCCGATGTATTATTCAGTAGAGCACGAAAGAGGCACACTCCGGGGTAGTTAAAGAGCTGCCGTTTGCCGTTCGCTATATAGTAGGTAGGCCAAAATCCCGCTTCTGCTCTCATCTCCTTTGCTTTTTATCACTCCTCCCTCTCTCTCTCCTCGCTTCGTGTGTTCCCTTCCCCGCCCTCCACCTCTCCGGGTCATTTGCATGGCCTGTCATATTATTCCGTTCGAGTTTGCATACCGGCGTCGTTGGCAAACCGTACGCGGAACTTAAAAAACCGGCGCGGACGCACGGTGAATGTGTTTGTGTTGTGTGCGCGTGCGTAAGGGAAGTAGTAAGTGCATGCAGCGGGGGAAGTGATGAGATTGCACTGCCCGTTTCTCCCTCCCTCTTCGCTTTGTCGCCCTCTCCTTGTACCCCCCTCCCGCCCTTGCCAGCCGAAAAGCAAGGGAAGGCGCGGGCGCCGAGAGCATTCTTTTCTCTGCTTTCCCCCCACTCCCCTCGCCATTGGGCCGATTAGCATTTCAGCTCGGACTCTATTTGCAGCGAGAAGCTTGATCAGTTGTTATGGGGAGCCTCGCAGGAGCGGTCGGTGCTGCCGGCCGCTGCGCGCTTTGCCGCGCCGGTCGCCGCAGCTTCGCGGTGTTGGGACTCTCGTGACATCGCCCAGCGAGTCTTCTCGGACTCCTTTCACCTCGCAGTTTGCCAGAAGGCCGTTGCCGTCAGTCCATTTCTGTCCGTGTGCTTTATGTCTTCTCATCAATCAATGAGTAGGATGGCCCGCTCCGTGGTGAATTCGACGCTACGAGACGTTTTCTGCGAGAGAATCGTCAAAACCAGCGGAGGATTCTACTTTAGGCTCATTTCAGTGACGTCATCCCTTTTTGCCCGCACGTGCGCGCTACGCAGCCACGAGACGGCCGATCCTGGCGTTCTTCTGCGGTTTACGTGTTTTCCCACGAGTGGCGGTGGCCCCGACGTGGGACGTCCGGTGCGTCGTCGGCTCCGAAAGGTTTCTTTATGCGCTTGGACTCGTCGTCGTCGTCGCTGTTGCGACGTTTGTGCGCGCTGCGGCAGCGGCTCGACCTTGCAGCGCGGCACATCGTGGCTCGGTCGCCTCCGCCTTGTTCCTCGTGTTGGGCGTCTGCGAGTCGGTCTCGGCGGATGTGGAGGAATGCGACGCCGGTCCCCGCTTGGCGCAACAAGTTGGCCCCCGATGGACGCTTGGTTGCGTCGGTTGCTCAGACTGCCGTCGCCGCGGCAGGAGATAAGGAACGCCCCACGGGATGCCTGCAGCTGATATTGGCTTTCCAGTTTTTTGTCGTTTTTGTTTTTTGCGGCTTTTCGATCCGAGGGTCCAAGGACGCCTCGATCGAGTGTGCTATGGCGCGGGTGTGGGCAAGGGAGTGGGCGACGGGGAAAGGGGGGGTGGGAGGGTCTGCCTCGTGGTTTGGGAGAGTGTGGTGTCCGCCTGCGCGTGCATAGTGCGTGTGCTGCTGGCGCGCACTTTATGGGGCTTTAGCTGCGAGGGTGGTGAGGGAAACGGAACGAACCAGAGCGTAGGTAACAGGTAACTCACGTTCCGCGTCTTGTCTTTCTGTGACTCTTTTTTTTTTTGTCTTGATTTTTTTTTTATGGTTCATTTGTTTGATTTGCTGTCTAGGGCAGGCTTTTTGGATGGGGTCAAAATGTCGCTTGGCTTGGTGCCGTGAAGAGGACGTCGTGACTGTTTCAAGTGGTGATTGAGATTGCGTCGCTGTAGGCTCCAAATACTCACGACATTTCACCATTCATGTCATTGTCCTAAACCATCCCGTATTGTGTATATAAAGGCGGAAAAAGAAGGGGTTGGGGGGGGGGGGGCAGGAGTTGCAAATGATTTTCATTGAGAACGAGGGCTCATTATGATCAAACTTCTTGTTTCATAATTTGTCATTTAGTGTTCTAATCCACTAATGCTGCAGTCTCATTGACTGGGGAGCGATGATAAGTTATTGAAACTTTTTGAGTCCTGCGTTTCGTAAGGTGTCAGTGGCAATAGACTTCCTTACCTTAGGAAGTTTGATCAGAATATGTTCGTTTATTTCGCCCACTTTTCGAGACGCAATCATTCGCCGTTGTCATAGACTAATCATTGTTGAGCCTACCCTATTGTTCTATGAAGTATTCTATTTGTCATGCAAGATAGGCTTCACCTTTCTAAGCATACTCTCCGTCTTACAATTTCCGTGCGGTGACATCAGAGGCATTGGCGATCGTGAAATCTTTTCTAATATCACTTTGGCAAGTACGGCCTTTTTTCCGAGCCACACGCTTTCGTCAATCCCTTTCGCAACACAGAGCAGAACTCTCGAGCTCAGAAGCGTTTGCTGCAGCGCGCTCGTTAAACGAACTTCTTTGAAAGGCGGTGTCGCCCGCGACCCGTCCGCCGGACACATTCTAATCCGGCCCCATGAATCACCACCTTTTCGTTTCACGTCAGTAAAACATACTTGGTAAGGGCATTATTAAACGCTCCGGGCGCCAACCCAATAGCACGAAGAGTCACGTACATCACTCCTGCACGACCGACCCCACAAAACACCGCGTCGTCGTCGTCGTCGCCGCCGTGTAACCCAGAGGAGCATGAAGCCACGTGCCTGCGGTCAGCTGTTCCGCCTAACAAGAAAGCACCCCGACCGCGCGTCACGCAGAAGCGCGTCACAGCTCGGAAGAGAAATGAACTGCCGTCAACAGGTGAACGTGGGCTCGTTACGGCCATTACGGCCATTTAAGCGCACTCACGGCGTCCCACAGCGGTCGTTAAAGCGCTCACGAACGCCCCGAAAAGTGCAAGAAAAGTGGATTCGGCCCTAATTAAAAACGCATCGATGGCCCGTTTCCTCGCCCCGAAAAACGCAGCCCGCAGGCACTTTTGCGGTCACCAGCGCGCTCAGCTAGACTCCCGTTTTCATCGTGAGCGTGGACCGAACCGGAAACCAGCCTAATTTATAGAGTCAGGGTGGCCAACTGAGACTCGCGAGTCCCCTGAGGCTCTTCGCGGGTTCCTGGGAAGCGTATAACCCCTGCGCGATCAGCAGTGAGATCTAGAATAAAATATAGAGGGCGTTTTGGCAGCCTCGTGCCACCACTGACATAGTAAGCAACCGCTTTATGCGTGGAATTCTCGCTGGTCACCAACTAAGATGGAAGTAATAAGAAAAAACTGGTTCGTCCCATATCTATTGAGTCTCTTCACTTAAAATGACTATATATATTTTTATGGCTCCTTGCACGAGATCGTTTTGCCACGCCTACTATAAGACCATGGCGATAACCACCTTCTTCGCGCTGTTATTTCTGCCTACTGGGCTACGGAAACGAGTTAAAGTACACGCGCGCTGGAAAGGTACATTTATGTCTCACAAATAGCGACGTGGTGCCACTGCAAATTTGGCCAGAAGCACCAGTACGGGTGCCAAGAATGCGCGTTGTGTCTATAGCCTTATCCCCTTACAACTCATCAGACATTAAAATGAGATGTGTTACGAGGATAACTAAGTGTGGATGTGCGTGTGTGGATTTTCTGTGGTTCATCTTCCAGAACGGTTGTGGGGATCGAGCGAATGAGCTGCCACTGTCGACCGGCCTGCTCAAGTGCTGGCTGTAATGATCAAACGGCTCTGAGGAGACGTGTGCCGAGTGTTGCGTTGTGGCAGTTTTTCGTGGCCGACCGCCATTTTCGAAAGAGACACCGGGCGACGAGCTGTTTTCAGTGACATCACTCTGCAGGGAGAACAACGTATGGGCGCTGCTCGCAGTTGTGCCGCATTGTCACGTCCTGTACGTTTTGCGTGTTTCTGTTTGCGGGCAGGAAGGCGCGGGCACGCCGCGTTGCTATTTATAAATATGCTTAACGCGGTTTCCTTACGTTCCCTTATTTTTTTGTTTTGTTTTCTGGTTGGTGTTTTTTAGCCTGCTTGACTATATTTTTAATCCTTTTGCATTGTTTCCGACACTTTGCATGCAAAATTGCGCAAGGTGGGGGAGACGCCCCACTCGCGTTTACTGCGCTTGAAATGTTTATGAAAAACGCTGAACGTGCCTCAATTTCCTTTTTTTTTTTTAGTATAATTTGTGGTTACGTGATTGTGCGAGCGAGTGGGTGACAAGGAGCCTTTTATAGACAATTGTGCAGACATCAAACCCGTGTTGTGTCTTTTTTTCCTCCCTTTCAACTTTTGGGGCGTTTAGACTTTACCTTAGCTATATGTTTGTGGGCGTACCTCCGCAGATGGGGCTTGATCGCAGTCCAGCTCGTGTCGATAGCGGGCTCGCGTATCATTAGTTTCGTACCGCCGAAATTGATGTTCTTGAGATTTGGCACCGTTGTTTGCACTTACGTGCTTTCTCCGGAAATCTTACCAGAGTGGGTACCGCAGGCACGGTTGCGCTCATGGCGCGCTCTTAAGATCATGCTTTGAAGTCTCAACTCAAGCTTCCTGTGGTAATACCGCTCTATTCGAGGCGAGATGTTTTGGTAGCGCCGTCCTACGATTCCCTCTCATGACGTCATTATCTTGGGAACAACAAGTTCGATAGTGTTTGTAATGAGCATGGTGGAACCTTGAAATAATAGCACTTCGAAATCTGAAACCATGCAGCTCTGCCAACACCGTCAAAATTGAAGTTCTTATATCACTCTTCTTTGCGTCAGTGACAAATCCCTCCCTGACGTCCTAGTCAGCATTCGACCAATCACGAAAGGCCGAGCACAGCGACACTTTCGATCGCTCACGTCGCCAATAGCGCTGTGCTAAATTCGGTAGAGAAGTCAATCGGGACAGTCCTACAGGTTCGCCTCCCTGTAATCCTGTTCTTTTTTTTTTTTTTTTTTGATGCAGCCAATGCTATGGGCGCAATCGTGCTCTTGCTCATCCTGACCCCTCATCTCTGAGTGGAAATGACTATCACAAGAACAGAACATCCATGAAAGTGGTCACCTGTATCGTTGGCGCTGAGTCGGAGTCACACTCTTCATACATATCATACATAAGACACCGTTTTTCGCTGCATAAATAATATAGAGTTTTACTGCATAAATAATAGAGAGTTTTAGTAGATCGTTCCGATACCTCCGATAGTCCCGATAACGATACTATGCATGCGCAAGGGAGGCGGTGGCGGAGTATCGGGTATCGTTAGAGAGTTTTAGTAGATCGTTCCGATACCTCCGATAGCCCCGATAACGATACTATGCATGCGCAAGGGAGGCGGTGGCGGAGTATCGGGTATCGTTATCGGAGTCATTGGAACGATCTACTAAAACTCTCTACTATCGGAGTCATGGGAACGATCTACTAAAACTCTCTAATATAGAGTTTTAGGGAACCGTTTTTGCTCATCTGATACGGTACGATATACGCTCCCCGGGACGCTCCCCGGTAGTGTATGCTCGAATCATGTTCGAGCATACACTCGAACATGATTCATGTTGCAATCATGTTGCCTCAGACAGTATCTGCAGACAGTCTTTTGTATAATTTATTAACAGCGTGACCGTGGCTCAATAATGCGGCGAAGAACCGAAGGACGCCAGTCACATAATAGCCTCGCTCGCGGCATCAACGGCCACATGTTTTGACGCCGCGGGCAGAGCCAACTTTGCCGGGTGAAATTCGTCGCTTTTACGTAACATGTACGCGCTTCGCAGAATTCGCCTTTAGGTGTTATGTTGCGCCACCTGCGTCGAGGCATCCTTTTGGCGAAGCACGGCCAATTCAGAGTGAGACAGGTAAACGTCGAGGAATGTTGAAATTGTTCTAAAATCTTCAACTTATTACATGCGAAACGACAGTTCCCTCACCCCGATGCACGCGCCTTAAAGAAACACTGCCAAATCATTTTTTTTTGTATCAGAACCGATTGAAAACGATGTCTCGACATTACTCTCGAAATTCGAAACTTGGAAATTCAGTATTTGTGAAGAAAAAAAAAAATTTCCGAAAGCCGAACTTGAACTTCCTGCGCGATCCGTGCCACTGCAGTGACGTCGAAAATTGAGTCGTCCTGCAACTCAAGTTTCTCTCACGCCTCCGAACCGTCCCTACACGAAATGTAATGTTTGCCCGCGTCCCGCAATTAACCTTTCTTCTCTGTGCCTGGCGCCTATCACTGTGAGGAGACGACGCTTCACTTTCGAGTTTGAAGTTCTTTTAGGGCCATTTCAGCAATCTCAAATTCTTTGAAACGGTGTGAGGTTGAAGAGAATGCGCAGACTTTTGTGAGCGACGTGAGGGGCCACGTCGCGCCGGTTCTGTGCGAAAGGATGCCCCGGCGGAGTCACAACCGAAACTACGGTACAGGGATACCAAACTAAGTTGTTTTGACCGTTTGACGATTTCCTTCTCGAAGTCTATGAGGTCGTCGGGCACCTAAAAATAGAGAACTTGGTCCGATTCCCCGACTCACCGATCGTTCTCGGTACTAGATGTGCCGAGCGCCCCCGCGCCACCATGTTTTCCGAGGGAGGATAGAAACCCAGCGTTCTCGGTACTAGATGTGCCGAGCGCCCCCGCGCCACCATGTTTTCCGAGGGAGGATAGAAACCCAGGAGACGACATCACCCCGGACTCGTATTTTTCGCATTTCAAAAAGAAGGGCCGTAATGCGTTCGCAAGTGCGTTACAAAAAAAAAATGTTATTAAGGCCATTATTAAATGGTATAGAAATGTCGCTTACAATGCTTCTAAATTTCATACTCGGTTACGTCACAAATAAAAATAAGCGAGGAGGTGAGAGGAGGGAGAGAAAAAAAGCAAAAAATAAAAAAAAAGCGCGTGCGCGTGCGCGCATGATAAAACTTTGTTGCGCGTTGTGGTATTATTTTTGCGTGTGTATGACTACAACTTGCATCGTTTTAGATAAACAATATATAAAATACGACCTTTGGGGTGTCAGTGCCCCTTTAAAGCGTACCCCGTAACCTTGAACCCCGCTTGCTCCTTCGGATTATTGCGTCAGCTTTTTTGACAGTCAGCATGTGGTGAACGCGTCAAACGGGGAAAAAAGAAAGAAAAATATATCTCCTTGAGAAGTAGCCGCTCCGGACAAGCGGGTAGACGTTTGATTTCCCACCGTCCATCGAGTCATCTTTTGCTTTCTCCGTAAGCGGTCGACTCACTAAACTCAGTTCCCTCCTAAGCCGACAGTGCGGTGGGAGCTACGCGCTTGCCGTACCAATGAACTGCCTCCCTTTTATCACGCAAACCAGCTCTCAGCGCGTGGGCATGGGAGGGAGCGTGATCACGTGGCGAAAAGTAGGCGTATGATTGGTCAAACGAGAGCGCAGCTCCAATCGTACTATTATTTTAAGAACGAAAGGGACAACCTTCCCGCTCCGCCCGTCAGAAACCGCTTGCGTTTGCTTTTGAGCGGATATCGTCCTAATGACAGGTGTATTGAAGGAGAAGGCGTCCGTCAGGTCCTGCTGTGGGAGGCTCGGTCTTTTAAAGCTCGCGTGCGAGGTGTAACCTGCGCAGCCGTTGCCGTCAGACGGTGTCGTTGGTGGGATTAGCCTTCTTTGCCTCCGTAGGCCTCTCCGTCGGAATCGCCGCTATTATATTAGAGGTGTCAATCAACTGCGCGAACCTCAAATGCGCCGCGTCCTCCGAGCGCGCCGTTTGAGCCGGAATCGCTACGGGGATACGAGCGTCCCGACGCTTTGACGCGTGGCGGTGGGTCCCTTCGTATATTTTTATTTTTATTTCGCGTTTCATGCTGATGGCGACAATGATACCGGTTTAGATGCTTTCTGGTGGCGTATGGACAGTTGGGGCACGGTGCGAATTCATCGAGACACTGGTGGTTGGGCGAGTTCTTTGAAGCCAATTATTGTCGACCCGATATCATCTAGACTTACTCAGTGCGTCTGAAGACATTAAAAATGAAATAGAGTTGGAGAATAAAGGAAGAATACGATATAAGACTTACTTTCTCCTTGTCGGCGTTCCACAATTGCCCATTCGGCTACACCGTCAGGCATTATAAGGCATATGGGATTGCCAATTACGTTTGTGAGATTATTAATACACTCGTTTAGCGCCTCTTTGTCACCAACTACGAGTAGCATAATTCTATAACATCCTAAAAATGTTTGTTTCGTAGATAATTCATTATACAGTTACACCCTTTACTAAGATTTTTAGTTACAAAAAAAAAAAAGTTAGTGTTACAACAAACGAATTTATATTCCGTTCGGGAAAACGAGGACTTCTAACGTGGGACCTTAATCGTGTGTCGCGAATAATGTTCCCATAAGCGAGCAGCAAAAAGAAGACTTCATGGGTCAGTTTACAGTCTGCAAACGAGTATAGTTATAGCAGCATGGCAACGCGGACTTGTTGATTTACGATAAAAAGGTTCAAGCGCAAAGGAGAGATCGACAAAACCAGATCGAGTTTGAAGAGTGAACTCCATGGTTCACTGAATTTCTCAGAGTGACATGTACTAGACGCGGTGTCCTCTCTGTTTCAACATTTTATCGTGTGTCCTTTCGATATCTAAACCTTTTAATGAGTAGCTCTAGTTATCTCATGCGTTTATATATTAGAGCTAGAAGGATTATAGAAACTTATCCAGCATAAGTGTTCCTTACGCAGTGAACTGGTGACGGGTGTGTAGCCGTTTGGTTTTCACCTTATCACGCGGCGCATGGATGTATTTGCTATAGATTACAGTACAGTGCACGTTTGTATTTTCCGCTTTTTCGCGCTCAAACTAAGAGTAAGATCCCAACGGGTGGCTCAAGGGGCGTCGCTGTTCGATCTTCGGCTGGGCTCCGATGAGACTCCAGTGATTTACGCCAATACCGGGTCGCCGAAGGGGTTTGCACGGACCGTTGGCATTACGGTGATAAAACAGCCCGAGACATGCGCATAAATAGCGAGGGACAATAAAGACGCCTGCCTTTTGGGTCTTTGTTCGCGGGCGTATTTACGAGCCTTCGCTGCATGCTCGCGAATCTACCGTTTCATGGGGGTCGGGGGGGGGGGGGGGGGGGGGGGGGGGGAGGGGTCAATTTGTTTTTTCATAAATACACCTCCGTCCGCTGACATTTTGCTTCTTCGATATTCGGGAGGGCCTGTGTTTTCCCGGTATTTATACTTTTCCTTCCAACAAAAATAAAATAGCAAAATAATTTAGAGCAAAACCGTCTCCGCGTTTTCCAAGCGTGAGACTGACCTACAGTTCAATATGCACGTGAGTGACTTAATTTACTCTTGAGGCCCGGTTCACACATATTGCACAGTGCTGAATCAACACCAGAAACATGCAGAGTCGATCCAGCGCTGACTTGAACGTAATTAGTACCGACCAGGCACGTAGCCAGGGGGGGGGGGGGGGGGGGGGTTCATGGGGCCTTCTCTCCCCCCTCCCCCTCATACAGCATTTTTTCATGGGTGGCCCCCCCCCCCCCCCCCCCCCCCCCGAAACAAAATCCTGGCTAAGTGCCTGGTACCGACGCAGCGCTGTATCAATAATGTAACTAAAGTCTGCTCGGCATCAGGAAGATCAGAGCTATTTCCAGCACTGACTAATAGTAACAGCACTGTGGTGCACGTGTGAACGCGCTTTAAATTTGAAGCTGTGTATACGCTTCAAATAGGGGTCAAGCTCCGTTACGCTTCACAGGGATCCTTGAGCTTGTGTCACGCGTATTCACAACAAAGGTAGTCATCGACATAATAGGCTTATCAGAGAAGCAACAAAGGCTAAGAGCTCGTGCTTTCGTTTTGTTTGAGGGACAGAAAAGAAAGAGGGCAGCCATGAGAGATGAGGTCCACCTCCACACGTCAAGTCGCTACCCGGCTTTGAGAATAGGGTGTCGCCCACCGGAGGCGACTAAAATAGATAGGATAGAAATTCAGAAATACTTCAGATTAATGATGTGACAGGGCCATTTGCTAAAGTATTGGTTTCAAGGAGGCATTTTTGACATGTAGTATGAGTCAGCCCTTCGGAGACGGTCGACTGAGCTTTCCTCTCGCCAAAATGTACGAGATGTTTTTCTAGCTTTTTCGGCCAGTCGACGTTGTGCAGTTTTGGTGAGAAACTAATGTGGGGCAGCGAATGCCACCTAAGAATAAAATAAGACTTTGCGCTCTTACGCGTGATTTTGCACGTTTGATAAGCATGTGCCCGGTGTTCTCCCGTACTCCGCCTTCCTAGTAAGAAAGTTTACGTACGCGTCGGAGTTCGTACAGGGTAGATCTCGTATTTCCACAAGTTGGTCTTAGGCGACGTAACATTGTTGCTTTTTTTTTTTCTTAAGTATGTGAGGCACCAGGGAAGGTGGTCTTCTATCACGAACCCCTTGATGTGGGTAGCGAATGTGGTAAGGATCGTATTGAAATCGCATCCAGCTTCGTTTAAATCGTATAGCCTTCGTTAACGGGGCTGGCAGCATTGAGACATAAAACAAATGGAGTCAAAAATCCGTCTGGTTGGCAGATTATTTTTTTTTTGTGTCTTAGTTTGTTTAAGTGAGCACGCTCCAACTTGCCAAGGTATATAGAGAAAGTGTGGCAAATAGCAGTTTATTATCTGCATGATACGCAGTGCGACTGTAGTGGTAATATGGAATAATATAATAATATGGAGGAATATGTGTGTATTTGAAAATTACTTAGTGTACAGCTCAGGCTGAGACAGGCACCTAGCCAGGGGGGCGGGGGGGGGCATGGGGCCCGCCCCCCCCCCCCCCCCCCCCCCCCCCGAAACAAAATCTTGGCTACGTGCTTGGGCTGAGATAGTGATGACGCACGCGGAATATGTTTATCTGCAGATTTGCTGCCAATATCTTGCAGTGGACATGATAGCAATATATCGCCCTCCATCCAACAATGCCAATTTATTACTTGAAGTACTTTCAAACGCACTATCGGCATTCGGCCCGACCTGTCACTGGTGTTTGGTGGGTGATTTCAACCTAATTATCATGGACTCATCGCGACATATCGTGTGTGATTATTTAAACGTTTTGGTAACTCATTGCATCAAGAGCGTTATACAGGCCCCTACTCGAGATGAAATTTTAAGAGGCAGATTTGTGTCCTCCTGCATTGACCCTATTAATCTTCATATATTTATAGCACTGTAAAAGCGGCTGTGATACTAGAAAAACTAAAAAATCATTATTTTATAGCCTGCCAGGTTACAACGAGCAAGAAGGTAAAGGACCCTAATACTATGAAAAATTATATAACTCTTACTGATCAAGCGTAGTTTGATAAAAATGTTAACGAAAATGACTGGTCGTTAAAAGAAGAGTTATCATTAGAAACCGTAAGGAAGACCAGGAATCATTACGCCCTAAATTTTAGGGGTTATAAAGTATAAGTAATTTCTCTGGAAAAGATGCATGCAAGCGTTCGCCAGATAATGTAAATCTGAAGGGTGAGGTAAACAATACCAAAACGGGCATCAGCATTACTCCGGTCCTCTAAGCGCCGATATTTTAAAGAAGAATTTGGAAAGAATCGTTGCGATTCCCCGAAAACTCGGGAATGCGCTAACAGTGGTTCGGGTAGGCCTAAGAAACGTTCTATTCATGATATGGTAGATAACTCTTTTGCACCGGTTACACGAAGAAAAAAAAGGATATCAACGCCTTTTTCGCCCGTGGGTACGGGGCACTCCAGTCTAATGATGCCGTCAGTATCATTACTTTAGTTTAATACAATGAAGCATCAGCTTTCCTTCCTCCAGTGTCAGGAGGTGAACTACGCGACTATTTATTTCCCTTTAAGGAAAGGATACGCGATCTCCGTAGGAATTTTGAAAAAAAATAAATATATTCCCATGGAAATGTTGGACTGTATTATTAAGACAGAAGATTCGCCGACAGGAGTGAAAACTGCGATTGTTATGCCACTCTACAAAGGGGGGAAAGTAGACGACTTTGAAAGTTATCGGTTAATGTCAATTTTATCATGCGTTTCGCAGGTACTGGAGAAACATCTTTTAAAAGTAATGAGTTGTTTCGTTGAACGGTTTAGTTTATTGACTATTCATCAATACAGATTTGTTACAGAACGAGGAACGCAGGCACTTTTGTAAACTTTTAGCGACTGCCTACACGTAGGATTTGATCATATTATGCTTACCTTTGCAGTTTTTTTTATTTTTATATCTGGCAAGGTTTTGACGGCATAAATTTTGAAATACTTTTATGTAAGCTGTACAGACTTAGTTTTAGGTGTCCTTTTCTTTCGGTTCTGAAAGGGTACATTTTAGGGCGATCTCAGTTTGTTACTTTTAGAAATCGAAAAACTAGTAGAACTTTCTTAACGGCCGGGGTGCCGCAAGGCTCGGTCATGCCGCCTTTGCTGTTTAATTTATACGTAAGACTTTCCCTCGGCTATCTTTGAATGTAGAGTTTAATGTAGTGTTTTACAATACGCAGACGACACGCTTCTGGTGTCATGTGATAGAAGTTATCATGTGGCCATTCAAAAACTACAAAATGACTTCATTTTAGCAATGAATTGGTTACATTCAAATTTAGTTACAGTGAATGCTTCAAAGACTAAGCTTGTTTGCTTCAAACACCCGCTTAAGAAAGTTGAACTCTGAGCTCCCATCGTTCCGCATACTTCTAGCTACCCCTCATGTAAGTGCAATCCTTTGTAGTATGCGAACTCAGTAATATACTTAGGAATTTGTTTTGACAGCAATTTATCGTGGTGTACGCATATAGCTTAGTTGTTCAAGCGGTTAAGAGGTATTTCATGCTCTCTCTACAGTGCGAAAATGTTTTTAGCTTTTACTGATAGAAAAATAATAATCCACGCTTTGGCATACAGTTACTTATAATATGGTATAACTCTCTTTCTGGAATGTTCTTTGTTTTGGCAAGCGAGAATTAATTCTTTATTGAAGTGTATCTTTCGGAACATCACGTTTGACAGGGCCGGTGTCTCTGATGGCGATGGCAATGGAAGCGTGTCGTTTTTCATCGATTAATGTCACAACTCAAACTGCGTTTTTTGGTCTAAACATATGTTTCGGCAACGTCATTCACTGAGCTGCCTCCGTAATTTGCGGTGATTGGCCCTCCGAGTGTTGTGCGAGAAAGTAGACGCACGGGTTTTCTTTAGAGTGTAGTTTATATTGTTTGGTACTGCTGTCGTTCGGTTGCTGGAATGCATGATTTCAACGATGTATGAGCATTTTAGTTGACGTACTGAATTGCCACCTACTCTGCCAAGCCACGTACACAAGCCCCTGTGGCTTACACCGGCTCGTTATTGTATTTTTGGGAATGGTATGTGTTACAAATAAAGATTAGATTATATCTTATTCTAAAGATGACTTTCTCAAAATCAAATTACAAGGCATATTCAATATCATATGACAAATACAAAACACATACAATTTCATTCAACAATTTGAGACATATTCCGCTTAACTTCCAGGCTTGCTTGGCAGGTGGCAGCACGTACATCACCCTCACGCTTTTTACCGTGTGAAAGTTCATTGGTTTGGCAGAAATGTGTGTTTTCGTGACACGGCGTTGTGGCGGTGAGGATGTTCGAAGTCATTTTTGGGCGGGCCGTTTTCAGAATTATGGACGCCGTTTTGTAGTAGTCGCAGAAACCATAGCACTTCCGTCCAAATTTCAATGATTGAAGCACTGCTTTCTCTAGCATCGTGCACACACAGCTTTGTTGATTATCAGTTTACCCATTTATAAAATTGCTTTAGTTACCTAATGTACACTTGCCTTGTCTTTCGAATATAGGAGAATCTAGCAACTTTTCTGACTACCCGACACTACCCGACACTGAGTCGGGTAGTTGGAGTGAATATGAAAGCTGTCTTTCAGGGTAGTGATAACTAACAAACATCGTGGCATTTTCCTCTCAAGAAAAAACTGCGTCTGGAAATATCACTGCAATTATTATAAAAAAGTGACAGTTGTGTTTTTCTTTAAACTTTGGCTATCTTGGTGGCAGGTAGATTTAATTATCGCAAGAAAAAACGTAAGTAGCTGTTGGGATGCATCTGGGTTTACCCTCATATCGAACGCAGTTAAAATGAACCATATTAAAAAAAATCAACATAACAAAACAATATATCATAAGCGCCACTATGGTTCGTGGCTTCAACGATCGCCGAAGCGATAGGCGTCGCTACCCTGAGAGCGTGATCGATACAGAATCAATATGTCCGCTCCTGCAAGTAACACCGAGTGTCATTATCGACATGACTGAAACAGAGATGAAAGAGGCTTGGGTCTGATAACCGACGGCTCGGCGCTTGGTAAGATTAGGATCGGTTCACGCCATGTTTCTTGCTCGAACCTGTGTGATCATGAGAGATTTAAGTTGTTTCCCAAAGCGAGGTTGAGCTAATACGTTTTTTTTTTCTTATAAGTCAAGAAAAAAAAATTAGCAATTGTTTTAGGGTTACATTCCCAAGTATAAATTTAATAAATCTAAAAAATATAAGACGTATTCTGATGTTAAGCAGAAGGCTCTCGTCAGGAAGAAACGAATCGTTGAAGTATATTTGTAAGGACGCACTTCGGGTGATTGAAGCTTGAATTTAACAAGTACAATCGTACTAAAAGAAGGTAGATCCCGAACATATTGTAAGTTGACGTGTTTTCTTTTTCATTTTATGAACCTAAAAAGCGGCAAGATCATGAGTTTACTTTTTTTTTTTATCTTACCTTGAACAGCTGTTTCATTTAGATAAAAATAGGCAATGCACTTTCCGGTTTTAACAAAAAAACAAAAACAAAAAAAAAAACATTTAAACATCCGTCGGTGACGAATATACAAATCGGTTAAAACCAGAAAATGCCAGTGATTGAATATTTTCAGCCTGGATAAAACCAAAAAACAGCGATCGTTGAACTTTTCGGCCTGGCGACGGCTATTTTTTTTTTTTTTTTTTAAACTCTTACCTCGCAGAGGTTCGTCAAACGTGTTATCTTGTAGATCATGCATCCTTACAGTGTGTGATCGAGGTCGCAGTGGTTTTTGGAAGACAACGTCAGTGTGGTACAGGGCCACTGACCTTGGAGAACGCGTCTCTTCAAAATAATGATTCTCAATTATTCTCGCTGTGACAGCATTTATTCACGTTCTCTATGGGAGTACAGAGCCCCATTTATTTTTAAAAAATTTATGACGTTTCTTTTTTAGAAATACGGTGGTGACCAATTCGGTGCAAAAATAAATAGTATAAATACATTTTTTTCCACCTATGATAACCATTTTTGGCCTCGTCACGACACGTCTAGCCGAAATACACCGGTTAAAAAAAAAAAAGCGCAGAAAAATGTCCGCCGATTTTTCTAATTACTAAACTCTGGAAAGTGAATACCCACCCTAGATATAAAGCATTGACTCAGTAAGTAGTGAATGATCCTTTTGACTAAACGAAGAAAGCGAATTTTTTTTTTTTTTTTCTCGTTAGTTTTTCCTCTATTCATCGCCAGTTAAGGCTTTCACGTATTGTAACATCACAGGCTAGTCTGAGCTAAAACGTATTGGTTCAAGTGCGTTGGCGGACTTTTCCCATAGCCACTTACGCGGGCACCTGTGTTACGTTTCTTTTCTGCTCGCTGAACGCCCTGAACTCCCGCTATTCATTTTAGTCGCGATCATTTATTCTCTTAACATGAACTGCCAAACTCAAGTTCTAATTATATAATGATCAATCTTTAGAAAGGGCAGCAGCAAAAAGGAGGTTCGGGGCGGTTTGGCCATGCGGTTAGTATTAAGAATACGGAACGTAATTCGTGCTACATACTTTCCGTATGCTAGGATAGAACACAGTTCTTGACGACCAAATGATGGATGTTCAAACCTTCAACTTTTACACGATAATCTCTCATTTAAAAAAACCCCATTGTATCAGTCGGTCCGCCTGCTCAACTCCTGTACAATTTGTTAATGCCCGCCTCCATCCCTTCACACGCGACCACACACACAGAATAGCCACTTGTCGCTTCTGGCCTCTTCACTCAGTCGAGCCAACGAACAAGCCACCTTCCATAGAAACGAAGTGTACTCAAAAGTACTCCGCCCAGTGCAGAACGGCACAGTGGAAACATAATAATAATAAAAAGTATTCCTTTCTTTCCTTTTTGATTGTCTGTTTCCGGCGGTGACGCATTCTAATTTGAGCTCCCCTTGCCGGGCTTGTCGGACCCCGGGACCCGAACTCCGTGAAGCAGGGAAACAAGCCGCGCAACGTTCTCGAAATCAATTGTGGAACTGCGCGGACGTCGCCGCGTATGCAAATTGGAATTCGCCGCACGCGCGTCACCCATCCATCTTGTTGTCGCCCCTCTGGCCACCCACGTGGGACGTACGGACAGACGGAGAGACGGTAGCGTACGATTATCTTCCTCTCGTACTCTAGCATGAGTGTGCAAGCGGTTTATGCACTCGCAACTGCAGACAATACAAAAAATGAAACGACACGTTCAGAGTGGAATGGCCGCATGGCAGCCATTCCACTCGGAGCGTGTCGTTCACTAAGGACTGTTAGCTCCGAAGCGCCACGAACTGAGAGCTCCGAAGGAGAATATTCTTTTTCGAACCCGTTCCAATTAGTGATCGAACAGTGCCACAGAGATCCCCGTTCGCTGGGCATAAGCGTGGAAGCGTATAATTGATTCAAGTTATAAAAAAGCGGGTGGTGGTCACTGGCACATGGCGGAATCAACTACTCTTTCGACGATCGTCCGACAACGAAGGCAACCAGTGATGTGTTATACGACAAAAGCCAGTTACCTAACACTGAAATACAGTATAAAGTCGCCCTTTCATCTCATTGCTGAAGGGTACGTGCCAAAGAGCCGGGCGAACTGATGTCACATTCTCCTGTTTCGTTGTTTGCTTGTCTATGCGTCCTGGACCACCGTTTTCTTAATATTTCTTATTTTTTATGTGTGTATGTTTATACTGCCTGACGCTAGACTGCCTCAACGGGCGACGAGTCTCCCAGCTGTAGATGAGCAATTTAGCCAGCCCACTGCACACCGCTAGCCTGGGGTCTTTAACGTGCACCACGCAGTAGTGATACACGACCGCACGCCGGTACGATGCTCATCGAGACCGAAACGGCAGGGGTGAGGATAGAACCCAGAATTCCTGTGTAGGGTGTACTAAAATGAGGAGGTGCGCCGTCCGGTTGCCGTGAGAGCGTCGCGATAAGCAAGCACGCCGGTGAGGGACGATTGACAGCGGCCTGGAGGTCGCAGCAGTGATGTTTCATTCGGCGTTGAAATGGTCGTATTCTTCATTTGTTTTGTCTGCTCGGCTGTGAGAAAAAATAAGTTCCATCCTATCTTACACCCGCGTGAAAAAGCGTGACTTGCGCGAGTGACAAAAGCTTATATTCAAACCGTAAATGTTTTTGGGAGCGGTCAGTTACTTACATAGCCTCGCTTCTGTAATTTCTTTTTTGTTAAAGAAAAATTATTGTCCATTGCACCTTACACACCAGCATTAAGAAAGCGAAGTTTGAGTATGATGTGATATATGCGATTCTTTCCGCTCTCCACTTTAGTATCAAAGCTGTTTTAATTATTTTTTTGGCGGCTGTACATTTTGAAGACCTTTAAAAACCTTGTTTTTGTTCTGGTGTTAATACATATTTTTTTCTTTCGTAGCATGAATTAATGAAAGCGAGCTTTCCTTGACTTCTGCGTTATTATCCAAAGGTTACAGATCAGGAAATGCTTAAATTGATTTCATCTAGTGAGCATGCATCATATGAAGATATACATCAATACTGGCAAGATAAATAGAGAATCTTCAAATGCTGTATTTACTGAAGAGAGATCCCACCTGGAAAAAATTGTTTTTTTTCTGACATATCACATAGGTCCTACACATTTCTTAGACTTATTTATTTTTCCGCATCAGATTTTTTTTCCTTTTCCGAATCAAACGATTCCATTCTGCAAACAGAGAGGCATCGCTCGGTGTTTGAAACAAGAAGTGTTTCTCTTTGCATGTGCTGTAACCCACGCTACACCCCTGCGCAAAACACCACCGCTCCGTCTTTTTCTTCGCCGCATTTGACATCGTTGTGACTCCTTTGTCTGTTCAGCACAGGTAACAGCCACACAATATTGTATCGCTTAACATACGACGCAAAACAGGAGGAATAAATGGTCCCACCAACACACCCCAAGTCAGCCGCGCTAAGCGCTGCCTGATTGGATTCCTGACCCTGCTTTGACTGGCAGCGCCACCCCAGGCCGTAGCCGCACAATTGGGCCACAGAACACCCAGCTCCTATGCCGAGGCCGACGCGGTCGGCACTCCTCCCAGTTCTGGTACACGCTACCCTGGGTTTTGCAGCGCGAACCTTCGCTCCACGTTCTCCAAGCTGGTGTGTGCAAGCCCACTTTTAAAGCCCACTTGGTCACCGATTCCCCCTACTATTTTGTTTCGCAAAGACATATACACAAATCTCGGTGACAGTCCATCCGCTTATTTGAGGTAACTGTCGAGAATACACATATCTTTTTTTTTTTTTTAAATATGTACTGTTACTGAGCATGCATGTCTGTTGGTCACTGGATCGTATTGTCTTATTATGGTCGACTGTTGCATTCATACAGTCAGAGCTAGTTTCAACGAATTATAAAAAACAAACAAAAAAACTAATGTTTGCACTTTTTTTTTTTTTACTGCGGTAACGTTTTCCTATAGTTCACAATCGTGCAGCTCTTCGGCGCACTGATTGATCCGCGATTTCGCGAAGCGACCTCGGGAGAACAAACAACACGAATTCCCAGAATTCGACATATTTCCGGTTTCTTTCGCTTTTGCACGGTTCAGCGCTGTTGCAACGAGCGTCGTCTATCGGGCTTCCCGGGCGCCTTCGTCGAGGCAGGGTTAGAGGTTCCCCGTGGGCCGCGTCGTCCTAACTCGCCGAGCGCATTCGGTGTCACGAACCGAAGCTGTTTGTTCCGGCCTGCGCCAAGCCAGAGCCGTGGCCAAGCACTGAAGGGAGGTTCCCACGCAGCACTGGACCTGCTGTACTCCGTATACCCGCGTATATACGAAAGCCAGTCACGCTTTTTAAATTTTTATTTTTATAACATTTTTTTCGGCTCATACGCAGCGTGAAAGTTGCTACTATGTGTGTACACAACACGAGCGTGCGGCGCCAATTCGCTCAACGGGGTGAGAACAGATTTGTTTGCCGAGTTGCATCCCAGACTTCCTGCTTTTCCTCGTTCCGCGTCGCTGTTTTGCCCACTTCCTGTCGTTCAAATAGGCTTTTTCTTTTTCTTTTTCTTTTCTTCAGCTTCTTTAGTTTGTGCGCTTCAGTGTCCTTCGCAATAGAACGCAAGTTCATTCGCTACATATACACTTTCAGTCACTGAAAATTTTTTCTGTCTCCCACAGGGAACGAACATTTCAGAAATGCGTACTTAGATTGTAACTATTCGTTGTCAATAATTCAATGAGAAACTACGCTCTCAAGACTCAAATTTCCTAGAAACGTCTAAGTAGCCGGTCGAATTTTATGCCTTTTTTAATTTCTGAAAAACGTCACGAGCACTTTGTGATTTGTGTCATCATTATAATTGGGAATAACTTTTTCTGGAAAGAAGCCAAAGCAATGGGTACACCCGTGCTTCCGCACACTTCGAGCCCCTATCAAATTTATGCACGCGCGACCTTAGCTATGTACTTAAAAAAAAAAAAAATGCTGGAAAAGCTTGTCCCCGTGTATGTATACCTTGTCCAAACCAAACCACCTCGTACACGAGCTGGCCGTTTGTGCTCGAAGTTGACTCTCTCAACTACTCTTTGCAGCGGCTGTCTCTATTTTCTTGTCAGTATTCAGCCGCGCAATGCATGCTGGATCCCCCGCGGCTGACTTTGCGACTGGCCGTTCGTATCTTCTTTTCTTATTTTTCCCCCTTCACTTCTGGATCTTGTTCGGGTGAGCACATGTGTCATTTTATTTTGATGTTTTCTTTTTCCTCTTTCTAGGTTCCTTCTTTTCAGCCTCGTTCGCAGAGGTTAACCGGTTGGCGTTGCGGTCAGCCTTGAGACAGAAGGATGCGTGTCGCACGGACGGTGGGACCTTTCAATGACAACTTGCTCCTGGCTTCTTTTGGAAGATGCCAACGCATCCGAAAAAGATCGATATCGCGGGCAGAAAAAAAAAAAAGAAAAAAAAAAAGAAGGAAAAACTGGACGGAGCACTAAGCACTGCGGTGGGAAGGGCGCGAAAACGAGCTTTGCAACCGCCTCCTGTACTTTTTTTTTTTCTTCCTTCCACCTGTTTTTTTCGTGTACTTGTCCCATTGGCAGTTGACCATGGCTGCAGTGTTCAAAGGAGTTCGTCTGCGTCTTATCGTGTCGGCCCTTGGCGTACGTCTACAGCTGCCCGGCGGCGGCATGACTAGTCGTCGGTGATAGGGAATGTGCCCACACGTCCCTGTTGCGTTTATTTTTTTATTCTTTTATCCAACCTACAGCCTCGCGTGACAAACCCTAAAGAATCTCGAAAGCCGTGTGAGAAAAGGCGTTGTTGTTTGCTGATTTCCAGCGCGCGCCGCGCATTTGGCGCCTTTCTGCTTTTTTCGGTAGTTGACGTAACGTACTTTTTCACTTCAACGTGACGACGTCCAGGCCAAGTCAGATTTCGGCTCTCCAGCCGGTTAAGTAGAACTTCCGTAAAACGAAGGGTTAAACCAGAACTTTGTTATCTAGTGTGCTTTCTAGAGCTTCGGACTTTGCACACGATGCCTCACCCGTTCCCGAAGATCCCGCACAGGACGGCGTACCGCAGTACTTAATTCCTTACATGTGCTTTGTTGTTTTCCTGCAGTTCGTCTTGATATAATTTTAGACTTTTTATTACGGCATTCAGAAATAATCAATAAAAAATTCACGTTTTTGGCTTCATTCTTTTATATCAACGATTAAAATTTAAAACAAAAGAAACAAAGAAAACTCAGGCAAGTTGGGAAACTATTTTCGTAACGAAAAAAGAAAAAAAAAAAAAAAAAAAACGGTTGGAGGAGGGTAGACGATTGTATAAAAGTGGCAATGTGAAATAATATCAGTAGCTTTGTTTTGAGACCGTGTGTGTGATTATCTGTCTTTGTATTTGTTCCCAGTCTCAGGTTTTTTTGTTATGAAATTATTCACATATTGTAATTACCTTAATTTCAGTGTCAACCACCCCCGCAAAAAAAAAAAAAAAACACATGAGAAAGGTTTCGCGAACTCATCGTCCCATGATAAAAAAAAAATACATAAAGAATATGTGGTATTTGCTATATGAAAATATATTGTGCCCACGAAATATTCCCGAATCTCTCACTTTGGGAAAATCCGCCAAATATCTGGCGCGCGAAAATCAAGTTGTTTAGGGTATATACCAACTCATGTTTACCAACAAACTGGAGTGCCCCTAGCGGGCGCCACCGGCGCCGCGCATGCGCGATGGGGGTGTGGGCAAGAAGCTCGCCGTCGCCCATAAACAAACCATTGAAATGCGATGTTGTCGGCGGCGGTGTGAGTCCCCCTGCCCTTTTTCGTGTTCGAATTGTTGATTCTATGTCTTCCTGGGGATGTCTGACTATCTTAAGCGGCGTCAGCGAGATTACCGAGGCTCATTACACCGCAAAACTTCGCGTAAATAATGTGACATGTGGCGATTCATTCCGCATTAACAACGCCGAGATTGTGCGCCGTCATGCCCCCTCCGAAATTTCCACCGCACGAGGTCAGTCCTGACTTGCATCGCCACTGTTAATCGTCCCCCTCATCGCAGCAGGGACAACTACTCACCGTGTTGCGGTCTTCGGGGCGCTGCTTATGTTATGTCCCCCGCACACTGCGGCAGTAGAAGCGCCAGCGGTGCTCCATTAGGAAATGACAGCGACCCCATCGACTGTCGATTATTTGTGGAAGGACTCTTGATGATCAGGACGCGTGGTCCGACTGCTGTTTGGGCAATCCGTGCCCGGAGGAACAGTATCGCCATTAACAATGGGCGCCGGCACGGAATGCCCGGTGTTTGCCCACAGATAGCAGTCTTCGTTGTTTCTTTTTTGGTTGCGTTCTACTTACTTTCTCCGAAAGCTGTAGAGGGTCTGGCGCAGCGTAATTTCAGAACGACATCTAGGTAGTGCTTGTCGTCAAAGATTCGACATGAGACGATGTTCGATTTATGTGAGGTTTCACGTCCGACACGCGTTTGTGAATTGTTATTTCTGCCGGTGGAGTCAGTGTCTCGTATTACTGTTATAAGTTTTGTTCTTCTTCTGTCGATTGTGACAATAGGTTTATGCATTTACGCGCGCTTGATACTGACCTAGCTCGCATGTTTCGCCGTCCATTGTATTGCAGTGTTAGGCACTGTGGTGCGTTTTAGTGCAAAGAAGGAAGCAACGAAGGAATCGAAGATCGAGGTGCTTCGTTAAACTTCCTTGTGCTGTTTTTTTTTTTTTTTTTTTTTTTTTTTTTTTTCATATCGTTATACAAGTTTATCCAGAAAGACGTGTTGTACGAGATGCTGGAGCGGAACAGGAATGAAGAACTGACAGTTGCTGTTTAATACATTACGATAAAATTTAGTTCTGATATGGATGGAGGAAAAACAGTGGGAGAAGTTTTTAGATATACTATGCAAAACTGAAATTGTATTGACATGGTCAACACTATGTCTCAATTAGTTATTTATGATTAGCAAGACGTTGCAGCTTTCACTTCGTTTAGAAGACGCTTAGTCATTTAAAAACTAGACGTTTCCTTCTTCTTCTATTACGGTCTAGTGTTTGTCACCAACTATTGTGAATATATGCTTCCAGAAGTCTTGGAAGCAGTTCATTTACGTAATTTAGACATTAAACATTCTCTTTTAATGTTTAAAAAATATTTACATAATTATAATAGTAAGACCAACGTTAGTGGGGAACTGCTCGAAATCGGGCCCTAAGTTTTCTACTTTCCATTTCAAGAAGTTTGGGGTGACGCTTTTTGCCTATGTTCACAAACACTGATAGACTCGAGCAATAATCCTACTTTTAAAGTCGAAACTCTCGCAATCTGGGCTGCCACTCCAAATAACGCACAATATATTTTGTTTAAAAAAGAACAAACAAGTTGCAGAACAAGCAGGAAGAGGTAAACAGATGAGGATTTGTTTGTGACTCTGCTTGTCATGGTTCCTGCCCTATTTACCGTTTTCCTTCTTTTTAATATATTTTCTTTAAGGTAGACGCTTACAGGTTCACTCAATTTATCTTTCTTTTTACGTTCTCAAGTATCACCTCACATCTGTGGTCGACAAACGTAATCGTTCGTGGTGCCGTGTTTCAACCAGTCTTGTTCACGAAGCTCTAAGAAGTTGTGGATCACAACTGCTATTACTATCGGTTAAAGAAACATCAAAAATTAAATTTCTAGATTAGTTGAAAGGAGAAGTAATCAGTCATTACTTGAGAAAGTAACCGTTACTTTTGCTTACTAGAGATTTCCAAAACGGCATATGTTTGTGCCGGTGTGAAATCGGTCCTCTCGTACTGTTCATTATTGAATTACAATAATCGGATTACAAACTACGACTCTTCTATATTCACCACCTTTGGTCCACCGTTCCCCCTATGGTAAACCTGGTTCGAGGATCTTACGGTCGGAAGGTTTGGCAAACAAATGCCTTCATTAGGAAGGGTATGGGAAAATAGTAGGTTACGAGTAATTTTATTACTTTCAGCAGTAACCAGATTAATCTTGCGTTTACTTTCTAATGAAGGTAATCAAATGATTAGAAAATTACTCCAAAATCTAATCGAATCCCAGTAATCTGTTTTCTTGTGACGAGTACCGTACATGTCTGGTTTCAACCTCTGCTCACCCGAGGACTCAAGCCCATGTCCCAATCGCACGTCCTCGCCGTCCATCTGCGCCTCAGGAACGACTGTCCGCGCTGACCACAAGACCTCAGAGAAGAAAGGCCGGGAGACTGCGACAGAGAGAGAGAAAAGGAGAAGTAGCGGATGTTGATATCGCATTATTTTCTCGTCTCCCCGCCACAACGTGAGAATGGATTGACTGAATTCCGGCTTCCTTAGGGCCCTATCACTGCTCACACTGGCAGCGGCAACCCCTCCGCGGTCGGAGAGGGGAGGGTGTAAATAACCTCACACGCAGAAAAAAGAGTAAAGAGCTGGAGACATGGCGAGAGCGGGAGACTCGTCTCCTAGACTTCGTTGACCCCTAAGCTGACGGTGCGGGGGAAGTTACGTTCTCCTGGGAACCAGTCATACACCTGTCATTCGCCACGTGTTCACGCTCCCGCGCGTACCCACGCCACGCAGACAGAGGGGTCACGTGATGGGAGGGAGGCGGCTGATTGGTCCCGCAAGTGGGTAGCTCCCACCGCGCTGTCAACTCTGGGGTGAACGAAGTATAGCGGCCGCAATGGCCAGAATCGATGACCACACGCCATACGTCGTGTGAGCCGACAAACGCTATCGTCGCCGCTTCTCTGCGCTTTTGTTTTGGACACCGTCCGTGCGTGAGCCGGCGCCGCGGAGGAGAGCGCCGAGAGGACCGTGGGGAGATGGGGAAGGTATGGGGCGATGAGCGAAGGACAGAGGACACCTAAAAGCGCGGTGGTGGAAAGCGAAAGAGAAACCACAGCGGGGGTGGCACGATACGTACAGAAACAGAAACAAAAAAAAGTGCGCGTGCCGAGTTGCTGTGGGGGTGGCGTCGCCGGCGCCGCGCTATACGCACTCGTGCACGTATGGATCCGTTCGTATTATCGCCGATCAATCAAATGGAATTTCGCTTCTCCCTCTATTTGCGCAGGAAAAGCCGAGTCTGGCCACAGCATTGTGTGCCCCATCTCTCTCTCTCCCTTTCTTTTTGCTAGACGACCGCCGGTGTGTTGTGCAGCTGTGCAGATCTGCCCGATCCTTGGGCCCTCACTTACTGACTTGGACGTCAATGCTGGGTCGTGTTCGAGTCGGTGGTCTCGCGAATGTCTGCGGAGCGTGCGGGAGCATCGAAGAGCGTTCGACCAGGTGTTAGAATTACGAAAGAAGGCTAAGGTGCGTTCTTGTAATGCGCTTGTTCTGAAGCAAATCCAAAAAGGAGGTATTGAAAAAAAGAAAATAAAATGAGCTGGGACGTTGTGTTCGAAGGAAATATGTGACTACTTTAGACGTGTGATTTCACTGCTTTCTCAATTTACGTGCGCGGCCCATCGCGTATGCGTTCACACGGCAAAACATTTTAACGCAGCTATATTCAACAAATGTCACAGGCCTATTCTTCAAGCTGGAAAACGCGGGGTACACTCCAGATTTTTTAACCACTAGATTAACCAACGATCCTCAAAACTGGTAGTGGTTCATTGTCTCAATGAGACTTCAGCTCTCATTCTTCTAGGCGCCAGTTCCTCCTAGCGGAGTTTGGTCTATCTTTATTACACCATAAGCGCAATATAGCTAGGCTCTGTGTGTATGTCATGTACATCCGAATACTACATCTACAAGGGCGTTTTATTGTATTTTTATTTACATATATTTCTATATACCACTCGGTATCTCTGTGGTATAGCTTAAAACATGTCACGCGACCTTACATTTTGTTCTTGTAATTAGCTCAAATTCCAAATGAGGATACGCCAGTACTCGGAATATGTGTGTAGGTTAGGTTCCACTTAATGACAACAGCTCCCTGCTTATCTGAAAATGCCTTGGTATTCATACAAAATAGCAAGCGAGAGAGCTGGCAATTTGAGGTTGGTGTTATCCCTTACAAAAATTATCAATGAGCTTCAGTTGAGTTTATAATTTCTCCTGCAAGAATACACTAGAAAATCAATTGAAACTCATTGATAATTTTGTAAGGGATTGGCTACCGCGTACGGTGTCTTCATATATTTCAGTGCGAATACAAAATCGTATTTACACAGACCGGTGTGTGTGTGTGCTATGCATTGCACTTCTTAGTATGGAAGTTTTCTTCGTCGGGACCATTTCACATTTGCGCATGTTATTCATAGACATTTATGGCTAACAGTATCAGAAGCAACTCGTGGAACAGGCCTTGATTTAAGAAAAAGAAAAAGAAACAGAACACGCGGTTGGCGTAAACAAATTATTCTGCGAACTTTTTATTTAAACGACGTTTTTTTTTTATTCAATCCAGTAGTCGGCATCGAGATAAACTCTCGAAATTCATATTTATGCCTTCTGGGTGAACGCGAAGGTATTCACCCAGTCAAAGAAGCTGGCCATGTTCATTTCTGACGGAATCCCGAAAACATCCTGATATATTCACATGTGGAACAGGGTCTCGACGAAGCACTTGTCGACTAAAAGAGATGCGGATAACACAACTCCATAAAGGGTTCCCATCATGGCAATATTGCCCTATCATTTTGTTTGCTAAAATGCACACCAAAGGTTATTCATAACTATAACATTTATGAATTAGTAATGAAAACCGTGTTAATTTCCGACGAAATTCTGTGAAACCTCCTGAAATATTGATATTTGGAACATGGATTCGACGAGGCACCTTTCGACAAAAAGTAGTGCTGACAACACACGGTTCCAATCAAGGCTATACCCCCTTATCATTTTGTTTGCCTAGATACACACAACAGGTTATTCATAACCATAAACTTCATAAAATAATATTCAAAAGCGTGTTCATTTCCAACATAATTCTGAGAAACGTCCTGATTTATTCACATTTACAACATGGGCTGGCCGAGGTACCTGTCGACAAAAAGTGGTGCCGACCTCACAACTTCTTCGTCAAACGGTTTCCAAAAAGGCAATACTGCGTTATCATTTTGTTTGCTCATACACACCCCGGGTTATCTATAACGATAAAATCCATGCATTAGTATCCAAAATTGTGTTCATTTCGGACAAAATTCCGTAAAACAACCTGAATTGTTCACATTTTTAACAGGGGCTCGACGAAGCTCCTGTCGACCGATAAGTGATACCAAAAACACAACTTCGTCAAACAGTTCCCATCAAGGCAATACTGCCTTATCATTTTGCTGGCTCAAATAAACACATCAGGTTATTCGTAACTATAGGGAGTATTCACGGGGCGCCATATTTGTGGGTGCTTTTTAGAGCGCGTGCTCAGAACGAGCCCACATTAATAGGCTGCTAAGACCGGCAATCTTGAGGGTGCGGAATGCACGTTACAAAAGAACTGTGGAAGCTCGCCATCAGCACGCGCTCAGCCGTCGCGCACGCCAGTGAATACTTCCTATATGACTCACGAATTGCTACTATTCAGAACCGTGTTCCTTTTCGACGTAATTCCGAGAAGCGTGACATCCTGAATTATTCGGACAGGTGTTCGACGAATTACACTCCCCACACGAAGTGGTGCCGATAACGCAACCCTCAATGTAGAAACATTCCGTGTCGCGCATGGGTGTATCGTTTCTTCTATACCAATGGATCCTGGATGTTTCGAGTTCTACCACTCCGCCCAAAGAAGCGTCCTACTACCACCACCCATCGTTGCTCTTCAGGCAACTGCAGACCTCTTTTTTTTTTTTTTCTTTCCCTAAGCGACCATGCGAATCGTCGCACGGCAACAATACGCCGCTCTGTGTCTTCTAAAGTCTACGGCGTAGGCCATGGAAAACAAGAAGTAGAAAGAAAAAGAAAAACGCAACATCATCCTCGATAAGTGCGGCAATACGTTCTCCGACGTGGGCTAGGGCCTCTTCGCGCCGGGAATGGTGCCCGATGACGCCAGGCCGTCGGCTTTGGCACGGACGCCGGCAGCGTTCCTTCCCTTCGAAGTTGCGAATGGGACGGCCCGCCGCGAACGTGACCGGCGTACCAACGCGCGCGCACCGCCGGTGCCTCTGTCCCGTCTCTAGCTGTCGCCCTTCGCCGCTGAAAATTTGTGAGGGCTTGGCATCCCTTTCGCCTTCCTCCTCCACCCTTGTTTTCTTTCCTAAAATTGAGGAGAATAAACCGAAAAAATAAAATCTAGAACGAAGCAATTGCTTTCACGTAAAAAAAAAAAGAGAGTAAATATTTGTATTTATTGCTCTTCTTTGTGTGTGTTAGGACGGTTGGTGTGCCGAATCCTTCTGCTTTTTTGTTTTGTTTTGGTTTGTTTTGTCTCGGCTTGTCGCACGCGTCTCTAGTGGCTTGGTATGCACGTGTGGTGTGCCTATGTTTGTGTCCCTAGGTTTATGTATAAGTGAGCGAACCCGTTTGTTAGGGGTGTGCGCATCTGAAATAACCTGAAGGCACATTCTTGCGCGTGCGAGCACGTGCGCGGATATGGTATGCATGCACCCTAGTATGCACCTTTTTTTTCGTGCATTCTTGTAGGCTAAAATTGTGTTTCACCGTGCCCGAGTATTTTTCGTTTGGTAAGTTTGTGGGTGTAGATAGGCAGGAGTGTACGTTATCTGCATTGTGAGTAGCGATGATGAATTCGTGAACGATTACTTGTGTGGATACAACTCTGCGCAGAATGAATGCTCGTGCTTTTTCTCAACGTGTTTGCTGTGCGTATCATGTTTTCATTAATTTTTTTTTTCATAGAGCCTGTGAGTCAAATTCTGTATCTTTTCATAAAAAACAACAACAACACAACATTGAAGACGATAGTCGAACCTAAGTCAAGAGAACGGTTTACTCGAATACTCTTTGTTTTTGAAACTCCATCCAGTTTGTTTCAACAAGTGTATTTCCTTGTATTTGTTTTCTTAAGCTATTTTATAAGAGTATACGTATGCTTATCTGGTTTTTAATATCTTGTGTTTTTTACGAATTCAAAAAGAAAACAAAAACAGGTTTGAGACGACACAAATAATATCTGACTTGCTTGGTGGTATGTCGTAAAGCATTTCAGCCACTGAGGCTTGAGCACCTTCACGAAACTTTAAACGAACGATGAATGAATTCAGCTTTAAGAACAACTTTTGCGAAATGCAGACAGTGTCACTAGACTGGACGCTCTATTTTTTTTCTTTTTTACTGAAGGCAAGATGGCAATACCGGTGTCCACTTCTGAAAACCATAATTGCATAGAACTACAAAATAAAATTAGAGAAAAAGAAAAATAACTCACTTCTGATGATGATCATTTTTACTGATCAACAAAACTTTCATGGCGCTCAGAGATCACTTCTTGGAAACATTACCGCGTGGCAGCGCAGAAAAATCCCGACAACAGACAGTAATTCTAGTGCTTCTTGCCGAAAAGAGCGTGTCATTTATTGATTCATCCATAGTTTTCTTTTTCTGATTTACATACAAGGGGTCGGCATAAGTGTCCCGAATCATTTAATATGTCCCAAGGATTAATATACGCCCGCCGAACCCGCAGTTGTTTTGTGCTACCAAGCTGGGGTCTCGTAAATATTCGCAGAGCACATCCTGTCGAATCTGGCTTGCTGGTAACTGCAGTGTATAGACCTTTTCTGCAAGTGCGCCGCCATCTTGAATTGACGTCACTTCCAGTATGGGTGAAAACTTTGTTTTGCCTTTGCCACGCCAATGGAAGGCATTAAGGATCTAAGCGTAACTGTCACACTTTCTCGTTTCGCCTCCCCTTTATTTTTTTATTAATTGCAGGTTGAAATCTCGGATTATTTTTTCGTCGCCCATACCGGATACGCCTTGTAGGTGGCTGGGGACGAGAGTGCACAGTAAAGGTCTATATGCTCCACAATCGAGGAAATTTGGAGTAGCCGACGCACTTTGCGTTTTTTTTTTTTTCTAGAAGATTCCGTTTACAAGCAAACTCCTATAAAGCGGTACGTGCATCCTTCTCACCTCAATAAAAATAAGTGTGTCAATAAATTGACACACAGTACCATACGCGTTTCTTCTGTCTCACATGACAGCGAGTCTCTTTTATATATTAACATTCTATATTAACATTCGCGCAACAATCGGGCATGCGAGACATCTCGCGTGCCGGTTGTTGCACGTGCTGCCATCCGGTGGGAGATGTGAAACACACCTTTATGGACTGTCCTACATACGACAGGTGACGAAGTTGATTACGGGTTGGGCTAAGCATACTGGACAGTAGCTCATTTTCTTTGGACAAGGTTTTGGGTCTTTAGCATTCTTCAACAAGAAGAAAAAAAAACGTGCGCCAGCTTCACTAAGTGAATGGTTTAATGACATTAAAATAACGGCCAAGTATTAAATAATAGAATTTTTGCAAAATAAACTTTTTTAACGAAAATTCTTGATTTCTTAGCATGATATTCATTCGCTCCTGTTAGCGCTAATGGTATTATTGTAATTTATCGTACATGTTGTTATCAGGCAATCTCTCACTGTATAAGGTCCTATCATTGCTAGATGTATGTATGCATTTCAAAGCATACTGTATTGTGTATATATTTAATAATTTTTATTCATACATCATATATACTGTTCATTACTTGACTTTGGAGTAGCCGGTTGCAGAATATGGTAACAAATTATTCATTTCATCGAATAAGCATTGGATTGAAATTCAGTCGATAGATATAGGCTGGCATCAAAAACGCGTTACTCGAAGCCAAACAAATTTACACCAAGTTATATACACTCACATTATCCAAATAATTGGAATAATCTCCATAACAAATTATGTGGTGCACGTAAACCTCGGTCCAAGCGGCCCAGTTGAGGTGTGTTCTGCACGCGCTTGTCGGCGCCATTCAATCACGAAAGTTCCACACCGGGCTATCTCGGAGCTGAACCCGATTCGATACATTTTTCTCGTGTAGTGCAATTTGTATCCTTTCAATGCTTCATAGAAGAAAAAGAAAGTATAGATACTTGAAAAAGTAGTGGTAAACAAGCGACCGGCACGCCACGCCAGAGCTATCGATAAAATCTGAAACCAAAAGATTCCGCGTGCCTGGGTGTAATGCGGGGTAAGCGCAGTTTGGAGGAACCATTAGGGCCAAGCAGAGGAACGAATCCGCTTAAGATCGATTAAACTCGCGCCGCAACGAGCGAGCCCAAGAGCCGAGCACGCGCGCGCTGAACCCGCAGGAAATTTTCCCCGAGTCCGTCGCTGCAGGTATAGTAACGCCGAGCAGGCAAGCTCGACGACACGGAGGACGGTGTTGCCGGCGCGAACCGACCGACCACCCAGCGTTTAGCTGGGTGCGGTGCTGGCCTCGAGGTGAATTAAAAAGCAATTGGGACCAATAAAGTGGCCACGGTTTCGTGTGCATCCAGCCTGCTGCTGCGGCGAGTCGCAGCGAGCTTGGTTGGTCCCGCGCGTGCACCGCTGGTTCTTCGTTGGTCATGCCCGGTCACGGCGTGAGCATGAGGTCTGAAGCCGGAAGGAGTCGAACTTTCCTGGCGCGTTCTTCTGTCTCTTTTGCTTCCGGCGGTCTCTGTAACGTATTGCCTATACTACGCCTCACATTGCCTGGGGTAGGGCAACGGATGAATGTTGTTTCTGTTAGTTTCTGTTTCATGGGCATCCGTGTCTTCCAGCGTTCACCGAGATGGGGTTGCTTGCTGATGAGAATGATACTGGTGTTTGCGTGCGCCTCTATTGAATATTTGGCGTTTGTGTGCACCTCTTGTGTCACAATGTTTGTCTGTGACGTTTTACTGAAACCATTAGAGCTGAGACCGTTCATCTTGAGAGTTCTGTGCAGCGTTATTAAAAATACAAAAGCGCGAACGCGTTTTCTTTTCTTTTTTTACCTTCTTCTTAGCGAGTGTCAATATGAACAATATCTTGTGGAACGGCGTTCTCCATCACCATGAAGATTTTGATAGCTCTTGCCGCCTTAAATGTAAGATGAAAGAAAGTCGGGCATTCAACCAAGCAGACTTGACAAAAATGCCTCGTTAGCAAGCTTTGTGGTCAGCTTACGCTAACTAGATGGACGTTGATCAGACACACCTTGTCGTCTAACGCTTTTAGGCTTTCACCTCAACAGTCGACGATTTAAATCACGTGCACGCGCAAGCGGTACTGCTATAGATTCCATAGACCGCAGAAAATATTACTTGTCTTTGGTTCTGTCTAGAAAGTAAAAAACGAAAATAAAAGGGGTATTAGATTGTTTGATGTGACAATGGTTCTCTTAGTTGGCAATGTTTATGGCTTCTAAATGTATTTATGGCGCCATCGGCGAGGAGGAAAAGGTGAGCCTGGAACGCTTGCTTCAGTTTTTTCTTCCTGGAATCTGCAACCCTTCTTTAGTTCAAAATCAGCATCTTTTCCGACACGACTACTCAACAGCGAGACAGCTTTCTGTCACAGTTTAAAGGTGCTGTGCGATGCAATCGCGCGTTCATAGAGGATGATATATCATTTTAAAACGTTTTCATCGCATTTTTATGCATCCAAAACGAAAATATTACAACATTTTAGATGGGGTGTGTTAACCACTAGACCACTATAAGCCTTGTCTTTTATTTTTTTCTTTGGAGACCGCGTACAATGATGAAAGTGTTTTCAACATTTTAGATGAAAGATATAACGTTAATTAGCGTCTCATCTAAACTTTTGGTTTATCCCAGCTCTTTAAAGGAGCGATGCGACAATTTTCGTACTTTGCGTAAATACCGCTTAAAACGGATCCCTAACGTTAATGACCTATGAAACACGCGTTCGTATTTCACCCCACGCAATAGAAGTCCCCAAAAATATTAAAGAAAAACGAGCAGCGTTCACCCCCTCAACTCGCAGCCAGAGCAAGCGGCCACGTGATCTGGAGCCGATTATATGCCGCCAGTGTTGATCATAGCCACGCGCTGGGGTTGGCAAAGCGCAGAACACCCGCTGAGTTCCAGACATTGTTATGGCTCGGCTGTTGTCGTCGTTGCAGCGATTGAACACGGGTGCTTCTCGAGCTAGCAGTTATCACGAGCCCAAGTCGAGTGCCCACGCAATGCTCGGGTCAAATCTATGAACCGCACTCAAATATCGTCACTCGGGTGTACTGCGATCCCCACGCTACGTCATCATATTTTGCAAAGGAGAGATTGAATGAAAATGATCGCTTTCGTCCTTGAAATTACACCTCAACAAACGAGTTTCTTGGCCAGTGGCGTTGCGTGTGAGAATCCTTGAGTCCCAGGTGTGCCAGTAAGCTCGTGTAGAGAGAAAAACATTCCAATTGAATATCGCTGCACCGCTCCTTGAAAGCTTGAATTTTGTAAATGCGCGAATAAACATATATCGATATGCCCGCAGACACGCTGCAGAAATGCCTAAAGTAATAGCTGGTAGATTCGTACGCACTACTTTCAATACTTTAAATCTAAAACCCATTCCTTCCTGCAATAGGAGCTGCTCGGGCAGTATGTTTTTTTAGGCGTTTCGCCTCGCTCTCCAAAGCGTACGAATATCCAATTTGCTCAACTCTGCTCTCTACATTTTTGTGTCGGAACCTCAGACACCAAAATGAGGCTCGTTCGTCGCACACTCCGTGCAGAAGCCACAATTACAGATATCACCCCCCTTGTTTTCTGGACAGCTCTGGGAACTCGTGCGGACGTGACGGCTGAACCGCATAGCGTCCCACTGCAGTAGGTCTGCGGAGCGCCGATCGCGGCAGACCTGGCGGACGTCTTTCCTCACCACTTAGGTCCGGTGACGGATGAGATTTTAACCGCCACTCCGACGACTGCCCATTTCCCCTCGTTTTCTTGTTCCGGCGCCGCCGTCGCAACGTGCCCGACGCTTGCACACTTGTAGAAAAGGCTAGAGCTACACTGACTAAACAGCGAAGTTCCGCTAAAACGCTTACAATTACGGAACGCTTTTCTGCTTTAGTCTCTTTTTTAATTTTTGTTGGGAGAACATATTTCTGGTCTGCTGGGACCTCAGGATGAGAGAAGTCGTTGCAAATAATTTAGTTGGCGAAAAAAAAAAAAAAGAGTTTGGAAGTATGTTTGAATGTTATACCGTGCACATGGAAATGTATAAGAATGGTCAAAAAACTGTTTTAGTTTTGTGTTTTTTTTTTTTTCTTTTACGTGCCTTCTTTGCCAGGCTTCGAAAACGTTTTTCTTCTACTTGTTATTATTTTCTTACCCACCACAATTTCGCTTTCCCCTCTTTGTCTTGTATTCCTTGTTCATCTTCATAGTGCCTCGGGGAGAAGTATCATCGATGCATGACAGTTTTTCAACTGTGCTGGCAAACCTTAGCACAAGATAAAATGTTTCATCTGCTTCAGTTTTGGATAAGTAGGCCCTGTTAACATAGCGAATCTAAAATCAGGGTGATTGTCTTCCTTTTTTCTTTTGCTGTAGGGCGGGCAATTTTAAGTTCACTAAGTGTCACTTTTTTTTGTGCGTGTGTGTGCAACATTGTTATGGTTAGACTGCTTTCCTCAGCGCTGTCAATGCTAATCGCGCGAACTGATGGCTTCGTTCGGCACCTTCTTGGCATGAGAGCGCGTGGAAATGAGAAAGACCCAAAACGAAGGTACGTGCTCCACGGCGCAACAGTGTGAGATTGCAGTACAGTGGAAACTACTTTAGTCTCTACAACGTCACGCAAGAAAGTTAAGCCCAAGTATACGCGGATACTCACGGGAACCGCAATGACGACCACCTCTTTTGCTGTGGCAGATGTTGGTCCTTATCTCTCATGCAATTGTGTAGACTGTTTCGGCAGGCACATGCAAGTGCGCGCCTTCACGAAAGGGGGGCTTCATGTTCGAGTGCTCGTGGAAACAGCTCACTGAGCTACGTTCTGGCGCTCGTACATTTGATAGCGCTGCACAACGCTTTCTAGTAGTTATTGGGGGCTTTTAGCAAATCGTTACCGTGTTCCGTGTACCGCACTACTGGAGCCTTTGAAGCATGCTTTTAAGCGCTCGCTCGGGTGACACCGCGACCGCACGCTTAAAAGTATCTTCAAAGGCTCCGGTAGTGCGGTACGCAGAACACGGTGACGGTTTGTTCCTCTTCACCCTTTAGCGTGCTAAACGGGTCATTTGTTAACAAACTGAAACCTAGATCCACCATCTAAGCTAATTCGGTGTTGCGCGAAGCTAAACTCCCGAAAGAAGCGAGGTCGGTGCGACGGTGCTGCTGCCGGGATGGCTGTTCGAGCATTTCTTTTTTGTTGATGAAGTGGTGCTGGAATATCACGAGTCTCGCGCTGCCCGCGCGGCGTAATTTCTGTTCCGTGGAGGCCCTAGACGACCGGCCTTTCGGCGTGAGATCTCGGCGTGCCACAAAGAAGTTAGCGATCGGCGGTACGCCTTGTTCTCAATCATTATTAGTCGAGGTACCGAAATTGCGCTGTTCCGGATTTATGTTTTTGCTCTCTGAATTTTTCTGCCTTGCTACTTTGGTTACTGTGACTTTATATTTTTCCTTCTGCGTGCGAAGGCGGGTGCTAACTAAACAAGCCAAAGAAAAGAAACGCCGCTAGTCGTGCGGCCTTGCATTAGCACGCATTAGCGGGTCAGCTTGAGTTACGGTTTTGACTTGCGGTTTGTGGCGCGGCAAGGGGCCGTAGAGATACATTAACTCAATCAACCTACCCGTAGAAGCAGAGGGAAGGTGCTAAGAGGAGAAGAGAGGTATTTTGTTTTATTATTTTGTTGGAACTTGAATGTGCAATATGCGTAGGGTAGTCGCTCAAGTGCGCCCGAGTATTGAAAAAAAAAATAAGGAAAATATTTGCGTGCAATGGTGTGACTTGCGGCGTGCTCCGCTTCTCCTACAGTCCAGAACGATGGTCATACTTTGATGAAAGTTAAATTAAGGAATATGTTGATTTGCATACTTTATGGGGCCTGCTCTACTCACCTTGGTGTGCAGGACGTTTCGGATCTCCCGTGAGAAGGTGTAGTTTTAAGAATTCAGGCGTAGCCAAGCTTTTTTTTTTTTTTTTCTTTTTTTCTAAAGGTTTGAACATTTCTATGCTTTCGAGACTATGTGAATAAATTGGACAATTCTCAATCTTTAAAAATTAGTACGCCAAAAGTACAGCATTTCTCGAAGGTTTAAGCTTATGTTTGCAACATATTCCGCGAGTTTGAGACCGCTCGTATTCTCGCAGGTATTGCGCTGCGTGGTGGCAAACGCTGTCGAAATAGGGGCCGTGTCAGCGCTCGCGTTTGACCTGGGGCTGATGCAGAGTGATTTCAGCAAGTGCCGCCGTCTGGTCGAGAAAGTCAGAAACAGAGCAATCGCTTCGCGGTTGCTTGGCGGTCGGAGGAAAGGCGCGTTCACACTTGCGACTCGCATCAGTCGTGCTGCAGTTTTCTGGTCGGCGAGCGACCGTTCTAGAGCAGTCGATCGCTGACTTGAGTTTTCAGCGCATGTCGCCGAGCGGCTGCCTTGGAAGGGGCGCTGTGGCACGTGACAATTGACACGGCAACCGCGACACGCCGATCGAGCGCTGAGATGTGAACATCTGTGGTCACTAGCCGCATGTCTGTAATTGGTCTCGCGACTGCTCCGAGTTGCAAGTGTGAGTATGCCTGAAGGCTTCGCTCACCGCAATCTCAGTGGACATGGTGAGGGCCTGAAAGCTCGTGCCTGGAGTAGCCAATAGCGCTCGAAAGGTGCACGCCGGCGCCGTGGTGTGCTCACCTTCCGCAATAATCATTTGAAATTAAAGCTTGACGTGCTTTCTAACGGAACTCTTTTCCCTGCCTTCCATAATCCCAAAGCTTTGTTCGTCTGTCCGTGCATTTTTTGCTAAATTTAGGGGAGAAATAGACGTCACGTGACATAAAGTCACGGGGTATGTACTGCAAGTAGAAAAATTAACGATATATAGACAGATAGATAGCTAATTGGATTTTAATGGCGCAGGGGCAACTGAGGCTGAAGTGCGCCTAATGCTGGAGAAATTAACGACACGTGATGTTTCCCCGCTAAAGTTAACGGGAAAATTCACGTTTTGTGACGTAAGCTGCAGTTTCCCCGCTATATTTAGCGAAGAGATTGAGGTCCCGTGACCTAAGTACCAACCCAGTTTCCGCGCTAAATTTATTAGGGAAAATAGACCTCACCTGACCTAATGACACGTGACCTATTCAATTCGGTTTCTCCGCAAACTTTTGCGGAACAATATACGGCACGCGACACAACAATTTCATCTCCCCACTATCTCTCCTCTTCCCTCTTTTTCGTTCCCCATCCCTCACCCCGTTAGTCAGTTTTCCCCATCACTCCCTTCCCTTCCCTCCCGTTCCTTTGGCACGTGACACACCAATTCAGTTTCTTCATTCCTCTGTCCTCATTTACCTCTCTCTCCTTTTCCACATCCCTCTCCCCACTATCGCACAGTTTCCTCTCCCCCTCACCAGTTGCGGTGTTGGCGGTAAGGTGTAAGTAACGGCTTACCAGCAAAACCTGGTTCATATGGTCCGATTTTCCACGGCAAATTCGACACGAGCTCTGCGTCACACGGACTTATGCGCTCGTCAACAATCAATTCGTCGACGAATATTTGAATTCGCGTTCGTGGCCAATGAGTGTTGTGATGGCACTTATCATCGCTTGCGAATTGTGACAAGTTCCATGGTGTGCCTGATTATGACGGTGGAAGCTAGAAGTCCCAAGCACTTTACGACAGCGTCATTTATTACTTCGCTTTCGCGTTAAGGGGAAAAGCTAAGAAGAAAAAAGTTGAAAAATCATTTCATGGGCACCTTAATGTTAAAGGTCGATGCCAACTTTTCACTGCAACTTCGGTTGACACGAGCCAAAAAGAGAACAACGAACCAAAACAAAATGTCGTGTTGTGGATCTGTGGTGTATCACCCAAGGCCTGCTTGGTTTCTGTTGCTTTAGCATATGCCCTGACCGTGACTTACAGGCGAATGTTTTACGCTGACGTCAATCAGTCATAACAGGATAGACGATCCAACAGCGTAAAGGTTTTTGTGTTGGAAAGTAGAGTTTTAGGACATAGCGTTTCCAGGTCACGCTATTTGTAGCGGGAGTGCGCGCTGCCAGACCAATGCATGCTCTGAAGCGCGCATCCGTAGCGGTAGCGGGCCTTTGAAAATGATGTACTAAAAGTCCGTATTGACTCCGGAAGCAACGCCACAGTATCACCAGGATATCATTCAAGGTGTTTAGTCAGCTGAGCCCCTTGGTTTTAATGCTCTGCACTCAAACGTATGGGGCGTTATTAAAATTCAAATACAGCACTCTAAGAAAAGCCCTTCGTTTCTCCAAGGGTTGTGCGGGAAAGTAGACGCACGGAATTTCTTAGAGTGAGGCTCTAATTTCACCGGAGTCTTAAAAATAACGTATTTCAACTGGAGTTACGCTTACAATCTGGTGCTGCGTCAGGGAACGCGGAACTGGTTGATCGGTGCTGCCACTTAGCGGATAAACGCCATCTGCGGAGGGCTTCCTTATAGGTGCGTTTTCTTTGTTGTTTGCGCGTACAATGGAAGTTCCGTTTTCGCTTACGCCAACAGATTCAAACAATGAAACAAGGCTTTGTCTCGCGAAGTGTTTAATTACTTGTCGAGTTTTATGCCTTCTCCGAGACGTACGGTTGTTTTCGGCACGCCAAGTTCACGTACAGAGTGATTCACGTAATTGCGGGGAAAGAGACAGAAGTTATATAACCCTACCAATTACGTCACGATACCAGGAAATTGCTGTGATAGTGTCCGGTATTGTTTAACCAGTCGCGTGTGCAGCAAAAGAGACAGGCATTTCCTAAGAACTGAGACCATTTAAAGTTGTTGTGTCAAAGAGCACTTGGCCTGTGGTTAGCGTGTTTTTTTACCTGTGACGCTTTGAAACACAGGTAACGTAGACGTAAGTTACATTCTGCCAGTATAGTAACGCCGCGCGTTAGCTGTCTCAAAAAAAAATTTCCTAAATTTCAACGAAACAAACCTCGTTAACTATACTTGTTAGAGGGGAAGGGGTAATTATATTTCGAATGTTGAAAGATTGATTTTCTGTATTCAGCAATACGCGCGGCAATATTGTTTGATTTCGTACATTTCTTCTCGTCGTGTGTTCCTTTTGCGTTTTCGAGTCGCGACCGAGAGTGGAAATGAACTGATTAAAAGGAGGTTTTGTAGAATCTACACGTTCCTTAAAAAAAATACGCTATTTGCTGGGAGGAGGTCCAGTTATAGGGGGCGTTTTGTCCAGCTTGATTTCCGCAGAGCTCGTCGGCGTTTACCCTCACAAGCACTGGATATGCTGGAGTCGGTGCGTCCTCAGGCTCCCGGTGTCAGCGTTCGGTCTGGAACTCACGCGCGATCACGGTGTCTCACTTAATCCGGGCTCAAGCTGCTCTCATATCATATAGAGAAGACAGTCTGAAAACAGGAGTTACCGCTATATCCATGGTCCATAGTGCAGCTTGCCAGGTCTCCTCCCTGTGCCGTACGGGATTGGAAAAACGGATCTCGCGCTGACTCGCCCTCAAACCTGTATGTCTTTTGCATGATGTATAAGGGGTGTGTAGTATGCTTGTGGGCACTAGTGCAAATGTTACGTTAATGAGACCTGATATATACAACCAAATAAAGAGATCTCTAGTATCGTACAGACGTCTTGCAGAATGCTCACTGCGTACACCCAGAGGCGATGTAGCAACAGTCATGGCGCCATCGCAACTCATGTTCCACTTTGGCACACAAACATTTTTGCACGTGAATTATGTAGCGGATATATTTGAAGAATGTATCCTGTGTCCTGTGCCTCGACTTTCTGAAGTCACACGGCTGCTCCATGGATCTCCAGAATCGTACACTAAATCTCAGCGAGGAAAGCATCATCCTGGGCAGCAGATGAGCGCTCATGAAAAATACTGGTGGCTTCCTCATCTGTTCCAAGTCAGCTGCAGTTTACCCCGCAGTGTGAAACCATCGTTTGGATAACTGATGACAATTGTTGTTCTGAAGGTATCGCGGTCGCTGAAGAAGACGAGGCTTGTGACAGCATAGCAGGTATCAGTGTCGGAAAAACATTTGTAAATTTCGGCAATGAGCGCGTCCCTATCTGTATTACCAACCTGACGGATAAAGCAATAAACATAAAAAAGGCTGTCGAATGGCAATTGGGTCCCACGCTGTGAGTCTCAGAAGCTTGAAAACAAAACCTGCCAACATGAGGCAAGATGGGTTGCCCATTTCTTTGGTGAAACTAGCAGACCGCTCCAGGCAGCACTTCAACCAACCGCAACAACAGTAACTTTTGAATTTAATCAACGCAATGCAATCAATCAATCAAGGGGAGCAAGCGAAGGTGTCTTCGCTTGCTCCCCTTCAGATACCGGGCGCACGAGTGCTGCTCAGCACCATATGAATACTGGGGACGCTATTCCGATCAAGCAGACACTTCCGAGTATTCCGCTCGCTAAGAGGAACGAGGTCACTGAACTGATCCAGGAGATGAGAAAACAGGACGCCATTGAGCCCTCATCTAGTTCATGAGTCTCACCGTTGGTATTAATAAAGAAAAAAGATGGGGGCACAAAGTTTTGTATGGATTATCGTAGATTGAAAATCGTCACGAAGAAGGACTCCTTCCCTTTTCCTAGGATTGACGACGCATTTGACGTAACGGCCGGTGCCTCCTGGTTTTCTACGCTTGATTTCAGGAGCGGCTATTGTCAAGTTGTGATGATACCCTCAGACCGTGAAAGACAGCGTTTACAACAGGCAATGGTTTGGGGCAATTGACCTTTTTCAGAGATCGCTGGGCGCATGCGCCGACTCTGAGAGAGAGGGAGGAAAGGAAAAGGCGCCATTTTTGGTGGCTCTCTCGTCCGCTCGGCCGTACAGACAGTGCTGGTTCGGCTTGACTCCTCCGCTTTTCTCGCGGCTTGGCTTCATAGTCGTCGCGCCTCACCACCGCGCAGCTGTAGGTTGCACAAATAAAAGCAAACATAGTTCCAATGGAAGCCTTTATGAAGTTTCAGCAGCCTTTGCGGGTGGTGCACAAAAAGACTCGATATCAAACACCCCGCCCTTTTTGCCCTACTTTCAAAAGCATAGGACGCGAATCGCCCGTGTCAGCTGGCTGGATCATCAATGTGACTGCGCGACATTCTGATTTTAACTAAAGTACAGTAAATCTGAACATGATGGTAAGCCGGAAACGGGCAAAAAAACGAAAACGCAAAAAGAGAGAAAAAAAAAAAAACAGGCAACGTCTCTTGAGACGATGCCTGCTCTTTTTTGCGTTTTCCTTTTCCTACACCAGTCTCAGGTATAATGCTCGAAAATGAGCGTGTTGGTGAATAGATACAAATGCATTAAAGGGTAAAAGTTCAAGGACACAGGACTTCTTAAAAGAAGTCCCTGTCCTCGATGCATATTCGTATATCAAGTTTACCACCATGTTCAATTTACACCAGCTCGCCTACTCTATGACTATTTTTCCGTAAACAGTAAATGTGCACGCGAGGTTGTGTGACGTAATCACGCCATACACGGTACTCAAGTAAAGAATAACATGATAAAGCGTTCCGTTCTTCAGGCGTGCGCTATAGACATTCGGGTCTTGCCATGTTAAAAGAGAAGAAAAACACATAAAAATATCAGTCGCTGGCAAAACATTTAAAGCGTGCGAAACGAGTTTAAGCTTCACGGAGACAGAATCCTGATGGAATGCCTTGGCAACCAACCGTGAACTCCTTTGTTTGCTGGGCTCACTTTGTCGAAGGTTCGTACGTGCTGAATTTAAAGAGAGATTGTTTCTAACGCACCTTTCCTTGCTTTTTGTTGGTGCAGGCGAGCCTTCGCGATATCAAGACCGCCCGGATTTCACACCACCCTAATTTGCTTACACATTCCCGAATACGGAGATGCTCGTGCGTTCGCGCTGTACACAGGACGGCTAAGTGACGGGCGCAATAAGCTCGAACAACTTAAGCGATCAAGGGGAGAAAAATCAGCTGTTTTTAGTGGTCGGGCCTTATAAACGGGACTCACATGCTCCGCACAGGATAGATGGTTGGGTTGGTATTGAAACTGGTCACCATTGCTTTCCTTACATAACACTCTGCGACTCTGCCTTGAAAGCAGACCCCCCTTAGAATAGCCAATTGCAAGACGCGATACCGAAGTGACGATTAAGTGGCTCCGAGTCGATGGTAGAAACTGACGCAGCGTCGGATGACTATGCACCGTTGAAGGTATAAAAACGAATGAGGTCCTCTGTAGCGTAGACAGTAGCTTTTGTTAATCCTCCCGGTGGTCCTCAGCCATTTGGAAGAAAATGTGCACGCCAAACGAAGACAGAAAGACACAATCAGAATGGGGAAAGACGGAACAACGCCACCAGAGAAGACACGTAAACATATGGACCTGGAGGCACGCCAGGCCTGGCGCGGACGACGGAGAGACGGTGTCAGAGCCCCCAAAAGTGTTTCGAGTGATTCCCGCGAGAGCGCGCCACGATCGTGGCCGAACTATGAAAAAGGTCAATTCAAGGTGATGCGTTTGGCCTTTGCAATACGCCTGCGATTTTCGAGCGCCTCATGGACAATGTGCTTCAATGCTTGCCCCTCAACGTGTGCCTGGTATACCTTGATGACATACTGGTGCGTGGAAAGACTTTCGAAGCTGCCCGTCAACATCTGTCAGAAGTCTATGAGCGCCTAAGATATGCGAACCTAAAATGAAACCCAGAAAAAAGTCTCGCTACTCTAGAAAAGAGTTCGGTATCGAGGCCACATTGTCTCTGAGAATGGGCTGGAGACTGACCCCAAGACTGACTGTATTCGAAACTAGCCCAAACCACACAGTCATCGTGAACTCGAGTTTCTTAGCCCTATGTACCTACTCCGACGTTTAGTCAAAGACTTTGCTGGAATCGCCAAACCACTCGACACGTTTATAGAACAAAACGTAAAATTTCAATTTAATATGCGAGCTGAGGAGGCTCTTCTTGAACTCAAGAATGCCCATACTGCACCTTCTATCGTTAGATTTGAGCCGCCTCGGTGGCTCCGAGGCGAGAGCGCTGGCCTATGGATCAACATGTGGCGGGTTCAAATCCCGGCCGAGGTACCCGCAATCTGACAAGGCATATTGCGGAGGAGGCGCCGTGTAACCGATCTTTCGGTTGCACGTCCAAAGACCCCAGGTGGTCCAAATTCATCCTCACTCCTCAGCTGGGGCGTGCCAGATGCCCGTGGTTGGTTTGGCACGTAAAACCCCCAAATTTGACTTTATTGTTAGATTGGATTCCCCCATTCAAACCGCCAGTTCGTCCTGGACACGGATGCAAGTAACGTGGAGGTGAGTGCAGTCCTGTCTCAGTTAGATGATAGAACCGAACGTGTGACTACATGCTTCAGTCAGGCGTTAAAGAAAGAGTAACTAAACTACTGCGCCACAAAAAAGGAACTGTAGGCCTTTGTTAAAGCGTAGGAAAGTTTCATCATCATCTCTATGGCAGGAACTTCCTCTTAAGGACCGATCACGCGTCCCTCAGTTGACTTTTTAATTTTTTAAGAACCCGCAAGGACAAGTTGCAAGATAGCTGGAGCGATTGCAACAGTACCAGTTTAATGCCCAACACAGAGCTGGTAGGAAACAAATGCACGCCGACGCACTCTCACGAAGGCCTTCTTCACGAAACAATTGCCACCCGTGTCTCGATATTGAAGCACACTCCGACCTCAACACCACGAATCTACCGTCTCAATCAACAGTCACGCGGCAGGCGGCGATCACGCGTCCATTAACCAATGACAATCCAACTGACTGGAGTGACAAAACCCTCTGTACTCTTCAAAGTGAGAAAGACAATATTCGGTTGATTGTACAGTGGAAGCAAGATGGTAAAAGACCGGATTGATGCATGGTTGCACCGCACAACCATGTCGTCAAAGCATACTGGGCACAATGGGATTCTCTCTTCATACAAAACGGTCTCCTGTTTCGCTGCTGGGAAAGAAACGATGGAGTGAATGTTTCCCTCCAACTTGTCCTGACTCAAGAAAGGCTTCTGGCGTTTTGGTCCTGGGCCAGGGGCCCATTTAGGAAAATGATTAAAGTCCGGGAAAATTAATTTGTTAATTATTTTTACGTAATTAACTTTTTTAATATTGTGTTTAAGGGCATGGTTTGAATTAGAAAATTGCTCAGCATCATCGAGAAACACTAAATCAACAAATTGCAGAGCGATGGAAGGCACGCGAAGCATTTTACGGCTTTCTGAAGAATCGCAGAAATTGGACGTGTTTTTAAGTTTCGGTTTGCTATCGGAGCGCATCTCGGCCCCGGCGGCACCGGGCCCCGTGGAGATATATTGCAATCAGACTCTGCTGCGTCGCCCGATGACATCGCAGCAGAGGTTGGTTGCACTATCTCTCCACGGGGCGCGGTGCCGCGGGGGCCGAGATGCGCTCCGCTAGCAAACCGAAACTTAAAGGGGCCCTGCAATGACTATTTTACTAATTTTTAATTTGCACCGAACCTGAGCGCACTGAACGTAGTAACTTAGTGAAACTTTTCTTTTCTCGAAATTCCCTTTATTTTAAAAGTTATAGGCAAATTAAAATTACAAAAACAAGCAAAAAATAACCTCCCTCATGACGTCTTTGGTTGCTTGAGAGTGGCCGTGAACTAGAGGAGAACTAGTGAGCTCATCCAGCGCTCACGGCTGCCGCACTCTGAGTCGACGGCGCGAGAGGGCGCCACTAAAGCGTGTTCTGGATAGTCTGTATGCAGCGGGCAGCCACAGCGGCTCTCATTGCATTTGCTGCGCGATTAAATACTAACTCGGCATGACACTTCATTGGCCAGAAACGACAGCAAACACGGGGTAAAGATCAGTTCAGAATGGAAGCTACTTTGCGCTGCCATACCGCGAAACGGCCAAACCGCAAGACAAAGCTTCTCGCCGAAGGCCTTCGGAACGCTCGGAGCCGGTCGGATCCTCCTGCCCAAACGACCGCAGCGCTGCCGCGCACATCCGGGACCTTTCCGTGTCGACGCCTGATCCCACTACTCCTTTCTAGTATGCGCCGCCTTTTCCATCGCTTGGTGGCGGATATGTCGACGGGTCATTTCTTGTTTCCGTACTTTATGAACTGCATTCGTTTTTTTTTTATCTAAAATACTGAACAAAAACTACTTTTATAAATAACTGAACCGGTTCGCGCCAATTATATTTTGTATTTCGACTAAAAAGAAGCTTTTAGCGGCTCTGACCAGTAGTAAGCCCAGGACCAAAGACGTCACATTTTGCGCTCTTTCGGTAACGCGGGTCGCCCTCGTCGGTGGAGGAGGTTTCCGCGCCGTCCGGTTAAAATATGACGCACTGATATTTAGTTACTCTCTCCGTGCCCGCTGGCTTGCCCGAACCCCGAGAGACGTGGAAACCGCAAAAAATGTGGACGCTTAAATATGATTGCAGGGCCCCTTTAAAAACCCGTCGAATTTCTGCGATTTTTCAGAAAGCCGTAAAATGCTTCGCGTGCCTTCTATCGTTCTGCAATTTGTCAATTTAGTGTTTTTCGATGATGCTGAGGAATTTTCTACTTTAAAACCAATGCCCTTAAACACAATATTAAAAAGTTAATTACGCGAAAATAATTAACAATTTAATTATCCCGGACTTTCATCATTTTCCTAAATGGGCCCCTGGCGCAGGACCAAAACGCCACAAGCCTTTTTTCGTTGCGATGAGTAGTTTTAGCAGGAGCGATTTGGTCTGCGTTCTCTGAAACACCGTGTATATATATATATATATATATATATATATATATATATATACAACGGGCATGGTGGCGGGAGGCCGAAGGCGTGGGTATATAACTGAGAAGAAAATTACATATATATATCTACATAAAGAGAGAGAGAGAGAGAAAACGTAGCTCAGGATGCCAAAAATTTTATACGGCAGAAAAACAGACCTCAGACGGTTGTTTCGATTTTTAAAACGTAATATTTGTACAAATATGTTTTAAAACTCCAAACAGCCGTCATAAGTCTGTTTTCTGTATGTATATAAATATATATATATATATATATATATATATATATATAAAGCTGTTTTAGCTTCGAACCTAAAGAGCATTAATAAACTTTGTCAAGCGTGTCTTTTTTTAGAACGAGGCGTGCAGCATCCCTGTTTTTTGATCATGCAAAAAGAGACAAAACAAAAAACAAAAAAAAACGCCGCCGGCTACGTAAGGAAAAGGGGGTTTTGGGGGGCCGGGAGGAGGCGGAAATCTCTCGGAGAGACAGTGCAATCGAGGAGCGATCTTCCGAGATTTCTGATAATCCCTCAAACTTACACATGGTTTCAGAAATTGCCGGTGCGCAAAATCTTCCTCCGACCTCTTCATTCCTCGCGAGTGATCGTAATTGATGAAAATGGATCATGATAGAGCAACAGAATTCTCAAGAAACAGGTTCCTGGTTCAGGACCAGCATCGCGCAATATCAGCTTTTAGAAGTTGTTTCTTTAAGCAGTTTCTACGGCATCGCAGCATTTAAAAAAATTAATTTTAGATACGGCCACCGCCTAGCTTAAAAGGACTCGCACGCTCTGAGTCGTGCACCCAAGAGTCAGGGCACAATCCCTGAGCGCAGGATCCTCAGCGAGTGATGCGTAGGTGAATGGGCACCTTTAATTCAGGTAGGGGGGGGGGGAGGGGGGGGGGGGGAGAGGGAGAGGGGTGGGGGTGTTCTTGCAGAAAGCACAGGCACCTGGCGAACCATTGGAGAAGCAGAAACCTATGTTTGTTCCTGCTGGGTGGCCCAGTGTTTGGACTGACAAAAGGAAGCTTCGTGCAACAGGAATCTCGGATGTCAAGCCTTGCAAGTGCAAGGTAACGTCGATGTACATCGGCTGGAGCGTTCTTTTGCAACTTGCTGTCGCATGTATGCGGCTGTCTCGCGGGTATTTGAAATGGCATTTATATAGAGGGCCTTTGAGTTCGATAAATTCCCTTTAGACCTACCTTGCTAAACGACATTACCAACTTGGAACTTCAATTTTAGCGACATAATTGAACTTGTTTTATAATAGAGAAACAAAGATGGAAAAAAAGGCCCTAAAGGCAGCGACTGTGTAACCATATATGAGGTTTTAACAGTGATAATAAGATTTATTACCGTTCAGTATACCTGTGGTGCTACAGAAAGTCAAGAGTATCCCTATATTAAAGGAGAGCAAAGTCTTTAGAAAAATGAGCAGTTACATCACGTTCCGTCAGGAAATTTTACGGTAGAACGTATAAGGTTTGCAGCCGAATTTTTTTTATAAAACTGATGCCGTCGTTTTCTTTATTTTTTTTTTTATTGTTTTGAACCTATTGACGTCATAGCATAAATCCTTCTTCGAGGGTAGGTGTTGCGAAACTGCTGAGCACGCTTTTCAGTGAAAGCTGACCTACTGGTACTGTCGCAAGCCACCAGGGCGTTCGATTTCTTGCACCGATGCGCGATGCTGCATACCCATCGGCAGGTTTGTTTTTGAGGTCCATTACCGGTACAAACAGGGCGAAAGAGATACTAATCGGAGGACATTACCAAGCCAGCGATTTGGCCCTTCTCTGGGGCTTCGTGGCGTAGCAGTAACCAAACAATAAGTGACCCTATAGAAGAAGAACAGGAAAGGAGAGGTAGCATCCGTGAGCGCGCTGCCGGCTGCCGGCCACGAGCAGGGAGGGCACAAATGGGACGCACCGGAGTCGCCCTCCCCCTAATCACACGGCGGTCCTGTGGGACATTAATCTCGGCCGGTCGAATCCGAGTAGGGCCAACAGCAACACCGAAACAACACCCTTTATAATTGCATCAGCAGGTGGAGGCACGCCGGCATGCGCAGCACTCAGCCATTGTGTCATTGGCGAGCGGTGGAGTTCCATTTCTCCACCTTGCCACTCTTCGAAATATTTCATTTGTTTATTGTTTTATCTGCTTTCTCGACTCAACCGAAAACTTGCCTTACATCGGGAGACGGTTTTCTTTTTTCTGTGGCGCACCTTCCGAAGGAGGAGCGGATCCATGCTTAGACCGAAGAAAAAAAGAAATGACAATGCCTCCCTCCTCCTACAAGTTCGACGCAGAGTCGTACCAGGATTCCGCGGTGCTTATAAGCGCGTTCGGCCATCTCTGAGCTGGCTCGACTAGGCGCTTGGGCGATCTGCAACCTGCCATCAGGGAGGAGTTGTCACTGGCCATTATGAGTAATATTGGGAGTTGTCATTACCAGGCTATGGGGAGGCGTCTGCTTTCCCCGTTCCCTCCCCTTCCTTCCTACCGCTTGGGGCGCTGGGCGTCTTGCGAGATGGAAGTGGCTTCTTCGGCGAATGGAACCGTTTCTCGTGCGTCACGGTCGTCCCTTTATTGCCTAGAATGCGAAGGTGTGACGGGAGCGTTTTAACGTTATGGGCCGGCGGCGGCTAGTTCTATGGCCTCTCTCTTTCACTGGTCGATAACCTGCGATTGATAGGTCTGATGTTTCCTATGTGAACCCATTTTTCAGGTATGCGAGTATGATCGTTTGATTATGGCCTTAGAGTTTTACTTTGCAGTTGAAGATTAAATACGCGTCCGGTGTTCCTCGTTGAAACGGTTTCTGTCGATGCGTGGCTTGTCATTGAAACTGCTACGATCCGCTGCTGCAGACAAAAGTAGTTAGGTAATAAAATGGCTCGAAGAATTACCGGCCATTGACTGTACTCGTACTTTTTTTTTTATCATTAAAGGCGAAGCAATTCATGCCGCACCATGCTCACAATAATTAGGAGTGTAGCGGCGTAATTGTAATTATGGGTTTGCAACCATTTGTCCTTTCTTTTCTCTTTGCTTTGTGCGTATTGTTTTCTTCGGTGAAACCTCCTAAATACAGCTTGCGTGACCGACAACACATTCTTGTCCGGGGCACGATGAGAAACAAGCGCCAGCTTATTTTTATTTTGCGACTAAAGATTTTGTTTGTATCGTTTTTGAAACACAAGAACGCAACTTCGAAACATACATATATACCTTACCTGATAGTTGGGTGGTGTTCTAAATAGAGCGTAATCTCTGCCTTGCAGAACGTTTTATTACTAATGGGCGATAAAAAAAAAACAGATAAGGCGGAAATGTTTGTTTTCAGTCTGCCACGATACGCCATCTCTGCAGCTGCTCCGCTGGTCGTAGACACCGCACGCACAGAATCTAAACACTAGTTGCCGCAGCAATATTTCTCCGGCCTTGCGGACGGCGCGTGTGCTGCCCCGCTCATTTCAGGGTGTCGAAGGAATCCGCCCACCCGATCCATCCATCACAGGACACACGCCTCGCCACATCCGCCCACTAGAAGACAGGAGGACGCTCCAGTGGCCCATGCCTGTCCACCGCCGCTCGCTCCGGCAGAAGAGACCACAGTGGGCTTTTGTCAGCGTACCGCTTGACAATTTGTTATCCCCGCGGCGGATGATAGCATAGTGTCCAACGTGATGGATACAGCGAGCCGCACCCGGGTGTACGGCCGGGTGAGACGATGCTTGGAAGGGCAAGGAACCGTAGCCATAAATCTTGCGGCTCCGTCTCGACAGGGGCCGATCCGAGTCTCACAGAGTTCCAGGAGCCTGCAACGTCCAGGTGACCCGCTAACTGTCACGCCCTTGGACCTTCGCCGGAGCGATGATTATAACCGGTCATATATCGCTTTTGTTCATGCTGTTAGCCGCTGCCGCCTTGGCTCGACGGCTGGTCTGCTGGATGGCCGGCTGGCCCGGCTCGCCTCTTCTGGAGGTTCTTGGATACTATGTCCTTTTAATTGCAGGGTGAACGGCGCAGGGGAGGAGCTCACATAAACTGCCCTTTCGAGCCGAGCTCGCAGCTAGCTTCTCCTCGGCGGTAGTCTCGCTGCCTTGGGCATGTGTCGGGGCTGTTGCTTGTGTGTGGCTCGCTCCCACGGCGGCTGTCCTGTTCTGGTTCGGCGGCGATGTGGCGCATGGCTACGGCCTCTTCGCCACTGCATTCCTGGGCATGACCCACTGATGTCGCCGCGTTGAATCGCCTCCGGTGGATCGGGGCGCTCCACGTAGAGGTTCACTTTCAGTTGGCGGGTGGAGGAATGACCTGTGAGGGAGAGCAGGAAACAGGCGCATTAGCGCTATTGCAGCCGCGCTGCACAAAAGCGCCACATTTTTTACATGGACCCGAAAGTTGCGTTCATATTGGAGGAGAAGCGTAAGCACCAAGATTGTAACAATAAAACAAGAGAGTCATTATGGCAAGGTGAGCCCATGGGTATAGATGTTTCTAATCGGGAAAGACGAAGCGGGAACTAGATATCCGAAAGCAAACGAATGTGATTGGGTACGTATATCTTTGGAAGATCTGCATGGGGGGCACAGGCGCCGAACATCATCTACAGCATGTTAACCTCCTTGTCTCGCTTCGTTGCATTCTGCTTCCTCGACTTATGACAGGGCAAATGATTATGCTGGGTTCCGGTTAAAAATCAACATTTTCTCTACTGGCTAAATGAATAGACAGCTATGAAAACCAGCTCGCGTCCAGGGCAATAAAGCAATATAAGCACTCAGTGCGACAGCAATAAAATACGCAGTATATTTAATCAAATAAACTATGAGATATGAACTACTTCATATCTGACATCTAGTCCTAACTACAGCCAAATATACCTCATTACGTAATCGCTTCTTTCTGGTGTAGGTGACGCAAAATGATGATTTCATGACCATTGCAATTTTGGTCTCTAAACAAATAAAAAAAACACTTTTAACTAGAGACAAGAGTTGATCTTACCACGCTGAATGGCGAGTTATTTACTCGCCACCTTTTCCCCCTCTGCTTATATACGGGCATTTCCCAGAGCCGAAGCGAGGTCTGTGGGGTCTGTTCTAGGAATTACCAAAATTGAGGATGCGGGCTGCCAACGAATGATTTGTGTTCTTCTGTCCACCATCCCCTGCGAAAATTGTTTCTTGAGCCATCCAATTACTTCTGATCGTGTCTTCTTGCGTGCAACATTGGGTGACAAGAGCAGCAAGGCAGTATTTTTTTTCTTACTAAACCAGTTTCTTTTTTTAGCTCTTTTATTGTTCCTCTTATCAACACCACAAAAAAATTAAGCCCCCCCCCCTCCCCCCCCCCCCCCAAAAAAAAAAAAAAAAGTTAGGTGCTTAGTGCTTTCTCATTTTGGTCCATTTGCCGTTAAAATTATATGTGAGCAAATGCAACAGAAACAACCTAGGTTTGGGGATAATACTCTGGCGAAAGAAAACCTCCAATGAAGAGCGCCTCAAGGGAATCAGCAGATTTTTTAACGTTTGAACTCAAGAGTCAGAAAAGTGCGCAGCTGGTACGAATAATATTGCATCTGTAACGGCTCAAGCCTCATACGGAATGCTTCCATTTCATTGCCTGGGCATCCAGCTTTACATCTTCGGAGATGTTGTACTCCTTTATTAAAACAATTTCTAAACAAAACAATAATCTGAAACTCAGAAATGCCAAGACAACACACACTAAATAAGGGTAACCTTCACCAGATAGTTTGCGCCCAAGATATGAACACATACAGTGTTTTACTTGCCGATTTTATAGAGTTCTGTAACGTTTGGCTGCAACGAAAAACCGACATCGAACAGCGTTACGCCCATAGGGGGTAATATGCGTCGAGAAACTGAGGGAGAGGAGGAGGCGAGGGTGAGCGGGGACATCAGAACGCTTGGCTCCGGTTGGTATGATTAGTGGGTAGACCTAAAGCTAGCTGCGTTTGTCTCTATTGCACTCGTCGAAAGCGTTCAATGGCGAGACCAATGCGTTGGACGCCGGCGTTCCGCGTTCTAACGCTTTCGGCGAGTGCAGTCGTATACAGTGGAAACAAAGGTTGCCTTTGTCTTTACTGCACTCTTCGAACCCGTTCGAATGCGAAAAAAAAAAAAACACCGGAAGCTCCGGTCTCGCGTTCTAGCGCGTTCGACGAGTGCGGTGGAGACATAGGCAACTATAGTCGGAAACAGGTTAAGAACAAAGTGGAAGCTCCTCCCACCCCTTTCCACTTTAGCAGAGTGAACACTGGACAGGAGATGACCTCCTTTCAAGCGTTCGCTCTGCTAAAGTGGAAAGAGTTGGGAAGAGCGTCCACTTCGTTCTTGACCTGTCACCGACCATAGCTTTAGGTCTACCCACTGATCATACCATTCAGAGCTCGGCATTCTGACGTCCCCGCGCCCTCTTGTCACCTCCTCTTCTTCACTTTCTCTGCACATAAGAAGACTTCAGTCCACTGGCAGGATTTGAACTCAACACCTTTAGATCGTGAGCCAAGCTTAACCGACTCAGCTATCCAGGGTTGGTAGTTCGGACCACGCAAAAGCGAGCTCATTCGCGCGGTGCATGCAGGGGCGGATATAGAGGGGGGGTTCCGGATGTCCTGACCCCCCTCTTGATTTTTGCATGTGTAAAATTTAGGGCGTAAAACGAAAGAGAGGGGGAAGGGGGTTCCTAAACATAGGTACGCTGACCAACACCCTCAGGAAATTCCTGCATCCGCCCCTGGGTGCATGTATCAGCTCGCGTGCTTTGCGGCCTTTCCTCTCATGCAGCGCCATCTTACAATGTGCGTCAGAAACTAAAGAAAATATTCGGTAAGCAGAAAGTGCGATATGCCTTGAGTGGAAGGCATATTGCCTATTCTGTGCTTACCACTCTTACCGTGGTTTTTTTTTTAACCCAAGACTGGAACAGAAAGAGAAAACTTTTTTTTTTTAGAGTCGAAGCGAAAGTAACAGGGACAGACAGCGTATCTAACCCAGCTAATAATTTTATTCAACCAACCTCATTGTATACAGAACTAGAACCGCCACAAAACCACCGAACATCCTGTTTTCAAGGCCGCGCGCACGACTCTCACCCACATCACAAAAAAAAAAAAACCAAGTGAGGCAGCCTACAAAGCACAACCACTTTCGGTTTAGAGAAAAACCTTCTCGACAGCTAGATCTCACAAAAATATACAATGCTTTTGAACTGCGACACGCACATACACAGAGGGATATTTTTGGTTGGCTTAGGCAAAAAACCTCTGAACTCCTATTAAAAAAAACGCACTAACAAAAAAAAAAGTTATTTCTAGGACAAAGAATAACGGAAGTCGACCAAAAAAAAATTAATTCAATTATAAAAAAAAAAATGAAACATTCCAGCCTTTCGATTCTGGTGAAGAAGGAAGACCAGCGAAGCTGTTCTATGGTGGGAATGAAGTACTGGCCGCCCGCAAGTCGGCAAGCCGGAGTGGAAAGGCTGGAAGGGTTGCCGTGATCTATGAGCGACGGCGGCAAACAGACAACCGGCGAACACAACACTCTGGACAGCTACCGCCATCTCTGAGCGACGGCGGCAACCAGAGTATTGTGTAGACATTTGCTTGGTACCGGACACGATCCTGGCAAACTTAACCCTCCACAACGCCGCTGTAAAAAAAAAAAAAAAAAAAAAAAAAAAGATTATGGATAAGGGAGGCATAAAACTCCACGTTTGACCCAAACTTCGCACCCAGAGTTTAGCATACAGGAACGATCATCAAAGGGACGAACAAAACACTTGCAAAAATTGACCACCAAAACAACACGTAACAAGACTTGCAAAAGTACTACCAGGCTGCAAAGTGGCCTGACTGATACATTTTCCTAACCAGTCCTTGTCAGCATGATCAAGGTTTTTTTTTTAGCGTTTCTGAACCTTTGTTTTTATCAACAACTCATTTCTCAACAAGGATGACCCTGCTTTCTCATCTCGAAATCCATAACTTCGGCATATTATTCCTGATCTCTAATGATATCACTCTTAACAAAACAAAAACTGTGTATAGTGCCACTCACGACTTTTTGATTCTCCGACAAATTCGCTTCGAGGCAGATATTGGGTCTCGTTGTTTTGCAACCTTTGGGTCGGGTTCACATCTGGGAACTTGCGGAATGAATTAAGGGGAAGTTAAAACGTTGCGCTTACTTTTCCTCATTGTACCGCCTGGAGAGTTATCGCGGACGGGGGTCTCTGTTTCATGCGTGTCATTGTACCGCTTTGCGTGGCGTTTCCGAGCCAGCGATCGATCTCTGCGAGGCTTGCACGTGTGCGGGCTTTCCACCGTTGTTGGAAAGATCTGGAACCAATTACGCAAGAAGAACTAATTGCTCTCTCCTTTGCGCACGTGGGACTCCCCGTGATGCCCATTTACACGCACCTCGTTCGTCCAGTGTCCGTGACCGGCTCACGCGGGAGGAAACCTCCGATGCAAAAATAGATCCCCTGGCTATTTTCGTTTTATACTGCATGTTTGCACTTTATGTACCCTACGGAACCTCGTGTTGCCGGACTTGGCACAATAAAGAATGTTCATTTTCTATTTCTATCTTTCTCATCTCTCTCTTTCTCTCTAAATCTCGTTTTACTTCAAATGGTTTTGTTTCCACTAAGAGCGCAGATTGTGTTTGTTGGAATTTCTAAAAAAACTGCGACGTGACGCCACGAAAAAGTGTCACACGCCGCCATTTTAGTTAACCCACGTCCCGCTTAAGTAAGCCGACGGTGTTTACGTGACGTCATCAACGTGGCGGTCATCACAAAACACCGTGACATCACTCTTTGAAGTCACTATGTTAATTGACACTATGCGACGAGACGTAACGTTACGTGACACCATGACCCGACTTTGTGACATCACGTCATATCATGACGTCGCGAGACGTTTTCACGTGACATCATGACGTCACATGACAGTGTGACGTCACAAGAAACGACTGTGCTTCCAAACCATGACATACTCATTGTTTTTTTGCTTGTTTTCCGAAACTAGAAATAGTTACCACAAGTTAAAAGACGCAAATAGATGTCAAACGCACCAGCGGTGAAGTGGCTGTTGCTTCGAACGTCACTTTCCGGGAAAAGGCAATATATTTGTGGCGCTAAGAGCGCCAGGAGGTATCCGCTTTAAACGCGCGAACTTGAGCCTGAATGCGGCAAAGCGCCCACGGCGAGCTCTCGTGTTGGTAAATAATGGCGCTCTCACTGTCCCGCGTAGAGAAACAATTGCTTCTCCTGAAATTAAGCACTGTTAATTGAGAGTACTAAACTGTTGTTTCTCCGGCGCTGTAATGAAAATTCTGGGCGGCTGCAGCTGGGCTCATTTACTGAACCTATGGGTGGCAGGACAACCGTGCAAACGCAAGCGTGACTGAACTTGATTTATTGATTTTTGTTTAATTTTTTTTTTCCAGTCGTGCGGGCACATATGTAGACATAGAGAAGTGTAGGTGTTTTCTTTCCCCTTTTAGTGAAGCACTGGCTGTTAATAATATTTGGGCGAAAGATTTCCCATTTAGTTTTTGGTATTACGTACGTATTTCTCTACGTTTTGGGAAGTTTGAATGAGATGTGATAGTCTTCCAAATAACATTTAACAGTCATAAGATTTTGTGCGCTAGATCTATGGTGTGTAGCGTGGCTGCTGCCCGTTTCCGAGGCTTGTGTAGAATCATTCTGTAACAGAGATAAGAACAGCAACAACAGCATCATGATGGCATGAAACAGAGATAGACACTTCGCTAAAAGTCGCTGTCTTGTGCACAAAATGTCAACGCTAGAGGACATAGAGACGCTCTTCATACCTTGAGTAGGTACTTATTCGTCTCCTGAAACTTCAAAGATTGCTGCAAATATAAAACTTAGCAGCCTAAAAAAAACGATAATTTAGATAGGGAAGCAAAGAGTGAGCGCTAAGATTAAGCCGAATATCAAAAAAAAAAAAAAAAGATCGACTGGAAGAGTGGCCTCCCCAAAGACAAGCTCGAAGAACGAAGCATGGCGGGCAGCTGAGGGGGCCTGAAGGAGACCCATAAATATCGTCGCCGCTGGCGGGAACCCTGTCATTTTCGCTGAGAAGGGTCTACCATGCAACGAAGCTCATGGTGCCGTCGACCCTCTGACCGTATGACACCCATATTAAGCGCGTGTATGGGCGTGACACTACCTGCACGGGCATCAACGCGCGTTCAGGCAAGTCGCACAGATTTATGGTGCGATTCTCCTGGAGAGTGTGATGTGCTCACTGCGTTGTCTTCTATTGAGCTTTTGCGGTCCACACCAGCCACTCGCCGATCCCATCTTCGAGGCAGCTATTTCAATGACGATGTGAGGATACCACAGTCTGAAATTACGGTATGCCTGGCTTCAAACTGTTGCTGCGAGGGGAAACTGTACGTCTTTGAGGTACATCAATTTTTATTAGTAAATTCGTTGTTTATTTTTGTTTGCCAGTCCCAAACATGGTTTGAAGACCGTGATCCGGGTGGTGCCCCTGGTATTGCTTAAATACATGTTCCTACAAAAGGCTGCCATTTCCTTCAAACGTTAGATTTGGCATGTTAATTAAAAAAAAAAAAAAAACACGAGGAAATAACGCCGTAACAATTGGGTGTGTATAATCCTGAGTTTTGTTCATGCGCCACCCCCCAAAAGCTAAGCTGAAGCTATAGATACACCGTAAGCGTGAATCTCCATTTTTTTGTTTATTGCGCGATTTGTTAGCTTGCGAAGGTTTGTAAAATAAAACACAAACAAATATGTCGAAACACACGCCTCATTCCTTGGTGGTTTTTTTTTTTTCTTTTAACATACCCCTACAATCATCACCAACACACTGCTCAGCTGGTTTAGTTACAAGATTTACGTTTTAACAATTCCATCGCTCTATTATCTGCCTCCGATGTTCCGACAACCTATTGGTTTTCCCTAAGAGACCGTGCAGCGAGTCTGAATAATGGCGATTGAACGCGAAGAAACGGACGATGACAAGTTCCCCAGAGCGGGTGTCTCGTTCGGCGATATTGACGGCGCCACGGCTTTCCGGAGCATCATTATTACAATATACCCGTTTCCTGGCCTCCAATTGCGTCTATTACCGATGCGATCCGATACGAGAAGGTGTCGGCCTTCGGTAAACGTGATCGATGCGAAGACGTAATTGTGTGCCGAGCCTCTGGCGGCCGAGATGCAGAAGAAGTCCATTCGTCGCCTTGGAACCAAATGCGTTCCGAGCATGTTTTTTTTCTGTTTTTTTTTAGCTTTCAAATGAAGATTACTCTCGGCGGTGCATCTCTTTAAAGCTGCAGTCACAATCCTCGTACATCATACAAAAGGGACGCGGCGTTGGCTGCACACAGGAGGACGGGATCATGCTGAGGACACGCCTGGAGCTTGTTCGTCGCACGTGGTCTTCGTATATATGTACGCACGTCTACAGGTAGTTTTTGCATGAGTAATGTGACAAGACAAGGAAGAATCACGTCTCGGACGGTTTCTACACACTGTCGCTTGTATGATGTATCCGAAAGTGTGACCGCTTCTTAAGGACACTGATTGCTGGTCTACGACAGCTCTAGTAGTTTGAGTGTTTGTTGTATGTCCGTGTTTGTTGTAATAATACCCATAGTACCATATATCTCGAGATTTTATGCTAAAATTGGATAATTTCGGCTCCTCCGCTCATAGACTCCGTAGGCTGTTGTAAATTTAATTAAAAGAAAAATCAAGGACGTTTACAACTCCCTGTAATGCCGAATTAGAGCACAGCCCTTTAGGAAGAGAAGGAGACGGTACGGAGAGATGGGTATGCCCCTCCTCCCCTCCTCCTCTCCAGCTCCCCTCCCATTCAGCGGGAAATTTTCACAACATTTTCCGCAAAATTTAGCGGAACAAATTCCCCGCTAAATATCGGGGAAATTGTTCCGCTAAATTTATCGGGGAATTGTTTTCCGCTAAATTTAGCGGGACACTTTTTTCGCTAAATTTAACGGGAAAATTTTCCACTTAATTTAGCGAGGATTTTTTTCCGCTAAATTTAGCGGGGAATTTTTCCGCTAAATTTAGCGTGGAAACTTTTTCGTTTTAACTAGCGGGGCATTTTTTCCGCTATAGTTTGCGGAATAATTTCCTCCTCTGTCTCTTTCGTGACGTCACTCGTGACCCTCGTGGCGTCACACGTGACATAATTAGGGGAAACGTCCCATAATACCACGACGGCGACGGTCGACGGCGACGGCGACGCCGCTCATGCCAGAAACTGGCGCCTAAGAGCTGCACTCTAAGATAAAAAAAAAAAAACGTTGAGGTCCTGCTACAGATTTACTAAACCATAAAACAATACGCATAAAATGTAAATTCGGTCGCATCTCTAAAAAAAATAATACATTTAAGGGCTGTGGCGGCTAACGGACAGCGAGTCTATTTAGACAGTGAAATATTCATCGCACAGTAGAGAAATACGCGAGGAATAAAAAGAAGCTTAATTATATAATTAAAGAACGAAGGATCTCCGAAAAATACGTTTTATTTCTAGTACGGACTAGGCAACACACTGGAGCAACATGTTCCGGAAATTCTTGAGACCGTACAATGGCAAATAATGCGTCCTAAATTTACTGAAAATAAAACTTCTACAATATTACCCGCTCAACTTTCCAATGGAAACCACTTTGTAAGAATGTATTAAAAAAATTTAACCATGTTTTATGTTTTGGAATTATCTTCGTTTTGAAACAGTCATCAGTATTAGTATAATCCCTCTTTAAACGTTTCGAGGCGGAATATATAAGAACATTAATCTCCAAAGGAAACTACAGATTCACAACCTGCGCAACGACTTTTCGAAATTATGTTACGGCTCACGCATAATGAAATACTTGTGACAAGTTGGATGAATGATTCGCCTTTGCCCCGAAAATGCTGGGAGCAGTGTAATACACACAGGAGCTCATTTTGGTCACGATGCACGCACCAGAGAACCCTAAACTCAGACACCGCGTTTTAATTTACACCGATACGACAAACGAACACATTAGCACCTAATCCGCCCAAACACCGTCACCTGTCACGGAGCACGCATAGCGTTTGCCTCAACTAAAAGCGCCAAGTAGCATCGCGAAGCATCACGACGCCTCACCATACGCAACGCACAGCAACAGAAAGCGAGTGCTTTCTTACTCGGCACCAGCAGTCATCGTGCGCCCGAGCGCTTTCGTGGTTTTCGTGCGCGTCGGGAAGGTATAGGCTGCTACCCTCAGTACCGCCTCGAGACGGACCACAGAAGACGCCACGAGCCATCGGAGCCAATCAGATGCCGTGTAAGAGTCACGTGACTTAAGGCGCATTCCCACCGGCGATGTAAGCAGTCGCGCGATGCGACTAGATCGCATCGCAAAAAAAGTTAGATGGTCACACCGGCGTGCGCGATGAGCGAGTCCAACGCCTTCGTTGGCGACTCGTTCCTCGAAAACTCTCGCTCCGAACGCCGTTCATTGGCTCAGCCGCTCCGCGACTAGATCGCATCGCAAAGAAGTCGGGTCGAGTAGCGACTGCTCAAATCGCGTCGCTTTTTGCCCGCGATGGTCGCTTTTGCGATGAAAGTTATCGCGCGACTAGATCGCATCGCCGGTGGGAACGCGCCTTTACAGGAGGCACGCTGCGAAGCGCGGGGAACGTAGTCACGCGTCACGTTCACAGCTCCGGACTGGCTGCGATGACTCGTCGCGTCCGACTCGGTCCGTCGTCAGGTGAGACGCAGCATATACAGTCGTGAGTGTCTAACAAGACGGATGCCTCTCGGAGCAGTTATCCCACTGCCTCAGCAGGGGGGAAGGAGGGGGGGGGGGGGGGGGGGGAGGAAAGAGCCTTCCCTGGACTCCCATCGTCACCGGCGCCACCGTGGGCACCCTCTTACGGAAGACGGTCAGCTGTCAGATTCGGATTTCCTATAAGAGCATCATCGGACATCCTGCGGCTCGGCGGGACGTCCAGCCGAGATCGGCGGCGCGGTCGCGTGTTCGGTGTGTGAGCAACCTGACCACTCTCCCCATCCCCCATGTCCTCCCCCACTTCGCGAGACCTGGATATAGAAGACTCGGCGAACGTCTCCAACTTTCACTTGCGGGGTTCGGGAACAACGCCAGGCCGACGACGAGGCAGGTGGATCTGTATAGGGATTGCGAAAATCATGACTCATGACGACCGCCGCTGAGAGGGCCTGAGAAGGAAGAGGGGCACTAATGTGACGGGCGTTAGTGGCATTGAGAAAGTGAAAGACTGAGGAAAAGGGTAAAAGAGATAGGTCTTGACGGGTACTTGGGGTTCTCTTTTGGCTGAGTGTGTCAGTTGAATTTGATGGTTTCGCTTGCGTTTTAAGTTTCCTGTTGTTCGTCTTCCCAGGAGACTACATTGTCTCTATTTTGTAACTTGCCGTGGAGAAAGTGTATTTTTGTCTGCCGATACCCGCGAACTATCGTAACATGACGCGCAGTCGCCTCGGAGGTCGCTGTTTCTTTGAACAGGTAAAAGAATGCGTCGAACTGGCAAAGGTTTCCTTGCGTGTTCCCACGTAGTCCGTCCCTCATCGAATGGTACACTGCAGAAACTTATTCCGCAGTTCATTTTCTCCCGCTAACCACGGTACTAAACCCATGTTTCCTCTGCACAAGTACTCTTAAGGGTTCACGCTGTCGACCGTTCCGTTTCCATTCTTTCCTATCGGAATTCCTCGCATCGAGATAACCCCGATGCACACCTCCATCTCCGCCATCTTAATAGCTTAGAAAGACGTTTCCGCGCTGCTTTCTATAATACACAAATGAACGCCGCTGCGAGGCGCAACATCACGAGAACGCCAAGATAAACTCGCACACCGAAAGTGCCTCCAAGACGCGAGTCACTACGTCGTCGAGACACTCCGTGTCCCATCCCCGTGGCACCCATGCTCTTCAGCAGGGGCATCCTGGAAGCCCGCACGTGACGCCTCTTCCATTCGGGAAACCACGCCTCGAAATAAAGACCAAAAATATTACCACGGCTCGCGGCGCGCCCGATCGTAATTCTCCCGCAGCAGCCAGCCCTAGGTCTCAATCCGTCTTGAGCGTCCGGCGCGACCAATCACCGCCCTGTCTTCGGCCGCCTACTCTTTATCTCTACGCTCTCGGGGACGGGCAGGCCTCGCGGCCGTCCGCCATCCATCACCCAAGCCTCGGTTTGAGGTTCGCAATTGCGATAAGCTGAGGGCTCGATTAGATTTCGCGCGCCTCCGGGGCTGGAACAATATCACCTAAAAGAAAAGGCCCGCACATTACGTCACTGTTAGTGATCCTCGATTCGCCTCAAGCGGCAAATACACTGAAGCTCCAGGAAAGGCACTGCGAACCGGGAGAAGCGTTCGTCTTAGGCGTCGCCGCGTGCTAACCTCCCGCTCGATGCGAGACGCTTCGAGACGCGCTGTCGACGATGCTTACTCAAAGTAGGCGGCACTGCGTGGATCCACTCGTAAGGACGTCAGAGTGGGGCAAGAGGAAGGCCTTGTCTTCGAGATGGTATTGGCTGGAGGCAGCGTGCCCGAGCGTCGATTATGCACCGGCGTAGCCGTCGTCCGCATGCGTGCTTCCGCGCGCTGTCTCCCCCGGGTGCGTTATTTGCGGTGTCGCGCAACCTGGATACGAAGCACCGTTAACTAATTGTTCGGTAGTCCCTTTTTCGATGCGCCGAGGCATGCGAAGAGGCTTTCACCGACGATCATGGGGCAGGAATGGTTGTTGTGACGGATGCGAATTTAATAGAGAGCCTGCAGCTGACTGTCGACGGCCTGTTTTCTGGAAACCGGCCTCGGCGAGCGTCTATATTTTTTTTTTTTTTGCCGCGGTGTTGTCGTGGCTTCTGTGATGGTATGAGCTTCTCCCCTTCGTTATCGGCACCTCAATGTATGCTCGAGTAATATTTTCTCCTCCGGCCTCGGCAGAAATGAGCGAGCAATCGCGACTGGAAGACCTCTCAATCTATATAGGTGTGCCGAGATGAATGAGGAATCTCTTCAGCTTGTGAGATATTACACGTAGTTAGCTCAGAAACAATGTATATCTAACGCACAAATAATAATGGAATACTGAATAGAAAAGTTATTTTTTTACTCCTCATCAAAAAATAAAATATAGGTTAAGAATAAAATATAGCGGATAGCAAGTATCGTGTTCGTGAACCACCGAAAAAGTCTTGACATTTAAATGGAGATGGAAATTCAGTCCCAGTATTAAAAGAAAAGAAAACCTGCGATTTATAAGGTGTAAGTATTTAACACATCCTACTGTTAAAATAAGGGGTATTCCCTTGAAGCGCCTCTATGAGTTGACCTGCAATAATCCAATTTCAGCACATACCAGCGTGTTCTTTGTCAAACATTTTTACGGCGCCATTTCTGCCGCTTGATTCATTTGAGTCCCTCCCCCGATAGCCACGATCGCAACTGAGGCGCACGCACATTTTCAAAGAGGACGAACCAACGCCATACAATCGACTAACCCGATTCTCGACGATGTCCTGATAATTCATTTTCCGTTTTCCATGACCCCTAACAAGATAAAGCACAACAAACGTATGCGGTGAGGCCAGCTTGGTGTTAGTCGTTCGATCATCGCAACCAAACGCGGGAGCACGCTTGATACATCTGTTGCAGCTCGAAGATCGCTGCAGGATCGGTTCCGACTGGCGGATGGCTCCACTTGCGATGCGTCCTCGGCACCAATAATGCCCGTCCACCGACCACCGCCTCGCAAAGTTAAAGTTTATAATTTGTGTTTTCCACCTTCGGCGGCCTCCAGGTGGTGCAACTTGAAGTATCACAAATGGAGAAAATCAAATAAAATAAAAAAATAATAAAAAAAAACGCTCGATGACCAGTTTAGAAGTGAGTAAGCGAAAAGCAAAAACCCAGGACCGGACGCGCCTTGACCAAGGCGAAAAAGCTCGGGGTCCTTGACAAGCCACGCGGCGAGCCGCCACACAGGCCGCTATCTAACCAATCGGATAATCTCCGCTTCCCTGTGTCGACGGGGAGCGGTTAATTCCCTAATAAATAGAGGCAGCTTAATCTGCTAATCAAACCCCAAGCCGACCAGACGAAAACCAAGAGCAAAAGGGGTGAGAAGACCTTGGTATTGCAGCACGAAGGCCCAACGAGCGAAACAGTCAAAGAGTCCCTCACTAAGAAAGAAAGAAAAAACAGCAACAACAACAAAGAGCTATAACATTAAAATACAGGTCCAAGAAGAAAAAAAAAGTTGTAGAAAGGTTCTCTCTCTGTTCGGAATGCAGTCTGCTGTGTAGTTTCTCGTCGATACCTTCAGTGGTGTTTCGAAGTGCAGTATTTTTTTTTCTCGCGTAGGGGCGCAGAAGGTCCTCTATAAAAAAAACAACTTGGGGCACTTCGATAAAAAAAAAAATCTGAAAAAAGAAGATAAAGAAAGAAAATGAAGTGTCTGTGATAAGGCCGGCGCAAGATACTCAAATAGTCTCTTGTTTTGTTCGCTCGGAGAAGCTCCTAAGTTTTGCACTATAGTAGACCGACGCCAAGCCTGCCAACCTTCCTTTTTTTTTTTTTTTTGTCGTTGAAGCTACTGCAGATATCTCAATATTGAACCGCAATGGCTATCGGCAAAAGTCTCCTGAGCTACTGCTGTTTATATCTGGGAACAGCGCTCGCCCTTTGGTGTTGCCGCGCTCTGCGGGTCCGTCAGTTATCGTAACCACGGGGTTGACGTCTTTATACATAGGTAAGAAGAGAACGAGTTGCGATTTCCCTGCGTGGTCATTTGTTTTGCATACCGCTGTAAAGACACCTACGGGGACAGTATGCGGCCGTCGTTAAAAGGCTCGCGACGGTAATATCGCAGCGACATATCTGTCTGGAGAAAATTGCCGCATTAGTGTTTCGGTTTCGTTTTCATTCATTGTTCTTTTTTTTTTTTTTTCCCCGGGAGGGTGTTTTTTTGCATACGGAGAAAGCTGCTCGCGTTATCGGGCACGTATATTACATAAAGACGTGTCTTCGCAATCTGCTCCCATATCGCCGGGCAGGATCTCTTGACAGCGAGGGACTGAAGACGCATGCACGCAAGGGCAATTATAAAAACCTCTCCCCGTCGTCGTCGGCCGTCAGTCGACACCGCCGAATACGACGGACGGCGGAAGGCCAGAAGGAATGCGCGTCGAGCCGTCGGTGTCGTCGTGGGTTAGAGCGACGGGGCCTTCCTGGCGGCTTCATCAATTACACAAATGTTCTTTGGCCGGTGCGTTCGACCCTCTTGCGAAGACATCATTAGGGCTCGAGGGGAGGATCCCCAGCCCCTCCCTGTACTGTAGAAGATGGGCTCGCCTCAGCGCAGTCCTCCATGGTCTCTCGGAAGTATGCGCGCTCCACGGCGTCTCTCGAAAGACGCATCTACACTAAAAGCGGTCCTCTCGGAAAACCCTGTAATTGCAGCGACGGCTGTGTTGACGCGAAGGGTCATTACTATCGTCGAGTGAGTATTTTGTTTCTCCACTGTTTTTGTTTCGAAAACATAGCTTCGAGTAGATCGTATGTGCACTGGACAGATCAAGATTACCTTCGAAAGAGACAAGGTGGGCACGCCACTCGATGCGCAGCGGGACATAGTCGATTCCATTCGCAGTCCTCAATAGTTTGACCCATGACAAGGGACACTACGTTCCATCTTCATTGCGGCAGCACATCTGGCTGTCTCAACGTAAAATAGAAACCAAAAACCGTCGACAGTTGCGAGTCATCGACTGCTATCGATCTTGGTATCTCGGCAAGCACTAATTGTGGGGAAGCTTGGTGGAAGAGTCACGTTCATTAATTTTACCCCCTCTCCCCTTTCTTGTTTCGGTGATTAGTACGGACAGCTCTCAAAGCTGTTCTGCTCCTGCACTCATGCCGAACCTTTTACGGCTTCAGCGCCGTCGACGAGTCAACGGTGGCGGTGAGCGTCGGCCCGTTGTTGGCTATTCATGCTGCGAACCCAGAAGCACTTGTGCGCGGATCATCTGGGCATCACCGTCCGTATCAGCTTACGTGCAGAGGCGGGCTTCCTATCGCGTGAATGCCTGGCACATGAGCATTAGCATCTGGACGCTCGGGATGCGTAACCGCTTGGTCCAATTGGTGGCTCGTAGCAAATGACCCTTCCCTGTTGGTCCCTGGAGCGTCTTTGGCGGTAGAACGGCGCGCCGGGACCGCACGCCAGTGTACACGCGTGCTTGCGTGCATGTCGACGGGCCACTGTCGGTCACACTTAACGGGGTGATTAATCGTTCTATTATGCTGCGCAGATTGACGAGGATGCGTGGCCCCCGTGGGCCTTGATCTGAATGACAAAGCAAACGTGGATGAACGCGAGGTATAAGAATTGTATAGCGCTGTTTTCGTTCGCTTGCAGTGTGAATCGGTCGTGTCGCTGTGTACAAAGAGGTTGACTTCCGTGTCATTTACAGCTCTCGGCGTTGAATAGCGCGACACCAAGGGAACGACTCGTAGGCATTTCCGTTTCGGTTTAATTTGCGGGGAAGGACACAGTCCAAACCCAATGAAATCAGCGAAGAAACCAAATAAAACGTTTGGGTGCTGTCGTGTCTGTAAGCGTTCTACCTTGCGCGTCTCCGCGTTCCTCGGACGCGCGCTCCGTGGCTGGGTTTACTACGGCTGATCGAACGCTATTTCATCGAAACACGTTTTAGAGAACGGGCACGTTTCGTCGAAGCTTGAATTAGAGAAAGCGGTGCCTCAGTTTAGAAAAACGCCGTGTATCGGAAAGAGAACGCTGGTTAAAAGAAGGCTCCCTCTCCAGAGTCGTATATACAGAGCGTATGGTCAATGGGAGGCGCGGGCAGAGCCAGGGCGTGCACCAGGCTCGGAAAGAGAGCTTGGCATGCTCTCTTGGCCAACCAGAAGCCTAAAAGTATCCCCTAGTGGTGGTAGCGAGAAACGGTTCTGATCAAAGGTATATGTTCGTATATGGTTTTAATAATCGCGTAAGAGTGAGGTGTAGTAAATCTTTGTGGTTGTTTCGTTATGTTTCGATCATGATCATGCAGATAAATGTAAGAAACGAATGCGGCCGCTCAACTCTGTTTTGCTCGGACAGAGTGTGACCGCTCGGACGGCAGATTCCCGGCCCTCTGCGCTTGGCTAAGGATAATGTCGATCGTTCCGCTAGTCGCACTCTTCCACCAGCATTTTAGATGAGCGTGATTTAAACACCACGTGTACCCTATTTTCAGTCACCGAGAGTTACTCCGATGCATTTATCAGGTTTGTTTCTCTCGACCACCGCCAGGGCACTATTTCCGGCTTCTGGTTGGTCACATTCGAATTTCTGAAGACGCCCTGGAGCACGCCCAGGCCGCTTTCGGTCAATGGCGTCTCCTCATTTGTCACCTATACTTTCTGACGAATGGCCAAACTCTCTACATATACCGCTCTGACCCAGCCGCCCCCTCCCGCCCCCCCCCCCCCCCCCCAAGCCTCGTTTACGCTTTGCGGCGACAGGCTGCGGCGGCTCATTAGAAAAATGTTAACTCATCTGGCCGCACCTTGGTTTCTCTATACACTCTAAGAGATACCTGCGCATCTACCTATACCGCAAAACACTCAAAGAGCCAATTATTGCAATCTAGGAAATCAGCTCAGCGAATGATGAGGCGGAACATCCGTATAGACATAAAAATGAAGTCTGGTCTGTGGCATTACGCAATGCAAAGTGTCATGCTTGCATTGTGTATTATGCCACAGCGCAGATTTAATTTGGAGGTATAAACAGATGTTCCGCCTCATCATTTGCTGAGCTGATTTCGTAGATAGCAGAATTTGGATCTTCGAGTGTTTTGCGGGTCAGTAGACGCGTAGGCATTTCTTAGAGTGTATGCACGAACTGCGAACTCAGCTCTGTTACGTCACGGCGCGGTGGTGGCACGTCGGGCGCAATTCCAGTCTGGGGCTGTGGGTGGAAGTCACCAGAAGTCACCAGAAGTCACCATGCGAGACGTGCATTCTTGTGTTGTTTTGGAAGAAACCGGACAAAACCCTGCCTTCTCGTCAAAATGCCGCCACTGGGGCTGTTCCAAAAGAGTCGGGAAAGCATTGAAAGTAAATTTTCATGTGTTTTCTGCCTGCTCGGTTCGTTTGAGAACGTGGATAGGTGCCGTGAAAAAGGAAAACCAGACGCCGTCGGATCAATTGTTTCTGTGGGAAGCACTTTGGGTTGAAATCACGGATACTTCTTGTCGTCAGATTAATTTGTTTTGTTTCAACATGAACGCGGGGAAACCGCCAAGTTGTACTGACCACCTGCGGACTACGTTCAGTGTCTTCAAGCTCAAACGGCAACCTGATCGTTCGAACTGTCGCCTCTTCGTTCAAACGACAACGGTCCGACACCAAACGTTGACCCGGTAATTGCGATAAGAAGTAAATGCAGGCCTCAAAGACTTTTAAGTTTGAAGCTTGGTTGTGCTAAGTAGGCTCTACGTAAACAATATATAAAATGAAATGTTGATCATTTTTACATCAGTGACCATCACCGACTTGTGATGCCTGATTCACTTGGTCCGACTCTGCTTGCAATTTTCAGTATCGACGTCGGCCATTTCAGCTACGGTGCACGCTTTATCAGCCCGAGCGACGTCGCGACTGAAAATAAAGAGAAGAATCTCATCACACTAATAAGGCTTTAGCGTCCATTCTGCGGCGTCCACGCGGAATGAATCGCCGCATGGCATATTATTCACACGAAGTTCTGAGGTGCAACGAGACTCTTTAATTTCGCTGAGGCCGCTAAAGTAGTCAGACATTGTTAGGAAGATGTGGAGTCAACAATTCCAACGTGAAAAAGAGCACGGGGACCAACACCGACGGTGACACTAGGGAGTTTTAGAATAACGTACGCAATTTTAGCGCACGCTAGCGCTAAATTTAGCGCCTGTATTAGCGCACGCGACGCAGGAGAGTTTTAGAATAGCGTTTCTCCGCCGCGACGCAAAAGCCCAAGCATCTCGCGCTTGCGACGCCACCAAGATACAGCAAAAATTTTTATTTCACACACGAAATGGTGTAACTTTAGAAAAAAAAAAAAACGAGTTTTTTGGTCCAGAGTAGCATTTTAATTTGTTTAAACATGAGAACGCGACGCGAGCGGTTAACCGGTCGTGTCCGCTTGCGTCGCCTCGGCAAGAGAGGTCTCGTGTACTGACCTTCGCACATCGTTCGTTCGCCGTGAAATGTTCGCGCGTCGCAAGCATCAAGTTGCCGGTGATCGCTGCCAAACCGAGTACAATGTTGTCCCGTATTGAAAATTGCAGTCGCGAGGATGCCGCCGACGTCGAACTCACGACGCCGTCAAAACAGCCGCCGACATAATCCTGGAAGCCGCCATTTTTTTTAACTGTACTCGTCTTGGCTTTAGCCAACTTCTCATCACGAATCCTCCTTGGAGAAGCGCAAAGACTCTTTGCGTACGCACGCTATTTCCGAGAAATAGCGCGCGCTAAAATTGCGCACGCAAAGCGCAAAACCTGGTTTGCGTTCGGAGCATGCGCAGTGGTGACGACGCTATTCTTTGCGTGCGCAAAGCTTTAGCGTGCGCTATTCTAAAACTCCCTAATATCGCGTTCCAATGGTTGTTTATGGACGACGGCGAGCTTCTTGCTCACACTCCACCGCGCATGCGCGGCGCTGGTGGCGTCCGCTAGGGGCGCTCCGGTCTGTTTGTAAACATGTGTCGGTCACTTGGTCTATAAAGGGATTCGATAAACGGGGGTCGGTAAAACGGCGTTCGCTATAAGGAGCTCCTCTAAACAGCATGCCAAAGCTAGCGTCTGGTGTCCAAGGCTAGCGTCTATCCGAGGCTAGCGTCTCGTGTCTCAGCCGCTTTATGCGGGGATCAAGTAGTCTGCTTCTTGCACAGGAGTTGCGGTGACGTCAGAACGACGGCGAGCTCTGATTGGCTCTGATCGAGGGATAGTGGGTATGCTACAAAGCAAGCTGCTTTGAGGTCTACCCACTATTCTTCATTCAGAACCTGCAGAGCTCGGCGTTCTGACATTACACAACCCCTCCAAAAAAAAAAAAAAAAAAAAAAAAAATTCAGACGAACTTGCGCTTCGAATTTTATTTTGCATGAAACGCCAAATTTGTAGCGAGTCGGTCGCTACAAATTCTTTGTTTTTCCGGGCTCCGAATGAATTATCGGCCATTCGCCATACCTTTTCTTCCCCCTCCCCCTTCTCCCCAGTACAGAGTAGCCAACCAGAACCTACGTTCAGGTTAACCTCTCTGTCCTTCCTTAATAAACCCTTCTCTCTCTCTCTCCACATAATTTAGCATCAGTATTGCTATTCCACAGAGTGTATTTTTCTTTGTAAGTATGGTATATGATTGAGACCTTGGTAGACCCCTATTATAAGATAATATCCATGTCATGCGGCCAGCCTGAATCTACCTGCATAGGTCCTCTGACTCTTGGGTCACGAACCCACGCCACTTATCAAGGATATTGATATGATTCACCGGTTGCAGGGGAACTTATGTTGAAGGTATACATTTTGTCTAGTGGCGTGATACAGTAAAGAGCTGCTGCTCCCTCCAAGTCATTCTCATTTAAAGTAACTTAAAATAAAATATATTTTATTTATTTATATTTTTTGTGCAGCTTGCATCATAAAAGAGCGGGGCTTTCTCTAGAGTCTAGAAGAATCCCAGCTTAGGCTCTAGCGGCACTGTAACTTCAACAGACGCCATGCGAATAAAAAAGAAAACACAAAGAAAACAGAAAAACACACACACACACAGAAGTAACCCACGTGACGTGTGGACATCCGGTCCAAGAAAGGCGCCGACTCCGTTCTGCAGTTTCGGCGACCAGGAGAACTTTCACCGAGAACCCTACGGGCCCGCGCGAACATAATTCTGCACTCTATCAGCGGCTGAAATCGGTATGCAGGCAATTCCAGTTGGCTCCAAAAACAAGCACAAAAAATATACCAAGGTTGTGAAGAAGAAAAAGAAAAACGCCCTGAGTCTGTAGGGAAGAACCGACAAAGGCACCTTGTCAGCGACAGCCGCTACTGCCGAGTTGCCGCGCCGAACACACCCTTGCAGCCCTCGGATCCCCGAAGTTAGCGGCTCTCTTGGAGTCCGAACACGAAGCGGAGGACTCCCTCGCAGGTGTGTCGCCTAATATATGGTCCTGGACGACCGGGTCGCATGCGGCATGCAGCGGCAGGAACGGACTCGTCTCGAGAAACGCATATTTCCGACTGGACAGCGGCGGCAGGACGACGCTGGCGTCCGTGCATTAGACGGTCGCCGCGTTGGCCCGCTCACTGTATGGCGCTGATGCGGCCGAGCTTGAAAGAGAGGGCTGGACCGGCCTCTTTGGCACTCAGATCATGTCAGCCGGTGAGCTGCGGCTTCATCTGCCGGCAGCGTATATCCCCCGAGTCGTGTCGCTCAAAGGACGCCGCCTCGACTGGCTTTTGTTCTTGGGTCCTGCTGGCGAAGGTTGTGCCGGCCATTGCCGGGAACGACGGGGCGCTCCCTTTCTACCTGGTGTTGTTAAGGTGTTTATACCTAAAACGTTTTGCTGGGCAGCGCACCTGGGCAGGAAACCTGCACCAAAAAGACACACCTGCTGGTGCTTGATTTTTTATGTGATTATTTGAGTTTAGAGAAGAGAATGTCATCTAAAATAATCTCGAATTCTTCTCAGCCGGGTGTGGGCACAAAGATTGTTGTGATAGGATAGGAGAAACAGCCTTCCAACAAGACGGTAGAATTCTCAATTACTCTGGTTTTGAGCCTGTTATAGCAGAATAAATGTGATGTAAAGTTGATATATTTACTCGGTACGGATCATATGTGAGTGTTAAAAAATACAATTGTCTATATTTCCAGGATCCACCTATAGCTATCGAGCTTTAAAAAAATTGCCACTTCAATACAGGGGGAAACACGAACAAAGTGACAATGTGCTTTAATATACAATATTGGTGACGATATGAAAGCTTAGTAGCCAGCCCCATGATAGTGTATGACAAGCAAAAAAACTGCGTTTCATTTTGTCGCAGTTTTCAACTTCGCTCGAAACAGCAGTTCAACGGCAGATCAGATTTCGTTTCGTTTCACTTCATTTCTTGCATAGATGTGGTGAAGCTCATACAATCCTACTTTCAATAGATGGCTGAATCAATTTTTTTTTTATGTCAGCCTATTTAAAAGTTTCTACAATCTAACTAGAGCAATCTTGAAGGAAGTTGTACTTGGTGTCACGCTTATATGAAAGGGTGTATAATTTTAATTCAAACTTATCGATTAAACAAATCAAACAGTTAACTGAAATTTGTTAATTATGTTGAAAACCAAAATATGGTTCCAATGAGAAACGTTCTGAGCGTCATCTAAAGTAACTAAATGAATCTTTTATGTACATTTGAATTACGTGCGATGTGTGGTGACGCGCTAAAGTCGTGCCGCTCGTGCAACAGGCGCAAGGCTATCGGTGTTAAGACGCGGATGTTCTCCTTAAAATCACTGATTTAGTGGTTTTAGATGTCGCTCAGCAAGTTTCTCATGGGAACCATATGCTCAATCATTAGAAAGCTAGTTAACAAAATTCAGTTACCTATTCGACGTAAAGTAACGACTGGCCCCCTATATTAAATCCGCCTGGTCGTATAACTAACTCACCTGCACATCCCGCATTATTGTACCATTCACGACTTTTGTTTTTGTTTTGCTTAATCGATCGGTTCAAATTAAAATTAAGCATCCCGTTTAATCTGCTCAATGTTATGCCGATCTACGTCATATAAGAAAGTGCAATAAATGGTGCATCTAATTGAATACCGGCAAAATCTAGTCTTAACCATGAGTGCAAACATGACACATAATATAAATAAGACTGACCGTAGTGCCTGAGTTCCTACGTCACCTACCGGAAGCCAGCGCAGGGCACCGATTGGGCACGATTGTGACGTCAGCGTTCGGCTGGGACGCGTGTCCAATCAGAGAGAACACGAAGCCCCAGCCGAACGCTGACGCAGCGCTCGTGCTCAATCTATGCCCCGCTCTAACTTCTGTCGGGCGACGTATAAAATCCAGGACTACGACCTCGTTATCCAGGAGGTGTTGCAAAAACGCTAAGAAAACACTAGGAAAAAAGAACGCAACGAAGAAAGCGTTTGGACGTGTGGCGTCTTTGGTCTACACGGTGTCATGATGTCATTGTATCGGCATTCCCCGAAACACGCCTTGTAATGAGGAAAACAAGGTGCAGTTCAGTACGCCGCGGCTTCCCCAACAAGTTAACAAACCCCAAAAGAACCTTCAAACGGATCGTTCGAGCGGATTCAACCTGAGAGCCGTCGCCCTCTTCGGCGCAGCTTTTCCATCTCCTCCCGCCACTGATGCAACACTCCGCCCCCCCCCCCCCCCCCCCCCCCCCTGCTTTCTCAACACGGCAGCTCCATCGGAAAGCCGAGAAACGAATTATTATTGTCCAGAGAAGCCTGCGACCGCGTGCACAAACGCGCGCGCTCGCGCGCCAAGGCGTATGACCGAGGACCTGCCAGTAGAGCCAATACCACGCAGGCGACGAGGCTCCCGCCCCTACGTCATTGCTAGTGGCGACGCCGCGAGCTCGCGCTGCGCTCATTGTCAGACTCTGCAAGACGCGCTGGTGGCGATGCGTGGATTCACAAGTCATGACGTTTGGGGGAGTAGAGGCTCCGGCCTTGTCTTCTGCGTGGTATTGGCAGCGCCCGCAGGAGGAAGTGCCCTGCCCATGGTAAGAACAAGCAGAGCGAAGAATCGTTCTCCGGTGCGCCCACACGCTGAAATGGAAAACCGAGTGACCAGTCGGCTTTTCATCGTCTGCCGGGGACAGCGACGACTCGCTGCGGCGGCGGCGGCGGCGCGAACGTGGAGCAGCGCCGGGAAGGACACACACGCGCACACTCACTCCCCGACACCAGTCGGTCGGTCCGTGTGGGCCTTCTGCCAAGTACCATTAATCTGTGTCTCCTAAAGCTGGGGCCGACCTTGGTGATCTCGGGGAGCACGTATCCGCCTCAAGGGCAGGATTCAAGGTGCTGCCGAGGTTCGCTCGCTACCTCGCAGAGGCATATCCTCTAAAAAAGCGCCGTCGCCGTCGCGGCCTGCCACCGCCGCCAAGCCCCGCGGTGGCTGCTGCGCGGGGTCCGGCAAGCTGACATGTCCGCCCGCCCGAGATAAGAACTCGGCGGCGGCGTGCACAGCGAGCGGCAACCTGTTGCGCGGCGGCAACGGCGACTGCGGGAGTTTTCCGAGAAATGAATCCTCCCGAAGGACTGCTGCTGTCGGCATCGCTAACTCGCAGTGGGGCGGCGATTCCCGCTGGATTTCGATAAAATAATATACGCCATCCGGCGACTTCGCTCACTCCTTTTCTTTTTCTATTTTGTTTTCCACGAGAACTGTGTGCGGTTGGACACCGTGCGAGGCCATGCTGTTGTCGTCAGTAGGTGTCGGGCCTTGAAGGCAAAAATCAAACCCTGAATTAACAAAAGGGCACAATAACAAAGTCAGTAGATGTTCAACATCTTATCATACCGTTAGAGCATGTCTTGAATGAGCAGACGCCCCGTAAAACACCTCTGGCCCACCAATAGTGTCGGGTATATATATATATATTTTTTTATATAAAGAAAGGCACAGTTGAAGCACTAAACTTACAACTCTCAATACTTATGAATGCATATTTTCGCTTTAGCGATTTGTTTTAGCACATTGCAAGTTATGCCGTCCGCAAACTCGATTCGCTCAGCCGATATGCTGAATTGGACACTAAGTAATTTAACAAGAGGGGGCTCCTATGAGTTAATGCATTGTGCGGTCGGCGATAAAACCGGTGCGGGTAACATTTCTGGCGATGAACGAATATGAAAGCTTAATCATGTGGTGTTAGGTTTTACTTCCGAAAATGAAACTGTTCTTGAGCAACCGTCCGACTGTAAAAACGTTAACACATTCGTGAATCCATAGGTTTTGCTCTATGGCTCCAGCTGTAAAGTATATCTAGAACCTTGACTCTTGAGCCACGGGCCGTAGCCTTCCAACCGGGCTGCTCTGCCTACATTCCATCCAGAAAACAGACTAGAGTGAAGGATTGCACCGGAATAGTAGAGATAGTGAAATAAACACAGAGCAAAAGGACAAGCAGATAGAATGAGAAGACAGGATAAGTGCGTGTCCTTTATTTCTCTGCTGTCCCTTGTTCTTTTGCATTTTGTTTATTTGTGCTCACCGGTAGGTATACTAGAGAAGAACGAAGGTTCGTACGGACGGAAGTCTGCATGTTTTCACGTGTTAGGCAATCACTGGAGACGTTTTATCTGTTCCCTGTTTTTTTATACTTCCCGTCGTCCCCAGCTCCCTTCCTGCGCACGAACATTCCAATCGCTCAAGACCTAAGAGTGATTTAACGGTTACCTAGTTGTCGCCACGACCACGAGGGCGCTGTTTAGCCGGGGACGGACTTCACGCACCCAGATCCCGTTCTCCGATTTCTCCTCCGAAGGATGACAAGTTTCAACGGGAACGCGTCTCCGTGCCATTTGCCTATTTAAGCGGCCGGTAATCGTGTGAACGTATTCATTTCATCGATCATCTTTCGCGTTATCCTCATCCCTTATTCATGTCGATTCTTTTGTCTCGTCACCTCCTCCGCTTACGAATGCCGCGGCCAGTCTCTTCGCCCACCGCTTGGCCCAGATTTCATCCATTTCTGCGGCCGCTTTTGGCCATTTTTGTTTTCAATCCCGCGACCTTAGTTTTGATGTATATATACCAGCGGGTGGTAACGTGATGAGTTTATAGATCTTGCAGCCTTGCTGTGCTCGTGGCGTTATACATCGCGTCTCAAAAGTGTTGTTCTATTTTCAATCTGCTCGTGGCTTACCAAGGGCCTTGAGGTTCTCTCTTTCCACTGCTCGTAACAGGGTGAAGGCATTTCTTGTCACACCCGGTGTGATCACCCTGTGACGTCACAACATGTGGTACACGTTACTGGGAACTATATGGCAGCGAACTCGTTGTCAAAGATTTATGCGGACGCGCGTTTGGCCATTCGTATTCACTTTATATAAATTAAAAAGACAAAAAAAAATCAGTGAGTGGGCTAACTTACCCCGAGCTTACATGTGACTGGCTGACGTACATAGTAAGAAGATGTAAAGCTCGCTCGACACAGAGCAAGTACGAACGCTCCATCGCAGGACTTCCTTGTGTTTGTGCCAAATTTGTAACTCCTCTAGCGAAGAGAGAAATAGCGGAGCATGTATACCTACGGGCTCCACCCACTTACGCAGGAAAATTTGGTTCGAAGCATACATATGTATAAAGTAAACATGCTTCGAAATTGCTTGAGGCGTGTCCTCAGATCGTGTCTGCAGCAAAGACCATGTCTCTTGTAGGATGTATGCGCCCATGTCCCACTAGAGCAACAGACAGAAAAATGAGACAGCGACAAGCCTCAAACCCATGCAGTATGCTCGCGATGGTACATTTGGCAGTCGTTTAGTCGTTCGGTGCTCGTGAAGTAAGCACGAGCGATTGCAAGTCTGCCAAAGATACCCTCCCGTGCATGATGCTCGTGTTTGAGCATAGCCTCCTTTATCCTACAAAACCCCTCAAATCGCGAGAGACTCTGGTTTGAGGCTTGTCGCTGTCGTTTGTTTCTGTCTGTCGCTCTAGTGGGACACGGGCATAACGCGCTTCAAGACAGGCCACGAGATCAGCGCGAGAGTTGCTGCAACCGTGCATCGTTTTCCTGAAACACAATCCGCTAAAACTTCCCAATAGGAGAAGAAAACAGAAGAAACAATTGTGCACCCAGCTCTCTCTCTCCTTCCCCCGTCCCGGCCGCAGCCATAATCTTACTCGGAAATTGCGCGCTAATATCGTCTCTTTGTTTCCAAGGAAGCTTCGTCTCGGGCTTTTGTCCCATTTCTCCAACGTGAAACGCGTCCACAAAGAAAGGTTCTCGCGAATGGCCCGACGACGACGACGCCCCTGCACCGGGCCGCACGATCCATCGCGGTGCACGCCGCCGCGGCTTTCCCTTGAATGGGCTCATTTGAATGCGAGGGACGACGCCGCCGCCGCGGTCTCCGCACGCCGGAAACCCGGCAGTCGGATCCCGGCCGCTCCGTCGTCAACGTGCCCTCCCAATGCCAGAAAAAAGGATAAGGCTTATGCGTGACGTCATAGCTAGTGAACTCCCCGATCCGCCCAAGCGGCAAACACGCTGGACCTCGACGAGAGTGACGGCAAAGTGACAGACGGGTCCGTCTTTGCGACGCTGCGTACAGCGTCGCGCTCGTTGTGCGACGCTGCAAAAAGACGCGCTGGCGGCGATGCTGACGGACGCAATTTCGACGGCGCTGGGTAAATCCACTTGTGGTGACGTACTGAAGGGAAAGGATCGGGCCTTTTATTCTGGGTGGTTTCGGCCCTCCCCGTCGTCGACGACGACGACGCCGTTCGCCGCGAGCGTCGTCTCTTCTGCCGTTTCTCGACAGCGATGTGGGACGATACGGCCCAAGGGTGGAGCACCGTCTCGGCCCGATAAGACGCAGCATCTGGTCCCTCCTGGTCTGTGGCTGGCTATTCGACGTGTCCGAACGTGGCAGAGCGTTGGATATGTCGCGCTCTCTTCTAGGCGCGTGGTACTCGAATTCTCACGGTAGAGGTTTCATCGAAAGGTTTCGGGATGAGTATTGATCCGATGGATTCGCAATTGTGACGACCTGCAGTCTCAGAAAAAAAGGAGAAAAAAGGTACCAACGGCGCGTCTTCCTCCCTTCTACTAACGCGCCACCAAGCGGACAAGAGAAGAAAAGAGGAACGAGACTCGTTTCTCCTTCTCCAGGTAGACGGGAGAAAGACTCCGCCCTCCCGCCTCATGATCTTTCGGTTTTGTTTTTCAAGCACGTCGCGCACGTTGTTTAATAAATGTTGTTGAGTTGATTGAGCATCAGGCGACAGCGAAAGCCCCCTGTTTTTCCGTCTCTCAGTCCAAGCGTGCAGAACATTTCCGTGGCATTGACGTTTTTACCACTAATTTTATCAAACGAGCAAACGTAGCCGTTACAAAACAGCGATGTTCCGGAGCAGCGCCAGCAGCGCTACGTACACTGGGCTAAGATTGCCGCCTCCAATTGCGGAACGACATTTCGACTAGGGGTATCGCGAACTTTTGTCGAACCGGAATTTTAGGTCTAATTTTCGGGGTTCGACTGGGTCAACCCGGTTCGACGAACCTTCGAACGTTTAAACAAATTCGACCGGTTCGACCACTGATCTCAATGACAATTGCTGGATCGCGCATGCCCGCTTGTTCACTGCAGTGCGAGTGCGGCCACCGGACGGCCATCGTGCATGGCATATTTTTGTCGTTTTGCTAGCGTTTTGCTGAGGTTTTCCAGCGTGCTATAGACACGTTTTCTACTCGTTCGTCGTCATTCGCCAAAGACGTTCTTTAAGGCTCTGTGTACCGTTGAGACTTGACGCTGTGAACTCGTAGAAACTTCTACGAAAGCGCAGTGTCACAGGAAAAAAGGCATAACTCGTCGAAAGCAAGTTTCGCCGGCCTGGCGGCGTGTACAAAGCTTCCTTGGCACGCCGAAGTGCCGTGTCTCTGTGCCTTCGCACGCTTAGATACCGACCAAGAATCGACGCCGTGTGAATGTCTTTTGCGAGTGCAATGTGCGTAAAGCCGTATGTGCCTCTGGATCAGCGTCTTATACTTTTCTCTGACGACTGTATACTGGCGGCACTCGCGGTTCAAAACGAGTTTATTCCAGCGTCCAGTAGCGACGGTGTAGGGGGGTGAAGGTACGTCCTTTTTTTGTCCTTAGACAATTTACAGCTCCTCAGACGATTTACAGCTCATTATCAACCTACTTAATTGCACTTGACGTTTGAGCGCGGCTCGCCTAATTGTGACTGGTCAACAGATTGCACACGACCATATGGGCCGCGCTTCAAAGATTTTCATTCTCGCCGTCTTGTACTTTTTCCTTCGAAAACCCTCCTTGCTTCACAGCTTTGCTCTATTCGCGCCTCCCATGTGATCTATTAGAGTAGATTTGGAACATAGCCATGGTTAATAGTACGTAAGAGCACGTAGAGATCCCCCCACCTTTATTGATAGCAACTCACCGAAATAGCTGGACGATCCAGAACTCCGTGGCCGATATATATATGATCCGAAGGCATCTACGCGCAACACACGTTCAGAACTTTGGTGCGGCGTCGATTTTTGACCGGTATCCAAGCGTGCGAAGGCACAAAGATGCAGCACTCGGCGTGCCAAGGAAGCTTTGATCACGCCGCGAGACCGGCGACACTTGCTTTCGACGGGTTGTACCTTTAGATACGTACAGCTTCACGCACATTGCACTCGCAAACCACATCCACACGTCGTCGATTCTTGGTCGGTATCCAAGCGTGCGAAGGCACAGAGACACGGCACTTCGGCGTGCGAAGAAAGCTTTGGACACGCCGCCAGACCGGCGAAACTTGCTTTCGACGAGTTATGCCTTTTTCCTGAAACACTGCGCTTTCGTAAAATTTTACACGTGTTCACAACGGCAAGTCTCAACGGTACACAGAGTCTTAAAAAACTTCTTCGCTGATTGACGACGAACGAGTAGAAAACGTATCTATAGCACGCTAGAAAACCGCAGCGAAACGCTAGCAAAACGACAAAAATGTGCCATGCACGACGCCGCCCGCGCCGCCGGTGGCCGCACTCGCGGAGCGGGGATGCGCGATTCAGCAATTGTCATCGGGATCAGTGGGTTCGATTTTGTGGACAGTGTGGCCAGACCTTGATACAAGCATGTCTAGGTTTGGAGTTTTTGTTTTTTATGCAAAGGATTATCTTAATTTTATAAACAGTTGCAATTAAAAGAAACCAATTCTAATCACTGAAGAAGTTAATAACTTATTTCTTATACTGTATTAACTGAAATAACCAATCAGTTCTAGCCTTAATTCATCCCTTAGCCATCCCCATCCAATCCGAAGCCAACTGGCCCGCCTGTCGCGCATGCGCATAGCAGTCGAACCTGGTCGAACTTGAACCTTGACCGGTTCTGGACATCCCTGACCTCGACGTTGACTTACAGAAACCGCGGAAACTGAGTCCAAGACAGGCAGGTTTGGCTACCGGGTGCCTCGGTGCCTTTGCTGAGATCGGTTCTGTTATCCGATGCCGAGTGCCAACCGGCAATCAACGTGGTTCTGTATTTCTGCGTGTCACCTACATAGCGGCAACATCGTGGCAACAGTGTCGTGCGTTCTGAACTAAAGACTGAAATTATCGCCTATGTGACCGTGTGTTCACGTATCAGTGGTGTAACAACAAGATGAGATGACGTAAACTGTCGGGCATTGATGCTGCTTGTCGGGCCGTGATCGGAGCGGGCGGGGTGTCGCACGTTGATATACCGCTTTACGTTAAAGAGTTTAAGACCACTAGAGGGATTACAGTGCACTCCATCGACGTACGGATGGAACGCTGGTCTGAACCGTAGCCCCTATCGTACAGTGGCCAATGTGACTGTCGTCTGCGATGACCTGTTGTCTCTTCCCCGAGAGCGATTGCGCTCTGGAGAAAGGACTGAAGAGTGTGGAAATAGGACGGAAAGCGAGTTTGAAATTTTGGAATTAAATTGAAATGATAAATCAAATCGTGAAAAAAAGGCCATCCTTTATTTTGTATACTACGATTGTTGGAGAAACTGCCCTCCAAGTGGCCAGCCTGGATAAGCGCTAGACGTTTTCGAGCTCACCACGGCGTAGCTCCATACACTTAAAACCTGCCGCAAGTCGAGGGTTTAACCGCATTTAAGTTGGTCGAAAAGCGATTTCTCTGCCCGAGAAGCTTCGCTTCCTGACCTGAGTACCCCCTCTACACAGATTAATTCAAGACGACAATTGCAGGACGCAGCCACTTGCTCGGAAAGCCGATCAGTCTTAATAGACATAAGTACTCCTCCTCTGCGTCACCCTACTCTGCACAAAAAAAAAAAAAAAAAAAAAAAAAAAAAAAACGAGCGGGAACATTTTAAAGTGAACAACGAGCAGGTAAGTGCGTCGACCCTTATTTCAGTTAATATTAAAACACCAAGGCAGTTCACTCGATCAGCCAAATAAACTAATATTGGTTTCCAATTTTTTATGCTTTATATATATTAATATGTATACTCCGTCTCACCCTGCAATGAACTAGGGCCTGATGGCTGGCGGGCGGAGCACTATCCAAGAAAAGCTTGCATCCGCAATGCAGAAGTGCGCGAAAGAAATTCCGATACGCAGACTACGAAGATGTTACTCATATAGTTTTTCTGTTGTGATAGCGCGCCCTTTTTTTTTTTTTTTTTGGGGGGGGGGGGGGGGGGGCGGGGGGGGGGGGGCGAAGTAAAGGAACATGGTATTTAGTCTTATAGACATTCATGGCTATATTTCGTAAACATATCAACTGTTTAGAGACGTAGGAGGGCTCGCAGCCAACACTGACATAAAGTCGTTTCGCCTTAGCCATAACAATTCAATCCTATTCGATCTTTCTATACACTGATCTCTATTGTAGTACGCTGGATCGCGGATCGGGAGCCCGTCGGTGTCGCTACCAGCGGCCATTGCTTGACACCAGGCAATACACGCAAGTCTAGGGGAGAAACGCACAAAAGTAAGAATATTGAAGCATGTAGGCTGTGCTCGGAGGCAAGTATTTTGTGGCGTGCTGCGACCCTAATGTCGGGTGTTCGGAGATCGAATCGGTATTTGTCAAACGTTCGAACGCCGATTAAAAAAATTAAACGTACCGGAGCACCTATACGGCTGAGCTGTCAAGCTTGCTCTCGTTGTGGAGTAAACAAAGGCATTTGCCGTCAATGAGGCCGTCCTCGGGGAAGCCCAGAAGTTGATGAATGACAAAGAAGTTCCCTCTCGACTGCGGTTTTCCGGGAGTGAGTGAATTCCGCGTAGCAAAGCCTTCGAGCTTGTCGTCTGCTAAACCCAACTCAACGAAACCGCCATCGACTCTGCGCTAACCCTGACTAACTCTCGCCTCATTCAGCTGCACTACAGCGGAGTCATTCTCAACCACAAAATATTTATTTATAATAACTGCGAGGGCTGTCAGTTTTAATGTTTGTACGCAAGCTATTTGATTGGCTTATCGAAAATCATCCAAAAAGTTTCAGTGCCGACAACAGCTTAGAAACGGGGGAAACAGCACTTTTTCTCGTTCTCCCCATAGAGTCCCATGCATTGGCTGGTATCAATCAATGGCCGCCGGTGGCGACACTCGGCCCCAGCTGTCAAGGCCATGGTCCGCGATCCAGCTTACCACAATAGAGATCAGTGTTTGTGTACGTACCCGGACCCGTATCTCCCTTCCGCATGGGATCCCGTTCCCATGTCGAACACTCGATCCAACGCACCATCATTTCTTAATGGCCAGTGGTTTTGTTCCCGCATTCTCTTCCCCACACCACCTTCGGACGGTATTTAATTCCTTCAGTAGTATTCAGTAGTAGTAAACAGACGGAGCCGCCGCGAGGGCTCGATAAGCAAACGAAAAACTCGCTTCCGCGTGACACGTCTTAGAGCACTGATATTTACGACGGAGCAAATATACCATGGGGTTTCTAACAGTCTCGTCATTGGACCCGGCGACCTGTACCATCGGGCATTAGCCCATCATAAGATAAGACGGATCATAGAAGATATAGTATAACCTTAGTTTTAGAAGACTCTTTTAGTTTTTTTTAATGATAATTGAAGAAATATGTATTGCGAAGTAAATCATACACAGAAAACAATTACGCCACTGTCACGTCTGTACCAACGTTGCAGAGTATTGCCAAGTGACGTCTCTGTCTTGCATGAATAAAGAAACAGTTGTGTGAAGCATTTTCTTCATCTTTTTCTCGATGTGTGTGCTGTACCGGTCGACACAAAAAAATATATTGAGCGACCACTATTTGCTGCACCCCTCATGAACCCATTGCGCACGGGACAATGCGTGTTCCACAGCCTATTTTAACTGCTCAATTTTTATACATCACATGCACCGTTACCCTTAACCTCAGCTAATTGTGACTGAGGAGACACTTAATTGCGGTTAACGGTGCCTGTGTAATCTAGGGTATTACTGTGACACGCGACGAGAATACGAACACTAAATTTTCTCAGTCAACAAGACCAAATAGCTATCGTGATTTATGAAGTCTTCCAAACTACAAGTCATTCACAAAAGAAACAAAAAGGGGTTTAATGTTTCATGTTGATGAAACTCAACCGCAAAAAAAGAAAAGGTTACTGACAACAATTTGTGTTTTCGACGTGTTTTATTTTTATTTTGTAATATTTAACCACAACGGGCAGACAACGTATACATCGCCGAAATCTTTTTAGTTGCGCTTTCGTATGCCAACCGTCACGAAAGGCAACCCCTGCCCCCTTGCTTCTACTTCAAACTGAAGGTAATTAGGGTTGCGTCAAAAAACAATTAGAAACGTAGTTGTAATTGCTATATATAATGTGGAATCACTTAAGCCAGAATATGGTTAATCTGAATGACAACATTTAACCGAAAGTATCAAAACTAGACTGCTAAAATTCTTTAAAAAAGAAATTAAGTTTAATTCTTGAAACTAAATTTCTTGGTTTGAGCAGTATGGTGCGTCATCTGGGAGTCAGGGAGGTAATTAGCTGGTCACAAATTAATGAGCTCCAGCACATTTCTTACGTCTTTCTTAATGAAATTTGTGTGCCATAGTAATACATATGTGGGTCGAGAAAATATATAGTAGCTGTACCTTTTTTCAAGTCGGTGGGTACGTAGCTTCTCATAAAGGCCTGTTCACACATACAGCGGAGCGCTAAGTCAGCGCCACACAAGCGCTCGAAAGAGCGCTCATGGGGTGCTTCCTAGCGAGTGACTTAGTTATAATATGGCGCGATTAGCGCTTTTGTAGTGCCTTGTTGGCGCTTTAAGGGTGGCGATGTGGGTTAGTTGGTTCATACTGACGAAAAGTCAAACAGCGCACAGTAAACGGGGACTAAAGGAAGTGCAAACAGGACAAGCGCTGGCGCTTTAGTAGCACCTTGTTAGCGCTTCAGTAGCACCTTGCTAGCTCTTCTTGTACCACGGTTACTGCTGCGGATCAGCCCGTGCACTGCGGTTCTGGTTCTCCTATAGGAGGTATTCACTGGACGCCATATTTGAGGGCGATGTTTAGAGCGCATGTTCAGAACGAGCTCACATTAATAGCCTGCTAAGACCGGCAACCTTGATGGTGCTAAATGCACTCTCCAAAAGGACTGTGGAAGCTCGCCGTCAGCACGCGCTAAGCAGCAGCGCACACGGATATGGCCGCCACTGAATACTCTCTATACTCCGTTTCACCTTATGTTGCGTAGCGAAGGCTAGAAGTGCGAGCTCATAGCGTTGGCGGCTGCCCTTAATGCACGAGAGCTTGTGCCGCCGAGATGTGCCCTAGAGCAAAGAGCTCGCGCTTGTAGCCTTTCCTGCGGTACATCATAAAATGAAACATAGTATAGCTGGGTATGCATCAGCAGCACCATGGCGGCCATGTAAGACGCTGAAATAAAAACGCGACAAATGCTGTTACATAAGCGATTAGTGCGCATGTGTGTGGACGGCCCAGAAGAGCCTCCTGGGTGCGCGAAATCTTTCGCCACCGAGATACCGAAAGGTACTTGGCGAACCTTGTACCTAGGCTGAGGAACCGAGACGCAGAGCTCTTTCGAAGGCGATTATTTTTAACTGCGTGTCTCTGAAACCAGGGTCACGTATGTCGAATAGAAAGCGATGAGGTCGTACCCAATCAATTAGTCACTCAAAGTCCATGACTCCGGATCGTCTGCCCAAATCTTTGCTTGGACAGCTCCTATTTTACTTCCTCTTCTTTCAATGTCAAAGGAAAACAACAACAACAGGATCGCCGTGCACGCGCTGTTCCGCAGCAGCAAGCACCGCACAAGGAGCGTGACAGCGCTCACACTGTGCTGCTGAAGCGCTAAGCGAGCGCTGCTGATGCACTAAGCGAGCGCTACGTCACGCGCAAGTCGGTGCCACCTGAGCGCTGCTTTCAGTGCACACGAGGCGCCAACTTAACGCTCCGCTGTATGTGTGGACCATCCTTAAGGATCCTTTGATCATAAGAATCCACGGTCCTTTGGACATAACTTAAGAAAAAAAATAACAGACAGAAAAATCAAGCAGGCAGAAAAGGTAACATAAAAATGACGGAAACATCAAGTCATGAAACGTATAAAACATAAATACTACGAGTTGTTCACACGCTTCTGACGCTGCGTCATCTCTAGGAATCAGTTGTAACTATCAGAAGGCCCCAAAACTCGCGCGGAGCCGCACAGGGAGACCAAGAGGGGGGGGGGACGAGAGAAAGAGACGAGGACACATGCGGCACATCTCGGCGATTAATCGGAAGATGCGCCCTTCACGTCTGTGCGGCTGCATGCGGCGGGGGCCGCCCCTTCGATTGTGGCCTGTGTGACGTCTGCCCGTGTAAGCCGATACCTCTCGGAGCCGCCGCACAAAAGAACCACCGCCTCGCCTCCGTCTCTCTTCTTCGCATCTTCTTCTTCTACTTGAGCCGTATTTAAATTATATTTCTCGCCGCCGGTGGCGTCTCTCACACACAAGACACGCAAGAAAAAAAATTTTTTTTTTTTTTTTCCTTGCCTTTTTGGCACGGGAGGGAGGTTCGTCCCCTCCAACACATTCTGGTTTTGTGCCTCGAGAGTCGAGCCCCGCGGGCGGCGCTGTAGCTTCGTCGCTGTATCCGTGACAGCTTGACAGGTCCCCCACCTGTGCGCCGCTGGCTGCTCCGGGGTGGCGGGCCTTTCCTTGGACCCCACGGAGAAACGAGCGGGGCAAGGAGGGGGGGGGGACATGCGCAGGGACGACCTCCCCGTACGCCTCGGTCTCTGATCTCTTCGGAACCCGTGGTGTGTGCCCTACTCCCGCTCGCAAATTCCGCGATAAGGCACCGGACGCAGCAGGGAGGTCGTAAGGGCCAGGAAGACTCCGATTCTAAAAGTTTCTTTGCAAAGCAACTTCTGTTTTATGCTCAAACGGAACCCCAGCACACGGACGTGAACAGGTGGCGCGGAAAAAGAAAAGCAAGGGTGTGAAAATAAGTTTTGGTTCCCAGTGTGAACCAACAGTTAGTCTTTCAGCCGAGATTTAAACAAAGTGTAGTGTGAACTTCACACTGTACTCCGTTAACCGCTAAGCTAACATTGTGTGTGTGTGTGTCGGGAGGGGAGGGGGGGGGGGGGGAGTACGATCTTGCCGGGCCAATCAGCTGCCCTCCTTTCAACACCCGACCCCATCGTCTCTCCGCTTGGGTGAGGATGGAAGCGGGGTCACGTGGCGAGGTGTCGACGTACGATTGGTCCAAACGAGAACGCAGGCTTGCACCGCACTGTCAGCTAAGTGGTGACCGGAGTACGGCTTCCACTTGAAGTTAGCGTCAAAGGTAGGCACGGTCATGATGTTGTGTAAGCAGTCACTATATCCGGGATTACACTGTATATACATGATACAAAACAAAGCCCGCATACAGATTCGAACGCGAGTCACTGCCAGATTCGTGCTTCGAATCCCGTATGGTAACGAGTTCAGGGGAAAACTTGGCACGCGGCATTTTAACCACGGATAGTCCGGTGACTCGTTTTTGCAGACTGTCTTTTGTATGATCCATGAGTAGTGTGACCTCGGCTTTATTGTTAATTCCCGGTCGTTCGGAGCTACTATATTACCCTATTGACTGATTAGACGAAATGTGAACATGAGACGATGCGTATTTGGATATCCGATTTTGGAGCATCAGGTGCTACCACCGACTCTTCTAGTAAATAAAGTCAGGAAAATTTGTCCCAATATTTTTTTTTCAATTTACCGTTTACCCAAGTATACAGTAAATTTGTCAATCAAATCTTCACTTTACCGAACTGTGCACCGCTCAACACGAAGGCTCCTAAGACGTTTTATATGTTTTCGAGTTTTCCGCACACCAAGCTGTCATTTTCAGACCTCGTTCCGCTTGCTTGCTATTCCGTTCTCCTTTCTTTATCAGCTTGTCCTTTTTTGTGTGTTTTTCTGTATGTGCTTAAAAATATATATATATATATATATACACACGTTTACTTTTCGCCTCCTTGAATGGCTCTGCACTGAATGGGCAGGGCGTTATTGTAAAGGAACAAAGATTCCAACCAAACGAAAATCCCCAAAATGAAGAATCGGACTGAAATAACGGTATACAGAAGGTGACTCGGAGAGGAGCGAAGATGACACCGCCGCCCCGTTCCCCCAATTTCACACCAGGTTGCTCGAAAGGGCAGGATGTGACACGTGCGCGCATTGGCACCATGCTCCGTTTCACGTTACAGTGGACCGCAGAGAACGCTACGAACCGCACCTATACCTAAGCGAACTCGATGCTGCGTGAGTATCACGTGTCTTTCGGGAGAGGTGTATAGCCACGGGTAGAGTGCGTGGTCACGTGATGGGCTCACAGCGGTAGATTTACTATAGGACGGCTCATGTAGCATCCGCTCTGCTCCATTGAAACACGAAACGAAGGATAGAGGAGGAGAGACGCAGGTCCCTTTTCGTCCTTTTTTACCTTCGAGATCCCTTCAAAATGGTCTCTTTAGCTTTGTTTTTTTTTTCTTCGCCATTAGGTTTAGCGGGAATCTCGGCGTCTCCGATTATTGTGGAAATATGAAAGAAAAAAAAAAAAAGAATACGGAGTAACCTGCCCTCTCCTTCCTTCGGGACGACTATCGTCGTTTGAAGAATCGTGTGACTAGTCGTGGCAAGCTGTCTCGAGGTCCTGGGAAGATTTCCCGCAGATTGTTGCCGCACTTGTTGCGCTTCCTGTCGAAGGGACGCGGGGGTCAGTGTAAGTAATTATATATTGGGAGATTAAACCTTTTACGCCGGTTAAGGCTTGTCTGAACTCGAGGATGGGATTGCGTCCACTTGGCATATAATTTATTTGTATTTTGCGAAGTGCTTGTTTATGTCTGACACTCTCGGTCGTTTCAGGAGATGCACTTTGGAAGAGTCGTGCCGCGGCCGGATCTCTAAAAAGTAGTGTTTTGTGGTTGAACGAGTTGCTATCACAGGCTCAAACGTTTGTGCAAGAAACCATTTGAAAATCGCGCTGAAATTGAAACAAAAGGAAACGTTACATGTATAATTAACAAAAGAAAAAGAGAAAAGATTTGTTACAAGTATATTTTGTGTCTGGTCCGCTAAACTCATATATGCAACTCCCGGTACAGTAAATACTCACGCGTGGTTCGTTTTCCAACAAAGGGTGTCGAACTATTTTCGCAAGTTCCGATTTTGGTCCTCTTTTTGCTTCATTTTACGCGCATTTGTCACAGTTTATTTACACTACGGATTCGTACTCTTACCACCACGCGAACAAAGTTATCTCACGCGAAAGCTCACTCTTGCTGCGCTGCTCCGTATTTCCGACGTGTGTTACTTTCTGCTTGACTGAGAACCGAATTCCCCATCACAATCTTTGTTCACTGTTACTAAATTAATTCACAAGACAGAAAGCGTGTCTGAAACCATAGAATCCACGTCTTGCACAAAAGCCGATTGAAAAGAAAAAAAAAATGCTTTTAAGTTGTTTACATACGTAGCTGAGGCCTGGTTCATACATTTATGTCGGTGGGGTACATTCACTGCAACATAAACGTCAGCGGCGACATAATCACCGAGACAGCTGGCAAAGCAGTTCGAGGAGTAGCTGAGAGAAACCTTCACGAACCAAAAAAGAGACACGCCCACATTCTTCTCCATCTGTGGATTGGTTGGGTAGCAAGCGCCGTGGCCAACCCATCCGGTTTGATCCCACGCGAAATATGAGGCGCATTTATCACTAAAGACTCTCGGACGCAAATGTCTGCACGAGCATTTAAAGTTGTCCACTTTGAATAAATGTTATCCGTTTCTGTTTTCGTTATCATAAAAACTGCGCGATAAATTTTATAAATATACTTTAGCGTCTGTCCTCTTATCTGTTTAGGTATCATTAACAGAAACTAATCATGTGCTGTTCATAAAGAGTATCATGGCATTTGCAGAACAAAAGACCGATTTGTGTTTACCAGAAACTGAATTCCTCGCAAAGTTATAAACGTATATAAATCGTCGATTCGCTAGCGACTTAAATTAAAAGTTTCGACCTTCTAAATATAGAGCACCGACGGAACCGTTTTATGTAGAACCTAGAAAAAACGTGTAAAACAAAAAAGGGCCACTTTCTCGGCAGGAGCCCAGCTGAAAACCAGCTTTCATTCGTGCTGCACTTTCCGCGTGCTCTCTGAATTCGAATGAGCGGCGCCACGACCTCTGCGTCCCGCCGCTCGCCGCTTTGGAATTCATTGTAGGTGTCCAGGAAACATATACTTCCTTTTTCTTTTTCAGTCTTGTTCTTAAACTTGAGGGGGCGTGGTTACGACTACCGCTATTGACGCCATCGAAAGGTGCCCATGTGCCATTTTTTTGGCTCATTGTAATCGAGGCACGAACTGTACCTATCGCTTCGCACTCGTAACATCGACAAGTATTGGAAAACGTGATTTGTTTTTAGTGTCTTACGTCATAGTGACTTGAAAGTGCAGTTGTAATCGGCGAGTGCCTGCCCAGATCGGGCGCGAAGATAGAAATTTTATCCAGGTACCGACACTGACCAGATACAGCGAACGTTTTGTCATATATTCTAGACCTGTGTTACCAAACACTGAAGTGGCTTTGATTCTACCTTTTTATTATTCGACTTCAATATGGGGATATTGACCTTTGCAATAGGTTCCGACGATGTCAAAAACAAATATAAAATATAAATAAAAATGGGAGATATAACGTAAAAAATAAATGAGAACTGGCATTGTGCATGCTTTCTTTTTTAACACGTCAAGCACACGGACGTGAGATGAAGTCATCGGAAGTCGATGATTCTACGTGGTAGACTTTACAACAAAAACATCTTGCAAAACGAAGAGTTCGCGTTTCTAGCTTTTTTATGCCTGATGCATTCAGGAAGAAATTTGAGTGAAGACGCAGGCGAGCTGGTGACGAATCATAGTAGAAAACCCGAGAGTCAAGGAGCTAAAAAGAACAAGAACAACACCGTCTCAGAGACGCTGTTGTGCCTTGTCCTTTTTAGCTCCTTGTCTCTGGGTTTTTCTGCTATGATGCATTCAGCGAAGTTGTCACGTTTGGCTATTCACCAGAGGTGCACATAAAGTAACGTATCTTACGTGCACTGCCAGGAAGCGCTCATCCACGGCACGCAGAGCTATGTATGGCAGCGAACACATCACGTACATTGCTATAAAATGTGGAACCATGCTTCCAATCGATGCCATATTTTCGAGCAAAAACACACGCGCGAAACAACGAAGTATTTACTGCACGTAAATCGTGGCTCTGTTTTTTTTTTAAATAATATTTTTAATTTTTGTACGATGAATACTCGAACACGGTTTATTACAAGAAATTGTGCCGTCACGAGGAGTTGTGTTTACATGATCCAAATTTTCTGTAATCTTCTGCAGGGTTTTCGCATATTGGCGGTGTGCGCGAACTACAGGAGGCACTTCTTTAGCTATCATCATCATCATCGTTTCTGACGTCACGGGTAGGACAGACTGGGACAGACCGCGCAGGTCTTGAATCCTTCGGCTCGCCAGCTCGCTTCATGCGCTGTATTGGTAACGCGAGGCAAAGCCTCTTTCACGTTTGTGTTTATTTGGTGAAAATATATTTGTAGTAGGACATTTCACTAAAGCTTGAAGCCGTGAAACGCGTAGTCGTGCTAACAAACACTTTTGACGATGAGGTGTCGAAGCACTTGGATGGTGGTGTGCTGGCCTCTACCCCAGTATACAAAAAGCGTGATGATAAAAATAAAATATTCAGCTTTGTTCCCCTACAACATCTTCCACAGCAAGTAGGGTGCATCTTTTTGTTATGATTCGGACAAAGTAAAACTGAGAAAAGTATGTTTCATCAAATTGAATATAGGAAAGCGAAATTCGAGAACCTCTCGCGTGTGCAGTAAACACTTCAGTGAAAGCGACTCCATGTATCCTGTTGGTTCCAATGTGCCCTGTGAGTGATGGACTCTTATTAGTTCCAAGTTGATTCCTTTTTGAATTTTGTAAACCAGTAAACAAATATTTCCTCAAGATAATTGAAGGAAGAAGTGATGGCTGGCTTCCGGAGTAATTTCAATTAACTTCCTGGTTATTCGCCCAGTCGATGCAAAACACGCGAGACCCCGTCGCGATCGAAGTCTTTCGTCTAGTAAATCGGGGACAATTCAGCTTCCCCAAAAAAGGAAGTTTACCTATAAGTTACTATTGTTTGTATGTGTAATTTTTCGGACCAAGTGCGAATAATACGTGATGCGCTTCTCAACGAGCGATTTTAAATTTGTAAACAATTCTTCGTAAAAATCGGACAGAACAAATTAATCAGTCGCCTAAATCTGCCGCGCTATGTGCGATCATTTAAGAATTTATAAAATAAATCAGTTTTTCCTTTGAACAGGTGTCGCGATGTGACAAACTCTGTCGCGTATTCGACGCGGGAGGAGTTAAGCGCTATTTGCGGGCGAGCATTTGCTCATCAGCAACTTTTGGATGGAAGCGTCGGTATTGGCAAGTTCAATGTAGCTCAAACAAGTGTGCGGCGTTGCAACACAACTGTGCGCGCGTGCACAGCTAACAAGATAGCACGTTATTTACTCTGGTTAATGGGAAACCCTTTTTTTTTTACAGCAGTTTTTGCAAGTTCAAAAAAAAATCACCAAACATTTATAGAGGTTATGAATAGCCCTGACGCACGCCGCACAAGCTGTGATGTACAGTTCCAGGCTAGTTTTTGAACATTTAAAAGTTCCTTTTAAATATAAAAAGCGACTTTGAGGTGCTGTTATTTATAAGAAAGATCACTCACAAAAACGTTATACCCGTTCCTTTAATAAATGAACCGTTTTTAATTGGCATAGATGCGAGAACTAACGCAGCCTCTCCGTGCTTTGATATAGCGCGTCGTCCGCTCGAATCCTACCAGAGCCGTCACAAGAGGACGCCCGCGAGGTGGCGCTACCTACACATCGCGTCGCCAATACGTTTCAACTTTTAACGATGGGAGAAATCAGCATAAACTTGCACAAACTTTGGAATGCGCTAGAGTTTTCCCGCGCTATACCTTCAGGAAACGGGGGTATTGAGTGCTCCTAAATCACAAATAGTGTTTAATTAAAAGTGTTTTTCAGCTGCTTTACAATACATAATCACGCGTGGTTCGCCTTTCAAAGAATAGCGTGGAGCTATCTTTTTGCGCGTTTTTAATTTTTACGCAAGTATCGCTTAGTTTCTCGGATGCGGGTATTATCATTTATTGCAGAAACAGATGCGGGGAAAAGCAACAAAATATTGCACAAAATTTGGAACAGGAGGAAATAGTTCCACCTTCTGTTTTAAATGAACCACGCGCGTGTCTATTTATGGTTAGTACAAGGCAAATATGGTTCTAACGAGACCATATGCTGCAATAAGTCCAATAAATACACACTTCGCCTAAAAAAAAAAAAAGGAAAAAAAAAAAGCCGGGAACGGTTTGTCACTTCCCAAATATCGTGAGGTTTTCGCTTGGCTTTTGCCCACATGGGCTCCTATTTTTGCAGTTGCGTATGTGGCGCGCACTTTACTTTCTTACCGACAGAGTGGGCATTTGAGAGTATGTATACGAGGAGCCTGAAATCCGCTGCGCTTTGAGCATAATAAACACCGAAAAATAGAAGAAGGAATGAACGGGATCAGGGCATTAATTGACCGATGCACTTATGCACCTATTGAGTGATTTCTAACTCTTTGAACACCTCGCACTAACGACATGTTGTATGAAAAGGCTCGGGTGCATCAACTCGGCCTTTGAAGCTATTCTCGCACTGAATTAAGTGTTTCTCTTGATGCTAGTTATGACAAACCAAATTTATTTTCAGAGCTAAAATGTTATTTTTAAGCAATCAAATTTCGTATCTAGATACACCGAATTGGGCACGTTACTTTTTTATTATCTGGGGTTAAATTTAGTTAGATGTCAGTCTATGAGAACAAAATGAATTGTCAAAGCCTGTTCAGATGATAAAATGTCCTACTTGTTGACGAAAATAATCACTGGATAAAAGGAACAAGAGGGACAAAGGAAAAACACAAATCTTCAAAGAACAGCTAGGTGTCTGGTGCGCGACAGAAAAAATCCGCCTGGTCCGGGCATCAAACCCGGGACTTCTCCATTTCCAGAAGAGCGCTCTACCGACTGAGGGCAGTTGATAAAACCCGTTTGCTCTACTCACATCTAATCCCTGGTTAGCTCAGATGGTAGAGCTCTCCACTGGAAGTGGAGAGATCCCGGGTTCGATACCCGGACCAGGCGGATTTTTTCGGTCACGCATCAGTCACCTAGCTGTTGTGTTTAGAGATTTGTGTTTGTCCCTTGTCCCTCTTGATCCCCTTCTTCAGGGATTATTTTAGTCATCCTTGTCTATCTCGCTTGCACCTCTGCATTTAATTGCATTATAATAATATCGTACTTGTTCTTGCATCATGTGTTTAATTAATTTGTTTAGAAAGTTTAATTTTATTGGAAAATAGGTGCGTTGTAGAAGTATCTTGCATTTGTATTTAAATACACATTTTACGAAGTATCTTGTCTTTTTATTTCAATACATTTTTCAAATATTTCGACCATTCCTGTTTATCAAAATGGCGGACTCACCCGCGTTGAGTTTTGTAATTTGCATACTGACACGGGGAGCATGGTCACCCAACCAATTCAAAAGGCTCATTAATCGAGTCCCTGGCGGTTCACGTTGCGGCGTTGATCGCGACTTGCTCAGCCCTGCCGCAACGTGCCTTCAATTGTCCACACTATCAAGAGTGTCGTTATAGGCAGACGATAAATGGAAGCTCGTTCTGCGCATGCGCTCGAATATAGACATATCCGTTTATATTTATAAATATAGGCAAATATGATTTATATCAGATTCATTCGATTTAAATAAGAAGAATTTTATTTAAATTGCTGTACGATATAAACAGTGATTCTTTATTCCTAAATGTATAGTAGACATGATAGATTGATTAATCAAGCTGCCCAGTCGGGGAAAACAACGCGGAAGAAAGAATTACTATATGTTTAACAGTTTAATTAGAAACCTTTTGTTGACGTAGACCCTGTCATAATAGAGCGAGAGCGGCTCGAATATTTACTTCGTGAAGAACACTTTATTTGCTTTTTCATTCGCGTTCTGAAGGCTCCGACTTGCTCAAAAGAGCACCACTTTTTGCTTGTGTTCAGCGTATAGGAATCTTTTTCGCCTGACGATCCTTTGATTTAAATGAGAGCTAATATGCATAGAAAGCAACATATATAACGCACGAACGGTAAATAAATTGTAAGCAGTGATAGAGGGCAGGCGAGCTGGTAATGAATCGACATCTTGTAGACCCTGAGATAGAGACAATGAAAAACCGGACGAAGACAACAAAATTTGTTTGTTGTCTTCGTTCGTTCTTGTATTGTTTCCCATATCAGGGTCTACAAGATGTCGGTAAATAAAGTACAAACTATCAGGATAATTTTTTCCGGAAAAAGTTTGATTTAAATTATCATATCGCATAATTGGTGCGATGTAAATCACGACTTAAATCATGATGTTTTGATTCCGAACCCTGGTGGAAAGACACCACCACCACCACGACCACCACCACCACCACCACCATCATTATCATCATCAGCAGCAGCAGCATCATAACAAATAAATGTGGTGATGACGATGATGATCGGATGATGATGATGATGATCGTGGTGGTGGTGGTGCTGGTGATTTCAAACGATGATCACCGGGGTGAAAAACACCAAGTCACTGGGCTGTGGGCGCATGTGCGGCGTCTGATCTCTGCTGCCATCTTTCCCTACTGGCAAAGATGGTAGCAAAAGGGGATTATTGCATAGTAATAAATACGCAAAAAAAAAGCATACGGACAGAGAAAGAAGTTTACATCGTCAGGAGCGATAGGGACCCAGTGTCCGTCAGCAGAGAATTTAAAGTCGTGGTTACACTGCTTACGCATCGCACAAAAGGCGGTCTCCAGAGACACTGTCCGAGGCATGTTTCTTTTCTTATATGACGGTCTTTTCAGATTGGTCTTACAAAAGACAGTCTGCAGACGTGTCCGATGCGTACATGTGTATAAAGCTAACGTGTTTCGAACATGCTCGAGCCGCGTACCCGCAGATAACTCTGGCATCATGTCTGCAACGAACACCTTGACCGTGTACGATGTATACGAGTGGTGGTGCGATCGTTCCCATGACTCCTATGACGAAATCCGATACTCCGCTGAAGCCTTTGCACATGCATTGTGTGTGTCGCTTTCGGCTATCATTATCGGGGGTATTCGCAAGTTTTAGTACGTCGTTCTGATGATTCCGATAACAGTATACCCGATACTCGGTTGATGCCTTTCGCTCATGCCATCGTATCGTTATAAGGTATCGTTATCGGAGGTATACCAAAGCGACCTTCTAAATTAAAACTCCTATTTGAAACAGCCTATACTCAATGTCTCTAACATGAACGATATATCGGCGTGCGCGGAAGGCTCGCAGCTTCCACCACCCCCCGGGAAACGGGTGCCACGCTTCCAAGCGGCGCATCATATGCTACCGATGCTACAGAGCGGCAACTTGCCCGTCATGCTAATTGCCGCCATTAATAGGGCAGACGACTCGGTGGGCCGTGACTGATGAAGGCAGGAGATTCGCCCCCGTGACTTTGGCCTTCCCCGGACGCGTTCACTGGCTCTGCTGGGCGCCGATACCGTAGAGCTTCTCTCCTCCCCAGGAACGGCTATGTGCGATACCGGTGTGCCTAGATTCCAGAGTGTTCCTCCCAACTGCTTGATCGGGATCACGGGGTTTAAGGGCCGCGTTTGCAATACAAACTGCCAGGAGATGACGAGAGCGTCGACTGCATGCGTGCGGTTGACGCTCCACGCATGCGCACTTGCAGCCAATCCACCCAGGAGGCATCCGCCATTAGATTACGAGCGCTGTCCCATGGTGCGAGCTCTCTTGGAACAAGGCTCCCTGTGGTGTACCTGTGCATGGCGGGGCTCGGCCGGGGAGTAGCCCCTGGGCGTCCCGCATCCCCGTTGAACACGCCGCAGCAACGCTTCACTGGTTCTCCTGGCGCGGCTTACAGGGATCGCTGACGATGAACAATGCCTGCTTGCGGGCATCAGGCACTGCCTCCTTTTGATTTTTGTGTGATTTGATTCCGCATCTCGCGCGCTATATCGGGAGCAATGATATGCGCTTTGCGCGGTGGTTGTGTATATGTGGGGTTGCCGAGAATTGTTTTGAAGATTGTTTGGGGGTGAAGGGAGGTTTTTCGTCGGTTGCGGATAGCGCGTTTTCCAAAGGCGCGTAAGCTGTGCATCAATCTGTAATAGGTAAAGCTGATAGGAAAAGCTGATGGAACGCCTGGTTGATCTTGTGTCGCAGAAAAGCCGATGTCGGTGGCGCGTCGAAAAAATCCCGATTGGTTGATAACGTCATGACGTCACAGCCACATGGCCTCGCGCGGGAAATTCAAACAACCCTCAACGCTCACGTGGAATGTGACGTCACGCTAGAATGAAAGTTATTAAATCATGAAATGTAATGCAAATTTAAGGTCGCCGCGTGTCTCAAATGATTTCACTTTATGAAGAAATTCATTTGAAGATTATAAGAAACAATTTGAAAAATTTTAGGGGGGGGGGATTTGAGCCCACGACCCTTCGTTTCACTCTTATTTTCACATTATTTTTGCGAATATATTTTTTTCAATAGGTAACTTTTTATTGTGCTTCTTCCAATTGCTATTGGTGTTTAAAAATTTGGTATTCTATTTGGTGGCATATTTCTACACAATGAATATTTTAGGTACTTCTGGTATACTCAGAGACACACCATGATATTTGCGCCCGTGCAAATTTAATGGCAATAAGGTTTGTGCTTACGAAACAGGGGTAAATACTATCTCACTACCTCCAACGCCATTCCGGCGCACCTAAAAAAAATCTATAAAATAAATAAACGTGGGTCATTGTATTAGTATATTTGTCTAACTTAGTTATTGTATTGAAAGTTCTGTAACTCCATTCACGTGCCGTACCGTTATAGGTAGAAAATGGCAGATACCGTCGCTCTAGAGCACATTCTCCCACGCCACAGCGGTGGGCTACCTTGCGACATATTACTTACATAGAACACAAACACTGCGAACAGCTCGACCCTGACTTAAATCGTCGTCAGGCTCAGCGCATAACTTAGCCTCCTGCACGCTGAATCTGGCCGCTTCGGCAGATCTGACTCCGCGGATGCAGTCTTCGCCATGCTTTAAATTATAGCAACGACCGCGGCCCAAAGGTCACCTTCTCATGTCCTCTAAGGTATACACATCTCCTTGTTTTATAAAATGAAGCGAACAATAACTTTCTTAACCGTGTTACCTCTCTTGACTGGTCATGTCACTGTCTGGTAGGCAGTCGGAAACTAAGAGACGAGATACACAACCTCAGGTGATTGTTTCATTGTTTAGAACGAGTTCAGTTGATATTGATTTCGCGGCTCAAGGTCAGCTAGAGTGCTCGAGAGGAGTGTGAAATTCAGCGGGTTGAAATAAAGAAAGGCCCTCGTTATATACAGCGTCCAGACTCGCGAGGAAAAGCAAAGTTAGGATTGTAAATAAAGGAACAAGTTCCTCGTACCAAAGGTGCGACTTTTCGCAAAACCGCCTGTGAGACATTGTATGATAATCATCATAATACTTCTCAAGTCCTACCTGCAGAGCGATTCCCCACGGGGCGGTTTCATACGCAGACAAAAATTAGTTGAGCGGATAGAAATATTAGGGGTGAAGCTCCTCAGGGTCTAGCCTTATCCGTCCGGCGTCCGTGCTCACATCGATCTTGCTGGTGCTCGTGCTCGTGAGCTCACGTGCTCACGTGCTCGTGTAAGGCAAAAAAAAAAAAATGTTTGCGCAGTCGACAGGATTCGAACCTGTGCGGGGAGGCGCCAATGGATTTCTAGTTCATCGCCTTAACCACTCGGCCTCGACTGCGGGATGAGTAGGGGGCTCTGAGATGTGGTAGTATAGCTCAAGAGCTGGGGATGTCATGGATGAAACGTTGCATGTAGGCGCTCAACGTATATATAGGAGAGGGCACTGCGGTCAAATACGTATATAATCGCGTTAAACTTTGCATGCAGTGGCTCAACGTTCATAGACGAGAGGGCGCTGCGGTCAAATGCTCAAATGCGTATATAACCTCGTTCCATAGCAGACATTCTCCTCTTGGAATGGATGAAAACGAACGGAAGGCTCGGCATGCTGCGGCTCAGCGTCTAAGCAGACAAGCATCACCAGACCTTCGCCCCAATCAACATCATTCACCACGTGGAGATGCGGTCAATTTTTTTTTATTCGGGCGTTTTTATACTTCATCTGACTACTTGAGAAAATTGAAGGCCAATGGCGAAGCATGATATTTGTCATCCGATTTTATGACAAGAATTAGCAAAGTGATACTCGATTAATGGGTTCTATGAGCGCAGTCAGACATAAGCAACACGTAAAGTCACACGATTTTATAACACTCATCCCATGAAACGAAATGTTGAAGCAAATATTTTCTACTTAGGAATATACGCTGGCACGTGATTCGGTATGCCTATTTGCCTGATTGGGGTAGTGGGATGTTTCACAGAACTTGGAAAATAAATGAAATAGGGTTGATTGACAGAATTTTTACAAAACATTTTCGTTCAGACCTTTCGTTCCTCAAGAGAAAAGCATCATTCGTTTAACACTGCACACTGAGACCCCTCGTCTCATTGCTCAGTTAATCAGCAATGAGGCGAATCCATCCGGATTGAAACGTCGAATTAGAGCACAGTTGATCGTTTTGTAATAGTAGTTGATTTGCATAATGTAATAGAACCCTCGCCCAAGTTTGGTTAGTTTTGCAACCGTAGATATATGCAGTACCACTCAATCACACGTGGCTGATACCTGATAGCAAATAAAATTGAGCCCCATGGAGGCAGTGCACAGAACCAGCAAACTCAATGATTCTCGTCGATATGAAAGAAAGAAAGGTCAATGAGAAAAATTATGCGATTCCCCAAAAAGAAAGTAAGATAAAAAGAAACCACTCCCACAGAACAAGTGAACCCCGCGAGTCAGCGTCTCTAATCGCAATTAGACACGCCTTCAAAGTCGCTTCCGATCATAGATCATACCTAACGTGGCGAACAAAACACAACGCAACAAGCAATATGCATAAACCACACCTCCGGTTCCACCTAATGAAATTTGACTCGCGTTGGCGAACCTCTTGTAGTACACGACAACAGAAACAAAGTGGATTTGCCATTAAGCGGCAACCTTCGCTTTTCTTTGCCATTATCACCAGCAGAGTCGATCGACGAAAGACGGAGCATTCGATCTTACCCGAAACATGCCTAGAAAATAAAGCTGTCACAAGTTTTCTTTTGAATTTCGATCAACATGTGTTTCATGGAAGGCATTGAATGGAAGACTTGTATTCGATACAGTATATTATAATCCGCAGCGTAAGCCTATTGTCTAATAAGTGAAGTTTGAAGATTTATCTAGGTTTATAGTATAACAGTGTGCCTTAAGGGTCTCCTATTGCTTGTCGACTCAAAGAATACTAGCGGTATAAATTATAATTTTGAGGCAGGATCTGTTCAAGGCGGCAGCTTATATAGATATTTGTTACACCAGCCAAAACAACAGAACCCGCCAAAACATGAGGCTGCAGGATTTGGTTTGGAAAACGCTTCCCTGGTAGTTGTCGGTAAGCTATACGTTTCCATTAGACCTGCTTGACATATTGCGAAGTGACATTACGCGACGCCGGACAGTAAGAAAAATAAAAAAAAACAAAAATAACAACAGCCGCACATGGAACCACGTTGGACACGGTCGTCGAAAGTCTGCCGCGTCGGGAACGGGTCCATAGCTTACAAACTATCCTTGACGCTCAGGAGTCAACCAACCCGAAGCGGTCTATGGAACGGCGGTGCCTCATATTTCAGAGCCGGGTTCCCGGGGACCACGTGACAACCGTGCAGAAAGCGGCGCTGACCTTTTCTTCATGAAGTACCCCCGATCTCATCTATATTCGCATCAACGACGTTTGCTGCGGAAACAGCAACGACGACGGCGACAATGTACTGCGGAAGGTCGCGTGGAGGGTCATTCAGTGTTCGGCTGATTCGCGACGGGTGGTGAAAAGGACCTTCGTTCTCGGGAGACATTTTGCTGCTACGGCGTCCTCGACCTATTGTTGCTAGCGTGCGCTAAAAGATGTTGATTCGGTTGGTCGATTAGCCGAAGGTGTCTACGAAGGAGTGGCCGTATTTGTGACGGAGAGAGCTTCGTGGGTGGTGCGGGAAATATTAAGCCCTCGCACAATCATGCGTTAGCACTATTTAAAAAAAAAAAATTGTTCCTGGCTCTTTGCCGCACAGTTTTGCCGACTTTTCGTTTGTCTATCTAGTGTATGGCACACAGGAGGAGGCCAGATGTTAAAACAATATTCCTTTGTTTTTTAGTGAGTACGATCTACGTGTAATAAGTCTTGGTTTGAAGCAATTTATTGAATCTGTTTTCTCATTCCTTAATATCATTAATTAATATCTACATTTAGTTTCTACATCTACAAACGTCTTCACTGGAAATTGTGTTACTGTACCAGACTTCTGAAGTTTGGACTGAAGTTTACTGTTGCGTCACTATACAGTGCACACCACGTAACTCCGAAAGTAATATACCATTAAGGTCGTTAGCTCCCAGTCAGTTTCTGAGGCATCTTGACTAGAGTTTCGCCGATCAGATCATAAAATGTCGAACCCATCGTTTCTACCCCCCCACGGGAAACTTTTCAATAAACTAGAAGCACGACAAAACGGATTACCGGGTGCAGCTCGGGTAGTTGCCAGCTGCACTAAATCTTCGTCGTCTCTCGTTCCCTGCCCTTCTCGTGACTTATCGAGTTTTGCACGCACACACGCTTCGGGCAACCTCCCAACCTTTCTGGGGCGTCCAGGGACGCGGCATAGGCCGGCAAGGTGCGGCCGCCGCAGTCAGGCAGCAGCATCTTGGCTTCTCGAGGGTGTGTCCGCGTCCGGCCGAGAGCCAAGCCAAGCCCGCTCTCTCTCTCTCTCCTTGTTCTTTCACCGCGGCTTCCTGGCGAGATGGTATCGCGGGGGAAGACCCCTAGCGCCAGGTCTAATTTCACGGTCGCGCACTCTGTGTTTAGGCGTACGGTACCTTTCGGCCCCGTGATACATGACCCCACGCTGGATGGTCCCCTCGGGGCAGCAGACGCCACGCCGATAAGCTACGCGAGGGAGAAATCCATCGGAGAGAGATACCTGTCCATCGGTGCCTCCTCACCGGCTTTGTTTCTACGCAACCGGCGGATTCCGACGAATCTTAAAGCTGAGGGAGTGGAAACACGCCTCTTTGAGTGTTTTGGCTTTGAAGTATAACAACTTTGTTTCCCAACATCTTGTGCTCCAATCTGTTTGTCCCTCCTAATAAGCGCACACTCCCACGCACGCAGACACACACACAAACACAACCAAACAACAACAGCAAGAACATTCATCCGATGACTGCAGTAGATTGAAGGTGTGGCCAAATGGCAAAATGCTGTGCTTGACCGCCCCATTTTGCCATACTATACACATGGACACTATCTTCATTGTTTCGTCGGGTGGCCATCGTTAAGCGGTGACCATAACGTATACCTCGAGCAATTGGCTAGTTTGCCTTGACTGCAATCCCCCCCCCCCCCCCCCCCTATTCCTTCTGCGGGTATTGCCATATGCCCACTCTCTTTATTTAGATATACGTTACGTAATGACCCTTCAATTTTTTTTTCTTTTCATTTTGCTGATACTTGTGAATTTTTAATCAGGCAGCGCAAACAACTACCTCATTTGACTACGTAATCCACCAGAAATGTAAGCGGATACACGTTTTCCGACAATTCAACCCCATGCAAAAGAGGCAGAAAGACAGCTAAATATATGCCACGCGTTAAATTTGCTCGTGTTATCTCCGAAACCTTCCCTAAATTTGTGCAAATAGCCTAATCCTTTGAAACTTCGCCCGTCTTTTCGCACTGTCGTGCTGTGCACATGGTATACCATCCAAAACCATTCGGTTTTTTTTGGGGGGGCTCGCAATTTGAGGTGAAATATATCGCCGCTATTAAAATGTCGACCGCCAGGTTTGGGGGGGGGGGGGGGGGGGGGGGAGGCGACACATTAAACCGCCACTATATGGTTGACATTACGATGTAATTGTCACGTGACAGCCGGCCAGCCGTTTTTTCGCACTCATGTTTCACGAGTGTCCCTCTGGTACTTCATTATTTTTGAAAATTTAAGAGTGCGTTAATCGCATAAACGCATTAGTTACGGTTTGCAAAAGCGTTTTCCCCTCTAACAGCGGAAAACCAGACGACGTTTAACATTTGACTTCATTAAATGCGACACGGTGTTAGCTTTGAGTGCCTTTCGAGCATAGTTCTGGCAGCGGCGTTTCTTTACAATTTCCCGCAACAACAACTTTAGCATGCAGACGGCGTGTAATCTGTTCAACTAATGATGCCATAAAGGGTAATCATCTTTTGAATATTCATTACCACGTTAAACACTGCATTCATTGCGAACTAAAATTTGTAAGAGCGTTCGACCGTTTGCTTTTTTCAGCCAAGCGCCGTAGTCTAGACTCCTGGTAACGGGGTGAACTAATCAGCGACGTCACATCTGCCAAATAATAATTGAGTTGTGCGTTTGTGTCGGGGGATTCTCTCGGCTCCAGTGAAGCGTCTGGTGCCCCAACTATAGAAGAGGCATTTAACCAGCACTAGCCTGCTACCTTTCAGGTGCATTACGCAGTAGTGATACTGGACCGCACGCTGGTACGATGTCCACCAAGATCGAAACGACCAGGCGTGGGGATCGAGCCCAGGATCCCTGGGTTCTGCAGCGCCAACTTTCGCTCCTCGTGCTTGGAGTTGTGGCACGTTAACATTCTCGGCCACTAATTTCCCTCACATCAGGCGTATCCACAGGAAGCACGCAACAAGAGAGGTGGGGAAACAGATGAATATGGCGAGGGCGCGGCGACACTGAAGTGAAGTCTGAATGTATTCATGCGATACTCAATTAAAATTTTCTTTTGTGTGTACTTTCTCAAGTTGCTGCGTGTGTGTCGACACGTGATACACTTGCAACGCTCCTCCTTTAATTAGCGGAGCCAATTACGAGAGTGATTATGTGTCATGCTCTATTGGTGACGCAGTCTCAGTGGTGAAAAAAGTGAAACGACCTATTCATTTAAGGGTGACACCTATCTTCGAACTCGTTCCGACGTCCCCACGCCCTCACATTTCCTCCCCTCTCACAATTTCTATCCGCATATAGAAAGGAAGACTTGTGCATTACGGCACAATATGCAATAGAGACACTGATCATACTCCTAGGGTGCCTTAATGTACACGGTTCATGAAGAAGATGTCATTAAGTCAGTTTGTGGCGCAATCCTTCCTCTATTTAATTTATTTGTTGCCCTAAACAATAAACCTAAAGATTTTTCTTCGTGTATTTATGATATGTTTGGTTTTTCAGATGCACACTCTACAACGGTTACCGACCTAAGAAAGCATCTCGGCGAATGTCGAGGCCGAATATATGTTTAGACCTAAAAAGGAACGTCGTAAATGCGACGCTGCGCATGGCGTATGACATGCTGAACTATAGGGCTGTGCGAATATTCTTTCGAATTGAATAGAGCGCTGTAATGTTCAGCTTCAATATTGTAAAGATAGCCTGTGCCACGATGTTTGTATAAAAATAAATAGGTCACGCACAGAAAAAGACGATACCTAGCTGAATAGTGACACGCTGCATTAGAAAAAAAAAATGGAGAATTAAAAGAACGAAATAGGAAGCAAATCATTTCTGATAAAGCGTGTCGAGCGTCTAATAGACCTTTTCAGAAAATCTGAGGAGTCATCGTGGCGAGGGGAACAGTTGGGCTGTTCAGATGTACGCTCGTGATGAAGTTTTCTCCTCCTCCTCCTCCTCCTCCTACTCGAACGCTTTGTATAAGTCTTGAAACGACATAACATTTTTTCGCCACTTGTCATTAGGCGCTCAGGACTCACAAAGATTAAAGTGAACACAAAAAAGATAATCACGTACACTGTTTTCCTTTCCTTGTGTCTTCCCAGCGTTCTGATATCACAAAATATTAAATCCACGTCTACTTCGTCTTATATGCCTGAATAATCTCACGTCCCGCACATCGGAACAACGCCACAATACGTCAAGCAGACTGTGAGTACGACACATATTTCCAAAAAGGTCTTTGAGTTGAAAGCGCGCACTGTGTTGATGATATACCGCTGGGCCCGGCGGCTGAAGATGCGAGTGTCGTTGTGAAGTGTGAGCGAATGAGCATTCGGAATATCTTGGAGGGCCTCAGGCTGAACGAAGATCCTGCTGACAGCCCGCCGCCCTAGCGTCTCTCGGGCTTTGTTCCGAGCGCTGGCCTTGCTGGTTCAAGATCTGGCTGCCCAGGCCTGGTTGAGGGGTTGTGTTACCCAAGTGCCCAGGCCAGGATGCCGGTTGCTGGCTATTCCATCAATACAGCTCCTCCTCCGCGTGTTCTCGCTCCTCTATGGGCCCCTTGCGCGCTTTCCTTTTTCTTCTTGGCATCCACATCACCACACATCTCCCCACTTAAGTTTCTTAAAAAAAATAAGAGGACAAAAACAGAGATGTTGTGGCTTCTGAACACACCTTCAGCCCCCTCATATACACGTCTTCAGCTCTTACAAACTGAGCAAAAAGTGCCAAATCACCGTGCTAGTGACGACTCCGCGTATCTGATACACCACAGAAGGGGACTGCGCATGTTCAGAACGCGTTCCACAGCACAGAGACAAAGACGGAAACGGCCAGAAGATGTCTATTGGAATGGTCTGTTCGCAACACTGCGAAGGAGGCGACTCCATTTGGTGGTGAAAATGCAACTTTTAGAAACGTGGAGGTAGCTCCTGGTCTAAATCCGAAGCCAAACCTTCTGCGACCTGGCGGCGAAAACCTGAAACGGAGGAACGGGGATGAAACTAACTTGGTGGGAGTCGCTCCGTGCTGCACTGCTGGAGCACCGTGGGTTGGAGTGGGAAAGTAGATACGCGGCCATTTTTGAGGCTGCAGTCCGAATTCGCGCTCTGTTGAACCCACGAGCATGATTTTCGCTTACCGCATACCGACATGGACATTGAGTAGGCAGAAAAAGAGAGTGAGGATCAAAGGAAGAATCGGTTGGAAGGGAGCGCCGAGCGGTCGTGGTCCAGCGACGGCAACGAACGGCCAGTGGCCGCGTCGGCTCCAGCCGGACCAATGACAAAGGCATCGCGTGCCGGGGCTCGCTCAGGGGGCTGGGATCATTACCAGCGGACATGTGATCTCTGGCCGGCCGCTCGCTGGTCCGGATGTCATGAGCGCCGGTTCCGCCTACGCTGCCGATCATTTGCAGTCGGACCTGGTTCCCGGTGCGATACATTCGCCGTCATGGGCCCTGCGTTTCGGGTTGGGTCTCTGGTTCGTCGACTCTCTTTGGTCCCCTCCCCAAACGGTAGGGCTTCCTGCTGTCTGATCACCCCTCTCTCCCTTCTTCTTCTTTCTTGCGTTGGCGTGTTCTGCGGTCGTACGATCGGGGTGGGAGGTGCGCAGCTTGATTCCGTGTTTCTTGTCTGAGAGAAAGCGAGAGGCAAGGAGGCATGGCGCTATGTTCGAAAAACAAAAAAAACAAAAAAATGATCCATCAAGACGAGACAAGCGCAAGTAATATTCTAATACGTTGGTTGCTAAGCAAACCAACCAACCACGACAGGCGAATATACGGTCGTCCAGGGGTGAACCGATAGGATCGTAAGCATTTAGTTGCAGATAGAGCTGATATAAATACTGCGATGTAGGGAAGTGTTAAGTTGACGTCTAGTTTTCACAGGCCCAACACCGCTCTGGGCCAACAGACCGCTCGGACAAATCGCAACTTTTGTGCGTAATTACATTGTAAACACTGAGGAAACTCAACAAAAACGTCCGAACCGTAGGCCGTCCGCTTGTCGACACGTCGATCGAGCACGAGTATCAGCCGAAGGCTGACGCGGCACTCGTGTTCCTCCCTCTCTGCCCGCGCTTCATTAAAGTGAAAAGATAGCGTCAATATATGAGTGCCCAGACCATACTCTCCACGACTCCAACTGTGGGCACTTAGCACTCTTTTCTCCGTTTCAGAATCTCGCCTCCAGGCCGCTGAAGTTTCCGCTGCACACTTTGACAAGCTTGAGCTCCCTCCTTCTGAATATTCGCGTCTTTGCCGCTAGGTGGCCTCGCATCCTATGGAGTGAGGAATAGCGCGAGGGGCGTTGTCCTGGGCTCCTGTGCACGAACTACGCTTCGACGTCTCATCTGGAGCTCGTGATGCCAACAGAGAGATTCTGCATTTTGTTTTCGAGGGCCAGTTCTCACTCCTCCACACGATTCAAGTGATGATTTTAACCTAAACTAGTTCTGGTTGGCAGAGATGTGACAGCCTTCATCCTCGGAAGTTTGATTTTCTCAAATATGATGCCGAACAACTAAGGTAGTTTAATCTGAGCGCAATAACTTGGAAAGCAACACCATGGATGCCTCAGAGTAATACACGACGTTTTGCGAAGAGAAAACTTTGTTTAAAAACTAGCCATCCGGTACGGATTAAATATGACACCCTCTGTTCCACTCATTTCCCCTTTGATTTTTTTTCTATTTTATTTTAGACGGAAGTATTCTTCCTAGAACATACCTGCTTTTTCACGCCGAAAATGACACAACTGTACGTAAGACAACCTGTGCTTTCTTCAATTAAATTGTTTCCAAATTTAGTCTATTTTTTCCGCAGTGATTGAATGAAAAGCAGTGTGTATAATTTGAAAGGCGAAAGAGTGCAGTAGTTGAACACTTGAATGGTATAGTGGCACATCACGTATACACTACTATAGCGTTGTCTACGCAACAAAAAAGCAGGATCATGTCTTTATTAACTATGTCTTTTTTATTTCTGGTGTGGCTCGCCGAGTGAAAAAGACGAGACATCGTATCGCCCCACACTTTGAAACAGATCTGCACACGGAATGAAATAACCATCTCTCTTAGTTTTACAACTTAAAATATCAGTATTATAGTCCAGATAAGCCTAAGGTCACTGGAGTTTACATAGGCCTGCACCATGCCATTCGTTTTGTGCAGATACTGGCAAGGGCTCGTAGCTCAGCGCACGGGTTTTTAAGATAGCTTCCTTGAGCGAGTGCTCGTTGAAACATGTCATTTTCCAGAAGCTACTCTTGATTATGATGATTAGGAAGACTATAGGGCTGTACCCAATGTTTGTGCGCTAATCTTTTTCTCCTCCATCTCGCGGCGGGGGCATGCTGACAAAGAGACGGGCGCGAACCCGTGACTTTAGAGAGTGCCTCCTATTTGCGCGTTCTCGTAAAAACAAAGTAATTATGCGAGGCCCACGTCACGTGCCTGCACTGTAGACATTAGTGGCAACTGAAGAATTTCTCTGGCATTTTGGTATAAATCTGTAGAAATGAGCAGCTATACTCCGTTCACCCTTAAGCTGACACTACGGTTGGAGCTGCGTGCCCGCAGGGTCAATCAGCCGCCTGCCTCGTATCACCTGATCCAGCCCTCGGCGTGTGGGCACGGCCGGGACCATGATGGCGAAAGAGAGGTGTATATGACAGGTCCAACGAGGCCGTAGCTTTTACCGCAGTCTCAGCTCAGGGGTGAACGGAGCATAAAGGCTGCATTGAGAGAGTTTTAAAAAACGACAATTTTCACGTGCTTCCTGTTGGCCAAATGCCTCGAATAACGAAGACGATTGCCGTAAGAGGGACAAAAAAAAATAAGTGGATTTTATTAGACCACGCTCGGGGGGTAGGGGGGGTCTGTTCGTGAAACACGTACGGGTGAACTTGATCTGTAATAATTGTTTGTGATGTTTCACCATGAACACAGGAGCTTCAGGTGATCACGCCAACAGTAGGTTGCAAGCGTCCATGCTAAAACGGCAAGGATCTGACTCTGTGGACGGTACACGTGCCGCTGACATTTTAATTAAACTGGTTCGAAGCACACTGCTGCGAAGTAACTGCCTAAGTATTTCTAAGCTTACGAGCATATCGTTTCTTGTAAATCGGCTCGGAGAAAACAGTACATTCAAGGTGATGTTGACCAGTGTAACCGCGGGAAACCACTGACTCGTTACAATCATTCGGTTGCGCACATGCAGTACGGATTTCTGGATATATCCGATCATGCGCTCAAGGTCTGGTGGTGTAATTGTATGTGTCGATTTTGCTAAGACCATTGGAGCAGCGAAAAATCAGGAAGACGTTGAATCAACCATACCATTTCGAGTAAAAGTACGCCAGCTCAAACCGACATAGAGAACAACACATCTCAATGATTTGTTGATGTGAGAGTTCGTGATTTTTTGTCATACTTGGGTAAATTACTTAGAAAAAGCAACTTCATTTTAAATAATTAGGGTAAGGCGGAGTGAAATGAGACGCGGGGCCAAATGCGACTGATTGTGTTTAGCGTCATTCACCCCATAGAAAAACAATCTGAGTACGTTCAAACTTCATACGGAGGTGCCGTGATCTATAAAATTTACTTGTGCATGACATGAGAGTTGTCGGTAAGGTGTGTTCCGGAGAACACAAATGCGGAAGTGAGGTTGACGTGTTTACACCTCCTGCCAAAAATACGCAAAATTCAGCGCGAGGTTTCGTTTCGAGTCGTACACCCCGGTTGGCACAGACTATTCTGCTAAGGCAACCTTGAATTTTATTGGTACGCTCGTACCGGGATACGCGCGGGGCAAAACGCGACAATCTGGCATTTTATGACACGCATGTTCATAACGCACCAGTCTCCTGGTTGCTTCTGAGCCATACAATTTTTTTCCCACTTTCTAGGATGGTCCGAACGTATATAAAAGAAAAACAATAAGGGCTTCATAGCGCGAAGGTGACATGAACAAAGCCCTTGAATGTATCAAGCAACAGCGTCACTCCCTTCGCACGCTGCTACGTTTCTTGGCGTACCCAATTGGATGCGCTTCGAAGGCGAGCCAAGCGACTCGGGGAATGTGAAGAGCAGCGGTTCTACAAAAAAGCGGCTAGCTACAGAAGGTGCGTTTTTTCTGACGTTTCAAGTCTCAAGCACATTTCTTTTGTATCTAAAGTAGGACAGGAATGCAAAGCTGATGTTGGCGAAAGTAACCAAGGACCGGCGTTCGACTGCCTCCCCCCTCCCCCCTCCCCTCCACCCCCCCCCCCAAAAAAAAAAAAAAAAGAAATGAAAAATTGTGAAACCGAAGTGAAAGGTTGTTAGTGCCCGAGCGTTCTGCAAACATTGCGATGCACAGCACAAGAAACTGGCGGTGCCTGGTGTGAAAAGACATTTGAAGCCATTCATTATAGAACAAGTGCATGGAATGCAAGAAGTGGCTTAGGAAGAGTGCCTTGGAACTCACAGAGTGTGTTTCAAGTGTTTTTATTGCAAGAACTATTGGTACATCTGGTGTTTAGGGTGTTTCTCACTGTACCCCAAATGTGAGACACCGTGTGACTTTCAGATATTGTAGTTTTGCTTAATGTTTCGCTTGCTCCAGTTAAGTAATATTTACTGGGCATAAAGTAGAGACATCTAAGAACATCCCCATGCTGTGATTTTAGATAATAAAGCAAAAATAAAAATTGAAATTGAAGTGAAATATTTTTGTCTAATTTTTCCCCATCTTACCCTAAGCAATCTTTCATGCGATTTATAGTCTTCACCCTTTAAACGCGACCTCGAAAGTGCCTGGTGCACATCTTGATTGACAGAAAGAAATGCTGAAAACACTAAAGATCTAACATTCATAGCTAAATTAGGTACTGCTTGTCACACGTCTAGGATTATAGAAGATCAGTAAGAACATAAATCAATGATATAGCTCGGCGTACATGTTGCGAATAACCAGCGTCGTGGAACTCCCATATCTATAACAAATAACCAACAAAGCTTCTAAAACTTTCAGTTTCCTAAAATGTTTGCTCTATAAGGCCAACAAAGAAATTAAAATTTTCGTTTGCACCAGGCTATTCCGATCTCTCTTAGAGAGTGCATCTATAATTTGGCACCCCCTTCACAATTATTGAACGAATCAAATTGAGGCTGTTCAGAATGAAGCTGGAATGTTCATAGCTCACGATTATTCGCTAACTTCAAATGTTACAACGTAGCCTCAACCTAAAGCGACTCCATTCTAAAAGAGTGATTACCCGCGTGTAATTGTTTTCCTAGGCTTCATCATTGCTCATCTTGTTAGGGGGGCGCATTCATTCAACCAGCGCATCATATTTCCTCTCGCAGATCATCCATTTAAAGTGTGTCCTAACTTTGCGCCCCCTAACTTGTTCGAAAATTCCCCCTCCTAACCATCTCCTAACGGAGCAGCCTGCCCAATGAAATCGCATCGATCGCTTTACTCGTGATGCTTAATAGTACATAAAATAAGATGCAAAATTATATAACGAAGCTTATGAAGTTCGGTTTTATATTGTTTTGTGTTCAGTTTTTCTTATCATATGCCACCACCCCTTTAGTGTATGCATGTTTTGATGAGTGGACCATATCGTTTATTCATTTTCAATCAAGGAAATTTCGCCCTACGTAATGCACAAAAGGACAATTAGGTGAAATAAACAAGTAAAAGTAGTTAACTAGAATTATAATTGCTAGGGCACAGACGGTATTTTGTTACAAATATGCATTAATTTCGTTAAGTAATGCAATGACTCCGCCATTGTTTTCTTTTCGAAGCTACTGGACGTCAATGATGTTAATATGATAGTTGTTTTTCGCATTGGAATGTATTTGTTCATTTATTTTCTTTACGTTGGAGATTCCTTTCACGGCATTTTACATTCGCCACATTTCGTGCCTTTCTTTCACCCACTTCGTTAATGGTATGGCATCGGAGCTGAGCTCACAGTATGATATCAATAATTTTTTTTTATTATTTCAAAACGCTAACAAGATTGCTAGTGCTCTTTTCACGATGTGAGTTAGAAGTAAAGCGATTTCTGTTAGTGGACATCGAAATAATATAATGGAAGATCATGTTTTAATTTCGGGAAATAACCAACAGCAGTAACGATAAAATATTCAATGTGCCCATCATAATCCCACCATTTTTTTTATTCTTGTTCTCGATCCCGGCGATTGAGTGCACTCTTGCTTTTTGTGGGTTCTGAGACATGTGTCCATGGTCGGCCCACCGACCTTGTATCGGCGCTTTCGAAGTTCCTAGAGTTTTTGCAAAGGTAATGAGGCAGACGCTCAGTCTAGCTTGTAAGTAATTCTATAGAACAAAGCTTCAGCGCGAAATAGTCATAAAGCAGGTAACTGTAATTGTAATTCAAATTTTGCAATCACTGAGGTTAAAAAGTAATTTAAGTGCGATCAGCTTTGTAATCAGGAGTAATACATTACAATTACGGATTCTCAGGTAAGCGATTAAACTACAGTAATTCAATCAATTTAAAAGAGTAATTGATTCACTCATGCGGAAACATTTTTAACTACGAGAATTGCTATTTGCTTGGATTCATTTCGGGCGTCATCGCTCAAGTTGCTTCTTTTTAGTTTTGCTTATAAACACAACACAAAAGAAACGAAAAAGAAAACGTAGGTTCATCGTACGCATCCGACGGGACAGTTACATTATTGCTTACATCTGTAATTCTGTTGCCGAGGTGCCAAAGTCCATCTCGCCATACTTGCCCAGCGTGAGTTTCCGTAACGTGTACGAAAGTAACAATTCCGAGCGAAACGACATTCAGCGCGCGAAGGAAATGAACCGGTGCCGCCATCTATCGGCGCAAGCTGGAACCCTTTTCCAAAACACGTTTCCTCCTCTCTGCGTTCTCTCTTTCTCGCGCGTTCCCCCTCTCTTGCCTGTCGGGGAGTCAGAGAAACGTTATAATGCTAATACGAATGCATAATGAGGAGAACGTTTGCTGGACGCGGCGGAAGCGTTCTCGCGTACCGAAGGGATGAAAACGGCCGAGGTGATTATGTAAGTACTTGCTTAAAAATCGTTTTCCCCCCGGTCGGATTTATCCCTCGTTTAAAGGCGACGGCGGCGGAACCGATAAATCGATGCGCATCGAGCTGCGATGCCTGCCTTCCGTTTCGTTTGCTGGACCCGACATATAAATTTCTTCTCAGATTCGTTTTCTTTCTGTCGTTTCCGTATTTAGCTAATTCACGTACGCTATCGTTTTTCAACGTGAAAGATGTGAGGTGTCTTGCACACCTTTCACCTTAAGTAAAACAATAAATCATCTAACTAAAAGTGTATGCGATTGGGCTAGTTGGTCAATTCCGTCTGGAGCATATACAAAGATGCAGTCACTACGATGTAAAAGGCTGTTCTCGAGCGCTCTTCAGTCTACTAAAAAAGAAAAAAAAAAAAAAAAAAAAGAGCCGAATAAATAAACTAACAAACGAAGTTCAATGAAGCTTTTTCGCAACGCTGTCTTCAGATAATGCATTTTCCGTATGTACACAAAATTTAAGACTGTAGGTTTCTAAAGAAAAAAATGCAAGAAAATTGAAACCTGCTTTTTGTTATGCACAGGGGGAACATAGAAACTAAACCTGGTCTCGTTGGTGCTACTACATGCAGATGGCGCCACCTGGGAGAAAAACTTGAAAATTTTCTTGAGGTAAACAGCCTAAAGAAGGTTCAACAAGTCCGAGCGTGTGTAGTAGTACCGGCCGCGAGTAACAGTGTGAACCAGACGGTTTGTTGCCCTTTCTCTCTCTTTGCTAGGGAATAACACGTTTTTTTCTTCTTCTTCTTCTTACATTTGTTATAAAATAGTTCCACTCACAAAAATGTAGTGTAATAAATGCACCAGCTAAAAATAGCTTTTTGTGAGGTTTAATTTCATTTCGTTATTCTTGGCTTATGTATACGGCATTTCACATTTTACGTCCCACACTGGCATCACGTTGGGCGCCAGTGTGCGATTTCTCTCGCTGCTACGCGTTTCGCAGAATGACACAAAGCACTGGTTCAACAACACGTGGTCATTTCTTGACTCTTATTGCCGCGTGCCGCGACCGGAGAAGCAACCGTGCATTCGCCGCGACGGCCTTTTATCAGCGGCGGAGCGCCGCTCTCGTGGCCAATTACAATTGACCCCCTCGCGGTGGAAATGCCCACGGATGATTTGGCATGCTGGCAACCTTGTTGAACGCTTTGGATACCCAGATTGCCCACACACGCCTTGCGTATAGCTTAGGACTCTGCACCGAATAACATGATGCCCTTATTCGATTTAGTTGTCGATTGTTTTGGTATAATGTCCAAGACGAGAATTCTGAAAGCATCGCGAAATTATAAATACTAACAGTTTAATTTGAGGAAAACATATTGCCGGGATTTGTGCGGTCTTGGGGATGCAGAAGCGGCAGGTTTTCTTGAAGTCACTTAGTTTGATTTATCGTGTGTTGGGAAGATGTTCAAATTCTCGTGGCGTTTGACGACTGATGAGAGAGGGCCGAAGGAAGCGTAGGCACCATTTTACGGTGACTAGGGTGCCATGTGCTTGGTACTCTTTATGTGATTTGTGAAGTATTAAATATGTATCATTACTCAGACGCAATGTGAAACAGCGAATTAAAAAAAAATAAAGAAAGCGCGCGGTGTTTTTGAGATTTCTCAACCCCCTTGCCGTCGGCCGTAGCAACATGAAAAACAAGCAAAACGCCGATATGAAGGAATATGTGTAGCGAAAGTATCGCTAGTGATTATATTTTTGATATTAAGTGGTACAACGGCGAAGCTACAGCCTATAACAGCCTCAAAGGAGAGTTGACTTCTGAATTATTCATCGGTTAACAGTTGTTGCCAATGATTAGCGCACTAATCGATTAATCGATAGGTTTATAGGTCGATTTCAGAGTCCTAGAATAAGTGGCATTGAGAGTGAAGAAACCACTACGGGCGGTATTGAGCATAAATTAAAAGAGGCGGGGAAAGTGTTATATTATATTATTTTATATGTGACACAAAGCGTTCAGACAAAAAGCGTGTCCTTGCGGATTATATATTTCAATTAAAATTAGGGCTAAACATCGAATAAAAGTGTTAACCCGATTAATCACTATCCTTTAATCAATGAATTATACGATTAATTGGTTTCGTTCATTCCCTTGCATAATAGGTTTTAAAGAAGTCACAATAAAATTGTGTGTCTTTGCTGAATGTGTGATAAACGACGCAATGTACAACTTCGGATTTGGCATCAGCCTTGATGTGTAGTTGAGAGCTGTCAAAAAGACACCCCCATTCATAAATCATTCCTTCAGCCGCAGGGGCAAAGTGGTTCGTCGATATTCTCCAGCAATAGCGAACTTCTTTGATTCTTCACAATTGTCTCTGCTGCGCTAAACAAACATTCGCACGGCGTTGAAATGGCTAGGACACGTATCACCCTCTCCACTTGTTTGGAGTTACGAATCTTGCCCCCTACAGCTTACTTTAGGTCAAAAGTTCACTTAAAGTTTTCCTTCGCTCAGGTCTACTCGTCCACGCCTGCACGGTGAAAGTGTTAAATTTTTACTTTTTTCTGTGTTTGTCAATATGTCACCGATTATTCGGGTTATTACATTTTCGCAGTTAAAGTACTAATGAATTAATCGGGACGTTAGTCAATCAAGGGCCTAACTCGAGCTCAAATCTTTATCTGTCCTCTTTGCTTTTATTAGTCTGTATCCTCAGTTGAGCGTTATGAACCATTCTGTGTGTGCTCCGAAAGAAAATGACCATGAAGCCTTCTTGGTTGTAAACCTTTGACAATACTTTGGATGATGCTAGACCACGAAAACACGGAAAATGAACCAATCACCCACACAATGTAGAGACTCTACTTGTTCGCTGCGTCTCCAATGGCACATAATTTTCCCTTTTCCGAATTCATTCGCACAGCCGAGCTACTATGAATTCGTTTAGCTCCTTGGTCATGAGCAAAACGCGTCAAGACCACCACCATCCAAACCCTATATTACTCATACGATCACATTTTTAAATGGCACAGGGACGCACCCCACCTTCCGCATCCATCACACCTAGCAGCGCCATTTTAATTAATCCTTTGTCCATGGCTTATTAATAACATTAGTGTCGTCGCAGTTACCCCCTTCCTTCTTCCGCTCCGCGACTTCTATAACCAGGAGAGATGGAAGATGATGAGGCAGAAAGGAAGAGAGACGACGGGAGTGAAAAAAGAGGGGAAAGGGGAATGAGGTGTGAAGGGAGTGCCTAGACTATTGCCGCTTTTGTTTGTTCGTTTGTTTTTTCTTCATTTTTCGTTCCTCAACCTCTATATCCAGGAGAGATGGAAGATGACGAGGAGTAAAAAAAAAAAAGGAAACGACGGAAGTAAAAAAACAAAAAGAGGGGAGAGGGAAAGGAGGTTTGTAGGGAGTGCCTAGGGAAGGCATTCCCCACGCCAGCGGGGTTCCCCAGGGGTGCTCGTTAGCGGAGCCTGGTAGTTCCAGGGTGGGACGTCGCCTCGATATGCTAATGGCGCGTCTCATATTCGAGACAGCGGGAGGAGGATCGGGCGTCGAACCTGCCCTGCCGCGTCTCCCCGTGTTTGCAGAAGCCCCAAACACCCCGGCTGCGACGGGAACGGGTGACGGAAAAATTAGCGACGGGGGTGGTCCCCGAGGTTCCCGGCTTCTCTGGGGGCTTCTCCTCCATGACTATCTCTGCGTGCTTCCGTACGCGTTAATTTGATTTCTTTGATTGCTTTTTTTTCTTCTTTTCAATTTGATGTTCGGAGAACTCGTGCCGATTTATTGTTATTGTTTTTGTTTGTATTTCACAAATCGCAAGGCACAGGAGGAAGGTTGGCGCTTTACACATTCTCGTAAGAAAAACAATCCCGCGTACTCCGAAACCCGAATCCTGCGCAAACTCGGGAATATTCCCTCGACAGTACGGACCCTCTAAGGCTTTGCATGCTCCGTTTCATGCTTGGATGCGCAATGCTGTCAAAGCTAAAGGGGAGTTTTCGTAGATCGCTTCTGTCGTCCATGCAACTATCTGCGAAACCTGCTTAGGAGAAAACCCAGCAACTCTGCAGACACCGCTACGCGGAGAGCCAGTCGTCTGCTTCTTGCTCCGGAGTAGCGGTGACATCAGTACAACGCCGAACTCTTATTGGCTGATTGAATAAAATATTGGGAAACATCAAGTCATCTAGCATTTAGGTCTACCCTCTATTTTTTTTTCAATCAGCCAATAAGAGCTTGGCGTCGTTCTGACGTCACCGCAACTCATGAGAAGAAGCAGACGACTTGCTCTCCGTATAGTGGCGCGCTCTCGCCACTATGCGTAGCGGAAGGGAAGAAACGGTCTAAGAAAACTCCCTAAAGCATCGTTCACACTGCTAATGCAGCGTACAAAAGAAAGTCTGCAGAACTAGAGAGTTTTAGGGAACCGTGTTTGCACATCCGACAGAGTACGATAGGTCCTCCAGTGTGCACTGCGCATATGCGAATCTTCTCTGGTGGCGCATGCGCAGTTTGTACCGGTGGGCCCATCGTATACCATATCGAAGGTGCAAAACCGGTTCCCTAAAACTCCCTATTTTCTGAGGCGTGTTTCTTTTATGAATGACGGTCACATTGTTCACAAAAAACTATCTGTAGACATCTTCGAAGCATGTACGAAGCAAGCAGGCTTCGCATATGCTCGAGGCGTCCCCCTCTATAATTATGTCATCGAGCCTGCAGCGAACACTGTGTTTTTCGTCTACGATGTGTGAACAGTGTACAATGCTGCACGACGTCGCGACTGCACGGCTTCAAAGTGTCTCATTCACGTGGGAAAGCGTGCAAATGAGCTGCCAAATTAAATCCTCACGCTCGCTCCAGCAACGTGGACAGCGTTGAACGCTAAATATGAAGGTCAGTATAATAATATATAAATCGGTTGCGCATTTGTTTTTTATCGTCGCAATATTGCTACGTGAAGAGAAGAAAAAAGAAAAAGGTTTGCGAATCTTGCAAACATGTATCCAAATCAAAGCTGAACCTGATCGCTGATCACGCCCTGCTCTGCGACTGTCTCTGTAGCTTATTTTGAACATGGTAGTGTATTAAAATAGTAGGGCCCATTAAAAAATGTCCGCCGTACATTGGCTTAATAAGAGTCTAAAATACTCCCGCCAAAGTGATTCTTATATAGGCAAAGCAAGAACCCTTATATTCACAGACTAGAAAAACGGCGTGATCAATTAAAGTCTACCGGTGGCCCAAGTTTTTTTCTTTTTTTCTTTCGGATGATTGATACTGTATGAAGAATTACTGTGATTGAATTGACGTATGCAGTGACCTGATTTGTCTAAACTAATTTGGAGCACCTTTTGGAGCAACCGAAATTCCATTTTGGAGCACAAGCACACACTTCACCTTCATTCATAAAGCTGCAAATATTATATGTTAAGATTTATGTGCTCGCCTGACCCACTAAAACACTTTTTGTCTTCCGTCTTCGTGGAACCTTTCATTAGCAACAATTGCACATCAGGTTTTGTATTCCCAACAAAAAACTAGCGGTTTTATTGCGAATAGAAACACCAGGCACCGGAACAATATGCTAACTGATGAAGGATTATCTGAACTGTTTTGAATGGTTGTTTTAGGTATGGAGTCAAAGGTAAGCCAAACATTATATCTTATGGAAATAATCTTATAACAGAATAGTATCAAGTCCCTACAAGAACGCTTCATTGATGCCCAAAATGATATACTAAAACTGTAATTCTTAATTAAGATAAAAACAAATATTTTGTCATTTGGTTGTGACCATTAATGACATCTTATATGTATAACTTCATGATAACAAAAATAACCATATGAACGAAGAATATGCCTCGTTAAAATCCCACCGAACTCGTTAAAGTTATTCGACAGTTTCCACCCACTGCACCAGCTAATTTAGTTTTTATTTACTCGATTTGTAGTGTTATCGCGCAAATTAAGTCTACGTAGAGCTTATAATTAATCAAAAAAGTTTTGCATAAAAAAATAAACCTAGAAAACAGTCTAGATAAATTTCACAATACCCAAATATCTCGATTAAAAATAAAAAGTAATATTGTTCTTTATTAGATACTAGTCGCTGTTTTAATCAGAAATTATTACTTAAAGGAAGGGTGGTTGTTACACCGACATTCACTAAACTCTAACGCGACGCTTGCGTCTGCGACATCCTGCTCTGAGGAAGCGCATTTTCCTTAGTACGCGCTTGTGCTGCGGCGAAGCAAAATACGCAAAATCGCGATGCCTGCTGCGCAGTTTTCGCTTCACTGCAGTGCACCAAAGCGCGGCGAGAAGCGCACTCAACGAAGCTAACTAACCCGTCAGGATAGACCGCAAATATCAGAGATATTGCGAGACTTCCGAGGAGCGTTAGTGTTTAACACAGTGACCAGATAGAGTAGTACGTTATTTGAGGCGATCGTCGAATGTTCTGAATATTCGCAGAAGCCTACCTAACGATCCGGCCGTGCAGTGGAGCCTCAGCAATTAGATTTTCATTAACAATAAAGCGAGATCACGTTTTGGCGCAATACTGGCGCAAGTTCATGAGAGTTCGGTGAAATGTAGCAAGAGGTAGCAGAGTAAGCACTTTGGCGCAGTTTGGCGTAAAAGGGCGCAGCAATCATCACTGCGTGCGCGCTGCGTTAACCGAGCCCGTGCATGATGCTTGACTGTAACACGTGAGAGCAAATTGTGTGCAAACACCAAAGTTGCATTTGAAGTATAACTGAAGCTGTGCTTATATTTTGCAATGTCAGAAAACATAGCTAAAAAAAAACTTTTCAACATTCACCTACGGGCTATTTCGTTAATTGAGTAGCCGTAACAATCATCCCTCAGCTAAACAATTCGTGCTTTGAGTTTGATGCCATGAACCAGTTGAGAGTTTTAATCACATTGCCCGTATCATTCGAAAGAAACACTTAGGATAATATTTCAATATTGCCAAGCTAAGAATTCAGCCGGAGGAGGCGAATAGCTTAAAGTCAGTTTCGGAGGTTCTTCCAAGCCCTGACCTCACACCCGTAGTTTTAACTTTGCTCCAAGCTAGGGTACCACCAATCTCAGTTCCACTTTTCGCCGCACCGTGCGTGACGGTCGAATTCCTCGACCAATAGCTTGCCTTCGAGGTCGACAGCGGAGCGCGCGTTGCTGCCCCATCGCTCGAAAGCGCCGGCGATGTGACGCGAGCGCCGAGCTAATTGGGAACCCCCTCGGGGTTCAAACCGGCGGCGAGGGCTAATCGACCTCGCGGGCTTCCCCGACCCCTCACTCGCTCGCGACCGCCGACGCCCGCGCACGCGCTCTCCCCTCGCTCGTGCATGTGCTCGTATAACGCGCGGGCGCGTGTGTGTATATAGCGGCGCGTGCGTGGTAACGAAGACGGTGCATTTGCATAATTCGCGGCCTCGGAGGCCTCCGCCGATGCGGCCGCCGCCGCCGCCATGGACGAAAGCCCCTCGCTCTGGGTTTCGGGTGGACCCATTTTGAAATGGGATTAGGTGCCGCAGCCAGGGGGAAACCCGTGGCGCCGGCGTGATGCCACTTCGTGCAGTGAGTCGCTGTGTGAGGGGGAGGGCACAGGAGACCGCCGCAGAAAGAAATTTGGTGGTGTTGGACTGAATGTCGGGCAGATAGGCACAACGGTAATAGAGACGTGTTCTCGACTGTTCATTTTTCTTCTACTTCGAAACTTTCCTCTTTTCCTGCCTCAGTCTCGGGCTAAGAACAAAATGGTTAACAACGGTATGGCAGTTTGTGGGTATATAGTCGTAGTCATGAACATGGGCCTGTCGATGTTGTTTTTTTTATTTTATTTGTAATTTTGCATTACTGCAGAAAGATTGGTAGACCAAACCAAGGAGCCTGGGACGTTGCGTTGAGCGAAGACTACGATGGAATCTACGTACTATCCCGGACAATATGGGTGACAACAGTCCTTGATGCTTCTATGGCGTACCCGCCGGTTTTAATCAACAGCCGAGACTCCAAACGCCCACGGGGTTGACTAACTTCCGGCTGTATAAATACAGGGTGTCACATTAGAAAATTCATACCGTCTTTTTTACCGCAAGAATAAACTAGGCATCGCCGAACGCACATTCTCCGCTCACAGGTAGCGCTAGACGTCACAACAGATGTCAAAGTTTCTGCCCGAACCGATACCTTCTTCAAACGTTATCAGTGATTTTCTGAAAAGTTGAATGGGAAAATGGCGGCCGACGAAGCTTTCCAATGCATGGTGCTCTGTGGCACCAGAAACCGAAAACGGGCAAAAATGGGCTCCATTTTCCCATTGAAATTTTGAGAAAATCACTTATAACTTTTGATTACGTTATCGGATCGGGCTGAAACTTTGGCATCTGGTTGGTTTTGACCTCTAGCTCTACCTTTGGGCGGAGAACGAGCGTTCGGCGATGCCTAGTTTATTTTTTAGGTAAAAAAGATCGTGTAAAGTTTTTTTTTGTGACACCCTGTATATACACACAACACAAATATTGCAGGTAAGAAGAAAAGGGTTCTTTAGATTAGTGATAAACCCAAGATGTAAATACCACTCTATAATTTTTTTTTAATTTACTTTTTTTTACAAATTTTGATATGTCGAAGCTTACTGGAACTGGTGACACAGAATAACTGGTGTTGCAACTCATAATTTACGTGGGAGTAATCATATCTTGTTAAGACCCTGTTAATAGATACTCCGGTGTATGGACATAAATTTCGAGGAAGAACTGGGTGAATAGAGGCATTTTTTATCACATCATTATGGGTGACTTTCAGGAATATTTTTTGAGGGAACGGAGATGGTGTCGTGCGAAGTACCCTTCTTTACGAGCAGAATGTTAGGGCACAAACAAGTTCGTGTTAATTAAGCATGACGAAATATCACCTCGAGACCAAGGAGAATGATGACGATGAGGAATAGGAGGAACAGGAGTCTCAAACACAGTTCATCATGTTTAGCCGTTTTCTTTTTTTTTTTTTTTTTTGCATACTTGGTGGTGAAGGTTATCGGCTAAGAGTGATCAGGCGAGGAAGCGTTCCATTGGTGGGTGCATGGAGTACATTCGAATGATATATCTTCCTAAGTGTCCATAGCAGTGACCACGAGGAATCAAGGCCTGATCTTTGTCATTTTCGATGTGGACAGCGCGCAACGTTGAAGAGTTCCTAGCTCAGAAAGACAGCCTTTTTTGGATGGGTTATTTGGCGTGAGAATTGAAATATATGCCTAGATGAGGAGGCGTCATTTTCTTCTAAACTACAAGTCAGCATTACATACTTATAATTAATTTTGATGAATCAATATTGGAAATTCCAAGAATAAAAAAAAACCTGTTTTCAAATGAACAGTAAACAGAACAGTTTAATTCAAAATTACTGCTCAAGTGTATATTTCATTCTTCACGATTAATCGTATTATCAATCTGGTGAGCTATAAGAAATTAAAAAAAAAAACTGTTTTCGAATGAACAGTAAACAAAACAGTTTAATTCAAAATTAATTTTTATCTTTCACGGCCTTCTATATCTAATGCGTGCATAACGTATGTAATAGCACACGGTGCCAGACTCATTATTCTTTGCAAATCCTATGACGCAACCTGGCTCACAGAAAATAAGCGTAGAAATCATTCGATTCATAGCATTTGCCTCTACTTAGGCATCGCGAAACATTTTTTTTTTCTTTTTGGCCATATCGTCTGGTTGCCGCGCCTGGTTTGTGACTTTACGACTGCCTTTGTACAGGCAGCAGCCTCTCCGCGTGTTATTTTGTTTTGGGAAGGAGTCGGGGACGTGCTAATTGAGTTGTGCTGGTGGGGAGCGTGGGCTCTGGCTTGCTGTTTCTTCTAGATTGGTTTGTTTTATGTTGACTTGAGTTTTCGCAGCGTTATACATTTCACTTCCTTTTTTTTTTACAATTATGCTAATGTTGTTTGCGGTTGCCCAACACTCAATAGGGAGGAAAAAAAAGATAAAGACGGATTGGTGAACCGCAGATGCAACATCACTGTTATTATTATCATTTTGTTTGTTTTGGGACTGAAATGTTTGTCGCATTTTGAGGCTTTGTTGCACTCCGACGTTGAGTGAAGCAAACGTGGCGTAGCGCCGGTTAATCAAAGGCCCACGTTCAGCGCTACTCCGCATTCGCCGCACTTAACTTACAGTATAACAGAGCCTTTACAGTCATTTCAGGCGGGTGCAAAGCACTCGTAAACATAAATTGCCAAAAGAGGTATGAATTGTTTCATATTTAAGTTATCTTTAGGTTGTGAATCGCGTAAAGTGGTTTATTTTCCAAGTTTCGCACGTGCAGCTATCACCGTTCATTAGGATAGAACAGTAAACTTTACTCAGGAGGGTGTGACATCACGCTTGAGTTCAAGTTCTTAGGCGTTTCCAGTTAATCAATCGTCTCGTGATAACCGCATTAGAAGAAAAAAAAAACAGAAAGGGAGCTGTTTATTTTTATTACTATAATGAATCGTTTGGCCTTATTTTAATAATGTACTTTCATTTACAACAGAAACAATGAAAATTTCGACGTAAAAAAACCGAACTAGACAGGAGAAGCTTATTTCTCGAGGACCAGCAAACTTATATAAAATATGAGACAAAAAAAAAAAATAAATAAAACGCCACGTTCTCCAATAACGAGCTCTGTGTATACGTTGTCTTTATAAAGAGCGGTGTTTCATTCTTCCGGAGATCCAGTGCGGATCGACAGGATCGAGTCACGCGACTTCATATATAGTGGCATCAGGGTCATAAACCAGCAGTCTTCGGTGGCAGATAGAACTCCACCCTCGTCACATCCCCATTGAACGGTATTGCACGCTTAACCCAGGGAACGTTTCCATCCACCAACTTAGTCTTCCTCAGCAATCGCACCATTGCCGATTACCGCGATAACCTATCGCTACACAAGCGAACCTCCACGTCTCGGTAAAATAAAATTATGTTCTGCTCGTGTACATCAAGCAAAAGACACGATGTTCGCCGAAGACACGGAAACGGAGTTATCTTCGGACGTGTCTCAAGTTTGTGCAAATTATCTTCGTACATACTACATGTATATGCTTCAGACATGCTCACAGACAGTTTTTGTGTGACCGATTTGACAGCTGACCGTCGTACAGCGAAAAACGCGCCTCAAAGAGTGTCTGCAAACTGCCTTTTGTACGATGTATTAGCCGTGATTTATTAGCGGCTAAAAGGTTCTCGTTCACCAGCTTGGTCTGGCTCAGCAATTACAACGCCGTGGATCATCCCAATAACATATATATAGCGAAGCTTCACGCGTTTGGGTCAAAACGTGTAACTGCCACGGAGACCGGACGGGGTATTTCGCGCACCAATCAAGAACTTTGTTCGCGACGGTCTCTGGAGACGTCGAAGACGGGTCCGTGTAGAAACAAAAGACGGCCGAAAAATCCATCACGACTTTCGTGGCCGCCCCGCACGTTTCTATGGCGTGCACGCGGCGCGATTCGACGTAGATTTCTCCGGGGAGCCGTTGGCGCCGTCACTTTGGTCTTCTTTCTTTCCTGTTTTTAGACGGGGCCGCCCACGCCTCTGCGCGTTCTTCCATCTGCCCCTTGTCAATGAAGAGGAGGAAATACAATAAATCCAAATAATAACCCGCGTGCGCGAGCGAGCGAGCGCGCGCGCCCGCCGTTGCAATTGAATAAAGCATTTCGAGACTGGAGCCGTTCGTTGCCGCATGCCGCCCTGGCGTCTGTCGGCAGGTTTTTTTTTTTTTTTTTTGCGGTGCCGAAATTCATTCGTTCGAATACGGTACGCGCGGCAATGATACATCGTCCGGGCGCGGGAAAAGGACGCCTCGACACGGGCAACCGGCGCGTGATTAATAGGCTAGCATATACGGTGCACCGTTGGAGCGATTTTGCGCGTTTAGGGTTTAAATTATGACGGTGTTTACTATGGTTCTTTTCTTTTTTAGTGCTTTGTGGACAAAGCATGCGCCCAAGGAGGTTGGTTGGACATTTGACTACTTTTTTGCGCAAATGAAGTGATTGTGGATGAGGGTACGGTACAGGCGTGCTTCGGTGAGAGCGTTGTGCTAGTCTTGTAAAGGACCATTGCTAGGCTAACAGAGGAATAGAGGTAGAGTGAGATAGAAAGCGATATTGAAAAGTAATGCAGATGAAGCGCTTACTTTGAGTAGTAGGTGTTTTAACAGTCTCGATTGAACAAAAGTGATTTAATAATCTCGATTGCGAAAAAAAAAATTAACAGTCACGACAAAAAAAAAAAAAATAGGGGGGGGGGGGGGCGGGGAGTGGAAGTGCATTAAATTACCTACAGGACCAGAACATGTCAGCTGATTATGACATAAGGGTATGATACGATCTTGAATTGATTATGTGTTGTCAGGTGTATACAATAAAACCCAGTCACGTTGCACTAAATTGATGAGTACTGAGAGGTTTCCTTTTATTGCGTGCACATGTTTTGAGAATAGTGGTGCTCTGGCACACACCGACTACAACATATAGGGTTATAATTTAGTCTTGCTGTTTTTGAAATAAATATTAAGCAACAGATCAATTACACTATTTCTCGGCTAAATAGGCTTATTTAACGAAGTACGGACACAAAAAAGTGAAAGTAAAAACATATTGCAAGCACCATATTCTTCTCCCCTCGTGGTTAAATATAACGTCTACTTCAACACCAATATCTTAAAATAAAATTGATTATAGCTTACATGCTCGAAGGTGTCGATATAATGGTAGCTTCAGAATAATGACGAGACTTCCAAGCTTCCATAGTATACTCGCAACAGAGTTTCTTCAAACCGCCACGTGATGGATGACAGTATTAAGCGACATATTAGGCACCATATTGTAGAAAGGGAAGAGCAAAGCAAAATATAATTCCTCGGAATACCAACAGTACCAAAGTGTCTTTGTGCATCAAACGCTTATTGCTGCTGGTTGCACCTGCGTGTCTTTTTCCGCAAATGATGAAACACAAAATGAAATATACACAATTAAAAAATAATATGGTACAAGTGTGGTTTGTGGCCTAAGCCGCAGTCAACAGAACCTAACTCCGGCCGCCTGGCTCCCGTTTTCAAACTTCGACGAGCACACCAAAGACTCTTGGTTCCATCTGATTGTCCCGGGGAAATATCGGCTAACTGTGACGGCTGCGACGACGCTTCGGGAGAGACGGGAGAAGTGGCAAGGAAAGGGCGTCCTCGCGCGCACGCGCACTTCGAGCGCGCGGACTCTTTCGCGGTTCCTGGGTCACGTGGTTGTCGAGAGAGGCGGATGATGCACTCCCATCCGGATCAAAAGAGGAGGAAAGAGACCAACCGCCGTTCTCGACGCCGTGAAGAGCATCATCGCTCAAGGAGGCTGGTCCTTCCTGAAAGACGACGGACTTCGCGGAGTTCGGTGCGATGACCCCGTCCAATTCTACCGTTTTGTACCAAAAGTTACAGCTGCTTAAAAAGAAAAAAGAAAAAACTTATTTAATAAATTTTGACGCTCACATTGATACAATGGCTGTTGTTCCCGACCTAGAAACCAACTATTCCACATAATTATGTGGATATCGGTTTTTCCTCTTCATACTTGGCATTTTGGACGACCAACTACCAGCATGACAGCTAGGCTCCTCCCATAGATCTTCCTGATTCAACTCAGGTGTTTTTGTTTTTTTTCTCGTTACGGATATAGCCTTTTTGATCACTTGGGTGCACTCAGAGTCGAATGAAGGATTTCCCTGGCGTTCTGATTTTTTGTTTGAATATTCTCACTCCTAGATAATACGTGCCTCGTAAATAGAAGTCAAACGTTATGTTCAAATACTTTTCAGTATGCGGTCAGGCTGCCTCAACGAGGTATTTCACCCTCACTGATGTATAATTTGACCAGTGCGGTATCGCTGGCCAAATTGACGTCGACAATCTAGACTCGCCGATACAGGTTTATCATTTCGAGCTGGGCGATTAGAGAGGGTGTGATTTGAGCACTTTGCTGGATTTATTCGTAATTCTCAACCTGTACACACTCAAAAAAAAAAAGAAAAAGATAGAAAAAAATTGTGAAGTATCATGCTTATTCGTTCATTATTCGTGGCGAGCCATCATTACAGTCAATATGAACACTATTAACCATTACCTAGAGGCAAAAAATGTTCCGCCGGGGGAACGAAGAAAACACCAGTCAAATCAATAACAAGATCCGTGAGCTCATCTCTCCACTCACAACACGTGTCCATACAATAGTTGCTACTCAGACGCATTGCATATACGACAAAGTCACGTTGAATTCCTATAGAACAGGACGTCATTGCAAGATGAAGGTGCACCGCCAACCGGTTTCCGTACTATAGCCTCCATTCATCCGAACGACCCTGCCCGACGCTGAGTATGATCCCTGGAACTCGCCCGACATCCGCATCCCCAGGCGTCTTTCTCAAGCCGCCAATAAATAAGAAGCGCTCTTCGAAGCAAAATCAATATGCGCATTAAAACATACAAATAAAACGTCCTGAAAACACATCCAGTGACACCTGGCGGGAGATCGGCGACCGTAAATAAGGTCCGTTTCCGGTTTTGTCGCGCGCCACGTTTCCTCCGCGACAATTTTTCTTCATTTTTTGGGGCATCTTTTTTCTTGTAGTTGTTGTTGTTGTTGTTTTTTGTGTCACCTTTCATTCACCGCCGCCGCTTTCTGCCGCAGGCGATTCGGGCAGTGTGCGACGAAGGGCGAGGTTTCTCGAATTGTGGGACAATCTGCGGGGATGCAGCTGGAAAGTCCGTAATTAATTGGTCGCGTGACGAGACCGCACCGCTTTTCTCGGTGAGCCGATGCCGGACAAAGCATTTCCGTGACAGTGATGACGAGACGACAATTTCGTGGCTTCTACACAAAGTTCGAACTGTTTAATTGTATACGAGAAAGCGAGATGCATCGTTTATTTTAATATATCGCTCCTTACATGAAGCTTGAAAAAAAAATACGTAAAAGGAGAGGAGATGTGATATGAACTATAGATTTTCTTTGAGCTTGGTAGAATTGAACTACCGTATTGATGCAACACGCATGAGTCTATGGGCCTCTATTTAGCCGTCTTAAAAACCTCGTCGTTCAATAGAAACGTAAGGGTTGAGAACAAATGGGTAGATGAAGATGTTGTGTAGGGATGACTTCTGACCGATGACGATGACAAAAATGCCTATGACAATAAAAACACGGTAGATGTATTAGAGGCAGCGTGTCGAACAGGACCCGAACCGAAAACCGGAGCAAAATGGTCATTTTCTGACTGAACCTGAACAATCGCATCATACAAAAAGACAGACTGTAAACACGACTCACCGCAACACCGTGGTTCGAATGCGGCGTGCCAAGTTTGTTCTCGAACTTTTTGCCATGCGGCATTCGAAGCACGGCTCTTGCGGTAACTCGCGTTCGGACTGTCTTTTGTATGATGTATAGGCATTGTGACCCCTGCTTAACCTAAGTCAAACCTTGAATATTGAACTCGAACCACAACAAAACCATAATCTCATGCGGCGGTTACCGGTTCAATGAAAAACAGTTCAGTAGAATAAAATGTGAGGTGCCTTTTTGCGGGTGGCGGTACGAAGTCAATTAAACATTCGCTACGTTAACGTCAGTGGCGAAGTTTTCACCGAAAAAACAGCAGCAACTTGTAGTCAGCTCAATATAGAATAATAAAACAAATAAATATGTTTCCCCACTATCTACAGCACAACTTGGCATCGGCGAGTCGGCGAGGTAGAGTACACATCTATACTTTGTTTCACCTTACGATGGACCGCGAAGAATGCTACGAGCCACAGGAGCCAACCCAGCCCGGAAGGTGTCACGTGTCCTTCCGGTTGGGTGGTTTAACGCGAGGAGAGCGAAGTAACGTGACAAGCTATGGGAGCTATGGGTTCGCGCAGGTAGCTCGTAGCGTCCATCGTCAAACGTTGTAAGGTGAAACGGAGTATATATGAGTACATGCCAAGAGGTAAAAAACTATTCTTTGTGCGTTTGTTTGTGTGTCATGTGTGTTTCGTCTGTGTGTTTTTTTCTTGCTGCTAAAATATTCCTCAAGAAGAAGAAAAGCCAACATAAACATAAATAATTTAAAAAGTCGGCGGTCGGTGTGTCTGATCCGCGGTGGCGAAATCTGGAGACGCCATGAGGCGAAGCCGCGAAGAGCGCGACCGACATTGCGGCACCGGTCGCCGGGACGACAATCACACAGAGCAGCCCAAGACCCTGGAGGCTGCTTGAGAAAAATTAATTGTTTTGTGTTGCTTGTTTTTTAAAGGCATCAGGTCCCCCTTTTTTATCTTCTTTCTGGTTTAACCATCTTTAGACTGCGCATCACTGCTTTTCTCCTTTTGAAACCGGGGGGATCGGTGGCCGAGTAGTCTAGCGCACACCATCTCGGAGCACGTGGAGCGAAAGCTCGCGCTGCAGAACCCAGGGATCCTGGGCTCGATCCCCCCCCCCCCCCCCCCCCCCTGACCGTTTCGATCTGGATGAGCATCGTACCGGCGTGCGGTCGTGTATCACTACTTAGTGGTGCACGTTAAAGACCCTTGGCTAGCGGTTGTACCGCACTGGCTAAATTGCTCATCTACAGCTGAGACACCAAACGCCTACTGAGGCAGACTAACTTCTGGATGTCTAAATACACAGACAATTTTTTTTCCCTCTTGAAACCAGTCATTCGAGCAAGGCGATCGGGTGTGCGGGGTGAGTAGTTTGCCAGTACGGTGCGTGCTACCGTCAAGGTGTCACTGTGTGTGACGGCTGACTGATTTCCCACGATGTGAGATCTGTACTTTGGTACGGTTTTTGAGGGCCGGTATGACCACTTAATTTGCGTATAACGGTGTTTGCGGTAAACAGTCACGATCAGAAAACAAAATTAAGCATATATTCGTTTTGCTGTCCTCGTTTTCGCACGGCCTCTGATTACCTCTTTTTCAATGCAGATGACATCTTGTTTAAGACTTTTTCTTGGCAGCGGGGAGCGGTGGACTTTTCTTTTTATTAACCGGTTTGAACCGGTTCTCGCTTGAAGGAACCGGTAACTGAACCGTTATTTCGAATTCATCGCTAAACCGGAACCGAACCGGTGCAAAATGCAAAGCTACTGAACCTGAACCCGCACCGAACAGGAATGATGACCGGTTCGACTCGCTGAATAGAAGTCATTGGTCCTTCATTTCGATTTCGTAACGTCCATCTTGGATGACGTCTGTATGCTGTTTTTGTAATTTTTCAATAACTAACTGTAATACCAAGATGGTAATAATGCGTATTTTGTTTCTAGGAATTCTGAATTTCGCGACGCGGACCCAACCGGCCAAATGGGGCAGATAGGGTGCTAAGGTATTCTGTAACCGCACTTACCAAGTGTGTCTTTATGAGAAGCCGGAGGCGACGTTGTCGGGCTGAGGTCTGTTGCTCATTTGGTCGTCTTTGGTATCTCGTCTCAAGATGTCGAACTGTGTTGTGCTGCCCCTATCTGGAAGAATAAGCAGACTTTCTTGTAACCAATAGATGACAATCTGTTCATCAACGCAACGTTTTTAGTATACAAAGCAAGAAATTTATAGACAAGCGAAATGTCCCGCTTAAACCAATTATTCTAAGAAGTTAAAAAAGAAAGTAATAATAGAGCAAGTTTCGGAAGATGGCAATGAAACAATGCCTCATAATTATTTAAGTAGGTTTTTGTTGTTTTTTAGTCAGGACTCCGCCGATAGTTTTAAATTATAAAAAGCAAGCCACATTTTTTTTATAATAAAGCTAAATCAAGATCACAAGAAGTTATACATACAAAGGAAGGAACGAAGTCGGATATCTCGTAAACTCGACACAAGTGAACATAATTTGTCACATTTTTTTGTTGTTTTGTTTGAAGAGCAGAACGGGTTCACCGTAACGCACTCGAGCCACTTTCATTTTGAAGGGATTGAAAGGCACCGACAAGTACTCCTTGCGTAATTTTAAAAGCCCCTTGTTTATAGATTAGGATCTCCTCCTGTGTTTGTAGAGGGTTCTCTCAAAAGAAAGACCTCCCTTCAATTCTTCCTCCTTAACACCCACACAAAGGAAACAAAAGACATCTCCTTTTTTAATGGCTTTGTACGTTACTTTGTACCTGAGATTTTTTTTTTTTTTTTTGGCGAATGAAGTTTTAATTTTTGTTCTTGTGTCCGGCATTGCAACTGTGGCTGCACTGCATTTCATTGCACTCTTAGCCTCATGCCCCCTAAAATAGACACACGATAGACACAGCTTGCAGACATTTGAAGTTTCCCTGGATAACAATTTTTTGTTTTGTTTTAGGTCAGAGTGTCACAAACTGGGTATTAGAAAAACATACATATGTCAACAAGGGGAGGAGCTCTGTAGAAGAGCGCTCGAGTCACCAGTAAGCTAATTTCGCTTTTTGCGTGTCGCCGGCGAAAAATATATCAGCATTCTAAGCCCTCGTTAGACATAATTTTATCGAGCGTATGACCAGTCTGCTTCCAAACAGCTTCTTCCAAAATCCAGTGTCTCGTCTTTATTAAAGCTCTAGGAAAATTGTTGCGTCTGTATTAGGCCCTTTTCAAAAGTTCAACAAGGAACAGTGGCGGTCGCCATATCTTGGAATAGGCGGCGCAAGCTACCGCCCGTTACAAAGGGTATAGTCATTAACATCCATCTATTCATTCTTGGGCAGGACGCGTGTGATTGGATCCGAGTCCTGGCCAAACGCTGACGCAGCATTCGTTTTCGACACGAGCGGAGCCGAGCTCAAGCCGAGCGGTAACGCAGCCCTCGTGTCCAGTATATCCCAGAGTACGTATCCAAGCAATGGCGGACAGGCAATGGCGCGCACATGGAGTTATTATAATGTACGCTAGAGGTTCAACTGAAGCTTGCGGGGTGTACGCGACTTCTGGGTTACAAATTTAAGCAGACAAGAACCAGTCTACTTTTGCTGTGTTCCTGTGCATTCCTATGGGAAATCGCGCGCGCATTCTGTCTTTTCGCCGGACAATAACGTGTCTCAGTTTTGTTTTTTGGGTCGTACCATATCGTATGTATCTTGATTTTAATTGTAAAAGTGGAATTGTTTTAGTTACAGCATTTTTTTCGTCACTTTACGATGTTAAACTTCACTCTAATTAAGACTCAAACTTCTGTTCTACAGTAGGTATGAGAAAACAAGCGTCGATTCTAAACAGAATAACAATCGAAAGGAATGTAGAGTGTGTTCAAGGTTCATCAGCATTACGGCGACGCTTAGATATTGCGAATATGGCGGTACTGTTACTATATGAAAATGACCCTGTCCCGCATGCCTCTTTACGAGTGGTTAAAAACATTCAAAACGTAAATAATCAAGTAGGCAGGCTATGAAATGTGTCTCTTTTTATTATTTCCTATGATGGGCAGCTTTTAGCGTGCGCCTTCTTATTTTCAAATATTTCTAGTGTACTGCGGGTCATGTTTCAAACGCAGAACACACGTCTTCGCACATATGGTCTTCGCTTTATTTTGATCGTCTCTTGTACAGGGAGTTGGTGATCCAGTGTTTCTGCGCAGTTCTTGCCGTCTCTCTTGGTTTTCCATAGGTATGTTCTTTGTTCGTTTGTCAAATAAATGCCTCGTGCAGAAAAGCGCAGACGCCGTGTTCGCGCTAACAGTGCCTTACAGTCCACTTAAATGCATGTGGGGGCTGTTTTAGCACTGCGTTTCACATCATGAATTTGAGAAGAAAAAAAAAGAACGATCTGACTTGCCAATAATTTTAGTTACATGTTTGAAAAATGTTCAAAGGTATTTACTAAGTTGTGTACACCATTCTGAAAGGGGTCTATTACAAGTTGCTACCGCGTAAAACACACCTGCTGCAGAAGTAGAGAAATTGTATGTTTGTTTTTCTTCTTAATTGGCATAGTGAGAAAGCCGCGGGCGCAAAAGGAACTGTGTTGGGTGAATTCATTCAGACTGGCAACTGCAGATGCAGCAATGAATATCTTCAACCTAAAAGGAACAGACATTCTGACACGCCTGTGGAGGAAATTAACCCAGAATACATTCCAACTCATTCTCAACCTAAAGGTGACTGGTTGCATGCCCCACTTCCTCATTCCGTTCGCCATGTGATTGTTCAAAACAAGCTCAACAGTATATGACAAATAAAAATTATCGAGCAAGCTACGCGAGAGCGTGTATGGTAGAAACCATGTAGTCATTATCGAGTGCATCTACTACAAGGTCGAGAGGAAATAACAACGGAGAACGAAACCATTCGTGGCTTGCTTTGTTTCTAGCCATGACACCAATCTGCGTATGCAAAATGGTCATAAAATGGAGTAAACCAGGTATTCTGCTTATACTCGAAAACATTATAAACGGCCGTGAACACAACTGGCAAACGGCAAAGGCTACTTACTGCCCCAGTGAGCCAATAAAAGCGTTAGAGCGAGGCACGGGACCGCTTCCACAGGAGTTAATTTCTGCAAAACAATGTCACCTGCCTCACTGCGTGGCTGCTGTTGGCTTCGCGGGAGTCACAGTTTTGTTTGTTTACCAGTCTATGGGAAGCAAAGTATGTGCAGATAAACCGCATATAAGACGCACTCATATGTAAGCCTAAAAAAATGCTTTCCAAATTTTCACTTCTTTGAAACGCGATCACTGATCAACAACGTTCTCGCTTGATATCAATGAAAACTTTAATCAGGCTAGCGCTGAACTAAGCATACACGTGGAGGCTTTAATATTTGAACTCTCGATGAGAGTATAGTCTCATCGGGAGCTCAGACATGGACGCTTTCCAATGCTTTCATTGTAACTCAAAATCCGGCCGTGGCTGATTTCGATGGGAGTAAGCCGGCCGGGGGATTTTCAAACTGTGCGTCACCAACGAACTAGTTGCTTCATCGACATAAATCAGCGCTTAGGCCAAGAGGAAGCCAACTACACAAACATAGTCCACATATTCGAGCGCCAGCTCCATGCCCTTGCTGTGGAAGCTGGATTAAGCGAGCTGCCCTGAAGGACCGCTTGAAGGGGGATGCTAAATTAACATATTAACGGCGTTAAACAGGACAGCCGATTAATCGGGGGGTACCGATCGGCTTCGGAACTCGAAACACTGTCGTCATAGAGACGGCACGGAGTCCGCACTGTCCCGTGTTCACCGAGATTACGAGACCGAAGGGGTGGAAATCTCCCAGTGGTCCGTCCCTACCTTTAAAGTCGCTATGTGCGCGTAAAGGCGAGCGTTCGTTATCCATGGTTGCATTCTCCAGCGTTCGCCGACAATCAGGTCAGCTGTCTGCGTCTCTTGCAGTGACAGAAATGAAGCCCAGGACACCGCTAATATTGAATCGTTCGCAAAAACAATATTAGAATAAAGCGAGGGATTATGTGCAATCGAAAAAGCGAAAATCCTCAAGATTTCCAGGAATGCATGACAGGAGTCACTGAAATAACATATTTATTGTTGTGGCATGTATTTGTGTTATTTTATTTTATGTTCATATGCAATGACGATCATATGTCCAGTGCACTATAGTTAGAGTTTAATCAAGTTCAGGCAGCTTTTTGAAGTCTAGAAATTCTATGAGAACTGGAGTGCCTTCTGCTGCGCTTGGAAGACAACACTGAAACCGAATTTCTATTTATTCTCACTCATAGCTTGTTACTTTTAGTTAACAATGTGATTAACTTGACACCATCTTTGAGGACCTCCTGCTTCAAAACAATACGGGAATTTGTATGCGAAGAATGAAAACTACCGTAAAATCTGGAATCTGGCCACCAATCAACCGTAGCAAAATAAAATGTTAGGTTAATTCAAAACTTTCCAGCCTTCTTTCACCAAAGAAAAATAACTAATACACTATAGGCGGACCTTGTGGTCTCTTCCTGTTCTGCAGCTCGGTTGCTGACAGTTATCAAATTACAAGAGCTTTGCTCGAAGCACACTTCAGCTTCGAACGTATGTGAGACATCATGTGTGTAATCTCACATCAATTTACAAAAATATAAACTGAGTCCTTTTAGAGTTCCCCTCGTGTGCATTCACGTCGCTCATTAAGTTGATAGAGATGATATACTTAGCTCCAGCAGAGGCTTCTTCTGTACTTATTTATTTTTTAACTTTTGTGAGAATTATGGCTGAGCGACGCTCCTTCGTTTTCTAGCGTAAACGCTGCAATACGCTTTACCCTTTAGAATCTACCCTTCCAAGTTTCAATGAGGTAGACGCAAGCGGTTATGGTCATTGGCGTCAATAATTTTTTTCTTTCTATCGGATGCTCATTTTGGCCAGACGGCGGGAAGAACCAGCAAAATGTGCTCGCAGTCCCGGCCGACTAATACCGGAATCATTTGAAGACCCATCATTTTTATCCTTCTTTGCACGATAACCTTAATAGTCTTGTAGAATATCATAATTTGTTTTTTGGCAGGAGTGCTTACTATTTGCTTTTTGATATGCTGCAATTTTTCCCCCCTGGCCTGTTTTTTTTTTTTTTTTTTCTCGCGTACTCGTATTGCTGAGACTTCAGCAGCAAAAGTAACACATAATAAACATTTACGTGGCACGCTTGACTTAAATGTCCTTTTTTTCTTCTTCCTTCTTCATTCATAACGGAACCCAAAATACTAGAAGCAAGAAAGAAAATAGCGGAAAAGGGAGAACAAAAAAGGGCTCGTTATCAAATCTATCTGCTGCCAGTTTCTTTTTTTATTATTATTATTTGTATTGCGAGTGTTTTAGTCGAAGACTAAGCAGTAGAACGAAGCACACGAAGCAAGAATCGTTGATTGAACAACACCGTCGAAACACGAAGAGAAAGAAAGAAAGAAAAAAAAAAAAACACGGAAGAAAAAATAAGGACATATCCAAGGGAAGAAAAAGGAAGAGGTTCTCCACCGTTCCCCTTTTCCACCATCTTCCAAGTCCCCTCCTACTCCATCGCCTCCCCAGAACCGTCGTCTTCCCCATCTCGGCAGCGGCAACGGCGTCGCCGCCGGTTCATCAGTATGCAGCGTCGCATCGCGGCCTCATGTTTGAGATGCGAAACGAAGGTTCTAGCTCCCTCTCTCCTCCCTTTCAGCTCTTCCCCATTTCTTTTCCTTTTACTTTCAACCAGGGTGCAGTAGGGAGAGGCGGCGCAGAGAACCTCCTCCTCCTCCTCTCGTCTTTCCCCATCTTCTCCCTGCTCTTCTAATTTTACATTTTTTTATTACTCCCGAGTAGGGAGAGGAGGGGGGGAAAGGAGGAAAGAAAGATGTGATTTGCATAATCAATTCGGCCTATGCCGCTCGCACCACTGCACTGCTGGCTGCATCGCGAGGCGTTCGCTCGCGCGCACTGCGCTTGCGCGGCGGCGGCCATAGGTTCTTTGAGGGTTCGGCGTGCGCATGAGAGAAGAGGGGGGAAGGGAGGGACGCGCTGCCGCGATCGAAGAGCGACTTCTAGGAGATTTTTTTTTTCTTTTATAATTTTTGGGAATGTGTACGTGTGTTGTGTGCATACTGTCTAGGCGTATTTGTGCGCATGCGGCTATGTGTATAAGCCGGGGAGTGCGACTGGATGTGTTTTGCCCTGAGTGCTTTCGATTCCTTTCCTTATCTTGCTCAATATTTCTACCTTCTTTTATCGCGTTGTATTTGTCTCCCGAGTTGGTGTAGTTCCCCTATGGTCGCTACGAATTGCCGCGATGGCACGACTAAAAATAGTTAGTTTTAGCAGAGTGTTACCGCTGATCATCATGGTTGTGGTGGCGCTCTGTGCACGAGCCTGAGAGCATGATTTGAAATCACAGTGAGAGCTCTCGGTAACAATACCGCTTTAGGCAGTACGGAATGCTAGATCTCCCTACTATCGACCCATGTACCCATAGGCATTAGTTTTACCAACGAAAACCCCATACTCACGTAGAATGCCTTCATATATTAACGCCTCAGTGAGTGTAGGAAGCAGGTTGTACAATTAAAAACCACGAACTCAAGTTCCTAGAGCCCTACACGGCCTCATATAGTAGAGACTGGTTCTGGTGTCATTAAATGTGTTCCAATAAGGGGATATCCCACTGTTTCAAAATACTAAGGCACACCTTTGCCAAGATCACTTTTACAAAACAACAACTAATTGTGTATCATCTGACGAAAACATATGGTGCAATTAAGGTGACCTACTTGCAGAGTGTGCTGCTACCTTTGAAAAGTGTAAGCGGAGCTTCAGGGGAAGTATCATTGAAAAATGAAAGCCGGTTCTAAGACCGGCTTTCACGTTGTGAACAACATGTATACCGTAAAATCCCGAGGGATGCCCCACCCCGAAAGGTAACCCACCCCTATTGTTGGCTTGATTTGCTATTTTCTTTTAAACACCGAAACATAATCCACTCCTAGTAATCGCAGTGTTGGGGTCAATGATGACCTCGGCGTTTGTGCGTCTAGTCAGCTATGGCGGGATATAAGCGAACATTGCTGACTGCTAAGTACATTCATCTTTGCTTTGTTGCCCCGCAGCAATAACGATTTTGGCAGAGACACATAATCTTAAAATAGCATTTTTAAGACTCTTCTTGGTTGTACACCGCAATTTAGCCCACTCCTTATGTTCACCCGATTATCTCTAGATTTTAGGTGGGCTATCTCTCGGAATATTACGGTAAGCTATTCCGAGGAATATGAATTTCTTCACATCTGCCTACATATTATCATGCACGTTTCACAGCAACAAACGCTGAACGAGGTGCTTGTTTAGCGTAATTGTCTGCCTGAGCGTGCGCCTCTATTAGCCGCTGCTGGATCAATCCATTTTCACCGTAAAGGTCAACCATGCTATCTTATCGTCTCAAATAGCGGTTTTGTGAAGCTGCTTTGCACCATCGAAACCAGAAGGTTGCAAGAAAGCATCGAACAAACACCATCTACTCCCCCCCCCCCCCCCTTTTTTTTTTTCCTTATTGCACTTGGTTATAGGAATTAAGGTACTGAATGCCTGCAAATACAAAAAAAAAAAAGAACATAAAATAGGAGGTTTTGTACCAAGGTCATCCACCTAATGGCTGGGGTCAAAGAAGAGGAACGACGAAAGAACAACTGGACTGAAAGTCGGCCGCCTCGAGCCGCTCGTGTTTATTAATCTTATAAAATTGTGTTGTTGCCTGATAAAAACAGCACCCACCCGTAGAACTAATAAAAATAAAAAAAACGTCATTTATTTTTGTTTTATAGAGACTCGCCTGGTACGCATTACAAGTAAATAAATTATTTGTAATCGATCAATTTTTTGAGTAATTTTGTAATAATTTGAGTGCGTTTATAAGGAAGTAATCACGAGAGATCATCTGATTACTTTTGGAAGTACTAAAATTATTTACGATCGTCACACTTTTTTCCTTCCCTTTTTAATGGCGCCGTTTCGTTTCTTAAAGTTATCTACCGAGGAATCATCGAACCAAGACTCCGACGGGTGTATATGGTATATGGCAAAATTGGTGGATTAATCAGACAAGTAGTTTATAATTCAGTGATCCTAATTCAATAATGAACACTATACGAGAAAACCCGTTTTGAAACGGACAGGAAAAAAAGTTCGGTCGTTTTGAAAATATGAAGTATAATCGGAGAAGTATACGGTTACATTTTTGAAGCCTCCGCAAATCAACTTTTCTTCTTAAATAAACGAGTAATCTAATTGAATACATTTTTTTAAGCGAGATTAGTAATAATTGTAATCGACTACTTTTTTTTTTTTCGAGAAACGTGTGCAACACTGGTTTTATGTAGACACCACACCTCCAATAATCGCGCTGTGTGAGGTCGCCATCTTTGTCCACTGAGCTGTGTGATTGGCGTTCTGGGCATGCGAGGTAGCTCTGCTCAGCAGAAAATCAGACTCGGCGCATGTGCGCCCACAGCCCACTGACTCGCCATTTTTCGCCTGTGCGTCATCATTTTTCGCCTGTGTAATCCCTGACAGGATGAAATGACATCTGGATGGCTGAAAAGCGACGTTTTTTTTGTTTTTTTTCTCAGCGATAGATTGTAGTTTATTTCACTGCTCCGATCACTCAAAACCAAATGCACGTAACACCTAAAAAAAGAAAAAAAGACGAATTACAATATGTTTTGCTGTGGCGACTGTGACTCAAAGGGCTCTTTGAAAATCTATCGACGGAATACTTGCCCATTTACGCTTACTTCGAAGCATTCTGGCTCGAGCGTAACACCCTTTTCTATGAGAAGCGGGCACTTGGGTATAGCACAACGAGAAAACTCTGTTTTCGTGAGCTATATGTTTGTTTACGCAGCTAAAAAATACCTGAAATCATAAACACACGCGAGTTTTTTTGTCGTCGCCCCAGAAGTAGATTGACCCGTTGTACTGAAGGAACTCTGAAGAGATAAATGGTAAACTCCCTTTTGCCTATAATCCTTAACTAAAAAAAAAAGGATTTCGTTTTTTTTTTTTTTAGGATTACTAACCCTGCGCTCTGACAAACTTTATTAGTAAAATATCGTATTTTTTATCTTATTTTGCCGCCGTGATTCGAAATTCGGAGTTTATCGGATAAATTCGAATTGTCGAAAATTTTATCGGCGAGTGTTTTTCGGAATTTCTCGAGTTAGCCCGAAAACACGAAATTATATATACATATACTAGAGCAAATTTATAAGTTTGGCCATTGTAATAAAAGAAATAATAAAAAAAAGAAAAACGCCAGACACATCGAGGTAAAGTTTTGAAGGGATTTTCCGTCTCGTTTTTTTCATAGAAGACATTATTAAACCGTCTTTGATTTAAGCAGTCGTAGAGCCCGTTTGCACGTGCACTGTTTACTTTTCGTTCTCGTAGTACCGTCTGGCACGCAATTATTGTTTCTTGAATAAATTACTGTTTTTCTTTTTTCTCCAGGTGCCTTCTGAGCTCTCAAGTTCGGATGTCTCGCTCTCTACTGCACTGTCTATATTGAATCATAGTTAAAAGCGCTAAAAAGACGTACAAAATGATAGGAGACAAACACGGGCGCTTTTAACCATAGTTCAATACAGTCAACACCAACTAGCCAAAAAACAAGTTCTTTTACACTGTCTATATGTTGTGAGCACTGGACTTGAAAAGTTTTGGTATCAATGTTATACGGAATTCTCTTTAATTCGACTTTGTTTTGTCGTCCTCTCCTTCAGTCACTGTTCTAGCCTCCAGCCGATCGTTGCCAATGTATGTACAAGCTCGTGACTTAAACATTTAGGGACCTGAACACTTTGGGACTCCAATACCTACTCTAAAAAGCCATGCTTTTTGCTTACCCTTAGCTGGTAACGAAGTCGGGCTACGTACCAAGGCCACACAATTTTTTTCCAAGGCTATCGGGGTTTCAGTTTCTTTCTAAACATAAATTTTGTTATCTAAAAAAAAAAAAAAAATGTGACACACGTTTTTTGTACTCTGGAGCAGAGTCTGAAAACGAGCAATATTGGGGCGAGTGAAAAAGAAATAGAGGATGAATGACAGTCCTATTTTTCCACACGTCACATTAGCACAAAGGGAGGTCACGCAGGATCCTATAAAGAGTAACAACCGTGACGCACGTTTTTTTATACATTTGCGACCCCCCCCCCCCCCCCCCCACTTCCCACATTCCCCAAAAGAAAAATAAGTACGAAAATTAATTGAAAAAGCTCGAGCAAACTAATAAAAACTACATTCAAACGATGGCAATACTGCAATAGGTACCTACCGTCCCTAAATCTTCTTTCTAACTTCTCTACACAGTGCCCACTTCGGAATTTCTCCCCCGTTTTCTTTTTTAATTTTTCGTTTCCGCCCAACAACGAGAATATCCATATTGGAAGAAGAGCGAGACCCGAAGAGTCACAGCGTCCGTAGAGATCTTCCTATGGTGTTCCATCCCCTAAAGGATCCCGACCCACACCGATGCATCAGCCAGCCCGTCTGCCTTCGTCCATATAAAGGCATCCCGTGAAAAGCCGAACCATCACAAACACGCACGCACACAAAACCGGCGGCGGGCGTCTATTGAATGCGGTGGGAATATAAACCTCCCTTCCGAATAGGAAGAAGCACCCGGAGTCACGGCTTTCGGGATTTTCGGCCAACGCGGGGTGGGTGTTCTTTGATTCCTCTGTTCCCCGATGCTTGCACGCGTGAAGGGAAGACTCGCCACCTTTGGTGCTCCCTTCAGCGTGGACAATGGAAGACGGGGCGAGATAGGTGACCCGCTGCTCAAATATGGCCCGCGCTGTCCCCCCGTGCTCGTGTTAAAGGGAGACGACCGTGATACGAAGCAGACACATACGATGGAAGAAGGCCGATGCGCCTACTGACAAAGCCAGCAGCTGAGGTCACGATTGGTTTGCGTCATCCTTGGCGCCCTGCGTAAACAGACGCTTCTTTCGCTCTTTTTACGTTACGTACACTGCGAGACACTAGAGAGTTTTGGTAGATCGTTCCGATGACTCCAATAAAGATACACGATACTTCGCCGCCGTCTTTGCGCATGCATCGTGTCGTTATTTGGTACCGTTATCGGAGGTATCGGAAGGATGTACTAAAACTCTCATCTGGGGACTTCTAGGCCACCGTTACGTTTCTCCGAGTACCGCACTACCGGAGCCTTTGAAGCATGATCTTGAGAGCGCGCCTCGCGCGGTCACGATATATCATCCTGGCGCGGTTAAACGCATGCATCAAAGGCTCCGGTAGTGCGGCATGCGGACCACGGTAACGGTTAGCTAAAATTTCCTATTGGTAGTGCAAACCCGACATCGCCACTCTTTCGTCTTTTACTTCTCAAGCACATTAGCTGTCGCCAAACTTTACCGCTTAGCTTATAGCCCCCCAAAATGCACTTTCCGTCTTACCAGTAGTTTACGTGACAAACTTTACGTTAAAAACAACAAAAAAAAAACAACAACAACGACTTGGGATTGCGTGTTTGCGTTGACAGTGCCGCACAGTGTACTTCCTGGGGAACTTTGTTGCGCCGTTTTATGAAATCCGCTGCTCCGGTTCATGGGAAGATTAGACACTGAAGACGACGGAATCTGGCGCGTGGGAAAAGGTGTCTAACGACAACGGCTGGGTCAAACTGCCATCAAAACAGATATCGGGCTGTAGCTGCACGAGCAGAATTGCGGCATTCATTTCTGTGCACAACTAAACCTGTAAGTCACTGGATCAATATAGAATGTGTAATATAAAATAAAGCAAGATAATATATTTTTTTTTATATTTGATTGGTTCAAAAAACATGATTTATGATTGTTATTTTCCTACGTAACATTTTTGTTTTGTGCCTGTGCATTAACGTGCCAGTGTGGCACTTAGTTCGAGTGTTCTTTGAAACATAAAAAATGCTTACCTTACTCAATAATTGTTTTTTTTTTTCTTTTAGACAGCATCCATGCAAGTGAAATTCCTAATTTTTTTCTAAACAGGCAACGTCACTAATGTTACTATGTTGTATTTTCACTGTTGAGTTTCACCCAACATGACAATATTTGATTTTTGTCTCCTTCATTCCCAAGTTCCATATTGTGGCATGATCACGCTCGTTGAATCGTAGTGAAACTGACTCATGATACAGGGAAAGGAAGATGCACGATTATAAGTGGAAGTGTCCTAACCAAAATCAGGTCTTCTGCCAGGCTATCACGGGGATGCTGGAAAGCACGAGGCTCGCACGTATACTGACATATCTAAGTTGGGACAAACATTTCTTGGAAAACATTTATCTCTTAAACGAGAATTTCCCATTAAAGAACTAGTATTTAACGACAGCCTATACCGTAGTCGGGAGACCCATACATAATTTATAATGCTTATTAATAGCAATATTTCTGAATTTAGAAATTGTGGGCACCGTGAATTCCGGTACACTGACAATTTACGCAGGCACAGGGAGTCCGATGAAACCGTGAATAACGTCCGTGATCTCTTTTTTTTTTTAAACTTTAACCGCTTTTTTTTTTATGAATTAACGTGTTTGTATTTAAACTGTAGTGATGATCGTTGTGTTCGTCCTCTTTTTCGCCTTCCTTTGTCACTCTTTTTTTTTTTTTTTTAGTATGACTCTGCGCAAGCTTACCAGCGCATGATCCCTCCTTTCAGTAACCCCAAGTTGATACAAAATATCGCAAGGATCAAGATTCCCGTGCAGCGACTCGTTTCATGTGTTGCCGTATTACATGAGAGAGAGAGAGACGGGGGTCGCGGAGCAGATCGACGTCTGCCGGAAGAAAGGCAGGGGAGCCGCGTACAAAGCGGCAGCTTCTCATCCGTATCCGGGGAAGAAACTGCTTAACGAATCGCCGAACCGCGACTCAATGCCGCCAACGGGACGGGCACAATTCCGAGGCCGGACACAAAGTATGTGTGTGTGTGTGTGTGTTAGGGGGGGGGGGGGGGTACCAAAGAGGCCGAATGGGGGGGAAACCATCGGGAAATGGTAGTGGCGAGGACCGACGACGGTCAAGCGTCCGCGCGGCATGAGAATGACCAAGGTGCGGCGGGAGGAGGGGAATAAAAAGGGAGAGACGAAGAGCCTTTGCTACGTTGTACGAACGCACAGACGCGCACCTTCGGGAAGGCTCTCCCCCGGCGGATATATATATTTCTATATATCGTGCTCTGTATAACCTCCCGACTTAAGATGTGCGAGACGTTTTATACATACGGAAGAGGCAGAGCAGAGCAGGAGCGCGGCGGAGGGGGGGAGGAGGGGGAAAAGGAAGAGGGGCGAGGGGCGAACGACGAGGTTTGCGCATCGCCTACTGAATTTGGAAGCAGCCGAAGAATAATAAGGGATTGAGGCGAAGAGAAGGGGAGGGAGGGGGTCCGCGGAAGAGGAGAAGGGTGCACCGAAGGCAGCAAGCCAGGCCCGGGGTGGGGGTGGGGGGTCGGGGGGGGGGGGGGGGGGTAGGAAGGGGGAGGGGGCGGAGGGGAGAAGGGCGAAAGCAAAAACAGCGCGGCGGCCGACTGTCTAGTAACAACTTACTCATTCCCCATTGCCGTAGTGTCTTCATTACAATTGCTAATGCTCCTCAAGCGGTGAATGCGCAGAGAGAGCGCGGGATCCCCGCCTTTGCATACATAACGGCTTGCGGCGCGGCGTCGGTTCGCGCGTTCCGTTCCTTCCTTACTTCGGTGCCGCCGCAGCAGAGGCTGGAGGCTCAGCGCGGGTCCTCGTGTGTGTCTCGTTGTCGTGCCGGTGGCTCGGAGCTCGGACGCCTCGGCTCGGGGTCCTCACGCTGGAGGCCGGAACAGCGTCTCCCTCGCACCCTCCACCTCACCGCGGACGGGGCAGGAATCGGTAAGGTTCCTTCGTCGGTCCGGGGACCGTCATCAACGCCGAGAGGTCGTCCTCGTTACCGCTCCTCCAGTGGCCTTCTCGTCCCTGTCTTGAGACTCCAGATTCCAACTTGCCGAAGAAGACTATGGAAAGTTGTTAACCACAAGGCGCCGGTAGAATTATTTTGGTGAATGAAAAGTCACGACCAATTCTCCGCAACTGCAGACGTTGGACGATGCACGTCGGCGTGGGAGAAGGGGGCGCTCGTGTCGTCACCTTCTGGACAGCGGCTTCCGGTGGTGGATGCTGCGTGGAAAGATGGCGGCGCTCCGGGTGGAGGTGCTTGTGATGAACGGTCTGAGGTGTGTATGAGTTACGATGGCCAGGCTTTGTGACTCTGCCGCTCGTTTGTGGTTGATGTGTCCGGCTCCCACGTGGGATGTGAGGAGAGGAGGAAACTCGCATGGCGCGAGAACGAGCGAGAGAGTGAGCTGCATTCCGTCGTGACGGATGGATTAGGTGCCGTCTCTGCACCTGCCAGGTTGGATTCCAAGGTAAGTTTCTAAATAAGAATCTTTTTTAGTCGAGTTCGTCTTTGTGAATGCGTTAATGGCATTGCTATTTGTTGCATCGTTTTGTGTGATTTCAGCGGTAGAACGTGAACTTGTTCTAAGCTGCCAACAAAATGCTTACTCTGTTCACAGAAACATTTCGGCAGAATACCTCAATATATTGCGAACTAGAATATGCAATGCTATCCAGAATTTTTTTTTTTTTTTTTGATTCTCGAATGAGAAAGTAAGAGAAGAGCAATTTCGTCTCAAATGAACATCTACGATGCCTAAAGAAAGCTGTAACGTGAGGGTGACTAAAGCATGCTGAGCAGAGTCTTCCGTCTGAACACAGAGGTTTCCAGTTGATCATTCTCTTTTCCGAGCAAAGCTATAGTCCTTCATCTCGTGCTCTTCTTTCCGATAGTACATTTTTCGTCACAGCCCCGAGTGACCTAACGCCATCTGCGCGCAATACCGATACATTTTATACGGAGAAGCCTTTGTCCCTATTACCAGGGCGGCTAAAATAAACCTCCCGGGTGCTTACATCAAGCTCTTTTCAAGACCTCTATACTAGATCCGAATGCGCTCTCGCTTTCTCCGGACTTACCTAACTAGCTTATACTTTTGAAACGAAATGTATTTTGCCTTCTTTGTTAAGGAAAGGCTTATCGGGGTCGTTTTTTTAATGCTGATACAAGCGCGAGTTTGTGCTAGGATTTAAGTTTATTGCTCTCTAATGAACCAACGCTGCAAAAGGGCGTTTCTGCATGTTCCCACTGCACGATTTGATATATCTCTCACTAAGCACATTAGTCGCACAGCACCCGTTTTCGTGGGGGAAGCTTCCCAACACATGACGACTGCGAGAGTAAGGAGATCTTTTTTATTATTATTTACTCATTTGATTACGCGGAACCCGAGTGAGGAGGCAGGAGGAAGGACCCACACACGCACAAACACAAAAAGCAGAAAAATAGGCGGAAGCGAAACTGAGACGGCGATCATCGCTTCATGCTCGCGCACCAAAAAAGAAGGACGAGACTTAAGCGGCCCCATTTACGTCTCGGAGAATTCGAGCCTCCCCCGACTGATGCCTCCATCGGCGTTTCCCCACGGGAAAGGTCACGTAGTGTTTGCGCGCGTGGCGCTACGCAAACTCGCTTTGTGGAACACTCCCTAACCTGTTATTCCCTCAACTACCGCGTACAATGAACACCCTTTCGTGTACTATATGAGCGTTTCCAAAATGGAGAACACCATGAAAAAAACAGCTCATAAAAGAGAAAAAAAAAGGAGGGACCGCTGTTTTTTGTTTGTGTATTTTTTTTATCATGTTCAACGATTATTAACTAGCCCGATTTACCAACATTGCGTCAGAATGGAGCGTTTGAAGTGCGCGTTGCTCACCATGCCACGAGAAGTGTGTTCTTGTTGTATCGATACTATCAAAACCGGCAGTCACCTGCACCAAATATATATCAGCAACCACGCGAGCAACCTACACCCGGTCACGCACCAAAGCGGTCACTGATCGCTTTAGAAAGCCATGGTGTGGCGAGTCACAAGGTCCCCAATAATGATCCATGATCCGACAAGGGCACCCGTGAACGATTCATGCGTAGCAAAAAGGGTGAACATAAAGAATGAAAACGAAGCAAGAAGTGATCACGTTCTGCTTTTCTTATTCTATGAGTAACTATAGTCAATTCACCACTCAGGCTAGTTCTATCATATAGTTCAGCACGTTTTAGTAAAGTGGAATATCACTGTATAGAGCAAGAGGGGAGGAAAAAAAAGTATAAGCGTGGTTTACTTTAAGCGGGTTTACGCTGAGCGATCCCCCCACCGCACGTTCCATAGCCGCGGGCGATGGGCCCCCAAAGAGGATTTTTGCGGGGTTGCCTTCACCCCGAGCCACTGTTTTTATTGGCTTAACGCCCCCGCGCCCTGTGGCTTTGTTTTCGATTCCTATACTCGCTCCCTTGCTCGCTTTGTTGTTTTTTTTCCCGAACATTCGGAATGTTTATTTGCTTTGGGGATGTTTGAAGCGGCAATGGTTGTGGTGTCGCACCGCACGCTAGGGCAGGTGGTGAACCGCTGTCGCTCGCTGTTGCTATGAAGAATAGAAAACTTTAAGGAAGGCTAAGTGTCTATTTGAATACATCGCTCCTAAAAACAAAACATAAAACGAATTTGTGTTGAAACGTTTTGAGGTGGCTGAAGAAACGCGTGAAGAGGAACCAATGTGTAATCTCACGCTTATATGGCTCCTAAGCCAAGCTTTGTGGCAAATAATGTTAATTCACATTCAATGTAGAATCGCACCTGCAATTTGGTCCACACGTTTTCGTTATCAGCGCGCCTGAATTTGGGAAACACCTTACCATCCGCGTTCCCAATAATTTGGAAACGACAGTGGTAACGCAAATTCGGGGTCAATTGTGTCGTGGAATTCGCGTAACTCTTCTCTACCCGGGTAGCCTATGCGACGTTTAGAATAGGCAAACTACCCATTTTTTTTGAAGAAAATATTGTTCATATATGGGTAAGCCTCCATTTCTTCCGTTAACCACAAGAGCGTAGTGAGCATAATTATGAGTAAATCGGAGTTCTCCGAAAATTGGTACGTTAGGCAGACTAAGTATTTTAATTTCAATTCATCGCTCTATATGCAGCTTATAATTCTAAACCGAGCACGACAGAATGCCTGAAAAAAAAAATAACATCAATAGATTCGAGAGATGCACTGACATATAGAGAGTGACTGCGAATTAGGTAGCACGAGTTTCATTATCATAACGTAAATTACCACTTCCAAACTTAATTATTACGTAAACTCAGTTGTGTCACGTATCTAATGCGAGAGCTTTTTATTTATTTTTTCATAAGCACTTATTACGTTTTGCTACGAAGCCCTTTTCTTACATGCCCCAGATTTTGTTTGTCACCCCTAATGTTAGCCTCTGATTAGTTAACGGACAGCTGACTCGGTTACCAGCAATCCAATGCACCAAAACCAGAGACATTTCCGGATAGTATACATAAAAAGAACCCTTGAATCTTAACACCATGACGCCGTATCAATATTCGGAGCAATTGTCGGCGACTATACGCCTCCTGCGTATAGTCGCCGACAATTGCTCCGAATATTGATACGGCGTCATGGTGTTAAGATTCGAGGGTTCTTTTATGTATACTATCCGGAAATGTCTCAGGTTTTGGTTGCGGTGACGTCCGAATGATTCCGAGTTCTTATTTGTTGATAGATAAAAAAAAAAAATAGTGGGTAGAACTTAAAGCATCTAGCATTGAGATCTACCCACTATTTTTTTTTCAGTCGGCCCATAAGAGCTCGTCGTCATTGTGACGTCACAGCACCTCCTGCGCCAGAAGCAGACGACATGCTCTCCGCATAGGCAAATATCCCAGAGGTCTCTCTCTATAGTCTCTAGGTCAATATTCTCCAGGAAGATTGTTCCCTGACGTGGAACAATCTTCTTAATCAGTATCTGCGTTGCTGCGCGGTACAAACAGTAAACAAAAAAGAAGATAAAAAATACTTTAGCGGCACAAGTACTAATCAAGGAGCGTACAAAACCGCCGCAGTCAACGCTGCACGCCCATAGATTAGCATCGTGCTAAAGGCTCGGTGTTCGTTGCACACACGATCGCAGAACGAACTACGGACACGCCTGCCGCATCTTAAAAGCACGTTTGCTTCGTACATGTCTGCTTCCAACATGTCTGCAGACAGTTTGTGTGCTAGTAATATGCACAGGACCGCCGTGGAAGAAAGAAGCGTGACACTTTCGACAGTGTCTGCTGGTTATCCTTGGTACGATTTACAGGCATGCAGTCTGACCGCGCGGTTGTTAAGATTCACAGGAAGCGAGGGATGGTACTGGTAGCGCAACGGGTTGTGGACGTAGCCTCAGCGCATACGCTGTGGTTGGCAAAGCTGAGGTTGGGGTAAGCACTGTACGATGAAATTTGAAAGCCCCTCATACGTCCTTTCTTTTCGCTTTAAGTGCTGTACTTCCTTTATAATGCGATTTCGTTTTTGTTTAGAAGTCCGTTTTTTGTTTTCAATTTTTTCGCGCATGGACGAGAACGAGCAGCGTTCGTCCTTTCCTTGCACATCGCAACACACGGTCCCGTTCCTCGTTTGAGGGGGGGGGGGGGGGGGGGTTGTGTCTCTTCCGGCTAATTTCCTCACTCGAGGGCAACTCCTCCCCCCCCCCCCCCCCCTCCCTCCCCCTCCCTTTTCCCTATTTTCTCTTTTTTACACACTGCCTAAACTTTCGCTTTCTTTCCCGCAACATTGTTTTTTTGTTTTTTTGTCGCTCCACTGGTAGACTTTTTCGCGCCAACTCACTGTGGCAACGTGTCACCAACTCCGGCTAAAAGAAGCGGACAGCACAAGCCCGAGTTCTCCCGAACCTTCGAAGCTTACACACGCTTTCTGCACATGTTACACAAACTCTGCGCAGTACACCCGACACAACGCGCGAGACGCGGGGATTAACCCAGAGAAAGGGAGGGAGGCGAGTTGGGTGTTTTTTCTTCTTTTTTATTCTTCTTTCTTTTTTTAGTTCTCGCGTATTTCTTTCCCGGCTGTCGCGCAAGATGCGGCGAGACGTGTGGTGTGTCACCCATCTCGTCGAATTTAATCTGGCTGCTCGGTTAATGATTTTTCCATTAAAGCGCTGAGTCAGCTTCTCACGCCAGTGCTGTGGCGAGGCGATTGCTGTCTTTGGCGCAGAGATGGGGACGAAGGGGATTTGGGGAGGTTCGGCGCGGCACCGCTGAGCGAGCTTGTGCTACTTTTTTTTCTTCTTTTTCGCAGAAGCGTGGTTGTGCGGTTTCGGAGTGCGCGTGCAACAGCGCGAGGTAGTTGGGAGGGTGGTTCACAGGCGTATTCTGGCAATCTGTCGGCGCTGTGTTTTGTCACCGCGACATTTTTTTATTTCGTTTGGATATGAGCGTCTGATGCGAGGGTTGTTTACGTTATTGGAAATCTCAGGAGCCCAATCGTGTTCTGTGTGGATTTGCGTCCACCGCAATTAACTGTTTTCGCAATGTATATGTGTTTTGCGGATTACGTAGCAACCCTAGGATCACACTGTGCATACTCAGAGCGCACCAAATTTCGTTTAGTCCGTTCAAGTACATTGTGAGTCAGAGTTGCACAGACACCGGAACAAGAAGCTATGTCTGCTTCGTAGCTCCAGATAAATTAACTAATCTGTACTGTGCTTTTTTTTTCTTCTTCTGTAGGAATGCGTGATATGATGATTATTTTTGTTTTGTCCCAAATATCAGCATGCGCAGGAGATATGCAAATGTCTGATTCTCGTCAAGTCCAAAGTCAAGTCGTTTCTGTTTGTTTTGTGCTTTTTCGAGACGGAGCCGAACCTGCAAAAGCGCGAAGGTGCGCCCCAGTCTCGGATGCAGGCTGTGAGATACCCCCAACTCACGTGCGTGCCCACAATTACTTCAGAAAACCTCGTGCGATCTCGAAATTATCTCACTAAAACCAAAACTTCGCGGTATAAGACGCGGAAAGATCATATACAGGGCAGTTAGCTCTAAACAACAAACTGCGGCATTCTCAAAAATCCACAATTTAGTGAGTGTAGTCGAGTGGAGCCTGCCTCCTCCTTTAAAGCGAGCTTCCCCTCAACAGACCGTGCTTTAAACCGACAACGACTCAAAGAAATACCTGACGCCAGTTTTGAAGCTAAATACGAAACCTGTCGCGGAAATCCGTCCCCCTTACCGAACAAACAAAAGCGAAGCAGAGAAAACTGTCGCTGTTCCCGAAACACGCAACACGTTGTCGGAGTGCCATCCGCGACCGCACTGGCGCCAGCCGTCCACCGATGAACGCAGCGGCCGCGTTATTAAACCTCGCTTTCTCCACTCCCAGCCCCGACCGCGTCCAGATTTGTGCACGGCGTTAGCTTCCGCCCGACCGCGTACCCCCCCGCGCCGTCCCTAGGCATCGAGCCAAAACCGGGGCAATAATCCCGGCCGAGGCAATCTAACCCAAGCCGTGCACGAGCCGAGCCAAGCCGAGCTTTGTAACGCGTTACGCGTATAGCAGGGGGACCACGACGACGCGTCGGCGGCCTCCCATTGTGGACGCCGCCAGCCGTGACCGCATGGGCTGCGATGTCGCGCCTGATTTGGGGGAGGCTGTCTTTTGCACAGCAGCAGTGCCACCGCTGTTCCGGCTGACTGTTCCCTGCGTTTCCGGGCAGCAGGAGAGACCTCGGAGAGCGACCAGAGAGCCTCGATGTGAGAGAAAGTGGGGGGCAACTAAAACCATAGGGAGCGTTTGCAAGTTAATGGCGAACTCATGGTATGCATGCTGGTCGCCACTGCGCGTGCGCTATGTTGTCGCTAGGCGAGGAGGAATGCAGGCGGAGAGGCACGCGACACATACTTTCGTATCATCCTTGCAGCATGTATTACAAACGTCGCCCGTAAACCAGTACGTGACCACGATCATAAACTCCTCTATACTCACAAAGCCTGGCGGTTCGATGACGGAGCCATAGAGTGGCCGGTCGCAAATTTGGAGCGCGAGGATCTGGTAGCACAGAGCATTTCTCAGGGAGTCTGGAATTCAGTGCACAGCTTTTGCAGCGGCGAGGACCCGAAACATGGTTTTCAAACCCGACGAGAAAAGAAGCGCTAGCCTGAGGAACACGAGAAGCACGAGCGGACATTCCATCGCTCGGGAGGGGACAAGTGTGTTTTGGCGTCTCGCCGCAGCGGGGCGCCCGTCACATGACTGTTGTCTGCCACACTGCCTTTTCACTTTCGGCGGCCGCGTCACGTGACGATCTGCCGGGCTTTCTCAGTATAGAGGAGACTATGCCACGATCGACGAATTGGAAACACTCCGGAATGTAGGCACACTGAGAGCGACGAGCGACTTTGGCGTCGTCGCCGTCGGGGGAGACGTGGTTTGGCTGGTGTATAGACATTTTCACCCTCCGCCGCATGGGCGCTGCCATCTTGGAATCACGTGATGCGGCCGCCATTAGGTTGCTTCAACTTGTTGCTCCGCTCTCCCGTCCGCGCCCTGGCGGATGCGTTGAATTCGTGTTTTTCGTCACGTTTCACCGCGTCTCTTGCCTTACTCCGTAAAGTGTCGTCCGATACTTAAACTTATCATGCAATTGAATTACATCATTGTGCGCGCAACTTCTGCAGTTAATTTTGTAACACGAATTTTTTATTTTTTTTTACCGTCGGCGTGCGGGATACGTGTGAAAAGGCTTTATAGGAACAGGAATCAGCGTTAGCACTTGCGCACATTGAACACATATATGATTTGAAGAGAGCCTCGAGGGTTCAAATACGAATAACTTACGAGAACTGAGGTTTGGTTACTAATAAGGGCGGAACATTTGCAATAGGAAGCCCAATGTTATTATATATATGAGTGCACATTGGTGTAAAGGGAGAAAACAAAAACACTCAGCGTAATTAGCCACGTGTTTTTCCTGAAAGCATGGTGTTTTGTAGTCACAACAGATCGAAAGCAGGTTCTTTTGATTACACTAGGGAACTTGTGGACAAGACGCGGGAACAAACGTTTGGTTTGAATTATTTTTTATGCTATAAACAATGGTACCTTAACATTAGGCAACTTGTTTGTTTGCAATATCACACCTATATCTGTTTTACGTTCTTAATCGCGTGTGTGATATAAGCATTTGCTTTATCGGTATATTTATGAATTCTACGGAATAGTATATCGTGCTTGGTCCCGTGTCCATAGTCTTTCAGTTGCTTAAGTAATTTTATTATAACCATGCAGTTTCAATTAATTTATTTCAACACAAGTATTTGGACTCCCCGCGTAAGAAACTGTCACAGACCTTTTGATGGAGCCTATGATTTACAAAATGTGGCGCCGAAAAGAATCCTTCTGCATGAAAAGCACCTGAGTGCAGCCGGTTGTCCACGGCGAATAGGGAGTTACTTTCAGTAGCTGACGACGTCAAAATGTGCAAAGCGCATCGTTTCAAATCAGTGAACAGCTTTCTACACAGGTCAATTGGGTGGCGCCTGGCGTTCGACTTCAGCCAAACTCATCAGAGATCATTTCTTTCGCGCTCTTCAATTTCATTCGGCAAATTTTATGGAAGATGAATATCAGACTTTATTTGAAGTCTGGCATTCACTTATCTCACCATTCTCATACCTTGAGAACGTCGTAAGCAAATGTCCATATAACAAAAAGTTTATTTCATAAGGCCAATATTTTGAAATGCTGTTAATGAGTACTTTAGTTAAAAAAATTTTCTAGTCAGCCTACGCTGGTCTATCAAAATATTTCTCGAGCGCTTAATTTCTTTAAATAAAACAGGCAGGGACAATATCACTTTTTTATGTTATCTACAGGATTATATGAAACTTTTGTAGTCATTATAAAAGACGTTTCCAGTCTCGAAGTTAGAAAAGGTTGGTGTACGGAAACCAAACATCGAACAGTAAACTTGTCAGTTCATCTGTTTTTGGTGATTCAGCAGATTGTTAATCATGTTGTCGATCTGCTTTTTCACTAAGCACTGATGCAATATAGTCTGTCGCAATATAAAATGATTAGTTCAATAGCTGACTTGAGCGCGAGCTGTCTACCTTCCGTACCGCTCGGTGCACGCACAGCCAAGGCACGGCTGCAGGCAACGAGCGCACGCTGCATGTGGAGCTTGTCCTGCTCTTTATTTTTTTTTTCTTCTGGAAATTAGTATTCGTGGGTACGGCAGTGGACAATGGTACTCCTCCCTGTGCATCAGCGCTGTTGTTTCCTAGCCGAACCTGGCCGAAGTTAACGATGGTCGGAATCAGACGCATATAGTGTTCCTAAAAAAAAGATCGCAATTTAGGCTCGAAACCACTTCTCGGCTTGCCAAGTGGCTCAATACTATTGTTTCATTGGCTGTGTGCTACAAGAAAGAAATTTATATCGCAAAACTAATCGAAAGTGGCATGAAACAGCATCACAATCGCGTGCACGTTGAAACCGAAACCGACCAAATTGAAGCAACCTAATGGCGGTGAGTGCGCCAGCGCCCTCTACCCGCCGGTCAGGCAACTACTGCAATGAAAAGGTCTATAGCCGCGTCCGCCGCCGCTGTTGTAGGCAGGCGTACTGCGGAGCGCGGTGGAAGCCAGTCGGCTCGGATCGGCCGCTAATCGGATTAAGGACGGCTGCGGCTTTGTTTTCGGGAGCCGCGATTTTGACGAGAGCGCGGAGGGAGGGATGTCGCGGTGATGGGAGCCGGAGCTTAGAATTGCCGTAAATCTCCGCTTGATATTTTTATTTTTTTTTTGTAATTTCTTATAATGTTGCGTGAAAACGACCACGCAAATAAAACTATAATTCGTAGGTTTCAGCTAATTTTTACGCTGCTGCTTTTTTGTTTTACCTAGGATACTTGGCGATCAAGGTAACTAAAGTGTAAACTGACTGCCTAAAACAAAGCAAATTAAAAGTTAGCAAGTAAGACAAGCAAGAGCGCTTCTCCGCGGATTCATTACCTTCGTGTATTCGTCTGAATCGTTCGAACTGTCACCATTAACCAAACCAATTAGCCGACTAGGCTCTACTAAAACCAGTTACAAGTTATTGTTTAGGCAGCGTAAGGTCAGTCTGTTTTTAATATGGCGACGCTTGTTCACGCTGTAAATAAGAAAATTTAGCCAGTGCAGCAGCCTCTAGTTTCCTCGGGGACACAGACCTTTCATTGCGACTCTAATCTGAACTGACAGGCGCCAGCCCACCTCCTCCTCCCCCTGATCCCAACCGCTCTTGGTTACCTTTTGCGCAAGTTGAAGGAAAAAGATGACCCTGCTATTGGGAGGCTGTAACCTCTCGTTCCGCATTTCCCCTCTGCGTTATTTTTTTTTCTCGATAAAGTCACTCAGAAAAAAAAAAAAAAAAAACAGCTAGAGGTGGGACCCGTGTCCTGGTCCCTTGGGTTCTGAAGCGCAAGCTTTCGCTCCACGTGCTCCAAGTTACTGTGGGCTAACACACTCCGCCACCGGTCCCCTCAGACAGCCCAGACGCATTAGTACAGCTGCCGAAACTGGTCATAGTCTATATTTCAAAGCTACTTTCTTTTATTCTTTTAATTTCAGTTTTGTCTTTAAAATGTTTGTTAGTACACATTTTTTTTGTGTGTGAGTAGAAGTTAAAAGCTTGAATAAGTGCTTGACAAAGTTTTGACCTAGAAGTCTTTGACTCATGGGAAGATGATCTCGTATAACACCTGAATGATTGACAGAGTTTGCACTATCAGTCTCCAGAGAAGCAAGGATGAAGCAAATTAAAGGTTATGTCACTTAATTTCGGGACAATTTCGTATGAACACGCTGTGCTAGACGTGACTGAATGTTTCTAACGGACTCTTCGCGTATCTTGCAGTTAGCTTTTATTTACCAGCCTATTCCGACGGCCTATGCGTAGTTTCAACAATTTAGCCCGAGACAAGATGCGTCAAGCAAATAATGTAAATGCGCGAGCGGGAAAGGGCGTCCCTCAATTGACACAAAAAAATAAAAAGGAGGTGCTTTGTCACGCATAAATATGCTGACAAAAGTCGCGCCAAAACACCAGTGAAAAAAAAAAAGAAAGCTACGCGTGCGGTTAAGGCCGAGTGCTCATCCTTGCGAACCGTACCACCCAATGACCACAGGTCTCTGTCCGACGTGAGACCTTGGAAAAGCTGTCCACTTTCGAAGACTCTCCGCAGTTGGGACCGCCCGCGGTGTCAGAGTTCGAGGTACCGACGTTCCGAAGGCTGCCACGGGGATCGGAGTTTCCCGTCGAGGGCTCCCTGTTGCGTGATCGCCGCTCTCCCTGACCGTCCGAGATTTGTGTCGCCCTGAACTAGACAATGAACGGGGACCTCAAAAGCGTCCGTCAAGGGCAACCCGAGACGCCATTACGTAAAAACCACTGAGAACATGTGGATGAAAAAAAGAAAAAAAATTAAAGGGGCACCAGCTTCTCATGGGAGCTCATGTCAGTGGAAGGGACAGCGGAGGGGTGGGGAACCAAGCGCCGCTCAGGGCAACGTGACTCGAAAAGCACGCTGTCCTGGAGAGCGCCTGGCTGGACGCCGCACGACATGTTCCAAGATGCCGCCAGGCGTCCGGGATGTTGGAATAAAGAAGCGGAAAACTTAACAAAACATTTCTAAGAAGATCCCTAGCTGAGCCTTCAATGACCTTCCTCTTTCTTTCTTTTGTTTTGTTTTTATTTTATCCGTACGATTCCAGTATTCCTTTGAGAGGAGCAGAAGACGCAACGAGAAGTGAAGGCCGTATTTATCGTGTTTTGTATTTTCACCGCTGCGTCACAAAAAACTAGCAAATCAAATTTTCATCGAGTTTTCTTAGCACTACTTGCCTCATCCGGTCAGTTTGAATTCATATTTTTTGTTCTGTTTCCTTTTGTGACTGGAAGTAATTAGAGTCACAAAACTCCCGAACTCACAGCATACTCTTGCCCGCATTACGAGCTCACTGGCATCCAGACTATATATCTCGGAGCTATGAGTATCCCCTTTTATAGTTTTCTTTTAGAGTTTAAATTACCGCATGGGTAGTTTATATGGCCATGCACTTATGTATCTGGCCACCTTGGTGGCTCAGGGGCAAAACGCTGGCTCACGGATCACTAGTTGGCAGGTTCGCATCTTGCCCGGTTGCCCGCAGTCTGACGGAGGATCATTGCGGAATCGAGATCTCGGGTGCATGTCAAACGATTCCCCAGGTGGTTGAAGTAAAACCTCATTCCTTCAGTGGGACATGACTGATTCCCTCCTTCGCCCTCGCACGTAAAAACTTGACTTCTGACCTAGGTATGTGAGCCAAATGATGCCCCATGCAAAGTATAGATCAAATTGGTTTGAGTGTTGTCAGCCATTGTGACCGCGTTTGGTGCACCAGCACTTGTTTGGAGGTCGGTGCTGCATTTGTAAAGGCCCGTTCACACTTTTGCGACCGACTTCGACCGAGAGAGACCAGACCGGTTTTTAAGCCTTTTGCGACTTCTTAGGACCGGATCCGATGCAACGGAGCTGGTCCTAAGAAGTCGCAAAAGGCTTAAAAACCGGTTTGGTCTCTCTCGGTCTAACTCGGTCGCAAGAGTGTGAACGAGCCTTTATAGTGAATATATCGTCGACACCAGTTTAATCTTTCTGTTTGTTATAATTTCATCGCCTAAATCTCAGCCCCCCCTCCTCCGACGCTTAGCTTGGATATAGCTATTAGCTATATCTTAACAAAAAATAAAAAAAAAAAAAAAAAAAAAACTGGCACCATTATGTTTGTTCGAGCACTTGAGGAGAAAGTTTAACACCTTTAGTTTAATGATCGTTCGGGGGAAAAAAATGAATAATAAATAAATTATCCTGTGCAGTAATAACCCGGGCTGTGAGCATGTCGGCCATTGATGGGCGCACATACAATATAGATCGAAGGACGCGGCTAAAATTTCAATGAATTCGATTCAAAAGCCGTTTGCTATTTAACAAGATATTAACTACAAAAAGAGATGTTTCCTCTGGGGTCGCGTTCCCAATTAGCACTAGAAGTAGTTATACAATATAGTCTTAACAGAGGGCGAAGGATCAAATCAAGGTATGTGTGAGAAGGGTCACGACAATCGGGTATTCGCCGTTATGAAAACCTGGAAATTCCCGACCTCACGCGTTCATAATATTTATGAAAGTTCGCCAGCGCGCCTGCCTTTTCTCTGTTATTATATATTCAGATATTAGCATATGCCATAAAGTTTTCAATAATCACTGAGGATATGGAACTCTTTTCTCAGAGTCATAACGTATTTCGGTGAGATGCACACGGTACTCCGAATGACAACGAGCCGAACATAGTTCACACAAAAAGAATAAAAAAAAAAAACACTGAAATGGACGAGAGACACCTACAGTTTTTTTCAAAGTTTTTGTCTGTGTGAACTATAGTTGTATGTATGAAGTATAGAACTATAGACACTCACAGTTATTTCTGTGGGAACTATTGTTTATCCAACACGCTCTGCTACGTGTACCGAGGCTGACATAGTCCGCACCCAAACAAGTAAGAAAGAGTGTGATTCTTGTACGCTAGCTGAATTCTATTATTTGGAGCACGTAGTATTTACTAGAAAATAAATGATCGCATACCTGTAAACTGAAGCGTAATTTCCGTTTCGAGCCTGGATTAAAGAATTAAAGAAAAATATCTGGAACAGAAGGAAACATAATCGACATGGATACGTTACTTGTCTTTATTTTTTACGGCTTTAAAATATACAGGAAAAAAGCACCTGCCCTAGCTATTTACAGGGGTTTAGTTTATTTTTTTTTTTACTGTCAAGTTTTTTATGTATGCCATGGGAAATACACTTATTGTGAACCTCCACAAAGCATAGACTAAGGGCGCTTAATTGAACACCCCCCTCAAAGCTATTACTTCATTATTAGCCACATTACCGCAGCGACAGTTGTGTCATTAGATCACATCATCTTGTTAGGAGGTCGCAGAGTTTATTAGCGTGTGAAACATCTGCCCCTGTAAACGTAAACATGCCCAATTAAATGGCAGTCTGCTCCGTGCAACGCAGCCAGGTGGAAATTCGGCTTATCTCGCGCGCCTGTCTCCCATGCACTTTTGAGTACAAAAAACTGTAATTAATAGCTTTTCGAAAAGAGCTTCAGCAGTCATCTTCCAGGGATAGCCGCGTATTCGAACGGTAGCTATTTTAGCTGTGATTGAAAGAGATCTGTGGTCATGTCTTCGAAGAAGGTGCGGTAGGTCCGTGGTCCGTTCGATTCCGGCTATAACACGTTTCGGCGGCATCAATAAATAAAACCCAGGTTACCATAAAAAAAGTTCAAGTTTTCTTTATGCTTTTTTGTGTTTGGAAGAAGTGGACCTTGTACGGTGAACTGAAGTTCGTGATTACTCTCGTAATATCGAGTCTCTTTTTCTTTTTTTTCAATTTCTAGCTCGCTTCAAGTTTCTTTCAACTTTTTTTAGGTTGGTAAATAATTGGTTGGCCGTATCACAAATTATAAGTTCTTTCTTTGTTTTTTTTCCAGAAATTTTAGTTTAATTCAATGATTTCGTTAAAAGTCAACATATCAGAACAGGAAATGCACTACTTCACTCGTCGTAAAGATTGACATGAAATGCAGATACTAAGAACGCATCGACGGTAACTGCGAAGGAATTATTTATAAAGGCTTAATCGTGAAGCCGAAAATATACTTAAAAAATTGAACCTAGAAGCTGCACTCATAGCTTAGAAATACCTACAAATAACAAGCAAAATAAATTTTTAAAAAAGCGGAATTCGGATTAATTTCCTTTTAGAGATGCCAACAAGTATTGTCAGTCCTAAAAAAAAAAAAAAAAAAAAAAAACATTTAATTATTTTTTTTTAATTCTAGAATGTGTACATACACGGTAAGAAAAAGGTCAGACCGCCTTTTGAATTCTAAGGTAGGCATTTCCCACGCTGGTAAAAAAATGGCGTAAATGAAGTAGCGGAGGGTACAAATCCTAATATAAAACTATATTATCCACCTTAAAATCTGTCCTCGACCCACTCGCCCCCTTCCCGCACAAACACACACACACGCAAATGACGTAAGGGCGTGGTGGTAAAGGTAAATTTGAGACACGTTTGAAAAGAAACAATAAATAATCAAAGGGAATTAAATAAACCAGAGTCCTTCACGACAAACCGAATTGAAAATCCGACAGAAATGTTAACGAACAAAAACAAATCTCCCTTCTAAAAAAAAAAAAAAAAACAGACAAAAACAAAAAAAAGACAACCGAGTACTTATTTTACAGACATTCAAATATGATTTTGACAAAACCATTTTTTTTGCGATTTCCGTACGGTAAGTTGGTTCTTTCTGCATTTTCTTTTTCTTTTTAATGTAAAACGGTTGTTTGCAGCGCAAATTTTTATACGAGCACTTACATTTCTATTAGACATGTGTTCTAGCCTTCAAAGTCTAAAGTAAGTATGGAACATAGCAAGCTTTTTGCCATTGTATTTGTCAAGGAAAATACCCCCCCCCCCCCCCGGCCCCCACACACACACACACACCATAATGATAACCGCTCTCAGTGCTATCTTTTGTGCCCCCAAAGCGTGTTCAATTTCGACTGCTATCTCGTTTTCTCGACCAATATATATCTTGGCATTCGTAATCCTCCCATTTGCTAGAAGGCCCACACTTGACCTCCTTTGACTTTCCTGTGTTCTGCTCTCGCAGTACTCGTGAAGTTCGGATTAGATCAAAGAATTCCGTCGTTTGGGAGTCGATCGAAGGTCAGAGATCTGGAACGCTTCTACCTCATTTGCGTCTGTATGTTATTGTTGACGTTGTCGTCGTCGTTTTCCATTTCTTCATTAAGGGGCGCTTTTCTTTTTATTGTAATACCAGCGATTTAAACTTCCCTTGAGAACCACGCAACACCATGAAAAAGAAAAGAAAAGCTTTTAACGACGAGAAACTTTGAAAGAGGCAAGATTTATCGCTTCCATACCCATCCTTTTGTTTGTGCCATTTCGTGCACATAAAGGGAGTCGACGATTCGCAACCAGGGGTGCCCAGATACGCGCCTGGCAACGACTGAAGACGCATATATATATATAGAAGAAACAAATAAACAACAACAAGATCAGAAAAGAACAACAGCAAGTATACCATCCTCGAAGCCACTCAGAACAGCATGGCTACAACATGCGCGAGTAGGCGCGCAGCATCGGTGGCTCGCTGTTGCAGCGTTTTGTGCGCCTTCTCGGAGAAAGGGGAAGAGAAGATCCAAACGCAGACATCCCACGTAAAAAAGAAAGAGGCCTACAGAGGCAAAGTTACAGTTTATTTTTATCGCTTCGACGTCTCGTTGATCCCAGGAGTGGCGCGGGAGAAGACTCGGAGGCTGTTCCCGCCGGCGGGAGAGAGCAAGCACTGCGCGGGCAGGTTCTCCGCCCAGCGTGAGATATACGCCCGGCCGTTCGGAAGACCGACTGCAGCGTTAAGGCCTGCAATTAAGAGATGAATAGGTGTACGCGACCTTAGGGACGGCCTGGGAGCACGTCCACCCGGCCCCGCACACCCCGCTCTCACGCTGCCAAAACAAAACAACAACAAAACAAGTACGGGATATTTCTTATCCGTCGGTGTCTCGCAACAGAAAGAACGCACACCAGCCGTGGTCAGCGGCGGGAAGATCTCCTCGAACAACATAAAAAAACAAATATCAGAAGATCGAGCCTGTCCAATACTGCGCAGAGGACAAGGCTCGCGCGTTACGTCATCGTTAGTGAGTTTTCCGACCCGCCTTAAGCGGAAAACGCCCTGAAGTCCGACGGGAGACGCCGCAAACCGGTAGACGCGTGTGTCTTGGTATCGCCGCGTCAGGCCTTGTCTTCTATAGCTGGTATTGGCCTGTTCCACACATGTTGCTGTGGAGTTTGCACAGGTTCCTATACGAGCGGAAGTTAGCTCCAAGATGTATTTGCCGGATTTGGGATAAGTGGTGGCATTCATGCTCTTGGAACGGGTCCGATCGCGCCAGTTGGAGTCGGCGCGGGTGATTTGTTGCTCGCCGTTGCTTGTTATCGAGGTATGAGTTTGCCGATTAGGATTGCGTCCGTGTGCGGGCGGTGCGCGGCGTCGAAGTTTACAATTATGGCGACGACCGCCACGCGCGTGTGCGGGCGCTCCGGGTTTGATGCGGGGCGTTGCAAGAAAATTAATTTGATTTAGTTCGACCTGGGTGGCTCGCGGCGAAGCTCCCATGGATGTCCGATGTTCCTACCGTCACCAGCAGTCGCGTAAATGCCTGATGCGATGTTATTACTACGCAAAAGCTCGCACGTACCGGGCTCTGTGTTCACCGGTTGAGGCCGCGAGCCTTCCGCATGCCACGTCCCGGCTGATGGGCCGTTTTGAAACAGATAGACATAGTGCACTGACCGCTGCGGCAGTTACGCCAAGAATGAGACTTGCCCATTGATATTCTTAAATGCTCAATTCGAAACGAATGAATGAGTAAAGTGGACATTCGACCACCATAGCTATCCGTTAGGCAGAAGAGCAGAGCCAGCCAGTGACCCTCTGTTCGTTTGGCATGGTCTTAAGGCTGGCTCACACTGCCCCATTTTCTTACGTTAAGCTACGTTACGTATAAGTCAGCGAAACATACGTGTCTCGAATGTCGTGTGTCATGCTCTGTCCTTGAATTGGTAGCCTCGCTTAATATGAAGCACAGAGGTCCCGGTGACTTCAACGTAATATTTCGTAACGTAACTTAACGCAAGAAAATGTGGCACTGTGAACCAGCTTTAAATCCTTGGCCATAAGAACTTTTAAGTTGCTTTATAGTCGCTTTACACACGCGCCACATTGCAGCCTCCACAAAGGCCAATGCTGGGGACAAGGACACACTATAGAATCTAAGGTGGCAATCATCTGGCCTGCTATGGTAATGATAAAGTAAGGTAAACGGAATAAGAGGAAACAAAAACTGAAGGTCGGTTATGGCGGCGCCCATGCACAGCCGCTGCAAAGCGTTTACGTTAGCTTGGAGCCTAGCGATCGTTTTGGGCCCGAAAATAAAGCCATTTGAAGGCACTGGATCGTCGTGTTTTTTCATACAGGGAAACCGTCTTGTAAAACTAAGATCTCGCTGTCGTACAAACGTTTTCTGGTCTATTTCCGGTGTGTAAGTGACTGCATTTCAGGTGCTTGTTGTGCACAAGAGGACCGTCAAGATGGGTTACAAGAGAAAATTGATAAACAGAGGCGCGTGTTCACGCAAGTGCAGGGTTTTGAGAGATAACCTGGAGGTAGGAAGCGCGAATACGTGCGCCCCCCCCCCCACCCCCCAAAAAAAAAAAAAAAAAAAAAAAATTAAGCCGGCGAAACGTTTTCGCTCGAAAAAAAGAAAAAAAGTTTTATTGTTACATTTATGCTGCTCACGGCTACTCTGTTCTAAAAACAACATTCCACCGGGACCTAGTAAACGATGTATGATCAGTATTTGTGATACCGGGCTCTTTCGGAAGGCTATAGCGTGCCACGGGAACCGAGAGAAGCTATAGGTGTCGTGGACACCTTTTCATCGCATATTCGTCCGCGTCCTCCCTTGATCCCCACAACGCTAATCTGCGAAACATTCGTTCCCTAAATAATCTTCGGGCGTGAGCGCGTGCTTCGCCAACGGAACGCGATACGGCGATCACGCACGGCGCCACGCTCGACACGAGAGCGCTTTCCCGCCCCAAAAGACGTCGAACCTAACGCCCCGACACCGGGGCCCCCTCAGGCGCCCAAACGTCGGGCCCGGGACGAGCCTCCTCCCGCCAGCGAGCGAGAGAAGCGAGGGTGCCGGAGGGTGGGGGGGTTGGGGGCGCGAGTCCGCCTCTATCGGTGCCGCCATCTTTGGCCCCTCCGTGGGCGGCTTTCTTGCAGCGCTCGCCTACGACGTGACCGGAATGGCTGGCCAGAGCCGCCGCTATCGACTCGGCCCCGCTGCCTCTGCCGCTGCGCCCTGTCCTCCGTTTCACCTCACGGTGGAACGCGGAGGAGGCCGCGCTCCATCCCATCCAATCCGACGCCGCGTATGGGATCACGTGACCCTTCAAAAACGCAAAAACGCGCGTGCGCGCGGGGGCGCGTTGTCACGTGATAGATTTGCAGCGCTGGATTGACTGGGATATCTCGTAGCGTCCGCTGTGGTCCATCCTAAGATGAAACGGAGTGTAGGAGCTCGGGGGCCGCCCGCCGCCGCCGTCGCCGGCCCAGCGACGGATGCTCGAGATATATGGCGATTCTTCGACGTCGCCGCGCGCCCCCGGGAACGGAGAGCGTGTGCGTGAGACTCCGCGTTCATCCGTGCACTTTCTTTTATGTGTTCTCTTTTTTTTTCACAATTTTCGTCTATATGTCGTTCTAAGTCTTATCCGCACGTGCGCGACTCCCGCTCTAGGTGCGCCTGAGAAAGAAGAGACGCATGCCGCAGGCTGACTGAACTCGGATGCCCCGGACGTACCCTTTCAGCTCTAGCTCGAACGAATGGCAAGGTAGCCTTGATACACATTACGAAAGCGAAGTGTTCTGACGGAACCATGCCGATATAAGCCCGCGAATTACACGTTTTGACGCGAAGCAGCGCAAGAAGTAGAACTTGAGGTTGTGGCTGCAGGCTCACATTTGCGTCCTTGTGAACTTGTCGTTCTGATGTATACTTCCCACATTCTATTGATCTTATGTGGCTTCTCTACCACGGAAATACGCCTGGGCCTAGGAGTAACACTTTTACCACTTTTATTTTAGTAAAACTATCTATTCGTTTATTTCTCTCTCTCTCTCTTTCTTTCTCCATATTCTAGCCACGCGATCTTTAGTTACGAACTGTAGAAGGGTGGCGAGTTGGGCTAGTTGGAAAGCATTATACGTGGTAACCAACTACAGTTTCCTCACGTTGCTGGCTGACTTTAACCATGCATATATTTAGTTTGCTGGCTTTCACTCCGACTACGAGAGCGTAACCATCATACGCATAAAATCATGCACGCATATAATACAGGCATATCATACGTGTAGCACCTTTTTAAAAAGGCGGCTACACGCTCTGTAAAAATTAAACAACGTAACATAGACCAGAAATGGATGCTTTCAGAAATATTGGCAGCCATCAAAAAATTATTTCTTATGGGCACGGTCGAAATGCTCCCCCGGGCCCCGTAATACTACGCTAAGGTTGAAATTTAAGCAATATAGAAATAAGGCTAATGCCATGATTTGTCAGGCCAAACGCATGCAGTTTCAAAGTAGATATAAGGACGCTCGTTTTGATATAAAAAACAATTTGGTCGCTCATCAACAACCTACATGGTACGGATAAGTGCATTAAAAATAATGATAACTACCTTCTTTCGCAATTCTCTACTGATGGACAGTATATTGCTAATGATTTTTAGATTTTTGTTTTCTCTCTGGTACAAGGTATTTCACGACGACACCTATTTTCATGTACTTTAAACGACAGTGTCTTGGACTCGGCTTATCTTCCTCTTCTCTCTGAAGAACAGCTTAGGTCAATCCTTTCTAGCCTTAAGCCAAACAAATCTCCAGGTATCGACGGTATTTCACGTAATAGCTCGCACAGAAACTTTGAACTGATTAGGGCTCTTTTGTTTTCACTTTTTGATTACAATATATCTAATAGTATCATTTCATTAGCAATGAAAACAGCTTTGGCGATTTCATTATTAAAGAGAGGTGCGCGAAATAACGTAGGAAAATTTCAACTTAATTGCATACTATCTTGTTTGGCTAAAATACTAGAAAAACATTTGTGAATAACCATAAATTGCTTTTTAGATTAACACAGTTTCATATCTCCTTATCAGTACGCATTCACACAAGGCCGAGGTACTCGAATGCTTTTTCAGGACTTTTCTGACATGCTCAATTTATCTTTTGAACGAAATCAAGTCGCCTGTGTGCTGTTCCTTGACGTTTACAAGGCATTTGATAGTGTTAGCCATCACATGTTGTTAACAAAGCTTTAAAAGTTAGGATTTCGAGCTTCATTTCTACTGCTACTGGAAAACCCTTTACAGAATAGGTGTCAATGTGTTTAATTTGGAGAGTATCAAAGCGGACTCTTTTCAATCGAAGCTGGAGTCCTCCAGGGCTCGGTCTTATACCCACTATCATAAAATCTTTACGTTAATGACCTCTCCATTGTGGAAGGAATTTCACTCTTTCAATATGCTGACGATACCGTTATTTTATCTATAGGATTCAATTATTCAGATGCCTTTTCGTGTTTACAAACTGCGGCAATTAAAACTATGAACTGGTCTGAACCAAATTTAATTAAATTTAATTAATTTAAAACACAGCTTATATGTTTATATAATGTTTATCCTGTGCATGTTCCTCCTGGATGTTTATCCTGTGCATCCTGTGCATGTGAGCCTATACAGCGTACATCTATAAAACATTTTGGCTTATTCTTTGACAGTGACCTTACAGCTGGAACTCTCATCTTGCCGACGAATGCAAAACAAATTCGTGCAGTGTCTTGTTTGTTATACAACACTTGATATTTTATGCCACTATCGGTTCGAAAAATTGTTGTACATGCTCGAGTCTACAGTGTGCTCCATTACGGCATTATCGGGCATGGTCATTGTGTTCTCCGTTCGCAATCCCGAATTAATTCGATTCTCTGTTTTTTGTTAAAGAACATTTCCTATGACTTATGGCTTGAAAAAAGACGTTGACACTTTTAGGGTATTGCATTTGCCTGATTTTCATTGGGTATTGTTGGAAACTATTGTTTATATGTATTTTTTGGATAGTCAATCATAAGTTCTATATGTGCTTTCTCGTATTCTTAGACCCAAAAAGCGTTACTGGATACCTCGATGTTCGACAAGATTTGGAAAAAAGAGCTGGCAGTTATTATGCGCCAGCATTTCTGAACAAACTACCCTCTAGTATTCTAAAGTTAAGAACAAAATACAAGCTCAAGAAAGCACTGAGAAATATTTGTAAAGTTGTCATCAGTTTACCTTTTTTTAATTAATTTATTTGTGTAAATTTTACTGTACTTTTTTTTTTGCATACGTTTGGTTTTGTTGACTGCAAGACGCTGCCAGCCAAGCCCAATAAGGCATAGGCGGTGTCAAATTATTTATGGCAGCAAAGTAAGGAAACTGAGAGGTCCGTCTGATTTTTTATGTAAAATAAATATATTTGCAACCATTATTGTTCTTTTTTTTTTTTTTCAAATGCACTTGAACAAAAAAAATTATTGGCAAAATAAATAGAAGAGAGCGTATGTCCACACTTCAACTAGCCGAGGTTGGCACTGGTTTATGTTGGTTTTAGGCGCTTCCCTGGTAGCAGAAGTCGGTCTCGTTTGGCTCCAGCTGCCAGCGTACCAGCGGGGACCAGTCGGCCAGTTCTTACGGTGGCTTCGACGGCGCGTTCCAGAGCCGGGCTTGCCGTTCAGTGTTGACGGTGGGAATAGGTCAGTAGACTTCTGCAGACGACAGCTTCACCGGCGTAGTATTCCGGAGCCAAGCTTTCTTGAATCCGTTCGCTCTCTGCCCCGAGCCTCGTCGTTATCTCCCACTTATTTCTCTTTTTCCTCCTTCTCTCGACTGTCCTCCGATTTTCTTCTTCTTTTCGTCGCCGTATTAATCACATCATTACAGGCAGGTCTGACCTCACATTCGCTTTGTTCATTTGCAATAAAACATTATTATACAGACTTCTCAAATGTAAATCAAAATTTAGGCGTTTTAGGCTTCTCTGCAAGGACGTTATTAAACGTGATCGTCATGCGTACTTATACCAGCGAGCTGCACCTAACTGGAAATCCCAAACAATTCTGGAAGTATATTCGCTCTCGATCCCACACGAAGGTAGAGAAAAGATCTCCCTGGTGGACTCACAAGAAAACTTGACGACAGACGTTTGTGAAATGTTTGTGCACCACTTCCTGTCCAAACCCTTCAACTAATGCCGCGCCGGCTGTCTCTGGGAATGCATCTTGTGTTACGTTCTTTGATGAGGAGGTACTTCATGAGTGCGTGAAAAAGATAAAACCACCTTTGTGTTCCGGTCATGATGGCATTCCGTCGGTTTTCTTGAAGGCATACGATGCCATATTTATTCCTGCTCTCGTAGATATTTTTTGGCAACTGCATAAGGAATGAATTCTTTCCAGCCTTGTGAAAAAACGGCACTTGTTCTACCGGTGCATAAGTCCGGTCCCAAAACAAATGTGACGAACTATAGAACTATATATCTTCCTTGCACATTTTCGAAGCTCTTTGAAATAGCAATACACAGAATATTGTCATTTAATCTCAAGCATTATCTTATCCCTAACCAACATAATTTTATGGTGGGTCGCTCGACCACGACTAATCTCACCTGCTTCATGTCAACCGTTGCTCACACCGTCACTAACAGAGGCCAGCTTGATGTGATTTACTTTGACTTAAGTAAGGCGTTTGACGTTGTTGATCATAAAATATTACTGGCAAAACTGTCAAAGCTATACTCCCTTTTACCTTATGTTGTACCGCAGCGAAGGCTAGAAGCGCGAGCTCAGAGCGTTGGCAGCTGCTTTTAACGCACGAGAGCGTGTGCCGCCAAGATGTGCCCTAGAGCAAGGAACTCACGCTTGTAGCCTTTCCGGTGGTACATAATAAGGTGAAATAGAGTATAGATATTCACAATTCATTGCTTTCATTGCTCAGAAGTTGTTTGCGCGACTGGAAGTGCTTTGTTAGTTCGAAATGTTATTCTTCTGCTACTTAGGAAGCGACCACGGGTGTACCTAAAGGTTCCTTTCTCCGACCTTTTCTGATTTCAGTTTTTGTTAATGATGTTTTGACTTCGATTCGTCACTCTTCATTTCTTAGAATCCAGACAATATTAAGACGTTTATGAAGGTACGAGAAGACCGGGATTGTGTTCTGGTACAGAGGGATGTTAATGCTTCTGAAAAATGGTGCCGAGAGAATGACCTTAAGATAAACAGCTCTAATACGAAAGTCGTGTCCTACACCCATAAGACAAATACCAGTGTATTTCCATATGTTATTAAGAGAGACCTTTTGAAACGTATGAACATAATCAAGGATCTTGGCGTGGTGCTTGACAGCACCTTGCACTTCTCCAGTTATAATGTTGACCACATCGTGAACGCAGCTCTACGCACGCTCGGGACTTCGTGCTGGATCACTAAAGAGTTTATTGACCCCTGCACTTTTCTCAGGCTCTATAATGCATTGTGTCGACCACGCCTCGAATACGCGTCGGTTGTATGGAATGCCATTTGTGCCACAAATTGCTCAAGAGTAGAAGAGGCTCAGAACAAGTTCCTTTCTATTTATAGATGTTACTCAGCGTGCATTGTGAGCACTACTGATGTCCCTGTCCCAGTCCAGTGTAGCTTGGCACTACCTAGTACCTACCCTGCGTCGTAGGAGAGAACTTGCCGATATCTTATTTTTATACAAACTTATCCACACCGTCACTGATTTCACGGCATTGACATCTAGACTACTCTTAAAAATTCCTCTAAAAACAAGGCATAATGCGTCCTTCTGCAGTGGGCGTCTACTTAACCTTTACAATCCTGTTGTCCAGAGTTGGTCATACTTATTATTCCTCTTTTTTGCAACACTCGATATATTCAAGTTGATAAAACGTTAAAGCAGGCACGTAACCAGGATTTTGTTTCGGGGGGGGGGCGGGGGGGGAGGGGGTGCTTGCCCATGACAAAATGCTGCATGAGGGGGAGGGGGGAGAAGTGTGCCATGCCCCCCCCCCCCCCCCCCCCTAAGTGCCTGCGTTAAAGGTCATCACTTAAATTTACACTGTATGCACGAACTTGCGGAGTTCACAGCCGAATTCTATACTTTGGCTTCCTTTTTTCCCTATTTAATGATTGCCGGTGGCGGTAGTATTATCAAGCTCATTATGTGTTTGTGGCTTTGTGTTCATTCTTGTAATTTTATGGTGTATTTTTGGTTTAGGGTTTGTCCGTTGTGTGTGCTGTCTAAACTATTAATTTATGCTCTGTTATGCCTGACATGTTTACTGAGTGCACCTGCACCAAGACCGCAAGTTTGTTCCTGGGCACATGAATAAAAGCATTGATTGATTGACTGATTGATTGATTGCGTATTATTATTATTATTATTATTAAGACTGTCACCCATATTCACTACGGGGATGGCGATTGCAAGGTTGTCTTCATGAAGTGCACTTTATTTGTGAGGCAGAAAAGAACGCGCAGCTAGAAGATGCCCGTGTCAGCGCCCCTTCCCTTCTTAGTCTTTATCTGCGAACAAATTGGACTATCTGGCGAGAAGTTCAATGCGATGTGTGTAGATCTCACGGGTGTTGTTTAGATTCATTACACCGCCGTTCTCAAAGAAGCAGGAAATGAATACTGTTGAGTTGTAAATCAAAGTCTTTGTTTGTATTTCTGTGTCTGTGCTATGTTGCCGTGGTCCTTTTATGCTGTTGCTTCCTGTAATGAATCACAAACTCGCCCAAGCCTCCATCTTAACAATTCCTCATTTGCTTGATGTTCCGATGTCCTCGTGGCTGACCAGGTGAGTAATTGCTCAGCTGAGAGTCACCAGATGCCCCACCAACGTTCTTACTTCATCTATTCCTCAATTTGCTTTTTTATCATAATAGATTAATTGCTACGGGCAAGGGGAAAGCAGAGGGAACTGTTTTCGGTTACAACTATTTTCCCTTAAAGGACCGGTGCAACGATATTCATTTGGAATGTTTTTCACTCTACACAAGCTTACTGGCACACCTGGGACTCAAGGATACCCACACGCAACGCCACTGGCCAAGAAACTCCTTTGTTGCGGTGTAATTTCAAGGACAAAAGCGATCATTTTCATTCAATCTCTCCTTTGCAAAATTTTATGACGTAACTCGGGGATGCAGTACACCCAAGTGACGATATTTGGATGCGGTTCATAGATTGGACCCGAGCATTGCGTGGGCACTCGACTTGGGCTCGTGATAACTGCTAGCTCGAGAAGCATTCGGGTAGTGACCCGTGTCCAATCGCTGCAACGACGACAACAGCCGAGCCATAACAATGTCTGGAACTCAGCGCGTGTCCTGCGCTTTGCCAACCCCAGCGCGTGGCTATGATCAACACTGGCGGCATATAATCGGCTCCAGATCACGTGGAAGCTCGTTCTGGCTGTGAGTTGAGGGGGTGAACGCTGCTCGTTTTTCTTCAATTTTTTTCTGGGACTTCTATTGCGTGGGGTGAAAAACGAACGCTTGTTTCATAGGTCATTAACGTTAGGGATCCGTTTTAAGCGGTATTTGCGCAAAGTACAAAAATTGTTGCATCGCTCCTTTAATAATGGGACAGAGTGCCTCGTTTCGCCGATGCCGCCAGAGCAAAGAGCCCATTCCTCTCGTAAAAGTCACCGCCTTGTTTGTTCAGCCTCTTTCCGAAACGACGTCTCCAATGGACTTCCTCCATTCACGACGGCGGCGCGCGACGCACACCTGTCCTATTTTCCATTCGCCTCTCTTTCGACCCCAAAAAATCGAACTCTCTTTTTTTACGTTTCCTGCGCCGTGCACCTTCCGAGAGCCGCCGCGCCAGGTGTTGCGTCAGTCCGCAACGTCACGCACGCGGACGTGGCTGACTCCAGACCAGATTCAGCCGTCTTCCTTATCTCGAGAAGACAGTCGCCGGTTCGGAGAGTTCGAAGGGTCCTTCTTCTTCGTTTCGTTCCCTCAAACTTTAGAAGGAAGAACATCGCGAGATAGCGTTTCCGCTCGCGTATTTACGTGTACGGGCGTGAGAGGAAATGGCCCTCGAGGAAAGGGAGAGGGGGGGAAACCGGTAGCCCAGGAGTCGACCAGGTCGGTGGTGGCAGCGCGGGGATGTCGAGATGGAGCTTATCGGACAGTCGCATCGGGTTTGCAAGAATCCGCTCTGGGTCCGACAGATGTCCTTTGTTTTTGAAGCCCCCGGGCAGGTATAGTTGCGTAGAGAAGCCGTGCTCGGTGCGCCGTGTGTATATGTAGACAGACGCGGGGAAGTTCAGCGTCTAAGAATCCCTGGGGGTATGGAGGAGATGAGGGGACGACTTGTTCTCTCCTCGTGCGGTGGGCGTGCTTGTTTGTCCCTCGGCTTCGTGCATGAACGCATCGTCTGTCGCATGAGATCTCAATCTGCGATGTCTTCCTTTTCATACAACGTGTTCAGGACGTCTCTTTCTGGAGTTTGCTGGAAATCGCTTCCCGCGTGCTATTACGAAGTTTACTTTTCCAAGCCGCACAACGGAAAACAACTATCGATCTGTTCATTTTCTAAACTCGGCAAGTACAAAGTGCCTCAAGAATTCGAATTTTTCCAGCCTGCCACTCCTATTCTTGCAGATCAGTGATGAACAAAACAAGAGCAGTTACCCCGTTTCAATGAGTTGTGTCTTGAGGTGTGCACCAGTCGCCCGCCAATATTTGACTCGGGAAAAACTTACAGTTGAATTTTAACACATTTATTTCTACGTGCGCCTATTCACTATATACATACATGCAGTAACGCACAGATCTCCCCCTTCAATATATGGCTAGACAAAGCAAGAAGTTATTCTAAGATTGAAAGCAACCTCTTGAAATCACCGAAGTGGCAGCCCACATCTCGCTGACCGTTTTGGTTTCTTCGTACCAGAGAATCCCCTCTTTGCGAAATGTCGGTTGTCACAACCCTGGGACTTACAGGAAGTTTTTTTCAAAATATATGGATCCATCTCCTGTTTCTGGAAAGTGTACGCACTCGGCCCCTATTATTATAAATTTATATGTCATATTAAACTTGGGGTTAACTTCAATTGTTCCACACCATGATGTACATTAAGGCTTCGAACCCACTTTAGGTTGTCCGCAAACATCGATCTCTCAACGTATCGCGCTGAGATTTGCAACAGAGGTGCAGCAAGGTGGTGGAAGCATGGAGCGAAAATATCAACGGATAAACTTACCTTGTTCAAAAACGAGAAAAACAACAACAACAGCAACCTGTTTTGGGCTACCTGCCGCGGCATTCGCAGACGACGTGATGACCCTGCCATGGCCACCGATAGTTGTCTGTGCTGCCGAAGGATGGCGCAACGTGGGACACGAGAGTGTAGAGTATGTTATTACAGAGAGTGTACAACTATAGTGCCGGGAACTAGGGATGCCGCGAACCTCCCGAATATCAAGTTCGAAAGGTTTCGAAATGTATTAACCTCGCAAGGTTCGAATTTTAAAAGTTCGCAACTTTAGAACTTCGCTGAGGTTCGAATTTGATTAATTTGAAAATTTTAATGTTTTTGAATTTTCGATGTAGATAGTTCGAAATTTCAGACATTTCGAATTTATTCAATATTAAAGTTCAAAAGTCGAATATTTCGATTTGCTCGAGGTAGAAGTTTGAAAAGTTTGAAAGTTTCGATTTTAAGTTCCCAGTATGAGTTTCACAGAACGAAATCTAATTCTGCAGTTTCAAACTAAGTTTTTATGAATTCAACTAAAAAAAAAATCGCGAAATCTGTTACAAATGTTACTGAGAACGTTTCCCATTTCTCTTACACCGTAAATAGACTCCTTCCTTCTCAGTGCTGTCGTACTGACGGTACAACCTCTATTACCCGTTATTTGTCCAAAATTTTCGAACAAGCATTGAACTGGTTGAATTGCTCATCGAAAAGCCCTGAGGCGGTCAATTGAACGTACTTTCTACTCATTCGCAAACTAGCAGCAATCCGATCCAACGTCGCCTAAATGCAATGCTGGCATAACTAAATATGCAGCACAGCGCATTCACATAAAGGCATCTAGCCTTACCGAAAATATTTAGTTTCACTGGGCGTGTATTTTCGGCGGGATGACCCGTAGGATGAAGAAAACACTGAACACATACACAGCACCCGACACAAGTTAAGGTTGAGTAGAATGCAGCCAGACGGCCTAATACAGCTGACCAGATCACGACCGGTTGTTATCGGGCAAACCACATTGCCGCTGCGTGGAACTTTTCTTCTTTGACGAATGGAGGTATTGGCGGCTGTAAAATGCAGCCGGTTGCTGATGATAATGAAGTAAGCGCCGATTCAGCGTTCGATGTGGCGCATCGGCGTCGCTCTCCGCGCGCGCCTTTCCTTTACGCGAGGAAATCGAGGGTCTTGCCTACAAAAACAACTAATTCTTTGAATGACTCTCCCAGCGAAGCGCCTCGGTTGAATTTCAAGACTGCAGATCAGGGATCTGTCGGCCTACAGGTTACCTCGGGGCAACCTACGGAGATGTGCGCAAAAAAACTTTGTGCGTAAGTTGAAAAAAAAAACAAAAAAACGTGTGAGGTACGAGGCCGAGGCCATCCGAGAGCGATCATTCAGCGCTTTACAAGTTCGTCGTTTGTGGCACGATCAACTAACGGTAAGACTCAGAGTGCAGTTTCAACTCCACTTCAGACATTGACTTTTTGTGTTATTTATATAATAATAATAATAATAATAATAATAATAATAATAATAATAATAATAATAATAAATTTATTTGTACATTATGGGTGCAGTGATGAAGCAAGGCCGGTTCGTCAAAGCCTTCAAGGGCTTGTGTGACTGAACCATGGTAGCACTGGTGACAAAATATTCTAAAAAAAAAAAAAAAACCGAAAAGAAAACAGTGGAGGATTTGAGCGAAATGACGTCAGTTGTCACGATAAAATAAGAACAATCACAAAAACTGAAAGTCACACTGGAGTCACGTGAAAGTCACACGAATGTCACATGAAAGTCACAGGAAGGTTATACGCACAAGCCGAAAGCTTTTGTCATGGACGCGTGTGTTATTAAAAAAAGAAATAGAAAAAATTATTTTAAGATGCAGAACAGCATCGACAATTCAATTAGCGTCGAAAGTAAGAATAAAATGGCTGAGGGAAAAAAAAAACGCTTATCAACCCAGAATGAAACTACGCCGCTCCCCCCCCCCCCCCCCCCTTTTCCTCCTCTTTCTCGCGATAGACAAAAATTATTTATGTATCTCCTTCATTCCAATATACATGGCGTAGAGCTTTTTTACGTTTCTTTTTGGACGTGATGTCTGAAAAATGAGGCGGGAGAGAGTTAAAAATATGCGGAACATAAAATGAACGAATGTTTTCACCATACCGAGTGTAGCAACTGGGAACAATCGTGAAACCTTGCGCAACTGCCGTGAGACCGGGGGCACGACACAACCATGCCGAATCTAACGCAGTTCATACCACAGGTGCTGCTGCTCGTCATCGCTGCACCAACAGCTTCACCGATTGCCTTTGGCGCGGACGTCACCCACGTGTTTGGTCTCGCTGGAACTACCCGGGAGGAATCCACGGCTGCGTCATCTGTGACGTGGTACAACATCGATGACTTCCGCACGGGGGCGCACCGGGGAACGCTTCCGTTTCCGTCGACTGGCTGTTGTCTACAAAAGGATCTACCACCCTTGCAAGCATCGGGGCACGACACAACCATGCCGAATCTAACGCAGTTCATACCACAGGTGCTGCTGCTCGTCATCGCTGCACCAACAGCTTCACCGATTGCCTTTGGCGCGGACGTCACCCACGTGTTTGGTCTCGCTGGAACTACCCGGGAGGAATCCACGGCTGCGTCATCTGTGACGTGGTACAACATCGATGACTTCCGCACGGGGGCGCACCGGGGAACGCTTCCGTTTCCGTCGACTGGCTGTTGTCTACAAAAGGATCTACCACCCTTGCAAGCATCGGGGCACGACACAACCATGCCGAATCTAACGCAGTTCATACCACAGGTTTGTTACTTGAAATACGCGAAATGTTATCGTTCCAATAACATACTGCTCTTAGAGGTGTCGTGCCCCATCGACCTAAAGCGTCTACTAACCCTTTGTTGCAGCGCTGTAACCTTTGTGTTCAATTGTTTACTTTCGTTACCCCATGATGGCTGCCTTCTTTTCCTTGACGCGTTATTGCTGCTTTGCGGAGACGTCGAGCTCAACCCTGGCCCTACTGATATGGAAAAATTGAGCAAACTAATTGAAAACCTGGCGTCGACCAATGACAAGTATCAAAACGAAACACGCGAAAGACTGAGCGGCATCAGTTCAGGGATCGACGAACTAAAGCAGAAGGTAGCTACTCTCGAGAAGCAAATGCAGGAAATAAACGGAATTAAGGAAAGGCTTGCCGTGGTCGAATCTTCCTTGCACGAAGTTCAAAGAGAAGTCTGTCACTCGCATGATAAAATAGACGCCCTTGACGCTAGTATCGACGACCTCAACAACAGAATGAGGCGGAACAACTTGTTATTTAGGGGCATCCCAGAGAAACAAAAGGAGACGTGGGAAGAAACGGCTTGCCTCATAAAAGAATTCGTTAATAACCATCTGGGTATAGAGACTGGGGAGATAGAACGTGCACATCGCGTCGGCCAAAAGCGCGGGGTAACTGCTCGACCGATTGTAGTGCGCTTCTTAGACTACAGGAATAGACAAAACGTGCTGAATAACGCCAGTAAACTGAAGCATTTAACTTCATTGAAGGTGTCTATCTCGGAGGACTTTACTGCTAGGGTTTGCTTCCACCGGAGCAAATTGTGGCACTTTAGTAAGCAGTTCAGAGAAAAAAACATTAAAGTGAAACTCGTGTACGACAAACTTTATGCTGATGGCAAGCAATATTCATACTGTTCCGACAGTGACGAGATTATTTTGCTTAACAACTTTCAAACCACAAATTTGGCGACTACTTGACAACCTGATAAAACATCTAGACATGAGTGTGTTGATCTCGGAGTGCTCGTGGCGAATTTTCGTAGTTTTTTACCTAAACAAGATATTTTTTTGTCAACTGTGAATGACACGGACGCAAAAATTGTTATCGGGACAGAAACGTGGCTATATCCGGAGATAAACGATGGCGAATTATTTTTTAATCAATCATTTCATCTATTTCGAAAAGACCGCACACATTCCCGTGGTGGCGGCATTCTTATCGCTATCAGCAAAATGATGGATGCTTCCCTTATATCTTTAGATAGTGAACTAGAAATTTTGTGGGTACGCTTGAGTCACCCTTCGTTGCCCATCATTGTTGGCGCCTGCTATCGCCCTCCAGGCCGAGATAGTACTTTTGTTACGAAGCTGCACGCTTGCACGGAGCAAATTTTTTCTTTATTTCCCAGTAGTACTGTTATTTTTGGCGGCGATTTTAATTACCCCGGGGTCAACTGGAAAGAGGAAGAAATAAACTCTTGGGTGGCCCATTCAGAAGTGTCCAGTTTTGTTGACTTGATGAATAGCTACGGTTTAACTCAAACTGTATTGGAACCCACAAGAAATAATTCTGTTTTGGATCTTGTTTTTACCTCGAGTGCAGAAAATGTAAAATCGGTTCGTATTCTTGAGAAAATCAGCGACCATAACACAGTCCTAGTAGAAATGTCTCTGCCAGTAATAGGTAAAAAAATAACCCCTAAAACCATAAACGTCTACAGTAGAGTTAATGAAAACGCTCTAAACGAGTCCTTTGAGCTGTTTGCTTCGGAATACGAGCTGCATTTTAGCGAAAGAACAGTCGAGCGCAACTGGGAAATGCTCAAAAATGAATTTAGGCGTATAAAGTCTGATTTTGTACCTCAGATGGTTTTAAGGACGAGTGCTGATCAACCATGGTTTACAAATATCCTTAGGAAAATAAATAACAAAAAGAAACGTCTTTATGTCAAAGCAAAAATTACAAACCTTGCGTCTGACTTCACTAAGTATAATGACTGCTGTAAAGAGTTTAAAAGTAACATCAAGAAGGCAAAGGATAAATATTACAAGCAAGACCTACTTAACTTATTAATAAACAATCCCCAAAAATTTTGGAAAAGTATATGTCCGAGAAAAGATGATTCGCTTCCTAAATTGTGCAACGAACACAACGAAGTGCTAACGAACCTTGAATCAGCTACCGTCTTTAATAACTACTTTGCATCCGTATTTACCTTAGAACAATTACCTGTACCCAGTGATCAAATATGTAAACCAATTAACGTCTACTGTGAACCTATCACTTTTAACCCCTATGGCATTTTGAGTGTGATAGAAAGGCTCTCCCGAAGTTCAGGTCCTGGTGATGACGAAATCTGTCCTAAACTTCTCAAATTAACAAAGAACATATCCTGTCGCCTTTTGTGTCGCTTGTTCCAACAATCGCTCGACTTAACTTCCCTTCCCGCAGACTGGAGATTCGGGAGAGTTTTACCCATTTTTAAGACCGGCAATAAAAACGACTCATCAAATTATAGACCCATATCACTAACTAGTGTGCCTTGCAAGATTATGGAACATGTCATCTACTCCCACATTATGAACTATATGTCAGAACATCAATTAATATGTAATAGTCAGCATGGCTTCAGGAAGGGATATTCATGCGAATCCCAACTTTTTGAGTTCGTTACTGATCTACATAACAACTTCCACTCGTCTCACCCTACTGACGCCATCTTCATTGATTTCTCAAAAGCATTCGACACGGTTCCTCACCAACGTCTCCTATATAAACTTTCAAAACTAAACATTCACCCATCTATTATCCACTGGATCGCTCAATTCTTAAGTAACCGTAACCAGGCTGTCCACCTGGGGCAGGACAAATCACCTAGCCTTCCCGTAATATCAGGTGTTCCGCAGGGCAGCGTGTTGGGTCCGCTTTTATTTCTTATCTATATTAATGACCTTCCTCTCCATATAACATCTTCCATAAGGCTTTTCGCAGATGATTGTGTTATTTATCGTCGTATTACTAAACCCGAAGAGTCTTTAATATTGCAGCAGGATTTAAATATGTTTTCACTATGGTGTAACACATGGCAGATGAAAGTTAATGTCACCAAGAGTAAACTATTAACATTCACTGGCCAACGAACGCCTGCAGTACGAAATTATACATTACAAACTCTGCCTCTCGAAAAAGTGTCCAGCTACAAATATTTAGGTGTAACATTTTCAGACGACCTAACCTGGAATACCCACATTAACACTGTAGTTTCTAGTGCTTGTAAATCTCTAGGATATATCAAACGTAACCTTCACAGTACCCCGCATTGTGTTAAACTAACAGCCTATAAATCCTTTGTGAGGGCTAAATTGGACTATGCCAACTTTATTTGGTGGCCGCATCAAGCTTACCTTATTAACAAACTTGAATCAGTTCAGAATAAAGCATCTCGCTTCATATCTCATGACTACTCACGGACATCAAGCGTAACCGCACTTAAAACAAATCTAGACCTTTGCCCACTGGCCGAAAGAACTAAACTTGCTCGTCTTGTCATGTTCCACAAAATCTACTATTCCTCTTCGTCATTCCGAAACCATTACTGCCAACCTCCATCTCACATCTCCTTACGTCGTGACCACAGCCAGAAAATAAACCCTCTATTTGCGAGAACTAATAAATTTCAAAATTCCCCGCTCTCTCTAGCCATCAATAACTGGAATTCTCTTCCTGAGGCTATTGCTCTCGAAAATAATCCAGCTAAATTCCGCGATCTTTGCAAGGCACACCTCAAAAGTGTTTTTCGTTAGTCTAAATGTTTATGTCGGTAGCTAGTCATTAGTTTTTTTTTTTTTTTTTTTTTTTTTTTTTTTTTTTTACCATGATATGCATCCTGATGCGATTTAACCCTAGCCATTTTTCGGCAAATATTACTATTTGTATTTGTTTGTGAATCTACTTTTGCTTTTGTTTGTTTTTATGTGAGTTTGTATTCTTATCCCCCCTCATGTAATGCACTTCGGTAGAAGTGCCTTTGAGGTATAATAAAATGAAATAAAATTAAATGAAATGAAATGCGTTTTAAATTCATCATTCCAGTTGTGATTGAGTACCACTGTTTCCAAGAACAAAGATCGAAAATCGGGCATTAAAAGCATTTGAAAAAAATTTAAATTGGAGGACGTAAGATTATAGCATACATTTCTTAGAATTCCCTTCAAGATGCTGTTCACCTTTGTTTGCCACAAGTTCGAGCATTGGCCAAAAATAGTTATACCATAGCGTAATTTGCTGTAAGCTAAAGAATAGGCAATATGCTTGCGAACACCAAGAGGCATAAATGTTTTGATATGATAAAGCAAACAGGAGACACTCCTTAGTTGTGAACATATTTTTGTAAGATGAGAGTTCCATGATAGGTCTGAATCTAAGAGTATTCCAAGGTATTTTACGGTGTCTGAATAAGGAATTTGATCACAATGGCAGTTGTGTTGTCTATAAAGGAAGACATGGTGATAAAAATAAATTTCTCTAATATTTTAGCTAGACATGGCAAAATGGAAATAGGCCGATAGTTTTCAACCTTACTACGACATCCTCCCTTCAAGACAGGTGTAACAACCGCGATTTTTAGATCATCAGGTATACAACCGGTTTCAATTTTAGTGTTCAACAACAGAAGAAGTGTGTCCCGAACATAATTCCAATTCCTGCGTAGATCACTCAGCCGTACAGCATCGAATCCTGGAGATTTACTCGACTTCAAGCTAAAAACTATAGATTGTAAATCATCAGCTGTCATCAGTGGGAGAAAAGCGGAAGCAGAGTTTGCGTAAGAAAATGAAAGGGATAAGGTGCTTTTCCGGAGTGTACCGGAAAATGCGGCAAAAAAATCATTAAAAAGATTAGCAGTTATGAGGGAATTATGCCCAAATACATCTTGAATACGTTTTTTTTTGTATGCCCGGGGAGACACCTCGCAGTTCGTTAATTAATGACCAAGTTTTAGCGGAATTATTCCGAGACTCAGAGAACTGTTTCTGGAAGTAAATTCGTTTAGCCGAGCGAATAAGCGCAGTAACTTTGTTGCGGATAATTCGGAATTCGTGCTGCAGTCTTTGATTACGAGGTGAACGACGGCAACGCTTCCAAGCTACGTCTTTAAGTTTAATAGCGGACAGTATGTCAGTGGATATCCAACGTATGTTTGACTTTCTTTGTTTCAGAAATATTACTTTTTTTGATGCATTATAAAACTGCCGAAACAGCTGGACAAACGAAGTATAGAGTTCTGAATGGTTTACATGTCGCTGAAATGTTACCCAGTCGTACCCAGAGACATATTTATCAAAAGTCTTATTATCAACAATTTCAATTCGACGGATATCTGTATTTTTGCCAGTAGAAACCTGTTTTGGAAATTCGATCTGACACGCTACGAAATAGTGATCTGATAATTTTTGTTTTATAATTGCCGATTTAATTGCTGACGATGATGTCCTCAGGTTAATATGATCTATTGATGAGCTGACAAATCTGCCACACAGAAATTCTTCTCTGGTTGCTCCGAGAATGTAAGGTTCCACTCCGTAATCAGCCAACAACGTAAGATACTCGCAAACTAGTAATTTAGAGGGTTTTGAAAGATCAATGTTGATGTCTCGTGTGATGCAGAGGGTTGCATTACCCGGCAAAGATTGAATGCAGTGGCGTAGCTCAGAGAGAAAACCTGGAACACTTTCAGAAGGTGGTCTATAAAAGGCGAGCAAGTAGAGGTCATAAACGTAAGTAGTAACACGGAGTGCCAGCGACTCACAAGAAAGAAATGAAGTGGTTATTTCTGAATAACCCGCAGTAGCTTTTAAGAAAACTGCAATACCACCTCCGCGCTTTTTGTCCCGTGTATAAAAAAATCTGTTGAATCCAGGTAGCGAAAACCTGTCAACCTCGTCATTGTGAATATTAATTTCTGTGAGAACAAATGCATCGGCGATCGAAAGTACGCAATCTACGGCTAGTCTAAACTCATCCCAGTGCTTACGTAAACTTCTTATATTAACATTAAATAAAGTAAAGGAACTACCAGAACTTGACTGGAAGTTTTTTGAGCACGAGTGTAGGTCCGTAAAGTCGAAAAAAGTGGCCATAAAGTCTACACAATTTGCTCCAAAGAAGCAACATTAGTGATTCGGAGTATAGAAGAGCCTACGTTTTGTTTCGCAAAAATATGACCATGACGAACCCATACGAACTTGAATCCTTTCTCTTTCCCTCTGGTTCTAGCCATCCAGAAGAGCTTTCTGTTGCCGTCTGTCAGATTGTCGTTGAAGTAGAGTTTGGGCTGTGATTCTTCTCTTGTGAGAGAGCCCAAGCGGCCACGACAGGCCATCCAACGCTCTTTCAGAGGAACTGACGAGAAACGGACCAGAATAGGTGGTACGACATCACGCCTTGCGGGAAGGCGATGCACTGCCTCGACTTGTGATGTCTGGAAGTCCTCCACTTCGAGTTGCCTAGCTAAGCCTTCGAGGATGCCGCCAAGGTTTTCACGAGAAGCAAAGGGTATTCCGTGAATTTCCATATTACATTGGCGATTAGCTTGTTCAGATTCGTTCTGAACGGCTTTCAGATGTTGGATTTCCACTGCTTGGTCGGATATCAGTGACCGCAAGGTAGTTGTTTCTGCTTGAAGTGCCTTGATGATCTTGTCTTGAGTTTGTGCTGAAGCTAGAAGGGAATCGTACTGAGACGACACAAAGTTCAGGGACTCTTGCATCCCGGCCATTGTGTCGCGCATCGTATCGACTGCCTGCTTCATGGACAACAAGGCATCCATTTTGGGGTGCAGTTCGTGGAGTGAGTCGACGGTGTCCTTCCAAGATAGCAGACGATCGAGTTTTTGGTGCACCGTTTCTAGCTGCGCCAAAAGTGTAGTGGCTTCAGCTTGAGAAGAGGGAGGGTTGGTGCTTAGATCCGACTTCGCTGAACCTCCACGGCAGGCGAGGCATCGCCACTTCTCGAGCTTGGCAGTGCTCATGCCTTTAAAGGTGCCGTCAGCGATGCCAGAGCACCTTTTCCCCAAATGATACGGGCGAGAACAGTCAGCGCACTTCATGTTCCTGCCGTCCAATGGCACAGGTTCAGAGCAAACGCCGCATATTGCAGGATCGGCCATGATATTAAGATGAAGACGACAAAGAAGATTCACAAGAAGGTAGACAGTTGAGATAGATATAAAATAAATGCACAGTAAGTGAAGGGTTCCAGGCTCACCCGTGAGAACAAATGCGCTGAATGAGATGATTCTCGTCGCCGACACCATGAACTTGGTTAGTCGTAAGGGTAGGAGTATTAGGATTCCGAGATGGTTGTTGGGACTTCCCTGGTGGAATGATGGTGACCCACTGTTGCAGTCAAATCCTCCGTAAGATGTTGAGCGGATGGTACTTGCATGGAGGCAGAACTACCGAGAGGCGATCCCTTACGTCGAGGTCATCAAAGAAACTGATTAGAAGATTAAATGAGGCACAAATTTGGAGCCGCAAAAATGCCAGCAACCGAAGTCGCGCGTCGTCGTCGAAAAAACATAATAATAATAATAATAATAATAATTGCATGTAAACTATACATACAAACCCAGACCTGCCCAAGCCTCATCGGGCCTGTCTGGCAGCGTCTGGCACTCAGCAAACGAAACACACACACACAAATAGAGTACATAAGTTAAAAACAAAACGAAATCAAAACCGAAACCAAAGTGTTGACTAGGACATATGGGGGTGAAATTGGTTCGAATTTTGTCGAACTTTTGTTCAGAAGTTCGAAGTTCGTCGATTTTGAACTCAACAGGTACAAAAAGTCGACAATCGTCGAATTTATTAGAGCAATCAGTTCTGAAATTTCGAATTTCATAGCGCAAAAAATTGGAAGCTCGAAAACTATCGAATTTCTCTACGACAAAAATTCGAAATTTCGAAAATCGTTCAATTTTTAAATAATAGTTGCGACGTTTTGAAAATTTTCGAACCTTTCGACCTTTTTGATCGACATTCGAACCTCAGGCTCGTAATGCGTTAGCGAGATATCTACAAGAGCCCGTCTCCCACTGGTGTGTTTACCGCGCCCAAAAAAGTGGTCCCTCGATTTCCGCCTAATGACGTCATAGAAGTACTATGTTATCGCTGGCCGCGATCCTGGCGGTGTCACGGCGGCGGTGATGCACGTGGAAGACGCCTGCTCTGCTGCTTGTCGCTCTCCAGCTGGACAGTCCGCGGAAGCTTCGGCAGTCAGGAGTTGAGACGCCGCGACGACAGCGACACTCGTTCGCTCGTGCTTTTTGCCGGTACTTCTCTACCGACCGCCACACTCCGTCTTTTCTGACGTCATTGGTTGACACTTCGGGACCACTTTCGATGAATGGACAGGATAGGAGGCTCAACACGCCAGTCAGAAACGCCTTCCAGGCACAATAGCGCAGCTGCTCGAAACGGGGTCACGAGGTCCATGGGCCGCGTTTGTAACACGAGCTGCGAGGAGGTGACGAACGCGTAGATAGTCTGCGGGCTTCTCTGCCTTTCCGCCTGCTATCCTCCTCGCCAAGCGTCAAGCCAGCGCATGCGCACTGGCGACCAATCGGCGCGGGAGGCTTCCGCCATTAAATTGCGAACACTCCCCATGGTTTGAAATTGACCATGAGATGTACCCTCTCCACAATCCAGGCTCTATACCCGCTCATTCACTCTGGAAGCGGATCCGCGTTCGCAAAGCGGTTGCGAACGCGGTTGTATAAAGATTCAGTACAACTCTACGCGCACTCGATGACGTCAAGCGCGCGTGCAATTGTACTGGGCAGGAGATTGAACTATTGGGGGCGCTTTATTGAGCTTGTTGTCCACACAGCGCGGTGTTTACTAACACAGCAAAACAAAGAAATTGAACTTCACCTATAGGGAGTATTCACTGGCGGCCATATCCGTGTGCGCTGCTGCTGAGCGCGTGCTGACAGCGAGCTTCCGCAGTCCTTTTGGAGCGTGCATTTAGCACCATCAAGGTTCCCGGTCTTAGCAGGCTATTAATGTGAGCTCGTTCTGAGCATGCGCTCTAAACATCGCCCTCAAATATGGCGTCCAGTGAATACCTCCTATGCTCAGTCTCACCCACCGTGGTCTCACCTTAGCGTGGACTAACCGCGAAGGCTGTGCTAGCGCGAGCGGCCAGCCTTGACTGCCTTGACTAGAGCACTTGCTGCACGAGCGCTCGTACAGCCGCCGCGGCTTCATTTAAAGCGGCTAGCTCGCGCTTTTAGCACGCGCGGCTAACAATAGTCCATACTAAGGGGAGACGAAGTATAGCAACGTCTGTGCACGAGCGCTTCGCTTTGACCAGTGCTTTGGACGCACGAGGAGCGGCCTTCGAATCGTCATCTTCGATTTCTCTAATCAACAACAAACAATAAAATTAGGTTTGTTGTCTACACAGCTGCAGCATGCCGCTAGTGGCGTGACTGTTCGATCTCCTCCCCAATAGGAAGCATTCACTGGCGGCCATAGCTGTGTGCGCGACTGCTGAGCGCGTGCTGATGGCGAGCTTCCACAGTTTTTTTTTTTGTAACGTGCATTCCGCACTCTCAAGATTGCCGGTCTTAGCAGCCTATCAATGTGGCCTCGTTCTAAGCATGCGCGCTAGACAGCACCCACAAATATGGCGCCCAGTGAATACTCCTTATACAACCGCGTTCGCAACCGCTTTGCGAACGCGGATCCGCTTCCAGTGTGAATGAGCGGTGCAAGAGTACTGCGGCACCTTGAGCGATCATCTCCGTACCAAAAATGGGGAGCAAGGTGGGGATTTACATTCATGTTTTCTTATTAAGTTTATTTGTGTGATGAATAAATTACCGTACTGTGAGAATTTAATATTAGAGAGACGCGAGCCGGCATAGTGTAATGTTTCCGAAGATCGTCTGCTAAGCTCGGTGCCGGCGCGCTCGACGCTTCCGACATCTGTCGGCGGCAGGCACAACTGGGCGAGCTCAGTCAGTACATTGTCTGCGAATGCTGCGGCTGATAGCCTGAAACGGTTTATTTTTTCTTGTTTTTTTTTTTTAACAATGTAAGTTCGTCCGTTGATAATTTCACTCCAAGCTTCCGCCACCTAGCCACACCTCTGTAGTAAATTGCAGCGCGATACGTTGAGAAACCGATATTTGCGAGCCATCTAAACTGGGTTCGAAGCGTCAGTGCACATCTTGTAGATATAACGTCTGCAGATATATTGCGGACTACATAAATGTATCGAGTGTGTATTGCGTTTTTCAAAGTAGCGTTTTACTCCGTTCAAAGTGCCACTCATTTGAAAATAGCACCAATTAATCAGCTTCATGAGATATTTTGATGATTTTAACACATTTCCTATGGAGCTCACGCCACATTCTCATGACACTGTCTAAAGCTAAGGGGATCTCGCAAACCCTTTAAATAATTTGGGTTGTGTGAATATTCATACAGCGTGTAGTTGGTCAGCCATTTCAAAGTTGCAACGAGTCACTCGCTGTAGATGGGCAATTTAGCCAGTGTAGTACAACTGCCAGCCTGGGGTCTTAAACGTGCACCACGCAGTGTAGATACACGACCGCACGCCGCACGATGCTCGTCCAGATTGAAACGGGCAGGGGATAAACCCTTCCCCACCCTCTTAGAATGTTGTTTAAAGTTGTTGTCCCGCAGTGTTGGACATCTAAAGTCGTCAAATCCAAAGTTGGGGCCAAAGTTGACGGAGCGCACCGATTGGCCTATCACGATGATGAGTTCGCGCTTTTTTTTGCCGACCTCCAATCGCTGCGTTCCGCGAACTTTCGGCTCCAACTTTGTGTTTGACGAGTTTAGGAACCCTGGTCGAACACTCTATTGGTGAGCTGTCATTGGGAAAAATCACAACCTTCCGCAAAAGTGCGCCGCAAAGACATATTTTAAGGGCGATGTCCATCGTCCTTTAATGTTGTGTTGTCGGCGTACTGCTCACCGTGACATCAGGCGAAAGCAATCATCGGCATATTCTCCTTGACGCAAAGTTTTTCGTAATCGGAAATAATTAAATTACTGCGCGGAAGACCGTCCGGTAAATTTGTGGAAAAAACGCCACTATTTATTCAATGCGAAGTGCAGCTAAAACTGTCTCAATGTCTTAGCAACACATTTTTGACCCCACCGAAACAAATGCTTTCGGCGATAGCTGTCCTAAGATAGCTCTGCTCGCATTTGTATTCGTACGTCGAGAGTGTAGAATCTCTGTGCTCGCACTTCCAGCTTTCAGTCGTCGCATAGCAGAATAAAGGAAAGTGAAAAATGATCCACCCGATATTCCATCTCAACAAGTATATAGTGAGCTGATACGGGAACTTAAATCTTTGACGCCCATTCACGGCGATGGTGCTGTTCCGCTGTTTCGAGCGCAAATCGGGAACATTTGGAGCGCGCCTGTTTCACATTGGGTTTGAAGGTACCTATTTGGTTTTACTTTATTTGCAAGCGAAGTCGAAGCTACATGCACGAACTTATTGACCTAAATGACTCATTCATTTATTTATTCATTCATTTACTTTGAGTGGCCCACGAACAACATGGCGCCTTTTTAGTTGTGCACTTTCCGGTGCACTTTCCAGATTAGTATGTAACAGCAGAACCAAATTATGAAGAGGAAGAAAAACTTCAAAACAACACAATTTAACCAACAAAATTTCTAAATATACGCGCGTCATCAAAAATATCAAGGCTACTATTCGCAGCAATCTGTTCACAATTAGCGGAAAACAAACAGCGCAAGGACAAGGACAGAGTAGAAGGCGGTAGACACACACAGCGCTGACTTACAACTGAGCTTTATTGGCACTGACAACATGTATAAATACACAATTTGCCCTGCCCAAAAGCCAAGAAAAGAAACACAAGAGGAGGACTACACGTGTTCCTAGAGTCATCTGCAGGCGACTCTAGGAACACGTGTAGTCCTCCTCTTGTGTTTCTTTTCTTGGCTTTTGGGCAGGGCAAATTGTGTATTTATACATGTTGTCAGTGCCAATAAAGCTCAGTTGTAAGTCAGCGCTGTGTGTGTCTACCGCCTTCTACTCTGTCCTTGTCCTTGCGCTGTTTGTTTTCCGCTAATATGAATGACCAACTAGCCCAATCGTCAACACTACTGTTCACAATGGTTATAGGTTAATTGTAGCCGTGTCATGGGCTCTACTCTACTTTATGCAAATCAGAAGGATAAAACATTGAATGCGATCTGCAAGAAATCTGAGGAACGTGTATGTAAATGCAAGTAGGTAATACAGATGAGTCACTTATTTCATCCACGACATTGTGCAGAAACTTAAGGCCATGTCTTCTTCTGTTATGCTATGTATCCAGTTTCGTCAGTCTGCATATTTTATCATGACTGTAGTAGTAGTCTAAATAAAAATAGCGATCAAGAAGTACACGAATGAATTTTCTTTGAACACGCTCGATGATACATGAATGCAATGAGCTGCAATGTGCTGTGCTGTGTTTTCACAGTACGCGGGCTCATGCTGTAAAGACGATGCTTTCACAGCACCAGCCCGCGTGCTTGCCAAGCTCTCTGCGAGAGCTAGGAGCTCGCTCTTCTAGTGTCTGCTACGCTCGCACCTAAGGCAGGAAAGAGGGAATTAGCAGAAGTCACGGGAGGGAGCTTCGCGCTTTGGACGGGACAGTTGAGCACGCGAGCTCGTGCAGTGCAAGAGTACATAAAGATAGCACGTTTAGGGTTGTAGGTTCTGTTTCGCTCACACTCATCTTGAAACAAGAAAACGACCCTTTGTGTGTGCACTGCCTGTCATTTTCACGAGACCACAAGCTTGTTTATCAAAATGAGTGTGCGTGTATTGTACTCCAAGGAACAGGAGTAAATACTTACCCTAGACGTCAGCCTCTTTCTGCTACGTGTTCAAGAGTAGCCTATTCTACCGTTTACCCTTAAAGGGGTCATGAAACGATATCTGGTTGGAATATTCATGACCTTACAGAGGCGTACTGGTCCTCATCTGGCCCAAGTATACTCGTTCGGACCGTCACTGATTGTGAAGCTTTTTGGTCACGAACTGGTTAAATTGCGAGGTAAAAGGGGACTTTCCTTTCAGTCTTGCCTTCGCAAAGCTGAATGATATAGTTGTGGGATGGAAACTACCCGCCTGACGACAGGCGAGCGGGGCTCATGGATTGGACACGACAACTGCGTGCGCAGTCGGCTTCGGCTCGGGTAATAGCTCGTGTCCAACCGCTGCGGTGTTCAGGATAGCTCAACTCTAACAATGACGAGAGCTCAGCACGCGTTTTTTTATTTTGTCGACCCCAGCGCGTGGCTGATTAACAGTTGGTGGCATAGGATAGGCACCATGCCAACTGGTCGCTTGTTCTGGCTCCGAGTTGAAAGGATAAACGATGCTCATATTTCTCTAATTTATTTGCTGACTGCCATTGCCCATTGCTTAAAAAGAAAAAAAAGTGAGGAAAGTTTATTCGTCTATTAACGTTGGGGAGTGATCCTGAGTAGTATTAACAAAATTAGAAAAATCGTTTCAGAGATCCCTTTAAGCAGAGATGCCCTTTAAGCAGAGACTGTAGTCAAAACTACAAGCCCGAGCTAGCTCGCGCTCTTGCTTTCGATACGTAAGTTTCTAGCGCGAGTGCACGTTCTGCCTAACAACGTCTCTATAAGCAGCGACCTCATGCTCTCGTGAATGGGGCATTAGTGGCAGGCTCAGCTTAACGGTGAATGAAGTTTATGTAGGTGGTGACAGGCTAAGGTGGTATAGTAGAAGGTTCGTCACCAGTGAATACCACCTCAAAGACAAGGAGACTGCGCTTACCCCAATTGAACGTCCTCACTCCAAGCAACGCCGCTTGCCTCGCGACAGCGTCTCCACCAGTGCATCTCACAGCGTCTCATGAGAAGCCCAAGGACAGCGCTCGGCGACGCCGAGATGCAGGCGTCTGCCACTTTGCGACTACTCTCGTCGAGCCCTGGCGTGTTTGCCGGTTGGGGCGGGTCGGGAATCCACAATGACGTAATGTGCAGTCCTTGTCTTCAAGGGGTATACACCAACTCATGTTTACAAACAAACCGGAGCGCCCGGAGCGCCCCTAGCGGGCGCCACCGGCGCCGCGCATGCGCGACGGGGGTGTGGGCAAGAAGCTCGCAGTCGCCCATAAACAAACTATTGAAATGCGATGTTGTCGGCGTCGGTGTGAGTCCCCGCGCTCTTTTTAGCGTTAAAATTGTTGATTCTACGTCCTCCTAACGATCTCTGACTACTCGAGCGGCGTCAGCGAAATTACCGAGGCCCGTTACACCGCAAAACTTCGCGTGAATCATCTGACATGCGGCGATTCATTCCGCGTGGACGCCGCAGAGTGTGCACTAAAGCCTGATTCACATGATGAGATTTCGCTCGCAATTTTCAGTAGCGACGTCGCTCGGACTGCAAAAGCGTAAACCGTAGCTGAAATGTCGACGTCGATACTGGAAATCGCAAGCAGAATATACCCAGTGAATCAGGCATAACAAGTCGGTGGTGGCCACTGGTAACAATGATCAACATCTCCTTGTATCTACTGTTTACGTCCAGCCTGCTTACCAACCTTCAAACTTAAGTCTTTTGAGGCCTGCACTTCTTATCGCAAGGGCCAGGTTTGGTCTACGGGCCGGTGACCTCTAAAAGAACAGACGACAAGCATAAACGTTTGAGAGCAGACGACAGTTCGAACGATCAGGCGGCCGTTTCAACTTGGAGACGCACTGAACGTAGTCCGCAGGTGGTCCGTACAACTTGACGATTTTCCGGCGATTATTTTTGAACAAAAAAATAAATTTGATGACCAGAAGTATCCGTGAATTCAGCCCAAAATGCTTCCCGCCCAAGCAATCGTGGTCCGACGGCGTCTGGTTTTCCCTTTTCACGGCACATATCCGCGTTCTCGGACGAACCGAGCGCATGAAAACTGACCTTCAAATCTTTCTCGACACTTATGGTACAGCACCAGTCGCGGCATTTTGACGGGAAGGCAGGTTTTTGTCTGGTTCCCTTCAAAACAACGCAGGAATACACGTCTCACATGGGCACTTCCGCCCACAGCCCCGGACCGGAAGTGCGTCCGACGCGCCACCACCGCGGCGTGGCGTAACAGAGATGAGTTCGTGTATTGTTCCAGCACATACTCGTTGCCTTCCACTGGGCTTTGGCTACGCGTGCGACGACGTGTTATCAAAGGGAGAAGATTCGCGCAGGATATGGATCGTCTACCGAATTCTTTTCCTATATCAATAAAGTTTTTACAAATTTCGCAATCAAGGTTAGCCTAGTCTCCACGTGCTGCACGACCACGTGACTTCGCCTTGCGGCTCATTCGCACTCGCTCGTACAAGTAACTTTGACAGCGCCGCGGAATCTACGTTTGCTTCGAGAACAGGTGCTTGCACAAGCTCTCTTGTACGAAAAGTACTTTTTGTGCACAAGCTCTCTGGAATAAAAAGTACTTCGGCACCACTGCACGAAGTTTTGAAATAAATCCGGAGCCTTTCGACACTGCGTTTTTTGGCAGACACGTGCTTTGTGAATCCTTCATAGGCCAGCGCTCGTGCGAATGCAATACTACTTAAATTTACTTACTCGTCCCTCACACTGTATTTCACCGAAAATTGTGTTGTGCGTATGTTTAGACAGCCTTGGCCTACGCTCGATTCACCCTAGCTTCCAAAAGTGAACCCTCCGTTCCGTGATTTCGACAAAATCACACCAGTCGGCGACTGTCAAACCTCTAGCCGTCAACAGCGGTACGGGCGTAAGAGCAGAAACTCGAAGCTAGCGGAGGAATCACAAAACACACGGCCACAAAGAGACGCTTATATGCCCGTAACAGACGTGCAGAAGGCGATGCACCCGAAACATACTTGGGAAGCAAGCGACCACAGCACCTCGATCTCGACCGCCTTCGAAGCGACCTTTGCACTCGGCGCTTTCTTGTTGTTCTGTTTTTTCTCCCCGGCGGTCTGCCCTCACCTGCTGCGTGTCTCGCGGTGTGGACGTCAGTGTCCTGGAGAGCGGAGACGGGCGCTCGTCCTGGCGTCAGAGGTCGTCTCCTTTCGGTCGCGGTCCCCCGTCGCGTCGTCGCCGGACGCCAGCGGTCGCAACTGCAGCGGCGCAGCATCCAGGGATCCGACTGAGCCCGGCGGCGGCAATCGAAGACGCCCACCGCGCGACGGAAAAGGCCACCGAGCGTTGCTCGCATACCAATGTCTTGCCGCTCTGCCATCCGAGCTGACGGCACCGAAGGCTGCCGTCTTGCCGTGTCTTGCTTGCTTGCTTGCTTACTTGCTCGCCTTATTGCTTGCTGCGATCAGCGATGACTGGATGCTGTTGTTGCTGCCGTTTTGGGTCGGAAAGTGTGGGCCGCCTCCGTCGCTGTTTTTGCACTGCTGTTCTCCTGTTGCGCGGTCCTGGATAGTTGCGAGAACCAAGAACTGTGTAACGGACATCGACTTGGATGGTCGTGCTGAATTTCGGCTCTTTCAAGCTGGCTTCCGCTTTCGCTCCCGCTTGCTTTTGAAAAATATGGTTAAGTTGGACTTTCGCCCCCCCCCCCCCCCCCCCCCCTTCCAAGAAATATTAACAAAGTAGGTTTCAGCTCTGAATCTCTTTCGTAGTTTTCACGGTGTCACGTGATTTTCAAATGGTAAATTACTGGCGGAATATTTTCAATTAAGTCCATGATCGTTATGAGTTAATTTAATGGTTGAGCGATGCAGGAGAGAGGCAAATGAGTCATTCCACAAACGCAACTCAACTTTGCCTCCTGCAATCAAATGGTGTTATCTGTTGCACACTGGAGACGTGACTGGCACTTTTTAGCATCAAGTATATGTCTCAAGGGATGAACAGTAGGCTATGTTACATATACATATGTATGTTTATTTCACAATAAACGAGTAGAACAATTACACAGAATCGGTCCAACAACGCACCAGAGACTGAAATAAGCTACAGGCGAATAATTGTCGCACGTTATGTCTCCCACCCATCGCAAAGTTTCTCACAATATTCACCGTTAAAAATAAATTAAAACAAACTGGCACCATAGTGTTAGGCGATAGGCTTTTTTATACCGAAGTGCCCTCACTAGGTAGGAAGCTTCTGGAGGAGGCATGACGCGACCAGAGGTCAAGCCAAAAGTGTGAAGGGACACGCCTCCAACGATGGTCAAAACGAAGAGACGCTATTGAACGGAAAGGAGAGCTGACTTGGCGCCAACAACTGCTTTGGTCCCCCTTGGGGGCGTTCCACCGACCGCGTCCTCAACTTTCGGCTTCACTTGGGATTTTCTCACTTGGCAGGCTTGGGCCGGTATGTCGCCTCCTCCTCCTCTTCCTATCTTCACGGCCCGCTCTTACAACATGACCGCATCGACTAACCCTAACACTCCGGAGCGAGAATGTGTCAAGCTGCTGGAGTTGATGCACACATTATTACATGCCTACAAACATACGCATACTGAATGAATTGATATCCTGAAGCATCGAGGAATTCGAGTGAAAATTACTACGGAACAAATGGACTAAATGAGATGGCAGTAAACCCACTTTATTCACCCTTTTTTGCATGATTTTTGAGTTTTAAAATTATGTTTTCACTCCCCTTATAAAATACAAAGCAGCAGGCCAGTATGATGCACAACGTTGGCTCTTTCGTCCCTATCCGCCCGTTTTAAGCTGTAACTGCTAATATTACAATTATACTCAATGTTTCTTTGCTCTTTATGCTACATAGCGTATCAGCGATATTCTTCGTACATATCTGCAACTCGCTCTTCCCTCTCCTCAAAAGTTTACATAACTCAAGTTTGCACCTTGCTGGTGGCATATAACCAGTTTTGGTGGCCACTCGTTACAAGTAACCGCGTTACTGGTTGCGCTTTACTTGTTTCGGTACTATTCTAACGTACTTGTCAAATTTTCAGAACAGTAACGAATAACACACTTACGTTAGAGTACTTATTTCGAGTAATGGTTAACGTAGTTATGTTGCTCGTTACACCTTCTTCCCAGGCCTCAAAAAAACAAAAATGACACTTTATTTATTTTCGTGTTTCTAGGCGCCAAGTCATATGAATTCTTGCACTCATCCCCCATATTTTAATAATCAGAAACGTAAAAAAAAGGTAATTATGTTAAGTTTTCGCATGGACATGACGTTTCTTGTGATACGACGCCTATGTATACCTGTGAGTTAAAAACTGGAAAACGTCTTATTTCGTGAATGAAAAGTAATGAAAATAAAACGTGCGTTATCTCTTATTGGTAACGGTAGTAGTGACGCGTTCCTTTTATTTTGAGGTAACGTAGGTCGGTAACGCGTTCCTTTTATTTGCAACTAACGAGTAACGTAGTTCCTTGCTATTTTTTTCGTAACACTTACACAACACTGCATATAACCTACAACTGAATTAGGTGTATCACCCACGATGCGTTCGTATAGACCTTACGCGTGTTCTGGCACACAGCTATTGCCCAGAACGTTCCCGAAGAATTCGAATTCGCGTGCAGTAATACCGGCTACCCTAATGAAAACTATTATCGATTTTTCGATCGCATAGGTAACTTGGAATCGTTTTCCCGCATTCGCGGCTTTCACATTCATGGCACTCTGCGTATTTTGCCTTTTTATATTTTAGCTGCCTCTCACACTTCGGGGATGTCCTTCTGCGATTAGAGAAATTTGGACACAGCAAAGATCCTCTTCCCAAAAGCACATGCATATTGAATACGACGGATAAAACCAGCTGAACGTATCTAAATTAAGGAAATAAAGGAAAGAAAATACTGGCAAGGACCAGCGTTTTCTTGCTTTCCTTTCATTTTAAGTTGCTTTATCCGAAAGTATGACGCAACTAGCTCAGCTCCAAGTCTCCAACCCCTTATATTGAATACTACCTCCATACGTTGCCTGTCTTCAATCAAAGCTATACACTAAAGTCGAGCAGTACATTCCCATATTCGAAATTGCAATCTTGGAAGGATTGCAATTTTGGTGTTAACTGTAACGTGTTACTTTTTCTCGGTAACGCATAAACGGACCCGTTACATTTTCAAGACAGTAACGTATAACGCACTCAGGTTACTTATTTCTAGAAAGAATAACGTACTTATGCTATTCATTTTGACTAACGGGTAACAGTTAGGCTACCCGTTACGTTTCTTCCAGACTAAAAAAAAAAATACACTTCCCTTTTTTGTGTTCCTTGGCGCCAACTTATTTGAAATCTTTAAAATGTTGCCTCTCTTTTTGCTACTCAAACAGTTACACTTTTTTTAAGAATGGTACTTATGCATACCTGTAACGCCAAAACAGTAAAACGTTTTAATTTCCGAATAAAAAGTAACGCGTACGTAACATGTATTGCTTCTTATCGGCTACAGTAACGTGTTCCTTTTATTTGCAAGTAAACGAGTAACGTATTTCGTTACATTTTCGCTAGCCCCTACAATACTGATTTTATATATATTATAAAAACAATCTCGTGCTGCACGTAAGCTCTTTAATATCGGCCGTTCGGCTGCGCAAGGACATAAAAGGCCGGTCGAGCCAGGCTACGTGGACGCACATTTAGTCACCTACGAAATGAGAACGGCCGGGAGGAGTTTCAGTCGTCCCACCTTCGATATTGCTTCGGCTTCTCGTGAGCTTCGAGCATGCACGTGCATAAAAAGCACGACGGAAGGCGACGGACGGGCGCTGGAGGCCGGGCGTTCAAAACAAACGTCCTGCCGTTCTCATCCTTCAATCAATCAATCAATCAATCAGTTTATTTTTTCTTTCAAGGGGTACACACTCCTCGAAATGGTACCTTGGTGCAAAAGGCGATCGTGTCGCCTGACTGGGCACCAAGGTCCAATGGGGGGGAGAGGGGGAAAGGGGGAGGGAGGGGGGGGGGCAAAATCCAGCAGCAACAGCATTAAAGGTTGAACTTCGACAAGAGAAAAAATACTTATACAAGATATAACGGATACACACATACGTACACTTAAGAGAAAATGGATGCACACATAAAATTGTAAAGAATGAATACTAGGACACATTGATGTTGTTTAACATTGTCATAAAAACAAAGATTAAAAAGTAATATAAGACATCAAGCAAAAAATAAATAAATAAAAGTAAGAAAAGCACTTTCGGTATAAACCATAAAAGTGAAGAAGCTAGAATACATTCCTAAATTCCCGGCACATATAAAAATAGCAATCTGGCATTGTCCACACAATAAAACTAAAATATAAATGTGATCACAAGGTATACAAGATTTTTATTAAAAGCGGATGCACAAAAAATGCTGGTTAAAATTTTAAAACAAATGTATTTCAACATATCTATAAAATTATCAACTCAATGGCAATCAAAAAGGAGCGTAGATTTTTTTTTTTTTTTAAATGTAGTTCGGTTTGTAGTAATTATGAAATTATTACCAACAACATTTAGGAGCTGGGAAACCTGAAAATCGATCATTTGTTTTCCGTAGTTAGTCCTAATAGATGGTAGTCTGTATGTCCTCGTTGTCCTTAAATTATATGCAGACAAATTTGCAGGAATGAGGTCAAAGCCGCTTACTCCGTTCCTATGAATAAGCTGCCCAAGCTTATAATGGTAAAGTTTAGAAAGTGGAAGGATATTTAATCTGTCAAATAGGCTTTCGGCTTCACTACAGTGATTCGAGTTGGTCATTATTCTTAACATGCGTTTTTGTAAACTTACAAGTCCATTATAATTGGTTTTAACCGTGGTGCCCCAAACTAGTAAACAGTAGTAAAGTTTTTGATAAAAGAGGGTGTAGTATATTTGTACCTTCAACCATGTCGGTAGGAGGTCTTTTGTCTTACATATTATTCCTATTGTTCTAGAGAGGTCACTTTTTATATGCTCAGTTTGCGTTGTCCAGGATAGTTTGTCATTAAACCATACCCCTAAGAATTTGCAATCAGTTATACGGTCTATAATGCAATAGACTACTTCCATAAAGCCCTGCATGCAACACGGCGCGCGTTGCACTCTGGGAACTAGTTGGCCAGGGAGGAGGGTGGCATGGTTTCGGTTTCGATCGACACGTCGACAAGACATGGTTTTCTGGTCCCGAGAGCGTCATTTGTGGTCTCTAAACTAACCTAAATGGCCAGATCTCGAAGCTTCAGCACAAGCCTGAGACGTATAGCTTGTCTTAACACATGCTTGTTGTATTTTTGTACTTGAGCCTTCCTGTTAGCGTTCCAATCGAGGTATGTGGACGAGCCAGTGCTGGGAATCTCGACGCTGCGAAGCTCGGGGATCTTGCTTGTATACGAATCAACAAGCTGTAGCAACCAATAAGTATGCATACATCGAGCTGGCGCCTTTACATTAGTGTTGTTGATCAGGAAGTTTGTTTGTTTCGTGCGTCCATAGACGAAATGTTACTTTTTGCAATTACTGTATTTCTTAGTATGCCTGAGTATACGAGGTAAAACTCGGAGGCGCCATTGAAAGGCTCAATTTTGTCACACTTCTTATCTCTTATCTGTACTGACCCGCAGCACTGCACGAAGTGAAGTCCCCACCCGCTTGCATTCCATTAATATTCAACATCGCGTATGCACATAAAGTTATCCTGCAATCATATAGGCAAATTCGCACATACAGACCGTTTTGAAAAAGCAAAAGTCGAGCACTTGTGTGAAGAGTGTCGGACCGTTCCCCGGAAGTGCGACGGACGGGCATGAACCCCTATGCGCACAGCATAGGGGTTCATGCCCGTCCGGCGCACGGTGCGACATTCTTCACACAAGTGCTCGAACGAATTTAAAGCGCGTTTGACGGTTTCTAATGGCCATAATATTTGTTTTGTGTTTGTTTTTTCTCCTGCTTGAGTATGCCGAGATAATTTCAGACGCACCGTTCAGGCGCAGATCTTGGGCGTCAGTAAAAGCTCGTCCAAAAAGGCTTAGCGAGGAGTAGGGGACGCTTGTTAGGGCGTCCGTCGTAGCTAGCCGATCTCAGCATTTGCGAGAAATTAATCTTCTACCAGCATAAAATTCGAGTGGGAGATATATGATGACACGAGGAAGACATCATAGTAACTTTTGTGCAGTAGTTAGGTCGAATTTATTGCGTTTCCTTAAAAGTTCATGCGTAAACGCTGGACTCAACTTTGATACCCTGTGAGGATGCGGCTTTCTTTTCGCCCAATGAAGTAACAAGAAACTGACGTTTGGCAAGCAAAATACGTATAAGGCTCCAGATGAACAAATTTCAGTTCTAGTTCAGTGGTACTAGACGGGATTATTGAAATTGAGCTCAAACATGCACTCGTAGGGTGAGGTGACTAAGCCACGTCTTACTACGTTCGCATACGGACGCACAATATCCGGTGTTTCGGGAAGCAAGGAAAGTGCCCCGGTCTTCGTTTTGTATCGCTCGAGAATGAGTCTATTGTACGTTCGTGAAAAGTCAGATAATCGAAAACGCAAGCAGCGCGTTCGGTCGCGGAGTGATAGCATGAGGTGAAGCTGCTCAGTCGAAACCGAAACTGAGTGGCCAACCAGTTCCCAGAGTGCACTGCGTGGAATTTCGCCGCGATGGGGCGCGTCGGTTTTGGAAGTAGTCCATTGTTTATTGTCAAACATGGCAGTTTATTGATCTTTTTATTTTTTGCCGTAAATAACATATACTTGGTTTTTGCAGCATTTAATTGCATTTTATTTATGTCGAGCCACCTGTTTAAATCGCATAGGTAGTTATTAGCTTCTTGTTCTATTTCATCTACGGAAGTACCAGAAAAAAAGAGATTAGTATCATCAGCATACATGACTAAGTTTGGAGAAACTGAGATGTTAACAATGCCGTCTAAATAGATTATAAAAAGCAGAGGTCCTAATACTGATCCCTGAGGGACCCCATATTTAACAGTCTTACGATCAGAATGGATGTCATTGATTTGTACGAACTGCTCGCGATTTTGTAGGAAACTCTTTATTAAATCCAATGCTTTACACCTAATGCCATAGCGGGGAAGTTTTTATAGTAGGATGTCATGATTGATAGTGTCGAATGCTTTTCGAAAATCCAAGTATATGCCAAGAGTAAAAGGTTTATTTTCAATGTTATTTAAAATTTTATCTTTTATATGTAACAAGGCATCTTCTGTTGATTTACTCTTTTGAAATCCGAACTGAGCTGTGGATAGAACTGAGAATTTTATTAAGAAAGCTTGAATTCGACTGTTTATTAATTTTTCAAAAACCTTCGATAGTACGGGGAGCACAGAGATTGGACGGTAATAACTGATATCCTTTTTATCGCCATTTTTATGAATGATAGTTACTCTCGCAGTTTTTAAGGCATGTGGGAAACTACCGGTTTCAAATATAAGATTCATGATATGTTGCAAGGGCTCACTTATAATGTTAGACACGTATCTGATCGGTTCGGCTTTTATGTTATCAACCCCGCAACCGCTTTTATTTTTTAGTGATTTCATAACAGCCTCAACCTTAAAAGAAGTGACAGGATTCAGCATAATAGTATGTTCTAGGTGGGCTTCGTAAGGTTAAGGTTTATTCACACGATGCGTCTTTTCAACGCGCAACGGTTTAGTGAATCCGAGATTTCACGAAATCGGCCTGATCACACATCAGTTTTTGGCGCGCAATATCCGCCACGTATTGACTCACGAGATTTTCGCCAAACGTTCTCAAGTGCACCAGGAATATCATGCGTTTCGCATCAAAATCACATGAAGTATACGCACAGAGTGAAGAGACAGTCTGCTTGCTCGATTAGATGAGACCACTCGATAAACTTCGTCGGATCTGGCTCTCTGGGTTTACTATACTCCGTTTCATACTTAGCGTACAACGCTGTCAAAGCTGCTGGCGCTAGCATGGGGCTTGATCTCCTTGACACATCTGCACGTGTTCTCGCGCAAATTAAACCATAGATAAAGCTACGCGCTCAAGCCTGTAGCTTTGACAGCGTTGGATCCTAAGTATGAAACGGAGTATTGGCGACGTGCGCGACCGAAAGCGTCGCGGTTGCCGCGATTGGCCAAATGCTGACTATCACGTCAGCAAAGGAATTCGCATGAACGGAAATAAGAGGAACGTGAGAGCTTCAATTTTGACGGTGTTTACACTGTTGGTTCAAGAACGCTATGATTTCAAGCTTCCGCCATGCTAGTTACAAACATCATCGAACTTGTTTTTCGCAAGGTAATGACGTCACGAAAGGTAACCGTACGAGGGCGCCACCGAAACATCTCGGCGCTAATAAGGCTTGCCAAACCGGTGAAAAAGCGCGACGTCAAAGAACAGGCAGATTATCTCCAACTCCAAGTATTTCGGAGGTGCACCGCTAAAAGAGCAGTTATCCCAAGTAGGGCTGGGCGTCGATTAAAATTTTTAACCCGATTAATCGCTACCCATTAATCGATTAATTAATCGATTAATCGGTTTCGTTGATTTTTATAAATAATATGTTAAAAAGAATGCAACAACGCGTCTTGCTTTTGAAGACTTATTTTACTCTCTGTTACACGGCGCAAAGGACATTTAGAATTGAAGATACATATAGTTGAAGGATTCAAAGGCACACATATATTTTTGCTCCATCTCCGAAGACAAAGTAGTTTGTCCACATTTTCCGACAGGAAGAAGAGAAGTCAGGGCTTGGCGGTGCTTTCTTCTTTTTTCAGAGAAAGGGGCCTTGATGAGAAGGCGTTGATTGTTGTGTTTTGGCGAATAATCCTTGCTGCAGCGTCGTACATGGGTGCTTCGCTCGTAGGTAATATACTGCAGCGAACTGACGCTTCCACTGTAGGAAAACAACTTTTTGCAGATGATGCAGTGGACTTGCTCTCGAGTTAAAAACTTCGCCGCTGAAGTTTACTTCCAAACTTCCCAGCGAGATTGCCTTTGATACTCGTGAACTCGTCCATTTTTACGGACCGAATACTGGAACAAGTAACCATGGCGTTGTTCGATTCCCAGCTTGTTTTTCTGCTTGTTTGTCTTGCCTGGGCGGGATGTGTAATAGATCCTCAACACGTGAAGTTTCGCGGTCGCGCGGGGATCAATTGCGGGCCCGGCTTGTTCGTCTGGCCTCGGCAGAACTGTAATGCATATCCTCGAACACGTGACGCTTCGCGAGCGCGAGAATTGAACCTTGCTCATAGCACCTGGCTGGGTACAGAAAACCAGGATAGAGCCATGCGTGCGTCCATTTGACTTCTTTTTGAGTACCGATTAAAAAACCGATTAACCGGTTAAAACATTTGATCGCGATTAAAGCCTTAATCGATTAATCGGAAGGTTAATCGATCAATTGCCCAGCCCTAATCCCAAGTCATTCTCTTTTTATGTAGTGGTAGCACTCGTCGCGACTGTTAGGGATTCTGCACCGCGCCGCCAAACAGTACTGCCAACCATTATCGCTCGTTTGCACAGCCGCTATTCCGCTTGTCGATTGCCGCCATGTTTTTTTTTTGTTTTTTTTTTTTTTGTGTGTGTGTGTGTGTGTGTGTGTGTTTTTTCGGGTTTGGCTCGGATACGGGATCGGCCAAAAATCAGGATCCTCCAAAACCTCTCGCTCCGCCTCGAAGGTCAGACGTCACAGCGATGGCGAGAGGGGCAACGTTCGCGTTTCTCCTTCGGATGATCTACGGGCCTCGGTGAGGTTTCAGCAAAAATCTCGCTCCAAGAGCGAGGAGCGCTCGCAACCGTTTTTCAGAGGCTGGCATATTTTTCGGTCGCCTTCACATGTCACATCTGTTTTGCGAAACTAGGTCTCGAGACGTTAAACCCGCCAAAAAGATGCAGCGTGTGAAAGGACCTATTTTCAGCAATAAATAGCTTAGAGACGCTAATTAATGCGTCTCTTTGACCTCCGCTTTAATTCCCGTGCTTATATTCGCCGGCGTTTAATTATATCGCGGCTCCGCATTTGCGTCACAGAGTTCTTGTTCCTTCCAAGTACCGTTAAAGATTATGAACTTGCACCGAGATTCACTAACCTAAAAAAAAAAGAATCTTGCCAGTTTGTAAGGTTCGACGATAGACACTGTCAATGCAGCCTCAACAAAGTACAACGGATTGTGCGCATAGTTTATTCGTACACCATTATATGGAGATGAATACTGAAGTTACTAAAGGCATGAAGGCAAAATTTCGCCAACTCGATGTAACCATTACTCGGTGTCATTAAGGTGCAATGCACGTCTATGACTTAAAAAATGCACGCGGTGCAAAACAAAAAACAAAAAAAAAAACATTTGTGGAGATATCGATTTCACAACACACGGGTCACCATCACGATACACTTCGTCGCAAAGTCCCAAAGAAAAAAAAAAAAGAAAAAAACAACGTCGCTTTATGTTTACACAGTTGTTCAGCGTTGGATAGAGTAACGCTCCCTGTCTATTAGCTTCTCATGTGCATGCCCATGTCGGTTCATGACGGTTACGCTTCCAAGGAACTCCGATGCAGGCGCACACAAACTCACGTGCGCCCGAATACGCCAAATGGCGACCGGCTCAATAAAACAACTACGCGAACTGGCGTTGAACGAGGTTCGGCTGCGACACTGCCGCAGGACCCGCACCGCGCGCGCGCGCGTGCATGCTAATGCAAATGAGCCTCTCTCACAATTTTTATACACATTCCCCCTCCCCCGTTTCGAGATTCCGTGCGCTGCATTCGCATCGTTGGGCGTACATTTTCCGTTTGGTCTCTTCTCTACCGCTCATTGTTAGTCCTCTGCCCCTCGTGTCTGTCGTTAGCGGTCGGTTTCCTGTATGGACGCTTGCGTACACAAAGGAAATGGTCGTTCGACTCATTTTTAATTCGATTTTTCTACTGGCGTATTTGTACTTTTTTTCTTTTAATATTTTCTTATCTTCCGCACGTCCCTCCAGCAGTTTCCTTTTACCGATCATAATTACCTTTTTTTTTCTTCTTTTCTTGTTATTCGTTGATGCCCGGTCGGACCCCGATGCTGTCTGATTGGTCGCCGATCCGTGAGGTGAATTCGATAGGCCAGGTGGTTCGACGTTGACTTTGGCCGGCTGTCCAACTTGGTGGCTGGCGTTGTACTTTCCTTTATCCATTTCGTCTTATTTTTTAATGACAACGCGAGCGTCGTTGGAGTTTTTTTTTTTTTTGTTTTAATTTTATTTATTTATCTTTAGGCTGTCGGAGAGCCCATGCGTGTGTCGGGTGATTTTTAGGGGCTCCAACGGTTGGCGTCGTGCGCTATAGATCAACTTGGAGTGCCGAATGACGATGTCGCACCCATTCTTTAGTGAAAGAGCAATACAAAACAGGCGATTGAAAGACTGAATGGTGTCAATTTGTCATTGACACGACTGTAGGGTCCGATGAGTGACAAAGAGCAATCTCAGAGAAGTTACTTATCGTCACTAATATTCGGCTCCTACGATAAATCCTACGTTCATCAAACGCTTGTGCCTCCTGTCAGCCTTATACCAGCTTATTTGAATACTTGCTTTGACGTACAGGCGTAGTCTGGGGAACTAAGGAGTACTTCTTCCTACTTGCAGACACTTCCCGGGTCGTAATAAAACACTGTCATCGTGCAATACGTGCCCTTCAAGTTCACGCCAAGGTATAAAACCAGCTTGGCACCATTCCTGCGTGGTCATTCTGTTTCAGCTAAACCTTCTGTCTACTTTACCTTTTCATCCTCTCGTTACTCTCTTGCGTCACACATTGCGTCGACAAGCGTGCCTATTTTTGCTTTTTTTATGTATGTCTCGTGTCGAATATTTTATAGGGAAACAGTCCGGCTTTATAGTCTGCATTAGCGCGACGAGGTCCTCGCGGATCTCGCTCATGCGGGACCAGCTGCGAGACAGGCATACACTAATGTTTAAGTTCTTGCAAACGATCGTAAAAAAACGAGCATACGACAACGTTTGCCTGGCTTAAAAACTCGCTTCATATGCCATTGCCGACCTACACAAAGGAACACGGGCGTCAATCCAAAGCAGACTGGTTGTGTAATGCCGAATCAATCCCATCTTCAACTCCAAATAATTTTGGAAAGTACTTCTCGCAGTTAAATATTATCCAGGGCTTCTATCGGCGTCGGATCAGTTGCCGGTCTGGTGGCCTTGCTGTTGAGCCATAGCTTCCTGTATACAGATATACAGATATACGGGTACATTCAGATATCAGTACAAAGAAGGTTATGGCTGAGCGCGTACCACTTATAGCATACATTTCGCAGCACTAAATTTGTTTTTTCACGGCAATAAGAAGTAGGGAGTATAGGCGACATGCAAAATTCTTGCAAGCTATCATCACCATGCCATTCAATGCCGCCATATTGTTGTTTTTCTTCACATTTTCCTGTTTTGGACGAGGCGTATCGGCATTACACTCGGTTTTCTTGATACTAGGACAATGTATTTGTCTACTCACTGGGTTGCCGTTTAGTTTTGGTTTAAAAAAGAAAAGAAAGACGGCCGCGAAATTCTGGAAAAGGAATAGACAGCAACAGGTTCGCGAGACTGGTCCCTCAAGCAGTAAACTGTGCCATCCAGGTCAGTGAACGGTCTTTATCGAAGCCATTGCTTGAAGGGCTCGTACTGGACTTGCAGCACGTGATCATATTTTAAATCTATGACTCCCACTTTGCCACTACCATTGTCTCTCAGGCGAAAGTATCGCTACGGGAACCCCCAATATGGCGGAAATTAGATAATTGATCATGAGTACACCAGACACGCTTTTATTTTTGCATATGGTCTATTTACTGCAAGTGGTTCATTCATACCATTTAGTCCCAAACTCACAACATATGAGGAGTGGACTACTCCCCCATTCGCGACAACAACACCGCGGAGATATTTTAGAATCATTATGTTAATACGTAAGGGCCACACATAGCCATGCATATATTTAAGTTCCCTTTCACCTTCCCTTTTCTTTTCTCTCTGCACCTCTTTCTTGTCTTTAACCCAGCTTCACATCACCCCCACTGTCAGCCCCAGGTCAGACCGGATGACTCAAGTTCAAGACATCTGGCCTCTATCCCTTTCCGTTCGATAAAATACCTTTTGGATTAATATTCCCTGGCGGCCGTAGCTGAGTCTGCAGCTGCTGAGCGCGTGATGACGGCGAGCTCCTACAGTTTTTTGTAACGGGCATTACAGGCCATCAAGGTTGCCGGTTTTGGCAGCCTATATACGCGAGATGGCACTGACCGTGTGCCGTGTACAGCGCACTCAAATATGTCGTTCAGTAAATACCCCCAGCGGGAATGGCCACCAGCACGTGGCGCGATTACGCGACGTCTAAGTCATGTATACAAAGTAAAAATTAGTGTTATTTTTCTTTTTTTTTTTTATTGACGTTGAAAAAAGCGGTACGTGCACAACTGCCTTGCAATGCGTGCGACCTCCGCATGATTTTGAAGATAGGCACTTTTAGCAAACCATTACCGTGTTCCGCGTACCGCACTATCGGAGCCTTTGAAGCATGCTTTGAAGCGCACGCCCGGGTGAGACCGCGACCGCATGCTTCAAAGGCTCCGGTAGTGTGATACGCACAACACGGTATCGGTTAGCTAAGAGTTCCCGTTCTCCGCTGAGCCTCGTTTTTTTTCTCAAGAACTCGCGTTCATGTTTGGATACGGAAAGTACACGTTTGCTTTAGTTCTTTGTTTTGATCATTTGCTGAAAGTACAGACGAAGGGGTTGCTTACAAGAACGCCGCACGAGGGCTCAGCTTCGTGTCGCGTGTTGGGGTAAGTTACGCCCGTTTAGGAAGAAAATAAATATTCATCCTTAAAGTATAATGCCGTAAACAATTAATCGGAAAATAAAATTTAACAAACTTTTTCCTAGTATGATTTCGGGCAGTTGCTATTGGCACCGCGGAAAGCACATTTCGCAAGCCACGCTATAACACTGCCGTATGACTTCGGTCGTTGTTATCCGCATATACACCTTGGCTTTCTCCGATTTTCTTTCACAGACTTCATCTCTAAAATACGAGGGACTTTTTCAGAACCTGAGGGGACGATTATGGCCCACTCCCGAAAACGGCAACCGAGCGTCGACGCCAACTAAAGGAGCCATGAAACGATTTTTCTACTTTCGCTAAATACTACTTAGAATCACTTGTTAACGTTAATAACCGAATAAACTTGCCTTGCTTGTTTTTTTAGGCAATGGCAGCCACGCGCTGGGGTTGACAAAATAGAAAACGCGTGCTGAGCTCCAGGCATTGTTAGGGTTCGGCTGTTCTCATCACCGCAGTGGTTGGAGACGAGCCACTACCCGGGTGCCCGCCGAGGCATTGATTGTTGCGAGTTAAAGTCAAGTGCTCATGCAGTGTTCTCGTGTCCAATCCATGAGACGCGCTCCACTGTCGTCAGGCGGGAGGGTTCGAGACCACAAATACGTCATGAAGCTTTGCGAAGGCAAGACTAAAAGAAATATTCCCTTTTATCCTTGCAATTTCACCTCGACAACAAAGCTTCTGAATCAATGGGGGTCTGTGCGAGTACACTCTAAGAAATGCCTGCACGTCTACTTACCCGCAAAACACCCAAAGAGCCAATCTCTGCAATCTACGAAATCAGCTCAGCGAAGGATGAGGCGGAAAATCCGTTTAGACCTAAACATGATGTGACAGCTGTTTCATTACGCAATGCAAAGCGTCATGCTTGCATTGCGTAATGCCACAGCGCAGACTTAATTTAAAGGTCTACACAGATGTTCCGCCATATCATTCGCTGAGTGGATTTCGTAGATCGCAGAGATTGGCTCTTCGAGTGTTTTGCGGGTAAGTAGTCACGAAGGCATTTCTTAGAGCGTATACCTGGGCCAGACTAGGACCAGTACGCCTCTGCAAAGTCAAGCAGATTACAACCCGATATAGTTTCAGGACACCTTTAAGACTAACGCACTCAACACTGACCAGTCTTGCGGCAGGCTGTACAATCATTAACCACCATGCGTGGCTCACGAGAAGAACCACTTTTTAAAAAAAGGTTTTGAAAATAAGTATATTCATCTGCACTTCACGGGAGCCGCAGTCGGACAACTCAACATCATACAAGAAACACAAAATTCGCTGCACTCATGACGACATAATTACATAATTATAACCTCAGCGTAATGTACGATCTAGATATAAGCTAAAATAATGATAGGTACAAAAAAAGGCAAGGTTACAGTTTTAGGAGCGAGTATACGAGATTCAAAAGGTTTTGAAGATACGCTCCGTTACCAAAAAGGCCGATAAATTTTTTTCCTTTAGAGTCCGGTGATTCCGGATAGTTTATATCAGGATTAGCACATGTGTTTGTGTAGCAGAACCAATCACGTACGCAAAATGTGTGACCCAAGGATACTGAAGCTAAATAAAAAATATATAGATAAGAAAGCCTTATTCAATCAGGATCCCTTTATGAAACTTGGAGAACATAATAGCGCTTCACGACACGGACGAAGGGTAGGAACGAGACAACACATTGTGTTGTCTCGTTCCTACCCTTCGTCCCTGTCGTGAAGCGCTATTATGTTCTCCAAGTTTCAGTACCAACTCGCCCAAGAATCCGCATTACCCTTTATGAAGTGCCGGCAACCATGGGTCGCCTGGATTCACCTCGCATTGTTCAGTGTCAGAATTCCTATATTCCGAGTGCAAGATCAACCCTTCATTGCCTTTACACTCATTTTGAATTAGGAAGTCGGACTTCGAAATGTACACGGGAGCAGCTCATCGGCACATCACATCTCGCGCATAGCTTTTCACGGCAGCCTCTGAGCGGTACAGATTTTTGTAGTCACACGCATCGTATCTTACCCGATAGACCATTCGTGATAACTGTATTCCAGGCTGTATGCGTACTGCTATTCCTACGTCGGGCTTCCCTGAATGTGCCTTTCATATAAAACTGGGAAGCGTCCTTTCATAAGAGAACTTCGCACAACAACAGTAATTGTATACGTCGTCCGTATGGACAAAGCGACATTCGTTTTTTTTTTTTTTGCGGAGCCGTGCTTCTCGGGAACCTTCTCGCGCTCCCGATTTCTATACCGCCCTCGCGACGACCATTGTAGCAAACGTGTAGTCAGGACTAACCAACTCGTCCAGCACTCAACTCCTTTCCCCGCAGGCAATGGCCACAAAAGCCGACTGCGGGAACGGCTAAACTGCGTCCAGCAATCATTGCATTAGCCGAGGAACGGTACAAGCTTCGATCGAGCAAGCCAACCACTTCCCTTTGCACCCCTCCACTTCCCGCAGCCACTCGCCCGCCCTGACAAAACCGCACGGTTGCCACCTGTAACCCAATTTGTAGCCTTAATGACATCAACACCCCTTTGGCCAGGCCTTCAGCTTCCGACCGACTGCCACCTCTTGCCGAGGGAAACGGCTGTTGTTCACCGTGTCCGTAGGTCTTCTTTATATTCGAGAGTTACGTATAAACACTGAACACGTAATATTTCAGACATCTTGTTTATTGTTAAATATGGCTGCCGTATGATATTTAGTAAGGTGGACAGTTGGGCGAGTTGGTGCGAGTTCCCAATGAAATACAACGCGACTAGGACAAGGGAAAAGAGACGACAAATCAGCGTTTGTCTTCTGTTTTCTCGTTTCTTTGTCCTTGCCCTAGTCGCGCCGTTTTTCAGTATTATATATTTGTCTTAACCTAATTCAGTTTGGTGAAATAACTTGAGCTATGCGCAATGCGTTGAGATGACGGGACACCCGTAATATATCCGGGACATCCGCAAAGAACTTCCTCGGCTGAACAATCTTTCGCTGAATGGCGTGTAAACGTTGCATATAAAATACCTCGTACGATTATGCAGCTAAGCTGCGATTCTATAATTACCACGGTATGACTAAACAAACGCCAATCGTTTGGAATCGGACCCTTTTTTCTGCGCCTGATTACTGATGTGTAAGACATTCAACAATCCCAAATTGTTTCTGGTGCCACTGCGTTCGCAGCTTCAGCTGATGCATCCAACGGAGGCAGAAATTGCGAAGAGCGAGGCGTGTTTTTAGCATTACCAAGACCGGATGGGTTCCTCTGGTTCGTTGCCTTCCCGGCGTGCACCCAAAAGGTAGAACGTGGCGTAGCCCTTCCAACCCCGAATCCCGAGAACTGCTCACTCGGACGTTGAGAGCTGGAGCAGAAGAGCCCCGATGTAAATGACTTGTCAACGTAAGAAAAATCGCCACGAGAGACTCATCTAATCATAGACGAGAAGAAAGAAATATGTATAAATAAGGATCGCCTTCCGCCCAGCCGTAATTCGTGAAACACGCTTACGTCGTCCAGTCTTTGTTCTTAAATTTTATTTCCAGCTAACGATTGAGAAACAAAAAAAGAAAACAAAAAGGCGAATGGGAGCGAGATGTAGTCTTACACGGTGTGTCTTGTTAGGACTCGGGAGCCGTGCCAGACAATACGGGAGATAAGCCCCTCACCCCACCACCATCTGCCCATTAATTACACGCACGCAGACCGCTTTCCCTGCAAGTTTTCGTTGCGGTGCCGGTAGTTGACACGATTCCTGATCTCACTGTCTGATATCGTAACCTCCTTTCCACCCCCCCTTCCTCTCTCTCTTTTGCCCCTCTCGTCCGACAGTCCTCTTCCAGTTTCAGCTTGTATACGGGGTTTGCTTCGTATACGTTCTTTCTATGGATTTTTATTTTTTTAATGTTTTTCTGGGCTTTTTTTTTTTATTTCGTTCTTGCTTCAGCACGAACTGGAGTCTGTACTCCGCCGCAAATTTGCTTCAGCACTGAACGGAAATGGAATGGAACGACCCGCCGGGAGCGAGTGCTGAAGCCACCGAGGCCGCTGCCGCTGTGTCATTCCTTGCGTCGACGGTTTCCCCCGCCGTTTTTTTTAAATTTAATTTGTAGTTGTTGCAGATTGTGGTTCGATGCTCCACGGTCCCTTATAAATTATTTCTTTTCTTTTTATGCGCGGAAGATGGGGTAGGAAAAGGAGTCTTTTGTTTGATTTCTGGGATAATGAGGTGAAGTGTGTCCCACGAGATCGAGATTTCGCTAGGGAGTTCGAGGTGCGCGCACGAGCAGCGCGTCTTCATCTATCGGTCGCGGCGGAAGTTGGCGCCTCCGACCGAGAAGCTGTGGGAAAGGAACGGGCCAAATGTACGTGTTTGGACAATTTCTTAGAGGATTCTTTCTCCTCCCAAAGCCGTTGGAGATTACGCCGAGATTAAGGTTCCTCCTGTTTCATTTTATTGTCTTTCGGCGGTCTTCGTCAAGGACAGGTAGGGCTTAGGAAAGCGGTTCGATAACTGTTCCGTGCGAAGCTAGTGTCCCAAAAGGTAAGGTTTGTTTTGTCAAGGAGCATTCACAACGTTTCTTTTTTTCTTTTCTTAAATGTGCATGACTGACGGGAGTACGAGTATGTCAAGCTGAAGTATCCAATGAGTGTAGAAGTATATAATACTGAAGTATATTTAAAAGTCATTGGTGAACTATGGAGATTGCAGGACACTTTATACTTCTAGTTTCTTGCTTTAGTTAGAACTTAACAATTATGGTGCGAAATGCGGGATTCGCAGGGTCCTGGTATAAACAGTTCCACAATTCAGAGCCTTCCCGTGCAAACATTAGACCTTCCCGATTTTGCTGTTTATGTCAGAAAACTTGCAGCAGAAATGTTGCCTCTCGTAGATACAAGTTGTGAGTAATTCTACCTAAAACCACCTTGCACTAAAAACAAAAAAAAAAGGGGGGGGGGGGTGACTTTGCTTTTTCTGGACACAAAAAGTAACTTTGTTCCCAATTTAGAGTTACCTCTGCCCATGGTTCCTTCCGACCCAAAGACCGCAGTCGTCTCCATGAACGTCCAGCCTTTGGCTTTAATTGTGGTTGTGTGAAAGGAAATAGACAAGTCTTGTTTCGAACAAGCGGCTTTGGGATCGCTTTTTAAACAAACAGCAGCAATCTAAAACCTCTATGATCGTCTAATGCACAAGTGAAACCAAATTTTACTTGGGAATGCTATCAAGAATGTGCGCATCTCCTATACTCCGTTCACCACTAAACCGACAGGGCGATGGAAGCTGCCCTCTTGTTGGACGAGTGAACCATTGGTTTTGCACCACGTGATCACGCTATTTGCATGCTCACCCGCGGGGTCAGTTAGTAAGAGGTTCTCGATCGATTGGTCCGGCGAATACGTAGTAGCTCAGAGATGAACGGAGTACGGGCTGCTTGGACCAAGACACAATGTGGTGACACACTACGCAAAGCAAAAACCGGCAGGACCTAACTTATCGCCTTTAGCCAGAATACTTAATGAAATGTCTTAATACGAGTACGACGTGTATAGTACGTTAGAGAATGTGCAAACATATTCAAGTTACCCGACCCTTCGCCTGCCATCCTACTACAATCGTTCGCGTCTCGTGGTGTACTCTACTTACCTCGTGAAACGAAACGTGCTTACCTATCCAGCTCCGTCGGTCCCCTAACCACTCGTTTATCCAGAAGCAACCTTTCCTCGCGGTGTGCCTCTTGTTCTACGACGGTCACAGTGATATCCACGCGGCTTTCTTGGTCGTTAACAGACTTCGAGCCACGAAGCCCCGGACGCGCACTGACAACCACATCCCCCAGCTCGGGGGTCGCGTATCCTCTCGAGGGCGCAGATTCCCCGAAGACGAGCCGAGCGGCGTGCTCGCATCTTGACGCACGACGTGGAAGTGAAACAGTGTTTCCTTGCCTCGGCGCTGGCCGAGCGACGGCAGCGTTTAATAAGCGCCGTTGCCCGTTGAATTCATGAATGGACTTTGCATAATAGATCCAACTTGCGTCGTGTTGCATTGAAAAGCGGGCCTCATGCATGCAGCTGCCGTGGCTTTCTTATCGCTGCGCATATTTTGCCCCGCGTAGAGTGTCTCCGCTTGAGCCATTTTTTTTTTGTTTATTTTTTTTTTCTTTGAGCCTCAGCTATCACTCCGCTTCATCGTGGTTTGTAATTCATAACCGACTGCGCCGTTGCGACGGGCTGTCTCAGGCTCACGTCGTAGTGGTCGTCATTGCGATACTAATTGAGTGGTCACGGACACGCACGCTACTTGAGTCGTGTCTATCTCTCCGTGCTCGTTCCCGCTACCGACGTCGGCGAGGGAAGTTTCTATCGGTGGAATTATGACTTGCTTTACGTCGTAATGACGAATGACGTGCGTCATGCAGATTATTAACTTTACGTGGGCACGGGTTCCACGTGGGATGCTTATGCTGAGCCAAGCTGCGCTAGTTATGTAAGATGACATTTGTTACCGAAGGCTGCAAAGGTTTACATTTATTTCTCATATCTCTTTTCACTGATCGATTTTCCGGTTAGGTCTAAAACTACATCCAGACAGTATAATTTAAATTAATTAGTTATAACCGGTTCTCAGACTGCAAAGTATAATGAATTTCCTTAGGCGATGCTGTTTTCATAATCAATTGTAATTCAATAAAACCTTATTTACGTTGGTTGTTTAGGCCGTAACGCCGCTGTTAGCTTCTACGTGTAAAGAATGAAGTGGCGATGATTCGTATTTTTGAGTATCATATGTATAGACATATTAGACAATGTAATATAATTCCAGACCTACGATCAATACGGAATAAACGTTGTTACAAGTACGTATATATTTTTGTAGTTTTGCTTACTGTTCATATACCACCAGAAGAATAAAGCCACCGAAACGGAGCATTCGATCGTGGTGATTGTTACAGTGAACAAAGACGTAAAGAACTGGAAGAGTAGTCTATCCTATAAAGTTGAGCGGGGAAGGAGGTGAGGGGGGTGAATATTGAATTTTTCGATTTGTGTGAGTTTTCTTTCTTAAGTATCTCGTTTATTTATTTATTTTACACCACCACACCATTTGGTTGCACACTTTTATCGAAAAACTACCATTATAACACTATAACAAAATATTCAGTACGTCATTACGAAGGTGGTAACTCCCAAGTTCCTAATCTCACGGTCCTTCAATATCGTGTTCGTGACGAAGGAGATATTATTTGTCCCACCGAGTCAACATGTATCGTTAACAACCTCATCGAGCTTGTGTAAGGTGCTTCCAATTTTGAAAATAATGTAACAAGTCTCTCGAGAACAGTAAAAAGAAAACAACTCTTTTCTACCCTAACAATTGGTGCATAAAAATTTGCCTTTATCCCGTCCAGAATTACTAACCCTCTTCTATCCAATTCTCAACAAAAATAATAATGAATCCCAGTTTTCGAAAGGACTCTGAAGGACTATATACGTCGATGTATATATAATCTACGTAATACATTGAAGAAATAACAAAACCGCGATGGTTGTGAGTTTACAACACCCAAGCAAAAGGCTTTCGATACTAAGCTCTTGGGACGGAGTTAACGAGCACCATTAAAGATGTGCCATTTATACGAACGTATGCGGACAGCAAGCACAGGGGTTGCGATTATGTCAGAACGCCGGGGATTATTTATCGGTATTCATATTTTTCCCTTTTGAATCGGTGTTTTTCGGTGTCTAATTTCAAATGACGGAGGTATCGAAGTTTTTTGAGCTTATGCTGTAAAAGGAAATAATATAATATTTTCTACAGTAATCCTGGTAAAGATAAGAGAAGGGAGCGGGCCAAGGAATATGGTTTCGGCAGAAAGGAACATCCACAAGGGTAGTTCAGTGTAACTGTGTTCCGGGTCAAAAAAAAAAAAAGTAGGGTACAAAAAACTTTCTGGCATTTTTTTAAATATTTTTATTCAATGACGGTTCATATTCGAGGTTTTTCAGTTCAAACCGATTCAGAGAAAACCGCCTTGGAGGTTAATGTTTGGTGTGTATCACTACATACCGAAAGTACGTATAACCCTACCGATAGCCAATGCACACGGACGATGAGCGGCGCCGTGACAATGCAGTTTTGGTGCTGTTTCGTTGGCTCCGTTGGATTTTAAGTGTCAGCTGCGATCGGACCTAAAGCGAAAGTCAGCATAGAAAGCATTGCACAAACATAATAGAGCAGACGCGCCAAGCACATAGTCACGCAATGGCTGCGTCAGATCCTCGTGCGAGGCATCTTGGGCTTTCTCCCAACGAATAACCGTCGTTCGCCGCGGTTGCCGGTCAACGGCCACCGCCTAAGGACCCCCGCCGAAAGTTGTTCGAGGACCTCATTGGAGCTCGGCGGTGCGCGACGCGCCCGCCACGCAAAATTTCCGGACCTCGGAGCTCACTGTTCGGGGCCAGCAAGCTAATGGGGACGACGGGCGGCGCTTGGTCTCCGTCCCCCCCCCCTTTCCTTGTTTTCGTGCTCTCCCGGTCTCGCGCCGTGTGCACGGGATCAGCGGAGGATGTCCACGTTGCGTGCTCGGGACAGTCCCGGAGGAAGTACGATGGGCGAGGGAGAGGCGCCACTGGCTGCTGAAAGCGAATCGAGCAGGGACCGCGGCTGTGCTTCGGTTCGGTCCCCTCCTCGACAATCAGTCGAGTATGTCTTGCATGTATCCTCAGCGTGAGGGCCGTTGTTGTCGCTGAAATTTGTTTTTTGTTGTTGCTTACGGTTTTGTCAGTCTTGGGACACCTGAACGTCCGTAGAGAATGAGGGGTCAGGACGCCGAAAATTTGGCGTAAACGGAGCAATGCTCGCTAGTGAATGGGTAGAAAGGGCCGGCAATCCGCGAAGGTCTTTATTTTGACAGATTGGTGCCTTTCATTTATAATCAAAACTCCTTGGCTGAAAAAGAAAGGCGTGATCGGTTTACTTATTACTCTCCGTTTTGTTAAGTTCTTTGGCTTAGCTTGTGTTAGAATATGTAGTGTCCTTAATGTTTCTCATACGTATAAAATACGTGAGGGTAAACGCAGCTCTTTGTTTGCATCCACACTTGCAACACCAAGGAGCATCTCCTTTGGTGTTGCAAACCTCCCGTAATTTTACAAAACTATTCAAGTTTGAGAGTGAAACCTCTTTTTCTAACCGTGATATCCACCCGAGGATCTTTTAGGGCTTCGTTTAGAGCACATTATCATGTACATCTGTTTTCTTTTTTTTTTGTATTAATTTTTGTACAGTGGGCATGACGCAACCTAAGCAGTGACAGGGAAAGCTGTGGCTGTTGTATTTGGCGGGAAGTAAGCTGCTTCTATGTTATACTTTAGTGGCATGAGATTTCGTGAGTGAAAAGTGCACGGGACAAGAAATTAGTGAAGTGGTGTGCAAAGGTAATGCGTACCTACCCTATGCCGTCAAGATACCATCGTAAAATAAAAAAAAAAAGTTTTATATTTGGTGAAAATCGACGTGATTATCACATCAAAGTACAAATCTATTTCTCAGTGCAGACCTGTGGTACCTGGGACTAACGTTAAAATGACTCAGTCTCTTTATTTTCCTACAAGAAAAACATTTAAAGTGATGTTGTCAAAGAGAAAATACATTTCTTGATATTGGCGCGTCTTTCAGCTTGCCAGTAGACTTTTCCGGAAAATCCCAGAAAAAATTGCACCGACGGGAATTGTAGGGCTGTTCGGAGGTACTCTCGCGCCAGCTCGAAAGCTTGGCATATCCTGGTAGAGGCATGATTGATTCTTTCTTTTCCTTAGTTGCTTTAAACACAAAACAATTAAGCGAACGGAAAAGAAGATCATCACATACTTTGTTTTGCTTTCCTTCCGCCTTTTCTGCGTTCTGAAATCACGAACTTTTAAAACAACGTCAACTTCGCCTTAGCTTCATGGATAACTTTACGTGCCGTACACCTGAACGTCACAATGTGTAAAGCAGACGCTGGGGGCATCACATATTTCCGGAAAGGTCTTTTGCTATAGCCGTGCGAAGTAAAACTTTTCCCAGAACAACAAGAAAAAATTAATTTTAAACGTCGATTATATTGGGGCACATAACTTCCGTCCGTCACAAAAAATTTCGGTTATTGAATATATATAAATATTTTTTTTAAACTTCCCGAGCGGCACCAGTTTTGGGCATAAAATCAGCTGATCCGTCGTCTAGGAAGTTCGCGCCACTCCAGGCTGGCTGCCTCGTAACGTTCCCTTCGAACTCGACATCCCCGGAGACCCATTCATCGCTCTTGTGCAGCAACGTAAAACTTAAAACCCCGCCAGCACGCCCGCAAAAACCATAAACTCCTCTTCTTCTCCACGCGTTCTAGGTTGGCCCGAATCAACGAGGGACTAGTAGTCCGAAAAACAGCCGAGATGTTCGGAGTGAGGGCGCAATAAAAATCACAACCGGTCGTCCTCTTTACAGAAAAAAAAAAAGGCACGGGAGTTGAGAGGAGGCGAGCGCGGGATAAAGTACTGAATGTCGTATATATATATCCCGCACGCACATTCTATAACCTGGGGCGTCGTAAACTTTGAAAGCGGAGAATGAAATTCTTGCGCGTAATCTGCCACGCCGGAGAGCTCGGTGTACTCGGCGGACGGTGCCCAGGGACGACTGACTCCCCACGAAGAAGCTCGGGAACTCGTTGAAGCACGTAGCACCCGACCGGTGAATATCGGTGACTACGATGCGACGCCAATTCGCACGCCGTGTTTAAAAGGAATAATAAAAAAGGAGGGTGGGGGGTCGAGATCAGTTTAAAAGAAAAGAAACGCTCGTAAGCTGCGAGCAGATAAAAACAAACAAGATGAGCGAAGGAGAATTGTCTCCTACCATTTTTGTATTGTTTTGTTTATATTAAAAAAAAACGCGGCTGTACGCATGTTGCGAGAAATGCGAAAAGTACGTGACCCTTCCACGAACCCTACGGGTCTTCTCTGTCCCACGCAGAAGAGTAAGAAGCTAGAGCGCGCCCCAAGTGGCACCCGATATCGGCCTGTTATCCAGATGAGGATCATTACCGTCGCTGAGATTTCTAGAACGTGGAGGGCGTCGCTTATGCCTTTTTCTTTTTCCCGACGGGTTGCAGACAAGCGCGTGCAGACACGCCGAACCGCGCAGCACCCTAGCACGAGGAGCGGACAAATCCGAACCACAAACAGGAGGACGGGAGGGAGGCTTTACGCGAGATTTGTCTATCTAATCAAGGCGGCTTCGGGCGGAGGGGGCTATGCCTACACGACTAGCAGCCGTTCCAGCTCCTATAGCTCAAGCCGTAGCCGTAGCTTTAGCCGTAGCCGTGGAACGCTTCTTTCTCTTTCACGCGCGGGTTCTGTCGGGTGAGGCGCGAGCGGGGCCCAGAGTCACGGCCCCTGGGTTGCGTTGCGAGCAAAGCCGGCTGAGTTGCTCGTTCGTTTTCGGACGGGCCACGGCGAGCCTTCGGAGGTGATCGAAGCGCACTGCGTTCTATAATGCAGTATAAATACCGGGTGGGTGTTTTCGACGCGTGTGTTTGTTCGTGTCTGAATAAATGGGAAGGGGGAATACGAGGATGGAAGTTGCGGAGGGGTCCCCGCTCTAAGTGTGGGGTCACGTGGTGGTGGTCGGGGAGAGGCGGACAGACGTGTGCAGTAGACGAGGAGAGGTGAGGCCGCAAATCGGATTTCTTTTGGTCGTCAATCAAGTGATTCCGCCGGATCTTTGTTCCTTAGCAGGAAAAGTTGGCTGGATCCCGGCAAAATTGCCCGTTGTGTGTGTTTGTGTTTTCTAGTAAACAGGAAGCGCCAGCGTTGGTTGAATCTAGATTCGCAATCAACTGACATTATTGGGTTAATGTGTCGGCACTGACTGGACTGTTATATAAATCTTTCATTTAATTTCATTTATTATCCCTTAAAGGCCCCCATTTTATAAGGTTGGGGGGGCAATACAAAGAAGCACACAAGTAGAACTTGTATACAATAAAAACAACAACAAAAAAAAACAACATAGAAACAAGATGTGGCTGAGCACTGGCCATAGGTAGGAGCATCGCACTGATTACATATTAAATATAGACAATACAGCATATCTGAAGAGGTCGGGGTCACTGATAAGCACTACATGGTCCGGTAGATTGTTCCACTGTAGTATGGCAAGGGGAAGAAATGAACTGTTAAAGGTGACAGTCGAACCATGTCGAACAATCGAACACTAAGGGAGTTAAAAAGTCGTCGGGATGAACGATGCGGTTCTAACAGTAGAGACTGTCTGAGTAGAGGGTGGTAATAAAAAAATCTTCTGGAAAAGACAGATGCGTGATATTCTTCGGCCAGAAATGAGAGTGGGGAGGCATAAGGAAGGGGGGGGGGGGGGGGGGGGGCCTTCATGGCCGACACACTGGCAGTGCGTTCATAATTAGAAAGAATAAATCCGGCAGCACGATTCTGAATAGATTCTAAGGTGTTAGTGAGGTAAATCTGGTGTGGGGACCAAATGGCAGCAGCATACTCAATCTTCGGACGCACAAAAGTTTCGTAGGCCAGCTGGCGCAAAGCTGGAGGGGCTGAGTGCAGACAACGTCGAATGTAACCAAGCGTTCTGGAAGCTTCGGCATGTATGGAGTCAATGTGGAGGGTTCAAGACACAGGGGAAGAAAAATGAACGCTAAGGTATTTGTACGATTGAACACACTTAATTGTTGATGAGCCTAGAGAATATTTGAAAAGAGATGGGGAATGTTTTCGAGAAAAACAGACAAACTTACATTTAGAGTGGTTTAGTAACATTAGCCATTGATCACAGCATTTGGTTATATTATCAAGGAACTGTAACGTGAAGTATCTTCGGATACTTCACGTTACAGTTTCTGGAGAATTTCAATAACCCGTAGTAAATCAATAAATAAATAAGCTAAACTTGAAAGAGGTTAAACTAAGAAAAAAATTGCGACGTTTCTTTTTGTTTTTTAAAAATGTTACTTGAATATGGTTATACGTTTTCGAGCAAAGTTCTGAGGTCTTTCTGGAACGGCTCCAATGTTGATATATTTCTGCCGCATAGTATCCCGTGGTGCTTCAGAAATAACACACGTATGTGATGCTGTTCAACATGATTACGGTTTTCGGTTTACTCCTGTAAATGTGAGCTTTCTTAGGAAGTTCTTTAAACCAAAACGCACCTTTGATTATTTACGGCGGATGTCATATTTTTATGGATGCTATATGAAATATGTGATACCTAATACATTTGCGCTATTAAGCAAAAGCAAAATCTATGCATTTTTCTTTCACGAGGCTCATATGAAACACTTTTGCAACTTCCAGATGGTGCCAACGAGACGCCAGAGTGAATCGGAAGGCGGATAAAAACATGTGTCATGATTAAAATTCAAGGTGAGTTTCTGACTGTTTTGTACTCTCTGTGTGATTTTCAGGACGCTAGTGAAAACGAAAATACCGGTACGGGTACGGAGAATATACGAGGTGAACCAACTTGAAAACAGTTTATAATTTTCTAAGGACAGCGCGATCGATGAGCACTTGGTCGGTGCACACTCAACAAAAGGAATGTTCGAAACAATAATAAAAAATTAAAAAGAAATATCGAATTGGCTATAGCAAACACCTCCTACATAACCAGGCCGTAGTGTTGCGGATGATACGTCACCAACTGAAGGCCGCGCATGGCACATTGTTGCACTCGCCCCACGCAGACTCGGAATACGTGTCTAAGATGTGCCCCTCATTGGCCTTTGACCGATGATTTAGTAAACTCACCTATACGGCCTTCTAACCATAGGGGTGTTTTTACAGAACACGAGAAAAATAGCACAATACGATGCAATACGATACATTTTATTTCCGTTTTAACATATTACCATTTGTGCCTACATATAAGCCAAAAAGGCTTGTGCGTGGGACGCGGCAGAACATACCCCGTTAAACACACCCTTCTTTTACAAATTAAATGTGTGCCTCCGGCCCTGCCTAATAATTTAATTGTAAATAGTACATATGTTCAACTCTGTGTTACGAGTTTAACTAAAACAATAACAAAGAAATAACAAATTGTTTGTAATATGAAGTTTAGTTTCGACGTTTATCTACAATCTGAGGTGGAGCGAAGCCTTTAGGAGTGTTGGCTAAAGCATTTTATTCGCGTCGCCTAACGTACAATTTTCGCTGAGTTCATTTAGAACTTTCAGAACGCATCATCGTGTACGAGTGCCCTGGTGGTTTTTCTGTTTCTGCCGAAATCTGGTAAACAGTGCACGTCTAGCAGATTCCGGTATGTACATTCCTTATCCCTATAATGGGGTTGAAAGATTACGAGTTGATGGGTTCACTATCTCTACCTTCCCTTACTTTGTTCACGTTTCATCCGTCGCATTTAAAGCTTGCCCGGAGTACGAAATTTGTACACAAAGCCGCTGCACAAAAACTTTTGCTGAGTACGGGGTCACTTCAGCAGTGCCTTCATTTCTCTTTTCAGTTTGTTTTAATTATTCAGGGTTTCATCTGAAATGTAATCTTTATTGAGGCTGGTCTCAATGTGTGTGCCTTTAAAAAGGGAAGAACAATGAATTGCGATATGAAACCGTCCTTGTTTTTCTGATTTCTCTGGTAAAAATTTCGGTAGCTGATCTTTTTCATGGGCGTGTGATGTGTGACAAAAAAAAACTGATATTTTTCGTTAAAACAAATGGTGCGAATACTTTCGAATGTAGAAAAACGTAAAATAAGAGATGACACATATTATATACTGAAATATCACGTATTCCGGAGTCGCACATTTCAGAGAAGGTAGCCACTAGACTTTGCGAGCCTTACAAACTCATTCAGTTCTAATAAAACCAAAAACAAGAAAAATTAAATCTAAATACAAAGAAAAAATTGGGATTTAAAGGTTTTAATGAGGATACAACGTCATGCGAATGAAATGCTTTCATCTATACCCCGCAGTTGAAGACAGCGAGCACAATACTGGAAGCTTGTTGAGGTAAAAGTTCCTTGGAAAAAAATTGCAGCACTAGCACCAATTTTTTTTTTTCTGTAACACGTTTCACTCTCAGAAAAAAAAAATGCTGGCTCAGGCGTCACAAAGATAGAAGGCTAATCGAGGCGACGTATTCGTTTGCAGGCGTACCAAACCGGTATGTACGCAGTGAATTTGCATCTTTCGACGGTATGCGCGCAGCTACATGCGCAAATACGCTGAAAAAGATACCATTGATAGTTAGTTCGCCCAGTGCAAACGAGTGTTAACCCCCCAGCAACGGCACTCGATTTGCTGCTCGATGGAAACAGAACTAGTGACGTCATTCAGCTGCATGCGTGCACGCTTTTCCGTGATCGAAACAACTTGATATAGACGAGCGTGACCTACGACGACCGTATTACTTTTCCAATGGCGGCCATTTCGGTGAACGCAGACTCCAGAGCCTTGCATGGTTGGCTAGCTACGGCAACCAGAATATCGTGAATTTCGGTAGTCGACATCGTTAACGATGCAGGGACGGTTATGGTCGGACGTCTCTTGCAATGCAGGAAACGAACAAAAACGGAATGAAAACAGGAAAATAACAAGATACACCACGAAATTTCGAGACTGACGCCGCCTTATTCTTCAGGATGAAACCCCTCTTCCCGAATGAAAACTTCGCAAACTTCTCGTTCGAGACGCAGACCCTCGTATCGCGGTAACGCCACTTCACACGAACTTCGTTCGCACAATCGACCCGTTGATGCCCCGAGTCGGGCGCGCCGGCCACCAAGAGTCGACATTCGGCGTCGTGCCCCACCAGACCTGCCTTCCCTCTGCCCCGCTGGTATCTCCAGCGGAGCGTCCTTTGTTCTCCCGGTAATGGCCGGCGTGCCAGCGCGAGAGATCTCCGATGAAAAGGCGTCGTCGTGGTCGTCGTCGTCCCGGCGAGAGCAACCCTCGCCGGCCGCGCAGGCGTCAGCCGATCTATCGATGCCGACGAGAAAAGTGCGTGCCGCCGAGTTCAGGCGCCTCGCCGAGCGAGCGGGCCGCGGGCCCGGGCGACCGAATATGCAAATGAGTTGCCGCTCGCTCTTCCGCGCTGCGCCTAACGCAGGCACACACAGGCGCACAGACGTGCGAGCCCGGGTGAGAAAGGCGACCGGGTTCGAGCTAAGCCCTCGGCCGTACACACATCGATTGTCGAGTCTGCGCCGTGCTCACTGGAGCAGTATACGCTCTCGCCATCTTTGGTTTACCGTTGGCGCCGAGTGCCCTCGACCACAGTGCGCGGGCGTTTTTTCCACTTTACAGGAGTAGTTCGTATGAACGCACTTTTGGCGTGTTGCAGCTTTAGCTTCTATGCGTATGCGATGCAGCTGCTGAAGTTTTCGCGCTGCCTAACGAAGCTGTTGAAATCGGGGGTTACTTCGACGGGTGCCTATAATCGAACTGGAAGACATTATGTCGCTACAGACGGGGATCTAGAAGAGTGAGCTGAAGTTCCTAATGACGTGACAAGACGCTGATGCAGTCTGTGGAACGCTCGCGCGTGGCATCTTCCTGGGTGTAGCGCACCTAAGCGCTTATTTCGCCGCATTCGTATTTTTCGAAGAAAACAAACGAACGAAAAAAAGGAGACGGCCTCTATGTTTGTATAAATGACGACCATAATCGCCTCGGGCAGTTCCTCTACGCACCTTTTCAAAAGCGTTTGAGGACGCCTTCATTACAGTGTTTGTATGTTATGGACGCGCACTTTCTGGCTGGCCGGAATTGCGAGCGAGCGCTGGCTGTGATTTAGCACGTGTGGACCGTGATTTTTGTTAATATTAGAAACGTCTATACCGGTACATCCTATGCGACAAGACGTGTTTTCGGTGACGCGTGTTCTCCTAAATGTTTTGGGAGAGACCCTGCTGATCGTGCAGCGGGCCTGGAGAGCGAGCGGCAGGCCTTCCTTGTGTTGAAATCAGCTTCAACGTGCACGAGCTCCAACGCTGAAGAAGCGCATTCAAGAACCACGCATGCGCCCGTAGCCTTCGGTGCACGAAGGCGAAGCGAATAAGTGGTCTTCACTTCTGCTTCACTTCAGCGGTGTTTTGCGTGACGTTCAGCTCTATGCGAGCAGCAGCAGCAGCAGCTTGCCTATCAGGGCATGAATTGGGTTGGCAACATATTTTCTTAACACGTGAGCAGCTGTACGAGTCTACGTGGAGCACAAGTTCGTTTGCTTCTTTTTGCAGAGGTTGCGGTGACGTCAGGAAGCTTTGATTGGCTCTTATCTAAATATGATGGGTAGACCTCAAAGCAAGCTGCCTCGAGATCCACTCCACTATCCTTCAATCAGAGCCAATTTGAGCTCGGCGTCTTTCTGACGACAACACAACTTCCTGAAAAGGAAGCAGAGAAACTTGCACACCCCGCAAACACCAACGCACTGCTGTCAAACAAGCCCGCGCTTGCTATAGACCGCTTTGGGACTTGATCTGAAAATGAGTTCGCAGTTTGTTCTTGCGCGCTATAGCCCCCGTCATTCACTGTGCCTGGAAACTTTTTGTGGGACGCTGAAGGTATACACAACCGCGTGGGTGATTAGGCTGCGAACTCCAAGGTTGTCTTGTCGTCCGCATACACGTATATTTGCCTTCATACCTAGCGAGCGGGCGCTCGACAGAAGTGCAATGCGAACCCTCTTCCTCGTATAATTAGTCTTACAATGACCTATTAAATGGGTCCATGCAACGATATTCACTCGGAATCTGTTTCACTTTACACGAGCTTATTGGCACTATATAGTGCAGTGGTCGGCAGCCAGCGGCCCGCGGGCCGGATCCGGCCCGCGAGGCAGTATCATGTGGCCCCCAGTCCCCCAGCGAAACCCCTCTCCCCCCCCCCCCCCCCTTCCCCCCCGAACGATTCCGAGTCAAGAGGTCCAACGCGTCAAAAGGTGCAACGAGTCAAGAGGTCCAATATTGGACCTCTTGACGCGTTGGACCTCCCGACGCTTTGGACCTCTTGATTCGCCGTGGATCTCTTGAGTCGTTGGACCTCTTGACCCATATTGGATCTCTTGACTCGTGCCTCGATGTGTCAAGAGGTCTAATATTCCTAGAGTTCTTTTTTTATTATTATTATGTTGGATTGTGTTGGACAAGTCACGGATTTTGACGACGGATTTTGCCGACGGCTTTTTCGCTGACTGAGGCAGGTAATGCTCACGCATTAAAAAGGCAGACAGCAGAGATGCTAAAAATAAAGTCGGAGAAGAAAATGTCGGAAAAAGAGCAAAAAGGTTGAGCTGTGAAGAGTTCCACACGGCAGGGGGGATCTCACGAACACGGCTTTGATACATCGTTTCTGGCCGGTGATGTAATAAGTGTTTGTGCGTATGACCCGTGATTTGCTTGGTTTCTGAAGCGACAGATGCGCTGGGCTCTGGGGTTCGCATGCTGGGCACTGGATTTTGAAACACCGGAAATCATTGTTGTTATAAACTGTCAAGCTTATAGCAATATTCGTTTGTTGGGGACCTGTGTGCCTTCTCTCTTCTACCCCTGACCATAAAGTCGTAAATCTGCATCTCCCGTGTTGCTCTCCCCCGCGAATATCGAGATTTTAGATGCATTTTTTTAAGAAGTGACTACTTCGACACCCGGGTTCTAAATAATTGTAAAACTATTTTGAACACATATTTCGTCACATACAAGAAATATGTCCATAGTTATTTGCTATTTCGACGTCTACCATCACACTAAAGCGCTATTACGGCGTTTGCCGTCAGGATAACTGAACGTAGTTTTTTTTTTGTGACATTATTTTTAAAAGTTGTAATAATTGTTTAAATTTGTTCACGTCTCGTCAAAATAGCTTCCTTGATATTTTGAAGTGGTTGGACTTCAAAGAACTTGAAGAGACAGTTTGCCCTGGCGCAGCATGGCATGTAAAGCTAGTCATTTTTCCATTCGCTATGGCCTAGCACTGGACATACTGGACACAGTAGAGATCTATCGGCTTCAGAGATCGACCTGCTTTCCGACATAAACAGTTCTTCAATCGACTTCAATCTCTATGACCCACTTTTCTAAAAATGATTGAGCAAGTAACCCACCATCTTACAATTCCCACCGACTAACACATCGCGTAATTTCAACTAAAAGTAAATGATATCGACAAACAAGTGTTAGGTAATTCGTGTCAAGAATGCTTAATCATGGAACGTTCAGTTTCATGGTTTATTTCACAGCATTCTCAAAAATAAAGAGCAGTAAAGGAGTTGCATATCGCTAGCATAAGTATTTGTGGCTGCTCCCTGTTTTTAAATGAGCCAACGGCCCAAATTAACCCGCTATAGCTTGCACCGGTCATAACGTTTCAAGGAGACAATGCTCGCATTCATTAGCAACACTCTATTGGACGCCAAGTGGCATAATTTGGGCTCGTTTAAAGACGCCCTCCAGTGATATTTGAGCATCTTCCCATGTTGTGTTATTTACCTCTTTAGTGAATCGGTGAACTCAGTGAATAAAAACTAAAGCATAAAATAGTAGTGCATCATATTTTTAATCAAACATACGAAAACCCGGGACTGGACAAAGTTACCCAAGAAAGTATCTTCGTTTACAAATACATGAAAGGAAAGGCTAAATGCAAGATGCTGAGGTACATTTGTATTTTATACCTCGGGAATATGACAGACACTTCCGTAGAAATGGTATAAATAAGTCCTAGAACCGAGACTGGAACACAGATATGAAGTTCTACAAGTCCAAAATATGTCGCCAGGCACTATCCATGATTTAACACTGAAATACATATACATTGTGGCAAATAGTATCTGTCTACTTGTCTCCAATGGCTATGTAGTACTTGTATTCTCCAAAATGATTCAAATAGGTCAAACAGTCAGTAACCGTCACAAGCAGTCATTAATAGAAATAGCATTATAAACAGAGAAGATAAAGATAAGACTCGATGGACCTCTTGACGCGTTGGACCTCTTGACACGTCGGACCTCTTGACTCGATGGACCTCTTGACGGGTTGGACCTCTTGACTCGATGGACATCTTGACGCGTTGGACCTCTTGCCACAAATTGGAGCTTTTGACTCGTTGGACCTCTTGACGCGTTAGACCTCTTGACTCGAATTGGACCTTTTCATTCGTTGGACCTCTTGACTCGGTTGTCACGTGGCTATTGGACCTCTTGACTCGTTGGACCTCTTGACCATAAGCGCAACCCAACGTGGTCAGCTAAAAAAGAAAGAAAAAAAGATAAAGCTGACTAATTCGCTGCCCGTTGCCTGCCTTTCCCCCCCCCCCCCCCCCCCTTCCCCGCGCTTTTTTTCTGCGCCTTTTTTTACCTTCACTGAGTTTAAACAAGGACAAAGCGCACTGCCAGTTGGCCATAGCCCGATGTCCTTACATTTGTGTAGATATCATCTTCACGGATATCCTAGCACAAAGGTGGGATACAGTACGAACTTGACTGGTCCAGAAGTGAAACTGCAGTGCTGGCATTAGAATGCTTTTTGTGACCGTCACTTGCAAAACTCGTTCTGTTTTGATGCTTGCTAGACGTCCAATCGAACAAAGTCACTGACGGCAAAATGTTTAGCACTTTGCTTGGACTCAATAGAACAGTCACTCCTTTCCGTCTGTTCGGACAGTCCGGTCGTCTCAATGGCCCTATTGACAACTTGAAAGGTAAGTTTCAACATTACGTGTTACTCACTTAAATTTGTTTTCTAGAATTCGCCTTTATAACAAGTGTACCTTCATTTTTTTTTCAGACTGTTCGTCTGCAACATGTCACTTTCTAAACGCGGCAAGAAGCGAAATATAGATTTGGAATGCCGGACATTCAATGATCAGTGGACAAATGATGATTTATTTGTTCAAAATAAGAATAAAGCGTTATGCTTCAACTGCAGAGAAGCGCTTTCAATATTTAAAGAATACAACTTGCGTCGACACTACCACTCTTACCATCGCGACAAGTACGACTCTCTGATGTCAGGAACCAAAGCCGCGAGAATCGAAAATTTGAAGAAGATCCTGGGCATGCAGCAAGACTTTTTCAAGAAGAATTTCCAGGAGAAGGTGGCTCTGGTTCAGGCCAGCTACTCAATCTCCAAGTTGATCACAAAGAGTGGGCGGACTTTTTCAGACGGGTAGTTTGTTAAAAGACGTGTTTGTTGACAGTGGCTGACGATCTTTTCCCGGATCAGAAGAATGTATTCAACGAGCTTAGTCTGTCGGCCCGCACTGCCACAAGGAGAATCTAAGACATGGGTGAACAGTCGTTGAGTACTTCAAAGGATGGTGCCCGAGCTTTCCAGTGCTTCTCTTTGGCGCTTGACGAAAGCAATGACGTCTCTGATACTGCTCAGTTGCGTATCCTTGTGCGGAGAATTGACACCAGGTTTGAAGTAACGGAGGAGCTAGCTGCTCTAAAAACCCTGAAGGGCACAACAAGAGGAGAATATATTTTTAACAAGCTATGCGAGTGTCTGGATATGCTAGAGCTAAAATGGGAAAACCTCGAAAGCGTAACGACTGATGGCGCAAGAAATATGATTGGCTGTAAAGCCGGTGTCGTCGGACGCATCAACTCAGAAATGACACGCCTGGGCGTTGTTGCTCCTATTCATCTTCATTGTATTATCCACCAGTAATCACTGTGTTCCAAAGTGGTGCGCTTGAAGTCCTTGATGAAGCTAGTCGTACCTACCATTTTTTGCAGTTACACCCTGAACCACCGTCAATTTTAACAGTTCTTGTCGGAAACAGAGGCTGAGTATGGGGATGTCCTGTACCACACAGAACTTCGATGGCTCAGCAAAGAAAAAGTTTTGCGACTTTTTTTTTTTTTTTTAGCTTCGTGAGGAAGTCGCGGTGTTTCTTCGCGCGAAAAGGAAACCTCTCGAAGAGCTTGCTGATCATGATTGGGTGTGGGAGTTGGCACTCCTGGCTCACGTTTCTCTGCACGTGAAGGACCTGAATGCAAAATTACAAGGGAAGGGGAAACTCGTGTCCGGGATGCTCGCAGAGGTGAGAGCTTTCAAGATGAAGCTCAGTCTCTTCCAAAACCAAGCTAGAGAGTCTAATTTTTATCATTTTCTTTGCTGCAAGAATTTTTCAGGCGAGACACCAACTCCACTTCCCACGAAAAGACTCTGCAAAATCTTGCGCGAATTGAAAAGTGAGTTTTAAGTTAGGTTTTCGGACTTTACGAAGCATTCGAGCGACATTTGTTTATTTGAAAATTCATATAATGCAGATCTTAGCCAGGTTCGAGAGTGTCACCAGATAGAGCTGGCCGATCTGCAAACAGATAATGATTTGACGAGCGCATTTGCAGCAAACGATCTTGTTACTTTTTATGATGGCCTTGCGGATTCTACGTCCATGAATCTTAATAAACTCGCAGCCACCATGATTACATTGTTCGGGAGCACACATGTCTGCGAGCAGACTTTTTCACGAATAAAGTGCATAAAATCCAACCTGCGCTCACGAATGACTGAAGAGAACCTCCACAACGTATTGCGACTCGCAGTTAGCAGCTTGAATGTGGATGTCCGTAGTTAGGCGAGCGCAGTTCAACACCAGAAGTCTCACTGAGAGGAATCTCTAGGTTTTCGTGGAAATGTCGTATCTCATGTCGTGTGCCGTGAATTAAAGAAGCTGTTCATTTTTCATTTCTGTACGTCAATGTGGGTTCGTCCAAGGGCTTTCTTTATTTTTTATTGAAACCCCCACCCCCCTTACCCCGCTGCTTGCCGCCCTGCCCTTCCGCCTTGGCTTCGCGGTGACTCGGCCCGCTGCGCCAAAAGGTTGCCGACCACTGATATAGTGGAACACAAGTATACTCGCACGCAACGCCACTGACCAAGAAACTCATTTGTTGCGGTGTAATTTCAAGGACTAAAGCGAGCGTTTTCTTTTTACCTCTCGTTCGCAAAACTTGATGGCGTAGCGGGGGGAGGGGGGGGGGGGGGGGGGTCGCAGTGTCTTCATAGCACCCCTCAGTAACGATATTTGAATGCGGCTGCTGGTTCACACTGCCCATACATCATAAGTTAGGGTCACACTGCTCACACACCAAACAAAAGACAGCCTGCAAACACGAGTTACCGCAATATCCGTGGTTCGAATGCCGCCTGCCAAATTTCTGTTTGAACTCATTGCCGTGCGGCATTCGATGCACGGACCTCGCGGTGACTCGCGTTCGAATCTCAGTGTAGCCTATATTCAGGATGATGTATAATCAGTGTGACCCCGGCTTTAAGATAGTCCAGCAGATGACAAAACCTGAGAAATGGTCTTAGGTCGGTTAACACAGCACAGTTTGGTTACGTTGCGTTAGGTTAAGATGTTCTTTGAACTTTGACATTCACACAATTCATTTCATTTTATTAATTTTATCTCAAAGGCCACTAGTGATGCATACATAGGGGTTGAAATATTGTTGGTGAAATGAACTCTTAAATAATTCGCTGTCGTTTATAGCGATTGACTCTGTGCATGTGCTGGTACGACTGAATATAGTTAAAGAGAGAACGTCTCGGCAAGTCTGGTCAGGAGAGGACTGTACTGTACGCCTGTTCTGTGCTCCTGTTATGTGCGGCTTTAGCAGTTACTGTATTGTCATATTACAAAACAGTCAACCAGCCCAACAACCAACCAGCCCAGCAAGCTATCAAGTTACTGTATTGTTTTACTCTTTCATTACGCAAGCCCTCCACAAATGCCTCACGCGTCAATAATGCGTATATACTGAGAAAACCAAAATGCGCTTATACAACACTCTCGAAAGGCAACCCTAAGCACGGCGATTTCAGCCGTGACAGTTGAGTTGTACGACAAGCGCTGCATAATATGATTTAAAAAAGAACGACAAAAAAAATAAAACAGAGTAAAAATTGATGATTAGGCGGATCCAGGGCACTAAGCACGGAAGCCTTCTAGTTGGAGGTGGAGCATTCCCCGGCGAATTCGAGGCACTTCACCGGGTTGACGAATAAAAATGCCTGAATCAAGTGCACTCTCTTCTTTTCTTTCATTTCTCGCGCGAGCACGGTCGTATGAAAACGGATGCTCAAGCAGCTCTCGAACACACCCCCCGGTGCAGGGGCGTCATTGTAGCGTCACAGGAGGGCTGACGACGCTGCCTCAGTGCCGTGCTTGTTTTGGGCATTTTTTCGCGCGTTGAGATTCTACTTGAACAGTAGTCGGCAGTCTCTGTACCCTAACCGTCGCATGGATTTTCCGATCAGCATTTACGGCGGTTCTAAATCTGCGTCCTTTTACCGAGTTTCTCGAGAGGTTATTTCAACAGAAATGTTGCCTGTCCATGCGTTTTTGTTTTGTTTTTTCATCCAAGCTAAGTAGACGTGTCTCGTAAGATGTGTTTTAATAGCTTACTGGGTTATTTAGATGTTTCAATGTCTTTTTCTTTTCTTGCGTTCTTAATGTGAGCCTGGTGTGCGGCTTTTACAGGTATACTCCTATATAAAAAAAGTGTTCGATTTTTGTTTGCAAAATATTACGGCAAATAAAAAATGTCCTCGTTGTCATGTGCAGAAAATGCGTGAAACAATGCTGCCCATGCTTTACGCAAGAAATAACAGCTCAGTCCGCCGTACTTAATAAATTGAACCCAGTAGTGAAATGTAAAAACTCTCTTTGGTTAGCAGGGTGAGAATAAAAATGACTTGAAGTTGTAACGATATATTTTGTTTAGTTTTGTTAATCCTGTTTGCTTCTTTGTATAACTAGTCTTCAGTGAGTCGAAATATACACATCAATGAATCATACTGACCAAATCAGAGTAAAGTTCAAAAGCCATCGAAAGACAAATGTTGATATATGAGAATAATTGTGCTCCAGTTTACGACAATACACGTACAAAGCGTCGTTCGCACAATAATTATCTAGGGACAAACGCTGTTAAAATCAGCACTACACAATTTTGCGAGGCATGGTAGAGGTTTCCGAAAGTTACATGATGCAGTGTGAAATAAACTTTATAGGTGCTTGTGGCGATCTCAGCTAAATAAAACTGCCCTCCCGTTACAAGTGGCAAGCACTGAAAGCTCTTGCAGCGTGTCGACGGGTGGTTGGCGTAAAAGTGTACCTTTTTCTCAAAATTCCCAGACCATAGCATTAAGCATTTTTGATAGGTGATTATCTTCGAGCGCAGACCTTTTTATGAAGCATTGTGGCTGGTGCATACCATGAGCATTGTGAGCGATTGCGTTCTGCGGATCATCACCGAGTCCACAGCGCTTTCCGGTTAAGGTACTGGCGCTGCCTGCGCCATTTCTCATGTTTGGCGTACCTTGAGAGAAATAGCGTGTATAGGAATTACAGAAAAATAGGTAAATGTATATCAGACCAAGTTATACGGTTGCGCTAGTCTCATTATTTTCTTTCTCAGTTTTTTACAATAATTTACGTCTTGTCGCCAGGAAGTCCGCCAATATATCACGAGTTGCACGCGCCAATGGACCTTTTCCACATACCGACGACTCCAGGCGGTGGCTGCACGAACTCAAAATCGGGGAAGTGACCTACCTGCGCTACCAATCGATACCGGGAGCTACGCTACCAGTTTCTTCGCTCCCCGAGCAGCGGCGCGTGCCCAACGCGAGCTTAAAGATGGGCATCCGTGGCGTCCACCTAATCGTTGTGTTTTTCCTTCCGTCCACTTTCTTTTTCTGTGTAACCTAATTATATATATGCTGCAATTACCTGTTCTACACGCTTATCCACAGGCTCATTCCGAATTTCCTCGATTTTTTGTTCCGACTTCCGCCGCTTGGCATCGGGCGCTCGCGCGTGCGCAGAACGCTTCTCGGAAAAGATCCATTTACACATGGCAGGTTGGGGTACGGAAACGCCGGAATTGGCACTCAGCTTCAGTTTTTATTTTTTATTTATTGTATTTTAAGTCTCCTGATAAGATCAACGTTTCGCAGTTCTTACGAATGCCGATAATAACTGTAGTGTTTACTCATGAGACACGTGCAACTCCAGTGCCAGGAGCGCGTCTCCCACTGGTGTATTTAGCGTCCTTTCCTGTCCATGTGTCGAAAGCGGTCATAAGATAGAACAAATGACGTCACAAAATCCGGAGTGTCTCTAGATGTCGGATGTCGCGATCCTGGTGGTTGGTCGTAGAAATGCTGGCGAAAAGCACGAGCGAACGCGAGTATCGCCGTCGTCACGGCGTCACAAGTCCCGGTTGCCGAAGCTTCCGTGAACTAACTGAGGAGCGTCCTACAGCAGAATAGGTGTCTGCCTCATCCACAATCGCTACTGTGACGCCCCCAGGATCGCGGCCGGCGGCAGCGTGACACGTCTGTCCTATGACGTCATGAGGCGGAAATTGAGGGGCCACTTCTTTGGAAGCGGCAAACACACCAACCGCCGAGACGCCTTCCAGGCACCATTGTGCAACGAACGAGCACAGCGGCACAACGTCTCGACAACTCCAAGAGCGACATGGAAAACATGTCACCTCATGCATCTTTTTTTTTTTTTTTTTTTCTTTCGGCGCAATCGCCGAAACTTTTATATTTTACGCCTCGAGGGACATTAAGTCTGTCTTCACACGGACGTCACCAACACGGGAATGAAAGGTTGTCAGTTTTAGATATTCAGCTCTCAGGACGCACATTTGTGAAATCATGATAGTAGACACCGCGCAGTCCTGTGTTTCACCGTTTCATCGGTGCTGTAAATTATTTTTTTTTTGTGAACACTCGCTTTCTCAATCACGCTCCTTGCTACAAAATTGGACAAATAAAATTCAACCTACAGATTTATCAACCTAACGCACCAACACACACACAAAAACACCATGGACAAGGAAGACTTAATTTACAACGCTACTTCAATCCGATGTAGTGAAAAAATAAGTAAACGGGGATACACAACAGCGACGAGGAGGGGACCAGACGACTTGTCATCGACAATTTGATTCTGGAACTTCTCTTCAATTTTCTTTCCTTTTTTTTATTTTCCGCCATCAGACAATTGAGAGGCGGGGGTCGAGAACACCTCTGGGAGTCCGCGGCCGCCTTAGACCACCTCTCATCCGTCTCTTCTATCAAGCTTAACTCGACAAAGACAACACATAACTCGTAAGAAAAAAATATAAAAAAATACCTCGCACACCGAGACGCAGTCACGCGCTCACGTCCAGGAAAGGTCCACCGCTGTCCCCCGCAATATCACCAAGATCGACCTGAGTTTTCCCTTCTTTTTTCATTGTTCTTAGAATCTTGTATTTGATTTCCTTTCCTTTCAACTTGTCTTTTTTCACTACTCCTATTTTATTTTTCCTTACAACTGTTCCCTCAATCACGAAGATATTATTTCTACGTCACGTGCTCACTTTTTATATAACAAACGCGTGACGTTCGATGTTGGGTTCCAAATCCTCGGGGACCGCGGGAGCAGAATCCCCATCCACACATATAAACTCGGAACAGAAAAACTCACGTGAAATAAAATAGAAAACAAAATACCGGGAGAGGGGGGGGGGGGGGGGGGGGCGTTGAAAAGCGGTCGCCCACGTTTGAAATCTAATATGTCCTTCTCTTTTCCCCGCGCATTTCTTCTTTTGTTCGAAGGGGGCCCGTGGTGCAGTTTGTACGTCCTTCAAGAGTTGCCTGCTCTACCTTTGTTTAGTTTGCGCTCGGCTTTACTTCTTGCGGTCTCGTATTTCTGATAAAAACAAAGAGAAAATACTTTTTCTTCTAGAATCTTGTGGGAAAGGGTGTCAGTCGTTCGTGTGTATGTCGTCTTTCGATGAAGACCGGAGATATTGTGTTTTCAAGCTTATTCTTTCTTGTGAAAAAAAAAATTTGCTAACTTTTCATCGCCATTTTAGAGGAGCTAAAAAAAAAAGGGTGGGGCAGGGCAGGTAAGGGAGGAGAGGTTGAAGTGTTCTGTATTTGTGCAGTTTTTACCTCTCTTCACCTTGTCTCTTGTCTTCTACTTTGCCTGCGTTTTTCACTTTTTTCCCCTGATGTTACTCTGATCTTGTTTTGTACCTCGTCCATGAGTTCGACCTGCGTTGGTTCAGGCAGGCTGGGGCTGTATAAGCAGAAGCCGAGCACATAAGAGCAGGGTGGCGTGTAAAACGCTTCACGGTTTTCTTAGACGATCGTTTCGTACCAATTTTGTTTTTGTAGCATGGCAGCTGAGCTTTTTCCGCACGAAGGTCTTGCTGCAAGCGGCCTTCTATCTCTACTCCTCCATTTTTTGGTCTGATATACAGTTCTCTAAATCATTGGCACTGGGTATGACCAATGCTGCAGGCTTCTTCAATTTGGCAACCTCTGTCCTATAAAGAAGACTTAAAGGATCATGAGAGTGTGACGCGCCAGATTCCAGCCGCCATTGCTGACCTGATCTTGTCTTACCCAAATGCCGAGCCACTGAAGCAGGCGTTGACGAGCCACCACAAAGAAAAATGCTGGGGAGAAGGACACAGTATATCTAAAATGGCGATGACCTGCCCTACTGTGGCAGTGACGAAGTGAAGTAAACGCAATAAGAGGAAACAAGAACTGAAGGTCGGTTACGGCGGCTCCCATGCACAGATGATGTCAAAGGCACAAGCACGAGGCCATTAGTTTAAGGAGACTTCATTTTTTCATGAGCCATCGCTCCGGAAATGGGACATGCTCCTGGCCGTGATTTTTACGAAGTTGTAAAGTACTTTAGGCATAAAGCATGCTTTTAGCTAGCTCCCCCCCCCCATTCTAAAATCTCCACCCGCATAACTATTGGAATCATATATGGCGGTTTAATGGCGGTTTAATTACTCTTAATTTGCCTGGAGACTTCTTCGTTTTCTCTATAGTGTGAGGTTGTTTCTCAGCAGATTTACCAGCATTAAAATAAGTCGAATGAACAACGTCGGCCGTGTCTAAAATTTAATAAACTTTGTCTAATAAAATTGCTTTATATCTAAAAAAAGCTTGGGTCAGTTGCATAATATGTTCTTTTTTGCATGTCGCAATACTCGTCTTCAGATTCAAAATCGGTAAGGAACGTGTAAGGAGAATCGCAGGCGGTAGATTAGCGTACAACTAAGCTTGTTGCATAACGCGCGAGCACACGTTCTAAATACGGCACAGATATATGGTAGCAATAATATAGTGTACACTAGCGAAATTAAATATAAAACTATATAAGCTGCGATAATTATATATTTAATTGCCCCTCTTTTCCGAACAAATTGAGGGCCCAGGTTTTTTTCAGGGAGTGCTCTAATGAAAACGGACGTCTTCTGAGTCCTGAACCTTCGTTGCTCTCGCGAGTTCGTTTCCCTCCTCTGCACCGCTGGAAGCGGGAGAAGCGTCAATTTTAATCAAACCCCTGACTCCGACAATGGGACTTTCAATAATGCTGCCAGCAGAAAACCCGTTCAAAATGTGTCGCTACCAGCAACTCCTTTCGCTTTCAATCTAGAAGGAGAAGTGCTGACCCTGTCTTGTGCTTTTCATTTCCCTCCTCCGTTGCGCTGTCTGCCACCTCAGCGCTCACCTACTCTACAAATGGCCCGTGAAGTGGGCTTTTATTGGTGCATGTGATGATTGCAGATTCCTAGTATGTTATGTAAGCAATATTCGGTTGTGTTTATTTAATCGAGCAGAGACTAAAAATTTCGCAGATGAATATATATATATATATATATATATATATATATAAATATATATATATATATATATATATATATATTGCTTTGGGAATATGCTACACAAAGAATAAGAGACATAAATATTTGTAACCTTACGACGAAGTACGCTTTTTCAGGTGACAAAAGTGCGTAGTTTTTGGGCATAAGCAGCGATGCCGATAAACAATTTAGATCAACACGGTCAACACTGTGTCGGGGAGGAAAAAGAAAAACCCCTGAAATACTTCCGAGAAACTCACTGTTAACCAGCAGTGACCCCAAGTCGTGACGTGTTTTACACATCAGGTTATCTAACCAAACAAATGAATGAATAGTGTGCTGACAACATCGTAAAAAGAAAAAGAAAACTCCTCGATGAATGAGAGGGGATCTGTCTTGTTGGGCGATGTCTACAAAAAAGAAAAAAGAAATAAGGTTGTCAAGCATGGAACGTGCGAAACAAGCATGTGCCGGCAAATAAACAAGGCGCCTGGTGCACAAAGTTCAGAAGAGACGCGAGACATGGAACACTGAGACTCCCGGAGAGGCTGCTTAGGGATTCCGGTGGCGTTCGGGTTTTCTTCCAACGCCAATAGTAAAAGAGAGAGGGAGAGCCGTAGCGGTGCTTCAGCACAAATACGCAACACGAGCCTGGAAAAACGAGAAAAAAAAACAGACAAACGAAGGAGCAAAATGTTCAAAGCAGAAAAGCCTAGAACTAACCCATAAAAAATAAACAAGACGCAAAAAAAGAAAAAAAAAAAACAAAGCAAAAAATGATTGAAAACTTAAGTGAGCGACTCGATCACTGCTATCTCGTGGTTAACAGATGAATGAAAATCGGAAGTGACATTATAAAGTGTTACTGACATCGACATACATCATCACACGAATGTTTAAGTAAAAAAGAGAAATAAATCTGAAGTATTAAAACAATCGATTTTTGTCGTTTCTGTTTCCCATCTTATTAAAACGTCATACTTCGTACTTCAAAAATAAAATCTTACAAATTCAAAAAGCACTGGTTCAAATTCGAAATTGGCATGGTTGAACGTTAGTCATATTGAACGGATATCTCAAAGATCTTGGGAAATGTGTGGGCAGTAAACGCGCTAGAGGGAACTCTCAGAAACTAAATCACACGCTGATCGACAGCATTTTTTTTTATTACATTCCGTATTACTTTTATGATATTTATGTTTCGTAATTTTCCCCACGAAGCAATTTAGAAAAATCTCAAGGCCCGTCCTTTCAGTTCATGTGGCTTGAATTCCACTTTTCTTTTCTGTTATCGAAAATGAAAGATTAAATCCGGCGTTGTATTTGACCAATACTGAACTTTCGAAATATTGGACTGTTTTTGCGAACTTCGAATATTGCTGAAAGATGGTCACTGGTATCGCAAAAAGGTTTATTCTTCGTCGTTTTATTATTCAAAATTTAACTGCTCTAGAAATTTGAACGAGATGCTGTGCACCTCGTAAACTGAGAATATAGTCGCCAAAACTATTGCAACCTCCGTAGGATCCCTCAAAGCAACCTAAAAAGTATGAGATTGGAGAAATTTGTTTTCCCCCGGAAACTTATTTAGGGTTCAGTTGTTATGCGCCGACAAAGTGAGGGAGAGGAGGAGGCTAGAGCGCGGAGGAGACGTCAGACTGCCGAGCACTGGTTGGAAGGAATAGCGAGTACACCTAAAGCTAGCTGCTTTTGTCTCCACTCTACTCGTCGAACGCGCGTTGATTACGTGATAACGCAATCTTCAGCACACTTTGACGGTCGAAAAAAATGTCTGCCACTGCGCGGGTTGAATGGTTACACTCGAGGCACCTGTAATGACCGATTCACACGACGGACCGATCCGCCGATAAATTGATCACCGGACGACACGTCCATAAATTGTTTGTCTCTCAAGGGCATCCACACAAAGGAAGCAACGAGCAGACGACAGCGAGGACGAACTGAACTTTTTCGCGGCCTCACAGTGCCGTGAAACGCCAACGCCGCACTGTGGCACCGTTGTCCAAGAGCGAAAGCGACGTCTGCCGCCGTGGTATCGCGGCACTACCACGAAAAATAATCGTTGTACGCTGCTGTTACGCGCAGGGGGAGGCAGAAGACCGTGATAAGCTTAGCGCGAAGGGGCACTAGCTTTACTAACTCACGGCAGCTGACACAAGCATGGTCCTGCTCAAGGAGGCTTCGGCAAAAAAGCTACTAAGTCTTGGGCTCGCTGAGCGGCGTTTGGAGATGCCTTCACGCACCGCACGCTCGCGCACAACACTTCAGTACACAACAGCCGCGAAAAAGGTATTGCTGGGTAAAAGGCTGGATGAACGTGCAGAAAAAATCGCAACGTGCCAGACGAGTGTCGACAAACGATCTTGAAGCGGATCCGCAGGAATACCGGAACCTGCGGCGCGTCGACCGCGCAAAGTTCCTGCAGCTTCTTTCACGCTAGGAGAGATTGGAGAGGAGAGGGTACGAGGCGAGAGTATGCCCCTCCTCCTCCGTACCCTCCCCTCATCCCCTCCTTTCCTCCTCCTCCACGCCTCTTCCGTCGTCCTCCTCCTCTTCCGTACCTTCCCCTCATCCACCTCCCTACCCTCCACTCCCCCTCTTGCTAAACCTCCCATCCTCCTCCTCCATACCCTCCCCTCCTCTTACAGTCTCCCCACTAAATTTAGCTGAAAAATTGACGCCACGTGACCTCAAAACCATTTAGATTCCCCGCTAAATTTAGCGGGGAATTGAATTGATGTTGAGGTCACATGACGTCGATTCTCCCGCTTAATTTAGCGCGGTTACGCCGACGCCGCGAAACGTGCAAACGGGCGCGTGAGAGCTGCGCTCTAAAAACGTTGTTCTGTTGCCAAACTAAACGCTTTTCAAATCAATGCCACGCCTAAAATCCGGGTGTGAAACGGCGCTCGGCTATTTTAGTTCGCACGCCTTTGGACGAGGCGCGGTTCGCAGGAATCGGTAGCGTGTTGGTCACGTGGTACGCTACCCGCGGTCGAAAATCACGATTCATTCCGTAGCTGTGCACCAGCATATGCAATGGTCGACTTCTACGAAATCGACGGCACCTGGCGGCTAGAACATAAAGCTTTGACGGCGGGTTCGCTCGCCAGGCTTCTTGAGCGAATCAGATATTCACGGCTCGTCGCGACCTAAAGACGGAGCACTGAAAGTAGGTTCAAAAACATGGGATAAAAATCGTCACTAGCCGAAGCGTTTCTCGGCCGTGTCATTTTCAGTGTTCGTGTGCATGGCCCGTGCTTTGCTTGCTTTCCGAAGTGACGAACACGCGCGGCCATATTGTGTCTTAGAACCATGGTTCCTAGTTAACTGAAGCTTTATTTGAAATCACAGGAAACGCTTTTGCGCCCTTCACAAATGTTTAAACAGTTCGCGACAGAGCAAAGCAATATTACATGACCTTCCTAACACCAAATCTAATGTTGAGGAAGTCGCACTTTTGAATCATGACCATCGGCAGTTGCGTCTGCTCTGCACAAGCACCAAAATAGCGGCGCCAACAACAATGTCGGGGAACGGAGTGCCGAAACTTTAAGCGCAGCTCACTTAGTGGCTGAACAGGGAAACCGCCGCCGTGGTGGGCTTTTCAAGATTGGCCAAACTAAGATTATGAGAGCCTCATCAGAGTGTCAACTTGGACCGTGTTGGTTTAAGAACGCGATGACTCCTAGCTTCCACCCTGCTTCTTACACACACCATCGAACTTGTCGTCGCAGCTGATATTAAGATAGCCAGGATCACAACTGGTGACGTCGTGGCGAGGCAAATCCTGGTCGTGACGTAATGAAAGGGAACCAGACGAGTGAACTACTGAAACATCTCGACGCCTATAGTCTCTGACAGGATTAGAATTGCAGGAAGTTCCTTCATCAGTCCCGCCTCCAATGCGATCTTCCCTGCCCTCGGTAACACACCCCCGTCTCGTGAACCTCGATCAAGCTCGCGCAGCCAAAACACAGTAGAAGATAACCGGCGCTTGATGTATGCCGGACACCGGTAAGAGTTAAACTGCCGCTCTCACTCTCAGTGACTTTACTGAAATGCCAGAGTTCATTGACCCCGGGCATAGGTATACAGTTAATTCTTGTTCATAAGGGGGGGGGGGGGGGGGGGGAGGGGGGTTAGTAGACGACTCCGACAACAATACCCGATGTTTCGCCGGCGCCTTTCCACATGCATCATATCGTGATCGGATGTCGTTCTCGTAAGTATCGGGACGATCTTCTAAAACACTCTAGTACAAACAAATACGCCCCTCCCCCCTAAAAAAAGATGTCCATAATGTAAGTTGTTCCTAGTAACGAAATAAAAATGCAATTATTTATTCAGCTCGTCCCCGAAAAATTGGCCTCTATAGCGGGCTATTCCTATTAATGGGGTCCAGATTCACCAGGCATGGCTGTGTATTTCTGGTAAACCTGCAATCGCACGTGCTTACATCACGAGCAGAAATATGCCAGTAGCCAGAATGCTTTCATCACACGGTTCTCATACGCTTAGAAGCCAGTGCCTATATGCATGGGCCTCTGCTGAGTTTTGTTCATTCATTCATTCGTTCATTCATTTATTGATACTGTCAGCCTTTGCACAGGGCTATTGCAGGGGTGAAAAAAAAAAAAAAAAACAAATATGTACGTTTACATCCATGCATACACAAAGGTTACAAGCATATTGAGATGCTTCGTAATTTCGGCAGTTTACGAAATGGATCACTTCGTAGTTTTGAAAAAGTTTTTTACACAAGCTATAAGGGTTTTAATTTGTTGCACATATAAAAATATCAGTGATAAGCTCCAGAAATTTATTTAGCGACATAGATGACACAGCGGAATCAGGTAACATATTCCAATCTTTAATAGCCCTGGGAAAAAACCTGTACTTAAAGCAATCGTTTTTAACAGATGGATTAGGAATGTACATGCTATGACGATGTCTTGAGAATTCGGTGGAGCAAACTTCAAAGTACTCAGATTTCTTTACCTTTACGAAATTATGAATAATCTGAAAAAGAAACTTGAACCTTTCATATTTCGTTCTTGATTCAAATGTAGGAAGATTGACAAGTTCACATAGTTTTGTGGGGGAATGAACGTGGCATTTTTTATTAAAAATAAACCTGGATGCGAGTCGCTGAATTTTCTCCAGCTTATTGCAATTTGTGACGGTATATGGGTCCCATACAATTTTAGAATACTCGATGACGAGTCTTACCAGTGTCATATAAGCTAGACTTTTTATTTCAGGCGTTGCAATAGCGAGGTGTCGTCGAAGGCACCACGGTGCTTTATTAGCTTTGTTGCATACGTTATCAATGTGAGTGCTCCATTTTAGATCAGGAGTAAATATTAAGCCTAAGTAATTATGTTCTTTTACTCTCTCAAGCTCAGCGCCCCCAATGCAATAATTATAAGCCAAAACATTTCTTTTCTCGTAATAGACGTGAAGACTGATTCTTCAGGGTTTAGCACCATTTGCCCATTGTTACACCACTTCTTGAGTTTTTCTGAGTTACTGTTTTATTCGATTTGATCTACTGATGTTTCAATTGTATTGTAAATCACACAATTGTTGGCGAATAGTCTGATTGGAACTGAGATGTAATTGCGCAGATCGGTAATAAAAATCAAGAATAAAAGAGGGCCCAATACACTGCCCTGGGGTACGCCTGAAACAACTGAGGACATAGTGGATTTGCTTCCCCCAACTTTAACATACTGTTTCCGTGATAAAAGATAACAAGAAAACCACTTCGTGATGGCTGGATTTTTAAAGAGAGCACTGATTTTCAATAACAATTTTGGGTGAGATACTTTGTCAAACGCCTTTGCAAAATCTAGAAAGACTACATCAGTTTGACCACGGCAGTTTATCCTTCGAGAGAAATCATGAACAGTTTCTATATGCTGGGTTGTCGTGGAAATCCCTCTGCGGAAACCATGCTGTGATTTAAATAATATGTCATAATTTTCAAAGTGGATGTTTAGATATGATAATCTCAAGAAGCTCGTACTAGTACGGGAAATGGGCGAAAGTTACAGACGTCATTAACACTACCACTCTTGTGGACGGGTATAATTTTTGCTATTTTCAACGCGCTGGCGAAAAAACCGCTACTTATAGACAATCTAAAGATGATAGCAAGGTATTTATAAACCCACCCAGCATAACTTTCTAAAAATTTATTAGGAATTTTGTCAGGACCTGGGTTCTTTTTTGCGTCAATGTTCGGGAGAGGGTTAAAAACTCCTTGCTCACTTTTATCTAAATCATTGATGTGAGGGTTGTTGAAAGAATCACTAAAGCTTGGCAAATTTCCATCATCGTTGGTAAAGACGGATGAAAAAGGAAGTGCTAAAATTTTCAAAGTTCTGTTTGTTTGTTTGTTTGTTGTTTTTTTTTTTTTTTTGGGGGGGGGGGGAGGGTCAGAGGCACGCTGCTGGAACTTAGCGGAACGGTTGACATACCCTGTATACCCGGGGTCAGCCTTTTCTTCACGTTGTATAATAATTCATCACGTATGTTTAATAAGGCGACGAGTAAGCGCTCCCAGAATGTCCTTTCGACCTCCCGAAAGTAGTAACAATACCACTTTAAATATAAGGCCCCTGTCATCCCCCCCTCCTCCCCCTTCCCCAAATATCATCACGAGAGCATCTCGTGACGTCACGGAACAAGCAACATTAGCATGCGACGACGCCAAGGCAGCAGACGCGCCTGCCGTTTTGCAGCGTCTCTCATCAAACTTCAGCGTGTTGCCACTTGGGGCGGGTCGGGGCACAACTAACGATGACGACATGGGCAGGTCTTGTCCTCTGGGTAGTATCTCGAGCGTCGTCGGGAATCAGCTGAGCACGGCGTCGGTGGCACCGGTCCCCGAGTAGCGGCGGCGTGCGATTTACTCGATGCCTTTCCGTCCGTGCGTGTAATGAATTATAATTCAGAGCGTGCGCGCGCACACATACACGCTCGCGCGACTATTTAATTAGCCCACGTTTCCGTAATTGCTCGTCACGAATCTCGTAGGATGCCTGCCGCTGGCTGCCCCCCGCTGATTCCTCTTTCACCTCATTACAAGTCGAGTCGTTTTATTTTTGGTTTCTTTGCTGCTGTTGCCTTCGTTGATGTTGCTTCGTTGCGTCTTTTTTATAGTCGTTATTATTATTATTATTATGCGCGCCTCATGTTTTGCTCTTTGCGCCGCTGACCGCGGGGGCCTGCATCGGTCAATGGCGAAGTGACCCGACGTCGTTCATGGTGGCGCCATCTCGTGCGTGGCGTGCGAAACCCGCGCTGCTCTCTCGTTTAGTTCGTCGTGTCGTTCGTTTTTTTTTTTTCGGATTCCATACAGCAATGACTGCCCCTTTCCGGCGTTTGCAAGCTGAGCTCCGGGATTTCTCGGGTGCCCTGAGGTACTTTGGTCAGTGAATGTTTGCGGTATGCCTAATGTCTACGAAAATCCGTTGAAATTTCTACCGCAGAAGGTCAAGTATGGGTGTCTGTGCGTGTGTGTGTGTATGTGTGCGTGTCTGTGTGCGTGCGTGCGCGTGCGTGTGTGCCTGTGCGTGCGTGTGTGCGTGCGTGATCGTGTGTGTGTGTGTTTATTCACAAATTTTGTAGGATGCGTCTGCCCCACCAACTCGTCAAATTACTCAAAACAGGTATTAGAGGAAAAAAGAGAATGACTGTGCTTGAAACTTACGGACTAATATTTATTGAAGGGGCTTCATACACATCTGTAAGTTAGGCTCTGGTTAGGAAAAAACAAGTTGCTTTCCCGATATTCTCTTTTTACATTGTCCACAAAACACTTAAAAATAAAGAGTCAAAAACTAGCCAGAATTAGCAATCGCCAGCTACCTGGTTCTTTCTGCAATATGTTTGAATATGCTTTCTCACAGGTACCTTGCTATGGGAACGTACCTCGTTTCAATAATTGTAGCCCACTGAGTGCGGCGGTCCAAACCTGCCCCCCCCCCCCCCCACACACACACACTTTCCAATTGTTTCAAAAGCCTTCAGTTCTCGAACAACTAATCTGATCAATGAACCCGGCGAGACAAAGCTACATTCTTCTACGGACCAGCCGGGCCCACGAGTACGGTGCGGTGGTACTTAGACGCTTCCGCCTTTCCCCGTGTATTTACTCCCAGCGGCGCGTAGTGCGGTCAGCCACGGTGGGCGCCCGCCGTCGTAAACGTGGCCACCGACAGCCAGTTGCCCACCGGACCATCGTGTCCGTGGTCTTGACCGCCGCCGTAACGCTCGTAAAGGTCCCTTTTACTGCCACTCCCGGTTCACGGACTGAAGCGGCCCGTTTTCCTTCCCCCTTCCCCCTCTCCCTTCTCCCGCCTGCTCTGAGCCACGGTTTACTGTAAGCAACTGGCGGCTGTCCTTCCACTTCCATGTGGCTATTCGCCACTTAGGATAGTAGGAGCTCCCGCTCACATTAGCGGGTAGACGTTGCTGGCTGTACGATTCCATTAGGGGAACTAGTAAAAGAGATCCGCCCAAGTGGTGTTACTGTCGCCATTTGGGCTTCTATGGCGGGATCTTGTGGTGGGCGTACGCCGCTGGTGGCCCGCTGTGCTCATAGGTGAACGAGGGTCTACTCTATTGTATCATAGCTTCAGATGTCACAGCTAACGTTAACCTAAAGAAATAGAAACTATACCTGTGTTTCTATTGTCCTTCTCTCGCTCTCGTCCGCAAGCCACATTTGAACCATCGTCTTATTTTATTTATTGTTTTCATCAGTACACTAATTTTATTAGCCGCGCCGCGGTCCCTCACGGACTACCTGTCTTTCGGCACCGCCGCGGCTCTTTTGAGACAAGGTGACCAAGACCATGTGTATGACTTTGACTGTGCGACCGTGTTGTTGTCCTTGTTAGTGTTGAGCGAAAGGGAAAGAGAGGGGCCAGAGCTGAATGGCTGCTCCAACAGATTGGGTCTTGCATAGGAAATACACAACACTTTTGTTGACGAGACGCATTAGGTAAACCTTACAGAGTTTTGATGCACACATTTCGGTAAGCAAGTCGTCTGCGTCTTGCGCAGGAGTTGTGGTGACGTCAAAACGACGCCGAGCTCTGATTGACTTTAATTGAAAGGTTAGTGGGTAAACCTCGACGCTAGACGCCTTGAGGTCTACCCACTATTTTGGTTTTCAATCAGGCACTAAGAGTTGGGCTTTCTGACATCATTGCGACCCCTGTGCGAGAAGCAGACGAACTTGCGCTCCGCATAGCTAAAGCATCATGCTAAGGATGCCTGGAAATCTAGACTTTCCAACTAAAACCCCCATCAAACGAGCCCACCCAGCCGCTCAGTAGATCTACAGCGTGGCAAAAACCAGTATCTTGTCAGTTCGCGTCAGTCAAGGGGACCTCCACTAGCACAACCAAAACCATTCCCGTTCAATAGTCCAAAACGACAGGCATAAGATTATCCAACTGTTTACCAGAGCCCCGGATCAAAGTTCCGACCAGAAAGAGACCCCGAGGCACTCGATCTGTGGCGTGCCAGCAGTGACCACGCAGCGCAGTAAAAACAGCAGGCACCCAGCCGACAGCGTTTTTATGGAGCTGAGGCAGCATCAGCCTCAGTCCACATCCGTGAAACGGGGTGCGGGAGCGAATCAGTCGGAAGCGGAGAATGATTGGAGAAGGGAAGGGGACAGACGTGAAAAGAGGAGGCCCAGCAGCTCCAAGGAACCGATCCCAATGGCATCTTGCGGTGCGGCTCCGCGGGACTGAGTTATTATCGGGTTACAAGTGGCCATTTAGTACATCTGTAACGGATCCCTCACGGCAGGCCGTCCTGATTCGGGCTCCCCTCGGCAGCCGATGCCCTCGACTGGGCTGTTTGGTTGCCAGCCCGATTGCCTGTCCCTCGATCAATCCTTGCACTGAGCACCACCGGCTTTCCTTTATGGTGGGCGTAGGGAACTGAGAGGGGTTTCCTCGCAGCGGCTGGATCCCCGGTGTCGGTCACTTGTTTACCTTTCAAGCTTTGTTGTTGTTGCTGCTGCTCTTGACTGCCATGGATTAGACACCCCAGTGTATGGAGCGGTTTTGTGGCGCAGAATACATTCGTAGTGTTTCACGGGTATTGTCTTGCAAGATGGCTAGAATAGACGTTCTGCTGGTTGTTTTTTCTCGGTAAGCCATCTTCTAGCCAAAGAAGTGGTGTCGTTGCCACTTTTTTTGGTGCTGATTGGGAACTTCTTCTAATCGTTTCATAACAAATAAATGTTAGATTGTGCGAGGCGAAACAGCAGTGCACAGGTCATGTTACATTACGCCTCTCTTTTTTGTTTTTCACCTAAATTTTATAAGTGTTTTTAGTGAGTAATTTTTTTCGCGACCACTCATTTGTCCTTGTCTGCATACTACCTAGTATGCAACATCCGTTGACCAGTGCATGGTGATCCTAATTAATAATAGCGAGTTACAGGTTAAATTTCACGGCATATATACCTACCGGAAATCTGAATATTGCGTGGAAATGTCAATTTAGTAGAATAAGTCTCCACTTGAATTACGCGTTTAGATAAGTAAACTTTAAAATTAGACCCTTCGGAAATTTAACTTAAAGTCTCCGTTACTTCCTTCAAAGCCTCTTCAATTTTATTACTTAAAAAAAAAAGAGCGGTAACATGTAATAACAGGGATCTCGAACGCACAGGAGCCAAGGGCTCTTTCAAAGGAAATAGAGACGGTCTTGCGTTTATTGGTGCTACAGACACGAAGAAACAACGATCGTGCACGCACAGCCCGCTATACTGTCCAATGAAGGCGCTTCGAACTCCGACACGAAAGTGGATTATTGAGGACGCTTACCAATCCCAATTGCAAGCAACCGTAAACGTGACCGATAACGTGAAAAAACAAACAAAAAACAGTTGGCTAAAACGAGCCATTTAAGATCACGCTGCATCTAACGCAGAATTGTAGCGAATCCTAACGGAAGCTGTCGCAGCTTTCTTGACTGTGCAAAGCGTGCTTGTTGTGGCACAGTAGACGGTAGCAGAGTTGGCCGTCCGCCAAACACCTGCTCCGCCACCCACCTGCGCGTGTTGACGTCGTGTCTCGCGTCAACATGCGACGCGTCACCCCACACGATGGTCCGTCACCTCAGTCCGCGCGTTGTTCATGCCGTCGAGAGAAAGGAGCAGACTGTGCCCGTTATTTAAAAACTGTAACGGGTTGCAATTACAAATCATTCAGCTTTGAATGTAATGGATTCACGTTTCTAATTACTTCCGTAAAAAAAGTAGTTGAGTAGTACTTTACTCGTTAGCTTGCAATTTACTTTCACATTAGTTGCTCGGACACTTCTCAAGAAAAAAAAAAAGAAAGAAAGAAACGCTGTCATTTTAGGGCCCAGCCATAAAATTTTTAAACGATACATGCACACTCGTCGGGTGCACGCGACCCAGTCACACTCAAGTAGGGTGGTTGGCGTAGCGTTGCGCTCGCTTCCGTCTGCTAGGGTTTACGTGAGCGTATCGAAAGCGAGGTGGGCGAGGCCCAGGCGGCGAGGTCCCGCGTAGCAGATAAGTACTGACAAAGCCTGGAAGGTCACCACGAGACCCTGCCGCCGAAATGGAAAATGGTGGTGCCGTGGTTCTGTAGACAACGGATAAGAGGAGAGCAACGTGACTGGCGCCCCGCAGCGGCGAGACGCCGAAACGTAGCGTCTTACCGCTGCCGCGAGACGCTGCAGCGAGACTTGAGGACCCGAAAGTATGTTTCGGGTACTCGGCGCTGCAAAAGATGTGCGCTGACGTCCAGGTTACCCGAGAAATGGCTCTTTGGTGCTCTTTGATAACATATCCTCGTGTTTTAAATCTGCGACCGTGCACTCTATGGCTCCTTCATCGAACTGCCAGGCTTTGTGAGTATAGAGGAGGCTATGGTATTACCAAACAAAACTCGAGGAGCGGGCGCGGTGCGTCCCGCTTTGCGCGCCGGAGTACTCCGGTCAGTCCGTCCGGTGTGCTTAACGAGACCGGTAAAACATGCGAGACCCTGTTGGGCAGACGATGGACCACGGCAAGTGGACGAACCGAGCCGCTGAGTTGTTTGAGTAAACGAAAGTGTGCGGCGTTGCCGAGACCAAGATGGGGCTTTGTCAACGGCTGCAGAAACCTTCCGCGGGGAGTTTCGTCTACCGGCATGTCACTGTTACCGCTCATTCACACTGGAAGCGGAACCGCGTTTGCAAAGCGGTTGCGAACGCGGTTGTATAAAGATCCAGTACAATTGCACGCACACTCGATGACATCAAGTGCGCGTGCAATTGTACTGGATCTTTATACAACCGCGTTCGCAACCGCTTTGCAAACGCGGATCCGCTTCCAGTGTGAATGAGCGGTAAGACTGTGTCCTGAACTTCACAGTAGCGTGAAGTTAGATCTTTTTGATTTTTATAGCAACCTAGCTGCTAAAACAATTAATTTCGGCCCTTTGTTGCAGCAGTGACTGGGCCTCATCGAACTGGAGTTTCGTTCGCTTCAAATCTGATGACTTTGACACTCGCACCAGGAGGGCTCCTGCCGAGACGAATTGAGTTGGTTCAACGTTGGTCACAATATATAGCCAAAGTCACCTGCAAGGTTATGGTTCAATGTTGGTTGCGAGGTATGCTAAGACACTTCCAAACGTATTGTGAAGTGGTGTGAGCTCTCCACAAAACCTATCACACGGGCGTGCACAAAAAGATTTGTCAAAATTTGTATTAAAATTTTTATCGATGGAAAACACATTTTTCAAGTTGAACGAAATCACTCGCATCGTTAGCACGGTGGAATCCAATTGCACCATGGAAATGGAGTGTTAAAATACAAAAACAAAATATTTGATTGAATTTATTCTTAGACGACCAAATAAAAGACAGGGGGCGCAGTCAGCTGCCGCAATCATGAACAAAACCACGGTAGAAGCTGGGGCGACTAGACGCAACCATGTACCATTCCATAGTCACGTGTGGTTTATATTTGAGAAAAAAATTGGCGAGGAGGATGAGAAAGAGGCGAACGACACGGGATGATGGCTTGGGAAAGCTACGTAACTAATTTTATGCCCCCCCATTCCTCCGGGTAGTTAGCGGTGAGCAAATACCCAGTTGCATGCTGCTGCTGACCATTTTTTAACCCACCGAGCTTTATCTTATTTACCTGTAAAGGTCTCATACTGCAATAATTAACTTAGGCCTTCATAAGAACCGTAGCACGCGGAAAATAAGTACGAGAATTCAACAGTTTCATTGAGAGACGACCTGTCACATGATGCTGTCACTCTAAAAAAAGTATGAGGCCCTCTTATCAACTTAAGGTGTCTCGACTAATAAAATGGATCATAGCCTCCCCTATACGCACAAAGCCCGGCAGTTCGACGACGGAGCCACAGAGCGCCCGGTCGCAGATTTGGAGCGCGACGATCTGGTAGCATAGAGCATTTCTCGGGGAGCCTGTAGTCAGCGCACAGCTTTTGCAGCGACGAGGACCCGAAACATAGTTTTCAGGCTCAACGAGAAAAGAAGCCGTAGCGCCCCGCGGACATTCCGCGGGGCGCCCGTTACATGTCTCTTATCTTATCCGTTGTCTGCCGCTCTACACTTTCAATTTCGGCGGCCGCGTCTCGTGGTGATCTGCCAAGCTTTGTCAGTACAGAGGAGGCTATGTATGGATCTACCGCCGCTTCCCGACTAAAATGGTTCTCCAAATAAAAGTCAGGCAACACTTACCTGCTGTCCAAATAGCTATCGAATGATATTTATTTTCCAGGTTTGGAGACGGACTGCTTCTTTTGGAGTAGAAAAGAGAAAAATGTACTTTTAAGGTTAGGTGACCGGGCTCTCACTCTATAGAGGAGAGCGATGGGGTTGAGTCAGGCACGTAGCCAAGGGGGGGGGGGGGGGGAGGGGGGGCTTATGGGACCCGCCCCCCCTCCCGATATCTTCCATTTTGATGCGACCCCCTCTCCCCCCTTCTCCTCATACAGCATTTGTCATGGGAGCCCCCCCCCCAACCCCCCCCCCCCCCCCCCGAAACAAAATCCTGGCTACGTGCCTGGGTTGAGTAGTATTTCCAACCTTTCAGGGGACGTCCTTCATCTGGGGAAGTAGATTGTAATTCTCATAAATCTATGTAGTCGTGCAGAGCCTTTCCAAATTTCTCTCGTCGTTCACTTTGGCATTGAAAGAAGGAAAACAAATCGGGCATTGTGAGCTTTTAAATTGCAAGAGGGCAGTCTGTTTTTGAGAATCGGCGGCATTATTCGACTCTGTGAAGGGGTGACTTAACGAGTGCACCAGTCTGAGACTTAACCTGAGATCTGCAAAAATGCTGCAAGCTACAGTAGTTACACTGCCGCAGAAATGTACGGCGCGCTGCTCAGATAGTGATTGATTGAGCAGGTCTATGACGTTCGCATCAAATTCGATTCCAGCGCCCACACACTTCTCCAAAAGTCGTTGATTATTTCTCAATGGTCCGAAATTAAAGTGGTCAAGGCGGAAGTACGCGGTCATAGCTGGGCAAAAATTCCTCAGTCAATTTATGATATGCCGGAGCCTGCCCCAACGCGACGAGCCTAACGCGACATGATTCAGATGCTCCATAAGTTCATGTGACAAAGACCTTTTAGTGTATGGGTCGTTTTTATGCGCAATCCCATTTTTGTTTTACAATCTTGACAAGGACTAGACTTCTATAAAAGCTCTGACAGTGCACACAGGTTCCGAAAACCAAACAGACCTGGAGCTCACCTCAGTAAAGGCTGATATCAAAACAACTTCAAACGAAACCTCTTCCTTTTTGTTTGCTTCTCCTAGACAACAATGTTCTAATTGGCTAGAATAAGGTTCCGTGTATCACATGTGACTTGACTGCTAGCAACGACGCCGTCCAGCGTAGCGTATCATGCGCAGGTGACGTTTCTACCAAAATGCAGAGAAGCAAAGAGCACCCACACCTTCACGTCCAGCCTACTATGCCGAACCAGGCGATGAGCGCACCTTACCCTTCAGCGCACCCTACCCGCGTGTCGTAGCGCCCTTCCCGTAGGTCACATGACACACACACGGCATTATGACTGACTCTGATAGTTCGCAGCGGCCGCTGCATTTTATCGTAAGGTGAAACGGAGTACGCAAGCTACGACACAGGACAAACAACACCGTTGGGCTCTTTGACACACATTCAAGAAGAAAAAATAAGAGCGTAAAACATCCGAGCTTGCCTCCTTGGCGTGCAGTGGAAACATTGCTGCATTGTCATCAGTAGCGTCTTGGAAGGGCGATGATTCCGATGCCTATTCGGCGTCTCAATTTCGGCTTTATAAAAACATTTACCTGTGTAACAGACCTAAGAGAGAATTCTTCGCGCAATGGCGGTGACGGGCTGCTCGTAATTCCACAACATTACCTACCAATGGCATATATGGTAATCGCGACAGTTTATGATATATATATATTACGCGAGACTAGCCTGATTCACATAGAGCGATTTCGCAGTTGCGAGGGCTGCTACTGCAACTTCCACCAACGTTTTCTTTCATTTTTTTTTCTACTGCACGAGCAATGTTGGAACTACGAAATCACAAGTAAGATTGCACCATGCGAATCATGCAATACTCTCTGCTTAAAAATTGTCGGCCGCAATAGATTTATTTTAAACCTCGATGCGCCTCATCGCGGCTTAATGTCACGTTATGCATTGTGAAAATCAGTGAGAAGCAAAATCCACGCACGCTCCACCTCTGGCCCGCAGTTTCCCAGGATGCAACGCGAGCGGTTACGAGTTTATGGAACTAGCCTGTTCGATATGACGAACAGACAGACCAACACCGTTCTCCGTCTCCGTTCAATTTTTCACCAATACGCCATCACCCATCGCTACATTTTATCCGAGAGCTCCGGAAGTCCTCGCAGCACTGCACGCCATCGCAGATGCGCGTCCAGATGGGTGACTAAGGCCGACGCCCGCTTCCTATACCCCCACGCAGCAACTCCCGCGGCGCGCGTGCTGCGAGCTTTGCCTGGCCAATTACCGAGGGCCCAAGATAAACGCGGCCGCTTTATGCAAATGTAGAACGGGCATTAATTTGTCTCTACCCCAATTGGCAACAGCCAGGCAAACAGCGGGTGGGTATAGGGTGAAGGGGGAGGGGGGCACCCTGCTTCGTGGTGCGCGGAGAGATCGGCCGTTGTGGCAAGGCAGTCCCGTCCATCCATCGGGATGCGCTCCTCCCTCCCTGGTCGGGGGAAGGCACCCCTCCAGTTAGCGAACCTCATTTGGGAGAACTATATTACTGCGCCAATTGTTAACTTGGGGAGATGCCCGTAGAAACGTTACCTTCTGACCCGAGAAAGTAGACGTTGAGAAATCGGGCTGCAGTTACTTGTTTAGAAAGAGTCTGCTACAGTCACTGGGAGAGCAAGAAGATCATGGTGTCTCTTTCAAATGCCCCTGAATTCAGAACGCGTTCATCCCCTTCTATCGTGCTGGAAACGAGACGACTGAAAGACCTCCATGCCGTTCTTTTCATCCTGTCAGTTACTATGGGTGACTACGACTGAAAAGTAGAGATCTGTTTATGAAGGCAGGCCTTGGTAGTTTGTGACATGGGATGCAGAAAATCGTGGTTTGACAATAACACGTTAACTCAGATTTTTTGTTTCTTCTCTCCGTCGTATAGGTTATAATTTCATTTTGTGCGCGGCGATTTACAGAATGACGTCACTAAGATGATTCGTAGCCTTCTGGGCACATCTATCAACGTTTTCCCACGATAGAACGGCATTTATGGCAGTGGATAGCGATGCGGGCTCTACTGATGCACCCTATTAGACAAGGCCGTCTCTCTTCTTACGTCATGACTAGTGGACTTACCCTGCGCTGCGTAACTCAGGTTCGCGTCGCCGAAAGCGCGCCCCCGACGCGTGGGCAGCTTGTCACAATAAGCGAAATACTAACGAGGAGCGACGCCAAGACGCAAGCATTTGCCGCTTGTCGCGTTCCCTAGTCGATCTACACATTACGTCATCGACTCTTGATGACGTAATGTGTGGGCCTCGTGTTTACGTGTTCTGGCTCTACGTATTGTAACAGATGGAAGGCTGCGTAGATTCACGTAATATACAATGGGTGGACAGGGCGTGAAGAAGACCTCATGCCCTCAACGCCAACAGAGCAGGCCCCATGAACCGGTATCCAGGCAATAAATACAACGTTGAGCTGAAAGGGAAAAAAAAAAAAAAAAGACTGCAGCATATGTATGAAATATGATAATGTTCAAAACTTTATTTATTTTTTTAGAATTCAAGTTAGGGGGGGGGGGGGGGGGGGACCGATTCACAAAACGTATTGCAACCCATTGGTACCCTTATCGTTAGCCTGTTACTTGACAGTCCCCCCTAGAAAAGAGTACGAAAATGCGCACTGAATCCACTAGGAAAAGGTCGGTGTTTTTATTCTTTTGTTTCTTATATTGCCACGTTCGTCTGATCACAAATTGCTCGAACGTTGCATTCATATTGTCAAACTCCTGGACAGTCGTACAGATGACACGTGATTTGCGGTTTGTTTACATAGTTTTTAAAATAAGTTGAAGCAAGGCGCAAATACAAGATTGCCGGGTTTTTTTGTTTGTCTTTTTGCCTGAATGCAACTTTTTTGTTTTGTCGCTCGTTTACAATCAAATGATTGTGTCCCAATTCTGTATTTATTCATATTAAGGTTTCTACTTCATTTTATATAATGTTTGTATTCTCCTTGCCGACACGTTCCTCTTTCGACTTTATTTCCAATATCTCTTCTTTTGTTTTGCTAATTCTTGACTTCTCTTTCCCCCTCCCCATTTCTTCGTTCCTCACGGTCACGTCCTTTGGATTACTTCTCCATACTTTCCCATTGATTATTTCTTGCTTTTTTTTCCCCCATAACCTTCTTCCTCCCATTCTTTCTTTCATCTCACTCACCTCTTCCCTAACCCCCCCCCCCCCCCCTTTCTCACCCCACTTTACTTGCCTTCGAACACATTGCATTGTTCTCTATTTTCTTCTTCTCGATCGTTCCGTATGGAGGTCGGAGTCACGTCCCGATATCGACAGCGGTCTCGACAGAGCCAGGCAACTGTCGACGGGCGCCGAGTCGTACCCAGACCCGGTTTTTAAAAGAGGCAAAGCCGGCCACGGGGCTTTTCAAATCCTAGGGATTTGTACTGGGCCCGGATTTTACAACGGGACCGAGACGACGTCTCCATTTCAAAGCCTGCCCGCCCGGAGGAATAGCAAACAATGCAGCACATACTTAGATACATCGGCCCCTCCCCCTCACTCTCTACCGCGCTGGCGCAAGCACAAAAACATAAACGCGTTTCATGAAACAAAAGGCTGGTATCCTCTGGCTTGCCACTACTGTGCTCGACTGAAGAAGACAGGGATCAGTCGAGGGCCAAATCCGTGCATCTCAGCAGCTTTTCAGTTTCCACCAAGGTTCTCAAAATTGGGAGGGAGGAAATAAAAGGGAAAAGGGAGTGGTGGTATAGAGGACAGCTGGATAGAAATAAACGACGGTGCTAGAGCTGAAAAGAAAAAGCATCTGTCTTTGCGATCTTGAGGGAGAACGTCAGCGGGTCCTCTGCAGGTGTACGTGGATGAATTGCGTCCTCTTTAAAAACCAGCTTGACTTGAAGAGAGTTAGAGATAAGCTCAAGAGCGAAATGTAAGGAATACGACATTTAACAAGAATAAAGGGTTTTAGAGGCATGAGAACGCCCACATGAGAGATGGGTCGGTGTAATTAGTACCGCGAATGAATAACCGGCATACTTGTTTTTTCCTTCCTTGTCTTTTATTATTGTACATGTGTTGTTTCTTAAATGGAGGAATTTGTGCTGTTTTTAATCATGGTGACAGAGTTGTTGTTGTTGCATTGTCATTCTCAGTCTACTTAATATAAACTTACGACATAATAATTTCATTGTTGACAGGCATAACAGAATATTAGATGTAGTAATAAAAGCGTCCTATTATTTATATAAATGGTTCTATTTACTATAATATTTCCCAACTTGTTGAGGTTGTATGCATTATAATTTTTGATCTAACCCTGTTGGTTGCACCTTCTAACTTAATATAAAAGACCAGTGCAATAGACACGGTCAATTTTCTAGAAAAAGAAAACAAGCATCTTTCGCACTATATCTACGTTATCTCAAGAAGTTTGCCTGAAATATAATAATTAAGGTTTATTTCTTTCCTTCCGACGCAGTATTAAAAAAAGTTTGGTCATCAGAGCGTGATACGCGTTTTTTTTTTTCCTTTTAAACTGCATCCCAACTTTTCATTACCCTCGACAATAAGCTTGAATTATGAAAGGATATGGATCTTTCAAATACGACGGCAAATAAGAAACTTAAATGAAATAATTAAAATCATCCTTGTTATAGGCACGTGATTTCGCGATTTTACGTAGTACATGCAGTTCTTCTTGAAAACAAATATCTGAACGTATATTTCACTTGATCAGTTTTAGACGTTTTAGGTAAAACTGAGAATATAAGAAGACCCTCGCGTCCTAAGCCATGTAAAAATGGCGACTGGCTGTCTGTACTGTACCAATACAGTTACACATATCAAAATATAAACGCTATTATTGGTGCTTATCAACGAATATCGCGAATCAGTTTAGTCTATAACATTGGGTATAAACCGAAACCTTCAACCTCCGCAAATCTATAGCCACTGGCGGGCATCTCGAACATAAATAGTATTCGCTCTCCGGTGAGCAGATAGTATGTCCCGTGTACTTTCCATATGGCGGCGTCGCGCCCGTCCACAAAGAAGCGGACTTACGCGGAAGCCCTATTTTCGCCCAAATGGAGTCGCTCTATTTCGTGCCGCGGGTTCCTCCCGGATGCCCATCCTAATTACCATCCGCTTTTAGTCGCCACGTTGCACGGGCAAAGCAGTGCGTACTGTTTCCCAGTCGCAAGGCTGGGAAGCAAAAACAAGCTCTTATTTATTTTTTCATTCTTCGTTCACTGCTTACAAGTAGTGGGCTCTTTTCCGCGAAGTGACCTCCCCTGCATCCCTCGCTGCGCTCAGCTAAGAGCCCAACCAATGCCCCCGATTCCTTTGAAGTCCGCCTCCTGGTCTATGGATACCCTTCCTTTGATGTCGATCACAGGGTGCGGAGCCGATACCACCTAGAGAAGACAAGGCCAGCACCTTCACGCCCCAAATGTCATCTCTAGTCCATCCACGCAGCGGCCGTTGCCACGCGGCGATGCAAAGATGGACGCTTGTTCCGCTTTGCGGTGTCTCACGTTGAGATTCGGCGTGTCTACCGCTTGTAGCGGCTTGGGCATGGTGCCTGGAGCGCGTCTTTTACTGGTGTGTTTAGCGTCTTATTCTGTAAACACGCGCGGTAAAATACGCGGTAAACACACCAGTCAGAGACGCGTTTCAGGCACCATAGTTTGGGTGGTTCACTATTGATGACGTCATGCACAGGCCTTCTCTTCAGGATAGTATTGTCCGAGCGCGTATACGCGAAGCGACCTCCTCGTTAGAAGTGACACTTCTTTCCGCGGTTCCCTCCGGACTCCCCCGATTCCTGCCGGGCCAGCTCATTGCCCCGCTGATCTCTCACCTCGATAACGACATCTCCAGCCTCCTGCTATCCCACCTCTTTCCTTTCTGTCTCCAAATCGACGGCCATAGCGCACTTCCCCCGTCGCCGACAGCTTCGGCGCTAAGTGTACCTACAGCCCGTGGTCCATGGAGTCCCTAGGGTGTTCTTGGTACCCTGTGTGTACAACGCCCAAGAACCCTCCGAACCTTGTACACACTCGCTCGTTCTTTTTCTTTCTTTTCGTATCTCTATCCCTTTTGCTTTCTCCCCGGCTGTTCATCTGATGTCGCGTCTCGTCGCGGCGTTGATCCCCCCGGGGGACTAACGGATTAGCGGGCCCGAAGAGGAATGGTTGTTTTATGGTCGCTGGGGTCAGCGATTGGGGGTTCGATGGCTTCTGTTCCCCGCACGCTCTGTCGCGCCTTCTGTGACTCTGGGGCTGAGCAGCGTCGAGGCGAGACGCGTTGCGCTGATGGGCTCCTCGTCTGTTCCGTGTGCGTTTCGGGCCTTGATGAAGCTGGTGTTACAACTGACAATACCGTGGCACCCGAATTCGATTTTCGAACACTAGAATGAAAGTTAACGGTCTCTATCCAGCAAGCACATTTGTTTATTGCCAATATGGTAGATTTTGGGTGTCAACAAACGAAGAAAAAAATAATATATCTCAAGTCAGCTGTCATTTTATTTTATGCCGCTTTCATGCAACGGTGCCCGTAAAGTACACATCAGTGGTTTGGGAAGAACACAATAAAAACTAAACAAGGATAGAAGACTGGTTGTTATTGTTACGTCTTTGTCTCGTTATGTTATCGTAACGTATGGTCGTTCATTGCCGTATGTTATTGCCTGTGCCTCCTCTCGTAATTTTGTGCTACGTGTTAGAATAAATTAACGCTGCAAGATAAATGTGAACTTTAAACCGATATAACAATCGCCTGTTGTCATTTTTATGACGGAGTAAGAATGTGCAAAACTTTGCATTGTGGGCTGCATCAGATTTTAGCGGTCTTTTCTTTTTTCTGGCGCTCTAGATCATCAGTGCAAGTCTTCTTTTTATTGATCGCAATATTATAACGGAAAGTTGAATAAAGGTGTACGAGCCCCTCGTTGAATCCATCGGAAAACACGCACCTCGCAAACGCGCAAAGCTCCTTTGAACATTTTTTTTTTTTTGCGTTCTCACTTTACGGAGTCTTAGAAATCACGCTTAATACATTAATACACCCACTGCGGTACCCACGACCAGCTCATATAAGGGAAATACTTGGAAAAGGTTTATATATCAAGTTAACAAAATATTGGGATCTAAATAAAGTCGTTTTCAAAGAAGGTACAAAGAAATGTTGGGCTAAAGTTACACGCCACTGCCTCTCTCCCACCCAGTGACGTCACGACTGCACTTCCGATACGACCAGAAGGCACGTGACCGGAAGCTCGATGATTTTCGTACCACCATCCCGCACACTCTCTGTCTCTTAACATGGCGACTCTTTAGAAAAAGAGCGATCGTACAAGCGCCTACACGCGCACGCGCTGCAAGCACCACTTCTCCGCAGCGCACCCTCCTACCCGCAGAAGAGCGTCACCGAGGAAAAACTTCCGCTCCCTTCGTCATCGCGCGACTTCCCGTTTCCTTTCTGAGTTCCAATTTTTATGGTGCCGGTCCTTTTATTTTTCCTCCTTTATTGGACGGACGGAGCGGAGGGGAGGGTGTATGTTTGAAACGGTCGCACTGCGCGTCGCGGACCAAGTCGTGGCGCTTCTTTTATTTCTGACGATGGGTCCTTCCTCGGGCGTATCTCATTGTACATTGACCGTTTCGACTTCCGAGCGAGCGCCGGCGTCGCCGAGATGTCCCGAATCCGGTTCGCAACGCTTGTCCAGTCCATTCGTCTCTGACATCCGTTTTTCTTCATTATTTTTTGTCCTCTCACTCGTGCGTGAAGCAAACTCTAGAAAGAAATGTACACACACACATACACACATTGGCTTTTTTTTATTGTGTTCGTGGAGTTTACGTTTCGACGACCATCGTTGTTGCGTTCGAGGAGTGTTGGGAATTCGCTTGGGAGGGAGCGTACCCAGGGTGCGACGACGGCGGTCGCGGGGTCCGAGATTAAAAAATCGTCACGTGACAAATAGCTCCTAATACGTCACGCTTGGGGCTTGGGAGGGGGGGGGGGTGACAAGGGGGAGAAACCTTTCTACGCGACCGTTCTTCTTTCCTCCCCCCGCGCTTTGGGACCGTCGGGGCCAAACTCTCGGTTCGGGGGCGCTCGGTTTTAGCCGGGACCCAAACCGGAACGGATTGGAACGCACCCGCCACCATCGCCGACCCCTCCTGACTTCTTTGTCTCTTTGCTTCGGTTGAATATTTTTTTTCTTCTTCTGGTGTTTCGCGGTTCCAGTGTTTCGCCACTGCCCGTTATGAGGCAAGCAAATCAAGCTTGGCGTCGAGGAAGTTCGCTTGTGTTGAGCGGGACGGGTTTTGAACCTCGGACGAGGATGAATCACTGTCTGGCTGTTTTCGGGGGTGTCTGTTTCTGACCGAGTGTGTCGATCGTCCATATCGGCTGTGTTTGACTTGCTAGCTGATAGCTGCGTTCCCCCCTTTTTCCTGTCTTTTGTGGGAAACTTCCTTGGGACCCCGTCGGAAATCCCCTTTTTTTTTGTTATTGTTGGGCTTGTTTTCATTACGAGAACTATATTCAACGAGTGAAGGTAACGCCACGTCTTCGTAATTGTTTACTGGGGTAATGAAGTGGCACAGGCACTATGGGACAAATCATTTTAATTTAAATAGGTGGTGTGGGCGAGTTCGTTCATGACTAACCTAACGGAACAGTGCGCACTAACACGAAGACAAGCGAAAGGAGTTCACAGGGTGCGAGCTTTTTAGTGTGCTAGTAAATGAAAACAATAGTTGGCTTACGCTTTTACTGCACGTATTTAATTAAAAGTGGTCACTGACTGATCAGTTTTTGTTTGATATGCGATTAATATGCACTAAATTATCAATTTAATTTATGTAATATAAATAATTGTATTGCTAACGTCAGCAGCTGGTGCCATAATAACGCGATCAATATTTTAAACCTTGAAGTCGAAGGATTACATGTATTGTTGAGATTATATATATATGTCCTGGGTAGGGTGCGGTATATTAATAGCTTTATCAAGTTTAGAAAACAATTTTGTATGCTCATAACAATGATAAAGAAGTTGTTGCTGTTGTTGTTGTTTTTCTTCCTCATGTTTCGGGAAACGTTTAAGCATTTGTAACGAGGGAAAAATAAACCTTTTTTTTACCTTGTTTTCCCGTGGGAGTTCCGGTACCACCCGGTTTTTAAACCAAACAGGCAGGCCACACTATCACGAGTCTATATCTTCTCTCGTCAATCATCAGGGGTCTTCCATATTTGCACACTATCTTTGATGTAATTTTCTTGAATCTTCCACACAGACGAGAATCAATAAACTATATCTTCATTATCGTGTATCCTGAGCACTTCGGCTTGATTTCCGTGGGTTCCACACACTTGAACCGTTTCCGCGATATGCAGCTAAGTATAGACGAACCCGCTGTGGATACAATAAAAAAAAAGGCATAATACAATATTCAACGCATTTGCAAAAAAAAAAAAAAGTAACGAAAAAAACAACAAGTGCGTTGCGTGGTACTAAAACAAAACAAAAGTCGCTAATCGAATGCCCTCTACAGCATATCAGTTCCGTCTCCATCCGCAGTACCGAGTCTACCGACACAGCCGGGGCGGTGTCCGAATATTCGGTGGGCCTTCGCTCCCAATACATGCACCCTAGCGGTTCCTACGCCCCCTTCCCCCGCTCCCCGACGGTCGTTTACGTCACTGGGGTTCGACCGTGGGCGAGCCCCCAATTGGATTAAGCTGGGACCCTTAATGGTCGATTCACTTCTAATCTTATAGCGTTTCCTAAGAAATTGGATCGCTCGGCCCAGGAGGCATGGGCAGTGCCGAGACGAGGCAACGCCGCCCCATGCCGCCACGCCCAGCTATCCCGTCTTATTTGTGCGTTGGCCCGCGCTTGTCTGTCTTGTTTTGGGGTGTGCTTGTTTTCGTTGCGCTCTTGTCTACATGCATGCGAGTATTGGGCTCTGTCGTTTATCGGGAGGGCCAAGTTGCTTTCTTTGACCAGTTCAGTAGAGTCGAGGATCGGTTGGAGCTTTAGATTATTGTTTCTCTGTTCGTTTGTTTGCTCATTTTTGTTTTGAGGAGGTCTGTGTCTGGTAGTTAGTGGAAGTGTTTTCTGGGAAACTAACGTTGAATTAAGTAGACGTAGTACATCGCCGTTTTATGAATGTCCAACAAAATTAATTGATGGCACAGTTTAGACCGTATCATTTATCATTTATTAGTCAGTTGTTTTGGTAATAAAAGCAGTTAGATTACCAGAAAACCTTAACGTAAAGTTTAAAGTGGTTTTCTTGATTAAAACCGCTACGAGTTCCTGAATTTCTTTGTATGAAGTTTTGTTGGTTGCACTTGCTATGGAATAAACTGGCATTAATAGTTGCGTTTTTGGCGATGCACCAAAGAAGTATAAAATATAAAACGTAAGCCATCCTCACAACCCGGATAAATTCTTCAATTAAATTATTAGTCAAGTAACATTGAATAGTGAAAACGGAAAGGAACATTCTAAATTAATCTTGTGAATGAAATAAACCAAAATAACCCAAATAATGTATTTTCTCAATTTTAAAATAATTTGCTACATAATAACGCGCATATTTAGGCGTACAGTTTTTGTCTGATGGGCTCAGTGCGTTTAACGGAAACCGCGCTAGCGTACCTACTGCATAGCGTCTCCTGCACAATCGGGATGGCGCTTCTCCGCAGAGGTACCCTTTTAGAGGAGAAGGCGAACTCCGCGGGGCGGGAAATCTTGTAGGTGTTTGTTCTATTTTTAACCTTTTTCTTTTTCTTCCCATCCCTGTCACTCCTACGCTCTCTCTCTCTCTTTTTTTTTCTCTCTCTCTTTCTCTCTCTCTCGCTACCATTCAACGCCTGGAAAAGTGATTTCGAAACTTTTTCTTAAGTCAAATTAGTTTTGTTATGACAAAACAGTAATTGGATTTCAAGTCATATGTGTTTTGCATTCCTTGAACCGGTATTTATCTCATTGTTTATTTACTTCTTCTTGTGTTTATTACTTTTTCTTGGATCTTTATAGTATATAATTTACTTGTCATATTTTGCCTTGGAACTATTCTTTCTTTTTTACTCCTATTTTAATAAAGCGCTGCTTTAGTTTTGAAGTTGTAACGGAGACCGAGGTTTCAACTATCTTAACACTTTTCAATCATAAACCAATTATAATGTATAAAATGTCGCCCCTCCCCCTTAAAAATAAATAAATAAAAAATCGTTTTGTTTTAATTGCAAAAAAAACAACAAAAAAACTAAGGATCGTGGAGCGCTCAGTTTCTGCTAAAATGTGCCACGTGCGCTCCTCACCAGGTCCCAAGGTTTCAGAACGAAACGTTGTTTTACTAAATCGTTAAACGCGACTTTCAAGAATTTTGTTTTGTAGAATCGTGGCCAACAACGGCCACGAATACGTGGAGCTGAATGACGCAAACTACCAAGAACCGGGCCTTTTTTTATTTTTTTTATAACATCAATTGTGATTTTTGAATAACATAAAAGGTAATTTCGAAAATTTGCAATCCGGTCCGAATCACTAGTGCAACGTTTGAGGGGCGTTTCAGCGTTCGCCAATACGTACTTTATTTTTACGGTGCAAGAAACACTGGGTATTTGATTTTTTGCACGCTGTACAATTGTCCGTGATGTTAGTCGCCATCTTGCTTCAAGACAAAATATAGCAGATGAACTTAAAGCTGAGGTGCCACATACACGCAGTCATAATCTGTAATCTCTTTACGAAACATATAAAATCCAGGTCCGCGTTTATCATAAGCGAAAAACTACGATAACTAAATAAAAATATTATCTTGTCACTTCCCTTTCGCATTACGCACGATTCAAACGAAACAACGACCCCAACAACGACAAGAGCGACACCATCAATAACGATAGTGACAACAAAAACAATAATGACAATAAAAACATAACGACAATAAAAACTTCGATAAGAAACTATAAGATTTTTGCAGGGAACACAGCAATACGTGAAACACAAATAATAGACAGGCGGTCCTATTATCCGGCTCCCCAATCAGTGGGAGTGACACCATATTGGAACGTCGGCGTGGACACCGCCCGCGAAATCACAGCTTCATTCTGTCTCCCCACGGAGCGGAAGGGGTCCGAAAGCAGGGAATGACCGCACGCACTCGACTCCCCAACGCGCCAGGACAGCCTCCTGCATTAGGGAGAAGAACGCAACTGCGAATGCCCCTGAACAACACCCTCCGTGGGGAGTAAAAGAGGGCTATTACCCTTCCCCACCCCTGCCGCCTTCTCGTTATAACCCTTACGTAATGGACGAGGGGGAGAGCCCGACTCTAACAACAACCGTAACAATCGGCAGAGCGCGGTTTGGACTCTAGTCCGTTTCAGCTTGGGATGGACCGCGGGAGACGTTACGGGCCATCAGAGCGAATTTCAAGCCGCGTGATTGCCACGTGACCTTGGAGAAGAGCGCAGCGACCCGCGGGAATCGTAGTCACGTGATAAACCCGCAGCGTTGGACTGGTTAGGTGCATCATGGTGTTCATTGCGGTCGACCGTAAAGGTAAAACGGAGTGGTATCGCGTTTTATTCGCACTAAGAACTTATTGGCGACTGCATTTACGTCTGATGATCATAACCGTCGAGCGCACTGGCAGACAACGTCCTACCCAAATTATTATTACATTATTGTGCTGTTTACATTGCGATATTTTGTGTAATCACACGCAGTACCTCGTAACGTGCTATCTACGTCAATGGAGGAAGCCTATCCTTTGTATATTTTTTCCGTACCTTGTTGTTGTTGTTGGTGGCTCTACGTATTATTTATTTCCAGTGGCGTCCTTGTTTTCCCTATAGTGTTGTTAGGAACGTTCTGTTTATGATGGCGAGGGTGGTTGTGAAGGTGCTCGCTGAACTCTTTCGACGTGTCGTTAGGCGGTTTGGACACTGGGCGATTAGGGATTGCATGACTCAAAACAGGCAGGCTGCGCTGCCCTCTAGGTGGATTATGCCGACCGCGTAGTGGTCGGTATGCCGTACGGGGGTCGTCTCACTGAGCGTGCTTCGAATTCTGATTCCGCTAACAGGATTGCGAGACTGCTGATTTTTTTTTTCAGAGTGCTGACTCGGACGGTCTAATATCATAACTGCTCCATATGGGGTGTAGCGGGTCGTGGGCATTGCGGATTTAATTAGTGATTGCTCTCGCATTGAGCTTAGCTGGAATAACCTTGGTCGAAGGGGAACGATGCTCAACGTTCGCCTTACGAATTGATGGAGAAGTGTATGTCGAGGTTCTACAAATAAATCCTGTTTTGCGGACATCGCATACGCGGTCATGGCGAATGGCAAACCTCAATAAAGGTTAGAACTTTTTTTCTTTTTGTTGTCTTACTCGTAACTTGCCAATAGCATGATTTACGCCAACCATACAATACCTAAAATACAGTGCTCTCTTTTTGTTTTTGTTATTAATTTCTAAACAGACCAAGAACCCAAGTTCCGCGAGTCGGGGACCGAGCTGAGCGCTCCGGGTTACCAAAGTCTCGGAGCTCTCTCTCTCCCACCCTCTCAGGACTGGCTTCTTAATGATGATGGAAAAATGGAGTTCTAGCGTAATCAGCCTCTCTCCTGTCCTCCCGTCGTTCTATGCAAATGAGAAGACGTGGAGAATTACGCTGAATGAGCGCCAGGGCACGCAAGAAAACGAAAAAAACAAAACAAGGGGAGAACATTAAGCGATGCAACTGAGCGAAATATTTCTCTTGCACGCTTGCGTAAAAATACTGCTATGGGACAGTAGAAACTATACTATGCTTCATATAGGTTTTCTAGCAAGGCCAAATAGTTTTGCTACAGACGCATAGTATATTCTATCCTACGATGATGTCGAAAAGAACCTAGATATCTCACTCTAGCGCATCTTCCTCCTGAATAGGTAAATATCAAAACTAACTCGTTATTTAAAGAGCTTCACAAATTTGCGTACTTACAGATTTGTTCACTCTCATAACAAATATATATTTATTTATTTTTACAGTTAAAGCAAGCTTGAATCGTACTTAAACTGCAGAACTGGTTCGAGCTGAGAAACACCCGTCTTTCCATTCCACATTTTTATCATGTTTCATGCAGTATTAGTATGTTGTGAAGGACGTACGCTAATGCTCAAATGTTTATCTAAAAAAAACATTATTCAACGACAAAATGTATGGTTTGCGCATCACAAACAGCAGAGATTGGTAAAAGAACGCAGTAACAAGACACAGACGGGTGCGCTGCCAAAATGTCATATTGCGTGACATATTACCCTAGACTTCCTGGCGTGCATTCAGCAATGTCGTTTCATGTATATAGATAACTCATTTATTCTGTATCGCGGAAGGAATAACTGGTTGCATATCCACTATTACACATAAATTTGAATTCATCGCCTCGAAATTGCCCTTTCGAATATCACTAATTTTGAAGTAAAGTGATGTCTCGTTAATATGGACACCTCCGTTCCCGTAAAAAGTCGTCCATAACGCTATATGGACATCCCGAAAGTGGTGTCTATTAAGGGGTGTATCCATTTTAACGGGGTCCATATGAGAAAAACATGACTGTTAAGATTTCGACGATTCGTTCTTAAATGGAATGCCAACCGCAGCTTCGAGACCTCTCCTAGCCTAGGTCCCAAGTCAACAGACACCGTGTGACCTGTTTCTAACGCGAGTAGTCGTGGGAAGTACATCAGTCGGCGTCCACATTTCACGTCATTATCGAGGACGACTCGTTATCATAACCTTAAAATGCGGGCCGTTCACCCTTGTTGATATTACACTGGTGGCAGCTGTTAAGACCCGTTTGCTCTACTGGCGTCTGACTCCTGGTTAGCTCAGTTGGGTAGCGCGCTCCACTGGAAATGGAAAGCTCCCTGGTCCGGTACCAGGGCCAGGCGGCCTTTTGCACTCACGCACCGGTCACCTAGTTGTGTTTGGAGATTTGTGTTTGTCCTTCGTCCCCCTTGTTCCGCTTGTTACACTTCTCCCAGGATTATTATCGGTTTTGTCGCTGCAACTTTGGCATTATGTTCAGAGGTTGAGGAGGCGCACTACCACAAGTCCCGCTTTATGTTTTGATAACTTAGCTGAAATTTCTGTAACTCCCAGTTGGACCAGCGCGGTAGCCTGGACGAGTTCTTGGTAGGAGCTCGTGAACGACGTAGAGGGTCCAATGCTTGTTCCTAACTTCATAACAAACTTTATCATGCGGCTCGGACGAAAAAAAAAAACGTTCAAATCGGCACAAATGACCCTTTATGGTTCCTAACTGACATTCACAAAAGGTTGAGTTTATGCTTACAGCGTTATATACTTGAGGGCAACATTTTATGGCATTTAAGGGGAAGTGAAGACCACACGTGAACCGCTTTGGTCGGCGTTCAGGGTGCGCGAACGCACGGGCATTCAAATATCTGTGGCTTCACTGCTCGCAAAAGTGGTTCCCAAGTAAGCTACACGAAAGGCTCAGCTCCATGGAGCGAATATGCAGTGAACAACTGACGAACTTCATCATGCGGCGTTTACGTTCACTTAGCGCTACACAGTCATTGCTCTGACATCACGCGCGAAACGAACACCGCAGAACGAAATCGCCCCCCCCCCTCCCCGCCCCTAGAATAATCTACGCCCTGGAAGATCCTCCTCCTCCTCCTCCTCCTAGGCTCCTCCTCCTCCGTGGAAACGTCATAACACTCAGACGGCGCCAACTCAGCAATCGGACACGAACCCAATGCCGAGCGTCCTTCGACGCGTTGATTGGACACGGAGCAAAGCCGAACACGGACGCCGCACTCGTGTGTCTAATCTTGCGTCCTCGTCCGATCTCACCGTTATGACGTCACCACAATTCTAGTCTGCAGGCTTTGCTTACCATTGTCTGAAGCGTTTTTCTTTCTCGTATATAAGAGTCTTATCACATTGTTCATATAAAAACAGTCTGCACAGATGTTTGAAGCACACATATGTGCACGAAGCAGACATGATTATCGAGATGCTCGGGGCGTGTTCGCAAATAATTCTGTCGTCATACTTAGGGACAACTTTTTCTGGCATTTCAGGGGAAGCGAAGACCGCGCGTGAACAGCTCTGATCAACGTTCAGCATGTGCGGGCGCCACGTGACTGTGCGGCTCAAGACATCGCTAAGAGAGCCGAGCATAGAATACGTGAAAGGGGGGCGCAAGGAGACCCTAGGAACGCGGTCGAGATATACGCCAGAAGCAGAGAGATTTGATGGTCTGCCGGGGAGTATTCCCGCCGCCACGCAAGGACGATGCGGAGACGGAAGTCGCGGGAGAAGCGGAGCTTTCCAGGGAGCCGAGGCGGGCCAAGCGGTTTCCATAGCCTCGGCGGTCATAAATAAGAAGCGCGCAGCGAGACGACGGGGGGAAACTGGGGCCTAATTATCCGGCCATCCCCCGCGATAGACACCCCCGGGCATTTTACCTAATGGACTCTCTTTTCAAATCGGAAGACTGCGATGACGCCGTCATTTGCATATTCCTCCAGAAGCGGGCGCGAGGAGGGGAAGAATTCGGGGTGGGGGAGGGTAAGAGGGAAAGGTTTGACTCGAAAGGGGTTTCGACGGGGGAGAGGCGAATTTGACCCCGCCGCGCGTGCTTGCGCTGGTCGAACGTGCTGAAGCGAGAGGACGGCGAAGGGGCCCAAAGTCGCGATGGAAGGCACGGTGGCGCCATCCATCGGAGTGTCTGGGTAGCGCTACTCTGGCCGAGGAAATTTCGATTTCGGTTTCGTCGGCTCTCTTCGCGGGATGTGGTTAGCGAAGGACGCCGAGTGCGCATAGTAAACATATAAATATAGGTATATAAATTATTAAGATATTAGAGGACAAAATAACTTTAATTGCCTTCCGAAAGACACAGGCTATACGCTGTAAATTTTCCTACCGTAATTGATTCTAGACTTCAGGTTTTGCAAGTGTTGGTGCTTGTGTTCAGACAACTTTACATTTACTCAACATGAATTAGGAATAGGGTTGTTGGCTTTCTAAATTAATTACTTGAAAAGATTGGATCCTTAAATAAACTTTATTTCGTGCAAAAATAATTTTACGCATATGTCATCACAGGATACAGACAGCACAGAATGTAACTATTGTGCATATATCATTCCTACACTCTTTATTTTTTTTTAATTAAGCGAAGACGCGACTAATTATGTGAATGAATGCAAAATTATTCCTATACGCAGCGCATTCCTACGAGCAGCGCTTCGCCTTCCTCTTTCACATGGCGCTCCAGCATTGACATCAGGCTCCCCCACTGCGCAGGCGCGGCACCCCCGCCGGCTCCACGGCTTCCTTGACGAGACATCTGCGTTGCTGTGCTTTTTTTTGTGTTTTTTGTTCGTAGGCGCATCCACTTTGACCTCGTGCGCCCCGCCGGCTTTCGTGACGAAGCATATGCGTTGATCTGCTTTTGGTCAATGGGAATTTAGGCGGTGTTTCGCTCAGCCAACGGGAACTTCGGTGCCGTTTTTCGCTGCTACAGACAACGCCGGCTTTGCCCCATGGGACAAGTAATGCTTTCGCATTAAAAATAATATTACAACCAAAGGAAGGCGGATTTATAAGAGCGCTGACTTCTTCAGCCTTCTTAAATTCGAAGATGCAATGTAGCGCCTAAGCAGCAACGCCTTCAACGCCTATGGATACATTATGCAGCAAGAGCAATACGACTCGTGTAGCGTCAGCGAATTTGGAACGAATAAAGTCGATAAATTGGCTTAATGTCTTTAAAGGCTGCTAATACCCATGTTACATAAGCACCCTTAACCGCGGTTAACTCAGCTTTAAGCGTTGTTTCGCGGCACCACACTTACACCACTATACTCTCGGACAGCTATATCAGAAGAAGTGAAGAGCGTCCGTGCACTTCTTTGATGGATGATCAAGACGCTCAAGCGCACGTTCCCCCATAGCTTTCACTGCATAGCCGCAGAATGTTGTCCGCAAGTATTGTGCGCTAACTGTAACTTAGCGTAACTGCAGATAAGTGTGCCCGTTTGGCAAGGGTATAAGAAAGTTATCGCTCCATCTGTTCCGTTGTATAAAATAAATAACTTCGTCTCGCGCCTCTTTTCGCCGCATCAGTCTCACTTTGGATTTCAGAAAGCACTTACGTATGCTCCTCTTCATTCGTTGAGCCGTGTCAAATTCCCGCGTGTCGTACGACGTGAGTTTGTGTCGTGATTCGAAAGCCTAGGATCACTGACCGGCCGTTTATCTGAAGCCCGCAAACAAAGAGCTACCGAACTTTAGCCGGTCCTTTCGGAAAAAGTAGCCGCAATCTAGCGGCGGACGCTAACCCCTTTGTCCCGCAACGCTATGGAAACTGACGTCCCAATCTCTCAACACGATCTGCTCAGCGAGCCGTGTCATCGCAGCACCGTGAAAGGTCAGAGACGAGCAGAAAACACCGCGGTCGCTTGTGATGCTGATTTACATCCTCAGTGCCCTTTTGAAACGAGGTTGATGAGGGCTCTTGTTTGGTTATCGGGCGTTGCTAGAGTCTTTTTTTTTTATTTTGAAGCATTATTGTTGTCAATGTTTTTTTTTTTTTTTTTTTTTTTTTAAGGTCGTCGTTTGTGTGCGTACGTGTTTGCCCATATTTGTCTTTATTGTCCTTACCTGGTCTGTGTTGCCGAACGCTAGACCGTTGCGCCTAAGCTCGGACTTACGCTTTCTCTCTTTATTTCTCCCGCTTCCGTTTTTTTTTTTTTTTTTTTTTTTTCTCGATGTTAAGAGAATATTTTGTTAAGGCTGCTTAGTCTAAGTAAGTGCACAGCTGTGTGAATATCGATATTGCGTGCGGAAACATTACGACACAATATTTAGGATTTGTCTAAATTGTTGTCAGTTGACGATCGTTATGCACAGAACACTTTTTCTTACTTATTTCCGGACTGTAGTTGTGACCCTGAGTGTCTCTGAGGCGAGCTTCTATTGTACGGGTCTCCAATTGATGGGTTAAAATTTTGGCCAAAGGTGCGTGATCAGAGGACAGCTGATTGCGGTGTATCGCCGTTGCCACCGTGCAACATGGGGTTTTGACTCTCCATAAAGTTCCACGTGCGCTACGAGTACTTTCTTCGCTGGAGCGCGCCAGATGCCCTTTGATTCCTTTTAGTACGTGGCCCCCGAATTAAAGTTTTAATTTAACTTTCGGCAGGGTAGCCTCTGCAGCATAAAAGTGTATAAAGTCAGCCTGTGCGGTCCTTCTTGACTCACGTAAGTAGTGAGTAATAATGCTTCGTCGTTGATGTAGTTGTTTTGAAGCGGTAGCGGCATAACTGCGTGTCTTCCTACAGAGTGTGTCACTTGCTATTGCCTTCCTCGCGCTCGCGTGTAACTGGCGTGGTTGCCGAACTTGTGCTTCCCTGCTGCGGCTGCACCAACGTTTCTGGGAGAGTGAGCTTAAAATGAAAAATTAAGTGCATGTAATAAGTTTGGGGAATTATAAACCAAGCAATATCGGTTATTTTTCGATCGGAGCGGGAAGGCTGTTTCAATAATTCAACGTTTGGGGCATAAAACAAATGCTAAAAAGATGACGTTTTAAATTTTGGAATGCCAACGTTATAACTATGATCAGTGCGAGATGAGATATAGGATGGTCGAATCTGATTCATTCTTGCTGAACTACAGTGTTCTGATGAAAGATTTCAGGAAAAAGATACAAGCAGAGGATTTTACGGTGGTTCTCTAAAAATAGTGGATCTATAAAGTGTTCCATGTTAGTAACGCTTCCAGCGTCACCACCACGACAAACTCTATGCTATAGCTCTCATTTTTACGTACGGTACGATGATAAAGTACCGTGATGTTGCTTAGGATGAAGCGTGGTGAGTGATTTGGGGTAGATTATAGACGCTTTCAGGCATTTGTACATAGGCGCCGCCATAGCAGACATTCAGTTTTTGTTTCCTCTTATCCCGTTTGCTTCACTTCATCACTGCCACAGTAGGACAGATTATTGCCACTTTAGGTGCTACTGTGTCCTTGTTCCTAGCATAGGCCTTTGTGAAGGCTCGTCAACGCCCGCTTCAGTGACTCGGCATCTCGGCAAGATAAGTGAAGGTCAGCAATGGCGGCTCAATCTGGCGCCTGTTTAGAGCGTCTATATTGAAGTGATTAGCGATGATAGACTTTGACCTCGTCAAACGAAGAGTGAGCTGGGGATGTTAAAATTCTAGATCATCATATGTTAAAACTCTAGATCATCATGCGTCATGTGTACCCAACCCTAGGCAAGCGAACCTTTTCATCGAATAAAAACATGTTTTCAATCGATCAATCTATTTGAGGAGATGCTCCCACAACTTTCAGTTTTTGTCAGAACTGGCAGATATGTTTTGCTTGATAATAACGCAGTCATATGACTGCATGTTTACGGCGACCACATCTTTATATGGTTCAGATGGATCGAAGAAGAGTCAAGTGATTGCCAACGACTGAAAAGCAGCTGTTCAAATCAAGCCAAATTGCGAAAATCCGAGGCAAATTCAAAAACTAAATCTTAAACATTTATATGGCTGTCAAAAGTAAAGTGAAACACAGATACCGACTATTCAAGATAAATAAATAAATAAGTAAATATTTCATTTTCTCTTTTTCAACACAGTACATATACCGGCCCGCAAAAACATGGGCAGGCTTGTCTGCGGGACTGGCGTCCAAGAGGTTGCTTACATATTATAACAAAGCATGCAATATTTGCATGCAACTAAACAAAACCAAACGAAGAGAATTATACCTGACAAGAAAACAAGCAAAACCTTGGTCCTTTTCAGTCACCTATCGACTGACAGCAGCTATCTCTCAGGTCCTGTTTTAGTCTTTTTTTTTTTTTTTTAGAAAATTCAGGTTATGAAGCTTTACTGGTAACTTATTAAAATCAAAAGGAACGCATAGTATGACCTTCCATTTTTTCCATATTTAGTATAAATACTAGAAAAAATCGACTTTTTCTGTTCTCCTTAGTAATTGCTCTTTTGTTAGTGGAATTTTAAAATCACTATAGGAGTAATGTTTTACCAAAATTACGTAACAGTGCAAGCTCTCAGCAGTTAACACTCTCGCGGCATTCAGTTTCTCAGCTTTCTCTGCTTCTTCGTCCATTGTCTCATATAAAACGGCTATCGATTCGCTATATGCGGTTCACCATAAGCTTCTCTCGTGCTACCGCAATTTTACGCATTTCGAACGCACCTCCCTAAATCAAAACAACATCCCAGAGAGGTATATTTGAAACTTTGAGATCCTCAGACAGCCATCGAGAAGTTGGCTACCGAATACTGGACGCGATATGTTTGTTCTTCCCCGTCCAATTTTCGAACTCGCCGACGAGAGTCCATGTGAAAGTGAGAGGATGCATCTTGTTGTTCGATATCTGCAACTATGATTTCAGTCTGGCGTGAACTCGCAGCGGTGCCGTCTGCTTAGCCCCGTCGCGTCTTCTAAAACCATCCCGTGCTTCAGATGTGTAGATTCACTGCCGCATCAGATGGCCAGGCAACCATGGGCTCCAATTGCGGGACCTTCCCCCTTTGATGATCCGCGAGGGCGCAGCTGAGCTCCAATTTTACACATGCGCGCTCGTTGCGCGCGGCTCGCGCTCGACGTAAAGAGGGAGGCAGTCGTAGCTTAACTCATCCCAGCGCGCGAAAAGGGTGCGAATGTGGGAAGCTCGGTCGGTTCGCCGCACCGCCATTCAAAGGCTGAGTTGGTCGTCGGGGTTTGGGGAGCAAAGGGGGGGGGGGGGGGGGGGGGGGAAGATGGGAGCATGGGAGAGGGAAAAAGGGGGTGGGGGGAGTGTTGCCTTGGTTGATTTGTTCCGCGAAAAGCTGCAGACCGCGGCGCTCCTGCGTGTTCGCGTTTGTAGCGGTAGATGTGGAGCCTAGACGTACCCCTTTTTTAAAATGTTCGGTTATCACGCGGATGAAGCAGTACATAGTAGCGGGTCGGTGCCACATGCGTGACTGCAAGGTTCGATGGATTCGGGTTGTGTCAGTGGACCGCCGTACTTTTTGGGGGAAGTGTTAGGTCGTTTCTTCTTCGAAACTTTACATTTTTCTCGGAAACCAAATTGCCAGGCAAAAATAAAAATAAACAACTCATTCTTTCACAATGAGTTGTGGTGCACTTGGTTGCCAGCCCAATACCGGGTTTACAAGCCATAGCCCACACACCTCCGCAGCAGATTATACTTAACATGTTGCGAAACCCATAATCTTAATATATACAATGATAAACGAACAATCGGAAGGTACCTATTTTGCCCTAGAACATTGAATTGAACTAGTTATTCCGGAGTTGAGTCCATGTCAACTTCGTGCTTTCGTGCCCTTTTCAGTTACTTCTTTCGTTTTTGTAAGGTGCTATTTCGCCGAGTGCGCCCCTCATTCAGGATTCCACAACACAGTCTCCACTCGGAAAACCCTAGCTCCATTCTCGGTAAAAAAAGAAAGAAAGAGGGGAGGGAGGGGGTCATCCACTGATTACATCACACGCGGAAGCCAACTGTCACGGCTTCGCTCCCCTCGTCAGGAGAGTCCAGCGCCACCACTGCTTCCTCCCGACACCTCGTTGTCCCCAGCCGCTCCCCGGTTACTCCTGAAAAAGAAACAATTCCAATATTCAAATCAGTCGGACGGACAAAGACAGGGAGGAGACTCGGGCTTAAAAACTCCCAGCCCAGAATAACGAACCCACCCCAGGCAACGCCACGACCACCATCTAAAAACGAACTGGAACAACAACAACAACGTTGGTACGGACACAAAAACCTTTGCCCGGCGTCGTCTTCGTCGTCCTCTTTCCGACTGTTTTTGCCTGTCCAACGCCACCGACGCTGCTGCTCTCTTCTTGCCTTCGGCAGCGAAGCTTTAGCTGTCGTTGCGGCGTCATATTTTGTTTTGTTTTTCGAAACGCGTTGCTAAGGAGGAAGGGAACGCTTGTTTGTCCTCCGTCTGCATACCAAATCAAGCGAAGAGAGTCGGTGCGAGCAGACCCCGGAACCCCAAGCCGCACCCGCACACTACAACCGCTCCAGCCGGGCCGGAGCCAAACGAGACATTTGCATTCCAAACAGCTCACAGAACTGTCGGCGAAGGCAGCATGGCTCGCTTCGAAATGCCCCGGCATACGCTGCGGGCTAGAAGAGGGCTTCTGCGGGACTCGGGGCGCGGTGGCCGTGCTCCGTTTAGACTCCTGTCCCGGGCGGCGGGTTCTTCTTGCCTCTGCCTGACTGTGCTAAAGGGGAAAATCCCCATCGGCCCCCGTGGAACGTTAGTGGCTTGCCATAGCGGGTGCGGCTCAAAACCATGTTGCCTTTGTCTTTGAGTTGGTATGTTTGTGTGTTTGTGGGGAAAAAAAGGAAGAGGGGGGGGGGGTTCATTCAGTTTTAGCCGACGCGGCTTTGAGAGAGATCGGTGTACACGAGTATTTTGGTTGTGTTCAACTCTTTGTGCGGGTTTATTTTGGTTGTTTGAGAATAGAAGCCTCTCCTTACGGCAGTGTATATTCAGAAAGCCTGAGACTGCTTGCTTTGGGTTGTATGAGCAATCGCCCTTCGTGCTTCATATTTTTCTCCTTTTTGTGTGTGTGTGTGCGTGCGTTCAATGCAGTGACGCAACCACGCAGGCTCAGTGCCTCGATGTCCTATACATCAGCCGATGTCTTTACGAGGTTTAGGGGGAAAAAAAGGGCAGAGAGCTGGAATAATGTTAGCGTACGCCGTTAACGTCCACGTTACGAATAGGCCTGAATGCGTTTAGCATGCTTCACGCCCTTTCGCGTGAAGCATGCTCAACTAGTTAGCTTTTTTTTCCCCAATTTATTTACTTGATAGGACATGCAGTGCTCTAAATGTAGATAGGAATACAACAAACATATCCTAACTGCGCTTCATTTCCAGTGCGCTGCTGCTCAAAGACGCCTGAAAGCGGGCACTGCTGATGAGAAAATATATTATTGAATGACTGGATAAATGAAACGATATATTATAACCTTCTGCTTTCGATTGGTATCTAAAGCAGACATATTTTTAATTTTTTTCGAATACGCTCTTTGGCGAAGGCCAATACGACATCAAGTTCTTTTTTTCTTCCTTCTTTGTCTGTGCGATGTGTAGCTTTCACAGGGAACCTGAAACACCGTGTATATAACCTTTGTATTTAGAAAATACAAAGGTTTAGAACCTCACGTGGTGCATTGGGGCGGGTCATACGGTACTAAAGGCGGCAGAATAACATTATCGTGCTCTTTCTGTACTCCTTCCTAAGTGACGCTCGAACTTGTTCCAGTGCTCCCAAATTCGCTCATTTAGCCTGCCACGACCAAAGTCCCGCGCGCTCCCACGCCTTCCAACCGCGCACACCAACGCAGCGCCGCGCAACTATACGGCTGGCTGATGATGAAAAGGACGGCGTCAGGGAGGAGAGGGGTCAGGCAAAGTTGTCCGAAGAGTTTACAGGTGTTCTGACCAGGCAAATTTCGCGAAACTGCCGCGTTCTCGCGCGCGGCCGCATGCACTAAAGAACCCAGCACTCGTTTGATCGCGCACACACGCACGCTGGGAGAGATTCCCGAGGGACCCGGAGGGAAGGGGGGTAGAGGGATGAGGGCCCCGGAGCCGAGCAGACCGGGAGTGTCTGGGACCACGGGCCGCCAGCACCGCGCTCTCGGGAAGACCCGCCGTGGCTTGATTATGATAATGCATGCAAATGGTCTCTCCCGACGCGAATAGTGATGAACGGGCTGTCGCGCCCGTTGGTCACTAGAGGGAGCATCGTCGTCGTCTCGTCGTCATCATCGTCAGCGTGCATCACAGACCGAAACAATGGAAAGATGGGCCCGGCACTCTCGTATATCCAAGGGAGCGCCGCTGCTGCTGCTTCTTTTCCCCGGGCTGGTCACTTCTCCGCTTGGGATTTTTGTGTTGTCACTGGGGCAATTTAGATGGGCCTATAGGGCTAGTGGAACTCTCGGGTGCGCGCGATCTGTCGTCATAGCCTCGAGCAAGCTCACACTTGTGGTCGCCTAGCAACATATGAGCTACATGAAACATGAAATGTACGCGCCATGAAGACCAACATGTTGGATGTCTGCAATATGTTGATCAACTAAGGGGTGACCAACTGATGTTTCTGCAGATATGCGGCAGAAATTCGAAAAGGGGTTTTAACCGGATTTCCGTCCTGCATTGAGGAGAGACTTGACTGAACCTTGAGTTTACATTAACGTTTGTATACGAGCGAATATGTTTCATGTGCGGTTGTACAGCAATTCAGACCTGCCCCAAACGAGGTTGAAAAATTTTCTCGGAGTGTTATAAAATGGAGGGGGGGGGGGGGGTCTTTGATTTTCGCTTTATGTTGTATAAGCTGCATTGCCTATACAGGTCAGTAACGCTTTCCTTGAAAAAATCACCCATGCTGCTTTGCTTAGGCATAAAATCTCTTACTTAAGAAAACCGTAAAAATATGCCTTCAGTGTTTGGAAGTTCCTACCTGTTTGGATATTAACGAATGATTAATTAAAGCGTTGCACCACGTTTGACGTTATTTAGCTTACTTTGTTTTTGTCAAACCAGATTATTGTTTATTTTTTCACAATAAGCGGTTTACAAACTGTAGCAAAACAAAACAAACAAAAAAAAAGAAAAAAAAAACAATCGGAGGAATTACATTACGCTTCACCAACTTTAACAAAAAACAAAATTTGTTCTCGAGCTCATTTCCCCCGCGCGCCCCCCCCCCCCCCCCCTCCCCCCTTTTTTTTCTTTTTTTTTTACCTTTTTAACGTGGATTTGCAGTACAAGGTCTGTGAGGCACAGCTTTGTCAGTTTTGAATAGCGGTATTATAATTCATTTGTTTCGTAGTTTCACTATTTTTTTGAGTATATATATATATAGCTCTCAGCATGGTTGTAGCCGTGGAGTTCTGCCTGCTGCAGGTATTTTTATGCAGACACCCTTTCAGCGTATAAACTCCCCTCGCAAACAAAACAAACCACAAAACGGTGGGAACTAACTTTTAGTGAAAGGAATAGCGGCAGGAGATAGCTTGCGGGACGGCTTTTAAAGCTCATTTGGGGCACAACCCGTGAGGGATTAGGGCATTCCAGTGCACGCACACGAACGTTAAAAATAAATTTTAAACAAAAGGACAATATATTTGCGCTGGAGGGGGCGGCGGTGTCTGCCTTGCGAAACGCAACGAACACTTTCCGGAGTTTAAAGTGTCTAGGAGCGATAAGAACGTTTTACGGCACATGTCCTTAAAAACCCCAAATAATATACGAGTGCTGAACTGGGGGAGCAGAGCGTTATAAGCATATTTGTCTGGCCCCCATGCATGATACCCCAACAACGATCTATAAAATGGGCAATTTCGTGAGGTATAGCAATGGCGGCGCTGGACTATACTCTGTTAATCTTAAGCTGACACGGCGGTGGAACCTGCGCGCTAACCCGACCAATCAAACGCCTCCCTTTCATCACGTGACCTCGCTCTCGCCGCGTGGGTGTGGGAGGGAGGATGATCACCTGGTGAGAGATAGACGTGTGACTGGACCTACAAGCAAGTAGTTTCCACTGCGCTATCAGCTTAGGGATGAACGGAATATAATGTCGTCTTTTTGACGCCATTTTGAATTATTATTCTTATGGACGTTACTTTTTTTTTCTTCATCGAACTGGTATCTCGCGAGACAAAAGTATGCGAAACAGACATCAGTGGATCAGTTTCATCATCAGAGCAATATTTTAAGACGTATGATTGGTAATGTAGTGCTGTTGTTGTTTTTTTTCGACACGGCGCAATTCAGGAATATTTTGCGCAACCGACTATTTGTGGAATTCGGATGGTTAAGAAGAAAGCGGTCACATTTGGTTGTCCAAGCTTGACGAAGACGAATAAATGAAACGGTAAAAAAAAAACGCAGATTCTAAATTGTATACGTAGATACGCCGAGTTACATTTTGGGTCGCGTTCAATGAGGGGATACATTTGTTATCAGTCTGAATTAAAAATTAGCATTTCAGACAAACCGTGTGTCTCTGACAACGTGCCATAAATTTGAGCTCCCAGTTTTCCCTAGTCCCTAGCCAAGGGTTCACACGAGGCCCATGAAGTTTGTGAGGTGTAAGTTCGCATTTTAAACAAAGGGGTTTTAATCGATTAATCATTATGATTTATTTTGCGCCATTCTTCTTTACGAGATTCATCAATTGAACACACTATACTACGCAGACCGTTGAAGATAATCCCAAACCTAGACATTTTCCTGAGCACACTCCGAATACCGGATACCTCGTCCGCAAAGTGGTAACCATAAGGCACAGCCGTTTATCCTACGTCTCTTCACGCGGGACGAATCGAATAAGTATACGATTTCGTCGTGAGAGTCAGCCTCGAATGAGTGTATACCTGAAAGCCTCTCGGCGGTTATCAGTTCTATCCCAGAGATTCGTCCATTTCGCTTCGGGTGCACGCTCGACGCTCTCAGCTGTACGACCCGAGCTTCCGCCACCGTCTTCCGCACGACAGCCGCGCTCCAAACTGTTAAAATCAACACATAGGACTCGTAAAAGTTTTTTTTTTCTTCGTTTTTCATGTTCGTTTCGTTCTTCATTCCGCTCCAAGGAGCAGAGTGCACTTTTCTGTCCGTCCATCGTTTGTTCCACGAGCAGGGCCAGGCTCGTTGGGGCGTTTGGTCGATCCCGCGATCTCGGCTTTGTTGCCAGCCGTCGACGTTAGAGTGACTTGGCGGCCATATACGTGCGTGACGGCACCGGATTGGCTGAGCTTGCTGATAACGAGCGACAATCCACGGGCGCTCGTTATACCAGGTGTCGAGAGTCCTTTGATATTGAGGCAGGAGTCCCGAGTCATTTTCCGAGGGTCCCTGGGCGAACAGTGGATGGCGTTTTGTGTGCGCTCATGGTGTGCGACAAAACCCTGCTGTGAACCTCGTTCGCAAGCAGTCTATATGTCCCAGATCACCTTGGGACTGAGTTTGCGGTCCAGATGGATAGATGATATGTAAAGAGAGGAAAAGTTAATACGAGCTAGTGACTTGTTAGTTCGGTGGGTGTGTTCCAGGTGTGTGGTTCCAGCGTTTTAACAAAATTCAAGATACTAATTGCAATGCCCACTGAATGTACATGTCGTAAAAAAAGAAAAAAGCGCCCTTGATTGTCGATTTAGTCATATAGTTTGACCAACGTGATCACAAACCTTTCTTCATTATTGGTTGATCGTTCTCTTATTTTTTCTCCCCCAATTTAAGGATGAAGTCTACTGGAACAGCGAAAGGGCGTGGTATCTACTCCTCGTAAGGTGAGTGAATTTTAAGGCATACATTTTCCACTCGTTTAATACGATTATTTTGATACATTAAAAATCGACCCTTCCTTCTAATTATGTAGCCATGAAATCACGATGCGTGCTCTTCGACTTCAAATCAAGATAGCTTCAGACAAATGCGCAGCGGGAACATTTGGTAAATTTATAATTTATCGGACAATTTTGCCACTGTAAAACATCAATTATGAATGCACACACACCAAAGAAGAAAAAAAGTGCGGGAGTCTATCTTGGATTTGTTCGAACCTGGATGAGAATCGTACGCGTCTAACGATCCCATAATCATTAACTGCAGCAAGACGCACGTTACAGATTCGAGGTTAGCGGATGTATATACTGCATGGCCCAATTACCTAACTACGGCGGGAACACTTCCCGTCATGGATAACTTCCCGCGAAGTAAACCTTCACCTACAAACTTAACTCTTTCGTTAAACAAAAAAGGTACACCAAAGGTCTCTTCCGTGTTTCTTCCCTTGCACTTCTAGCGTGCAATCCCAGTTCATCGTCCGTAACGAGACTCTCACTAATACAACCGAGACGCCGGTCGTACAGGGATGAACACGCGCGCTGCATTACCCGCGCTAGAACGAGCTCAAATCTGCATCGCCCGCGAAAACCGCGACACCTCGACGACCCCCCGCGTAACCCGATCCAGCGTGCATCGCAACACGCGAGCAACGTCGGGTTTATATCCCTCCTAATCCCTTCGCACGGGGGAGCTGTTGCCGTCCCCGTGGATCCCTAACCCTATCGTGACTCAGCCCACCGTCACCCGAAGAATAAAAAACATTCGTGCGGGGGCTAAAAACTACCCAACAAAACACCGTTCTTGCGGCGGCGTGCATATTTGCCTTGGATATGGTAGTCTTCTTTTGGGAACGCTAATATAACCGTGCTGCAAACTCTGCCAAAGGTTTCATGGCACCATAGTTTGCAGATGTATAAAGACACTGCTATCTCAAACAAGCAATGGCATTTTTTCTTCTTCTGGTTTTCTTCTAGCATCGAATCACTGGCCTCAAAGCTACTACTCTGTGGAGGATAGAGCTTATCCGGTGCTTCAACCAAACCGGTTGAAGTTTGTGCTCGTCAATTCCTCGCCTTAATAAAACGTAAAAAAAAAAAAAGGTGCCGATGTTGTATTTGCATTGACTGTATCGCGTAGTGTGCGTATAACAGTCAGAAATTGACGCCTACCGTATAAAATGTGAGAACTGTGACGTTAACATTGTCGTACGAACACGTGCACACACACACACACTCACCAACGCACACACACCCACACACGCACGCCGACGGAAAACGTCGTATTGACCTCTCCACGCCGACGGAAGCTGTTCTCACATCTTCGTTTCGCTTCACCTATATTTTCTCGCCTATTCCAGGTGAGAATGTCCTATCATTTTTTCGTCCCGTATACCAGATATGGAACCCACGTGACTGAGAACGAAAGCGAACGAAAACCTTCTATAGTTTTTAGAACAAATTGGGTTGTGTGTATGTTCATACAGCCTAGAACTTGGTCTGCCTCAACGGGCGACGAGTCTCCGAGCTGTAGATGTGAAATTTAGCCAGCGCAGTGCAGCCGCTAACCTGGGGTTTTAACGTGCACCACGCAGTAGTGATACACGATCGCACGCCAATGCGGTCGTGTATCACTACTGCCCAGGATCTTGGAATTTTTACAACACAAGTAGTTTTGATGACAAACTTTCGATACTAAGGAAGGTACCGAAGAGAGAAGAAAACGGCGATCACTTGTTCACGGTAAAAGTGTCAACTATCGTAACATTTTTTGTTTGTTTGTTTATGTCGTGTACTTTTTGAACCGCAAACGTGTTTGCCTTTTTATCGGCTTAGTTCAGTTCGTTTTAATTGTACGATACTATTATTAATCTATTTCTGATTTAAATTAACGTCTGTCCTGAATTCGGCAGGGGCGACATCTTTTACACATTTACGAAGAACGTCGTTTTGCCTCAGCTCCCAAGCAACAATGGTAGTGTACTGCAACAATTCAATTGGCATCGGTTTATTTGTATTGGCCTAGAAACTGGGGTACAGCCCTATAGACTTCGCGACATTGTTATTGCGAACAAGTTATTGCCGGTTTCACTATTAATATTTAGGAACTGGCTATCAAAATCACTACATTGGTGGAAAGGGCTCAGCTCGGGTACTAAGCCAAGCGATGAATTTTTTCGCCCGCCGGTACCCTCTCGAAAACAAACGCTAAAATGCGCCAAAGCCGTATTTCTGCTAACAGTGCCCCGCAGTGTACACCTAAAGCAGCACCTATACTCATTGGAGTGTGCCGCCACCCGAATTCCAGAAACACCACTCTACACCATGAGTCGGAACACACGCACCCCACCAAAAGCACGCGCCATCGTCCGAGCCACATACCCACATACTGGAACGTGTTATGCACGCGACCCAGAGTTCGTCCGCCTTTATCGATTAACATTTTTTTTTTTCTTTTTTTTAAAAAACAGCAAATATTCAGCGACGGATAGCACGGGTTTTCCGTCTTGCGGGGTAGAAAACGCGTGAAAGCAGAACGGACGATCTCCCCCGGCCCGGGCTCGTGAAAGGGATCCCGCCTCCCCTAAATACCACCGCCGCAAACCCTGCGCAACCCCGCAATCTGCGCGAGCTTCCTGGCAGCTTATACCAGCGGCGCGAAAAAGGAGGATCCCGATTTCGGCGAGGGGTTTGTTTTCCGACAACACGCGTGCGACTCTCCCGCGCTGCCTAAACCGCGATGACGAATGGCGCTGTATTTTTTTTTTTTTTTTTTTATTTTACCTGCAAAAGTATTTTTGAAATTTTTGTACCCCTTTTGACTCCTCGTCAGTATACGTTCACGCTTCGAAGTAATCTAAGACATTACAAAAAGAAAAAAAAAAAAAAACAGTAACAACAGAACATTGCGGAGTAGGTCGACTAAATGAAGTGCGTGGTATGAAAATGCATACATAAAATGGAGCTGCAGTGATGTCTCGTTAACATGAACACCTCTGTTAACCCCCCCCCCCCCCCCCCCTCGTTCCAAATAGCGTCCAAAATTTGAGTTGTCTATAATACCTATACACAAATGAACGCATTTACCCTGTTCGTCCCCGGAATACTGTCTTTTTGGAGGAGTATTCATATTAAGAGGATTTGTATTAAAAAGACATGGCTATAAAAATGTATATATTCCGAAAGGAATTAAAGCGAAAAGCGAGTGAGGTAACAAAATATGGTTCCATAGGAGGAATTCAATATATAAGGGTTGCGGATGAGCTTTTTTGTTGTCTTTTTATGGAAGATTTTGCGTGGTCGCGTGCCCCGTTCGTTGTTATTGTTGCCGTGATTGAAGGGTTGCGACGTGAAAGCGCGCTGGGTCCGTTTAGTGGAAATGACTGGAAATTAAACGGGCGTCTCGATGCGAAAAAAAAAAAAAGAAAAACCTGGTGGGCTAAAACTTACTCTCATGCTCGCAATAAAAGAAAAAAAAAGGAAAAAATATTTTTTTACGCGTGACGCGCGGAGTGCTGCGGGTGCTGCTCTGCGAAAGATTGCTAGGATCTTACATTATTGTTTTTTCTTCTTGTTTTTTTAGCAGCGTGCGTCGGCCTAGCGGCATGCTAAACATCCATCCATCTCCGGGTGGTACTGCAACGCTGGAAACAGGTCGATGCGCGATATTACGGGAGTCCGACGTAGAAAATAGAGGACACGCCTACACGGGGGAACGAGGTGCGAAAGCACACAGCTGTCCGATTGCTTCGTTGTTTCGTTATTTCTCGTAAGGGCTTAAAGAGTAGTATGATCGATGGAGGCTAACGAGCGTCCTTGAATACGGTTCTTGCGTGTGCCCTGAATGCGTGTCGGCCCGCCTTTGGCCTTGTCCAGCGGTCCAATGGGTGTACAGTACCGGCAAAGTTTAGGTATTGTTGTTTGTAGCCTTTTTCATGCAAAAATTAAAATCGAGCAATCTCAACACCTTTTTAATTATTTGGCCATGTTACGCATCATAGTTTTAATTATGGCATACGTTGCACGGTGTCTGTTCCAGTGTAGAATCGGTGGCACAAGCGCGAGCTTTCTGTAGTCCATGACACTTCAAGGAATTCAGGCCGTGACGAGTATCTTATCGTTCCTTCGCAGCCAATCACGACGTCGCATTAGCTAACAAGGACGCCGAAGAACGGACCAGGAAGCCTGGTCATGATAAGTCACGCGTTTTTTGAACTGTCAGTGACTAAAACTTTGATAACTCTTCGGCATCCGCGTGACCAAAGCCAATGCCAAAGCACGATGGAAGGCAACGGGCGTGTGCTGGAGGCGGAACATCTACTGCAGCTCTTATGTTGAAACACTATATGATGCGGTTTAAGCACAGACACCACTGATTACTCTAATGTATTAGCATTCACCAAAAAAAAAAACAATACCGGTCGCTAGTAACTGGAATAATGTTATAGACATAACCAGATACGCGAGCACACGAGGATTAAAGAATCGTTACTATTAAAAGCGATGCAGTCATCATCTTAGTGCTTATTTAGATACACGTGCGAGGGCACGCATCGTTATCATGAATTAATTAACAATCTAAGATCGTTTTAGCTCCGGCCGTTGCAGCCTGGAGGGACCGCAGCTTTCTCATTCACCGATGAGGGTATCGGGAACCACGCAGAGATCCCGCAGGAATATAAATTTATGCACCTATTGCTTCGAGGCACGTAAGCACGTCGTCAACGGGACGGTGGAGAAGTGCGCCGCAGGACGGAGAGGGGCTCGGAGTGATAGCATCTGGTTTGCACCTCATCCGTATACGGTGCATCATTTGTTTTGGTATACGGGCACAGCATGAATAGGCGATTTGTGCGGGGAGAGATCGATGGAAGCCGCATACGAGACCCTGCGGTCCGTTTCAATGTGCTCTTTGTTTCATTGGTTTCGAGCTTAACGACAGCTTTTTAGCGTCGCCACTCCTGGCCGTTCGAGCAGTGGCTAACGGTCGTCTGCTTCGGCAGGTTCGTCTCTCTCGTCTCACTTAAGTGGGTATTTGCTTTGCTTTGTTATCGACTCAGCGGGGACCTAAATGGCAACTCGACGTTGTTCACAACTTATCGAAGCCAAGCTTCGTGCGACTTCGCCGAGATTTGTTGCTGGGTGTTTGTTTTTTGTTTTTCTAAATCGATTTCTCGGAAGATTCTTGTTTCGTGTGTACTTATTCATCGCTCAGTTTATTTAAAGCATTTAGTGATGTGTCTTTACCTGCTAGATATGTGTTTGTTCGTTATATTGAGGACTAGAGCGTGTGCATTTTCGGTGAATGGTTCGTGCTATATTTCTGTGAATTTGATTTAGTCCAGAGAACGATATCTTGCTTGTTATGGCTTGCTGTCGGACTCGAGGTATACTCGCAAATATCGAAGTTTATAATTTTCTAGAATCGTCTGAGTGAATGTTGTTTTTTTCTTTTTTTTTTTAGTGGCGATAACACGATATAAATAACAAGTCGGGTATATTACGTGCACGTCTTTGTTTGTGAAAAAGAAATAAAAAAAATATCATTACAAAAAAAAAAGGTTAGCTTTTTTTGTGTTTACGGCATCCCAAAAAGAAGAGGCCAAGCGGCAGTTTCTTTCTTGAGGAAGTCTAAATTTAATTTTGAAATGTAAAAGAAAGATAGGTAAGTCTTACTACTCAGCAAAAGGGGAAAGGGATGAAGCAATAAATAAGCTATAGTCAGTGGCAGGTTAAGAATAAAGTAAAAGCTCCTCCCTCCTCTTTCCACTTTAGCAGAACGAACTCTGGAGAGGAGGCGACCTCCTCTTCAGCATTCGTTCGGACAAAGGGGAGAGAGCTGGGAGGAGCCTCCACTTTACCCTTAAGCTGTCACCAACTATTGTTAAGTAATAATTATGAATCAGGAAACAATAATAGATTATCTTAACAAATTGTGACAAAATTAATGCTTCTTAGCCTATCACGATAAAGCTAAATTGGTGTCCCCGAGCGTTGTAGTGGCCTTTACAGAACGTTCAGCTTGATGACATGCACTCAACGCTTTTCCTTTTTTTTTCTGGGGAAAAATTTTTTTGCCATTAGGAGATTTTTTTTTTTTCTTCTCCTTTTTCACTGCATAGACGGCACAATAATAGCTCAGACGACTCGCAATTTTAGGACATCTCAAAGTGTGCATTTGGAGCATGGTAATGAAGTAAAAAAGAAAACAGAAAAAAACTTGATACACAAAGAAACGGTCTCATGGTGTTTTTCGGCCTCCCCGGGGGAGGCCATATTTTCCGCTTTGAAATATGACACCCTCGCGCCCTCTGTCGGCCGCACGCGCCGTTTGCGCTTTTTAAAAAGGGGCGAGGAAAGGGGAGGGTCTCTGCACGTGCTGGCTTTCCCAGACCTCGGACCCAAACCACTCGTGCCAGAGGGTTGCAGGCATCGGTACATCACCCGCCCCCGCCTCACCCGCGGACAGACGCACGCCTACGCTTGGGTCGGTGCTCCCGGTATCTAGTGATGATGTGGCAGGATTTATGAACCAGCGCCTGTATTACGCAATTAAGTTAAAACGTAGCAATTCGCCTAAACACGGAAGTTCTCTCGCGTGTGAAATGCTCTTCAACGAGAGCTTGCGTTGATGTGGCGCCGCCTTGCGCTTCGACTGATCTGGTCAGGATTTGTACCAGTCGTTACCTGATTGTCCCTTGCGGGTTCCAAGATAGCGAAAGCGTCGTAGAAACAGGGATTTGGCAGTATTTTGACATGATGAAGCACAAACACGTAGATGATTGATTCAGCACTAACCTGTTTCTTATGACGGCTTAAGAATATGTATTTTTCGACAACGTCCCTAGATTCTCTTATCATCTAAAGGATTGTGAATTGTTAGGAATCGTGGCATACCAAAGAATTCATTCGGAATAAAAATGGTAATATATCTAGACTGTCACGTGAACTCTGCTTTATTTCCGGTGCTAGAAAACATGAGGTTTCATTCCGTGTATATATAAATCTTTAATTTGCGTGATCCCTGCTGCGCACTTCGCACATTATGGCGGTGTTTTATCCAAGCCGAAGTTCTCTCGGCGGAGGTGCCTAACCGAGCAAGAATATTTTACTTAGTAAAGGTGGTCATTACTGACAAATAGGCTACAGCGTTGGATCACAGGAGTTTTAACTTCTAGCAAGTACACAGATTAGTTAAGTCTTCAACGAACCTGTTAAGTGGATAAGTAGAAAATGAAAGCCACTACAGACATTCGCAGCCTTTGCTTTAAAATCCGGGAGGCACTCACTTGATCGAATGATGTTTTAGCGAACGCCCACGTTTCAGCGAATGACACTTTAGCGCGTTCACCACGCGCGCTTTTGTTATTCGCTAAAACGTCGATTCGCTCAAATGTCGCTGTTCGCTAAAATGTAATTGGCTCATGTTATATGGACCATTAAATCCTGTACGCGTCTGTCTTTGACCCCATGTGCTTTATGCGTTCGTTTCCTACTGACATTGACTAAGTATTCGCCAATATGCAAAATTTTATTTATTTTCTCACTAACTGCTTTAGGAGGTTGTTATCTAACCACCAGTACCTTAAGATATTACAAATATCGACTAGCGTAATTGTTGCTTCGTGAGTGGATATTGGAAAGATATCGATCCTGATGTAAGTAGTTGATAGCCTCAAGATTTGTTTCTTTTTTTCCTAAACCGTGTAACCCCCGCCCTCTTTTTTCCTTACACACACAACTTCTTTGAACTGAAATTAAAGAATAAAAGCAATGAACGGCCAAGTCAGCTCGCCTTCGCCAACTTTACCATTGTCGCCTGTATAGATTCGGATAACGTCCGTCTTCGGCTTGTGCTCTGACAGCGAGTTGGCTATCTTCGCGGCAGACAGTGTTGTCGATCTCGGCCTCTCAGCACAGAGTCAAAGAGAGGTAAAACGCTTCACGACGAAGCCAACGAGAAGCGTTCGACGGCGCTTCATCTCGGTGGTACTTGCAGCACTGCAGCCTCTCCTCATCCCTTTTGTAACGGCGACAGGAGGGATCGAGGAAGAGAAGGAAAAGATGTCTTCAAACCCGAGTGCCACAATCAAAAGCCTACAAAATACAGTTGGAACATAAAAAAAGAAAAGAAGGGAATTGAGGCAGCGCCGAAGCGACAGTCGTGCTGGAGAGCAGCGAGACATTTTATCGATTTTATGCTGATCGGTATAGGAGGCTGAAGAAAATATTTCGAAGCGTAACGCAACTTTCAGAGGAAGCCGGCGTCTCCGTTTTTCTTTTTTTCGTTTCTTTTTGGGATTGGGTCTTACTTTGTGCGTGTGTGTGTGCTTGTGTGTATGTGTACATGTTTGTCTTTTTGTTCTTCACTATTACTGCCATTATTCGAGCCGGGGAGGGAGCGAGCGAGACGCGAGACGCCAGTATAAAAACGCAAACGACGTGAGTAATACACGTAAGAGTGTCGAAAAAAAATTTAAAAAACCAACGTAAGTATGGCGACGAGAAAGAGAGAAAGGTAGGGCTGTAAGAAAAAAAAATAAGAGACTCGTCTGTCGCAAGCCTCCCGCAGACGCCGGGCTTGACCAATCAGCTATCGTCTTGCGGGTCTCTAGTTCTGCGCAGTCGCAGACTGTTTCTCGGGGAAGCGGGGGAGCTAGCCGGAAAAGCGGCGGATGTGCAACGGTCTTCACGCCATAACCGCCATTACTTGGCCATTAAAAAGCACGCAAGTTCGGAAGATATACCTTCTGCGAGCGTGATATATTCTAAATGTATGGCATATGACTTCCGAAAGTCGCTTTTACATATGGGATACACACATGTGCCGCGAGGATTAGGTAGACGTCTTCGGTTGTGAGTGCAGCGTGAACGTTCGAGGAATTTGACGCACTGCATGTTCTGACTTTTTAGTTTTAGGTTTGTTATGTTCCATTGATTGTAGACTTCGAGATGACACTTGGTTAAGAAACACGTCTTAAAAAAATGCCACAGCTTACACCGTTCACAAAAGGGAATGGCATAATTTTACATGATAACGTGTTAGTGTGCCACACCGCTGGCCCCCCAGAAGCGAACTCTTCCCCGCATACTGCGAAACCTTTAAATTATTTAATTAACATATAAATGACTAACTCAAAGGCAACTGTTCTTTTTCTTAGAATTGTATTATGTTTTATCTTATGTTTAGTACCCATACAGTTTACAAATTAAAGATTATCAATAAAAAAAAAAAAAAAACGACTCACGTTTGTGGCTCCGAGTGCAACGTACTTACCGACGGATTACACGTTTTTTCATTCGCGTCCACAATCTCATGAAGGCACCTTGGGAGACCTAAAAACCTCTACCTGAAATTTTGATTGCTCATTGAATGTCCCAAGGCTTGGGAGATTTTTGTATATTGGATTGACTAGTGTTTTAATATCACAGAATTCATAATACTATCCTATTTATTCTTAACTCGGCGCTGGAGCACGTGTTTTTTTTTCTTCGGCAGGAAGAGTCTTAAACCACCTTAATCTTCTACTAGACTACAGTTAAAGTGATTGTTCTTCGAGAGACGTGACCTCCAACACGAATGTGGCGCCGCTGTCTGCCACCAAAGGCTTCACCTTGACATTTTAGTCTGAAACAGCCATTTCAAATCATTAGTCCTACACCGTAACAATCATCTGTATTTGACAATGCCGATGAAATAGATGCCACTGGACATTGGCAACGGCTGGTGTCGCACATCGTGGCTCAAAACTTTTTCTTTCTTCGTCTGTAGTTCAACACACTTATCACATTCTCAGTTTTCCTTGACTCAGCATTGTTTTAGTCAGAACGTCCCTTTCTACTTGGGACTCCAGTGACCTGCATTTAACCCCAATTTTTGTTTCATGATTCGCCCGCCAGGCCGCACCAATTTTCGTTGCACACTTCGATAGTCGGCTGTTTCCCTCTATCCTATTCCTCACGTCTCTTCCGCTGGGTGGGTTTTAAATCGCTGGATCTGTGAAGACCTTGGCGATTAACTGTTCGTATCACTTAAAACGTCGCTACGATATAGCGTGCATTTCCCTATACATCACTTAAAATCTTTCACTCCACGTACGAGGTATTTACCCTGCAACTAGACGGTAATATTTACGCTAATACTTTTCCATTTGCACCATTAATAACAGACTGGTCTTAGCAAGCGTTGAGTTCATGCGTGACGTAGCCAGAATTTTAGTTCACACAGAAGAAAAGGTGGATTGAACGACACTGCTAAAGTCATCTCGTGCTCTACAGGCTCAGAGTGGCCTCGAGGTTGTCACACGTTCAGTTCGGACAGACTACAGTTCCCTCGATAGCAGCGGCGACTTAACGAAACTGGATGGTGAGATCCGTATATTACTACAACATATGCTTCCAATTTTTATGTGTTTCTTTTTCCTGCAACGTTCTTAAAAAAAAAAAAAGAAAGAAAGCAGCGACTCTCCGACAGTTTGAGCTTCGTTCATTCCGAAAGACGAAGAGCAACATCTCAACAAAACCGCTTCACTTGCGCGCACACCATATCACGCCTTCCCATCTTCGCTACTATCGTGAGTACTGTAACACGATCCGGGCAATCAGGACGCCTCACCGGACAGTGATAGCATCGCGGATGTCGCGTCGACACGCAGTGAATCCGGGCTGCCCGCGCACACGCGCGGCACGCGACGCGGCAGCACGTGCGGAATGCAGTGGCGTCCTCCGACGCGGGCGGCGTTTCTTTCGCAGCGTGCAGCGTTGGAAGCGTGGGCGAGGGGAGCGGATCTCCGAGGGTGGGTTGGATTCCATGGACGCTGAAACGCATTAAAGGGGAGGACGAGACGTGAAATTGAACCTGTGATCCATCATGCCCCGTCGCGTGTCGGAGATGGCCACTATACTACACCGCAGCCGCGGGAACAGCTTTTTGAGGGGAAAGAGAGAGCGTGCGGCAGGAAGAGAGAGCGTAAGGATCGTGGCGGGCAGCGATGTAACGTGTTTGTATGAATACATGATCGGCGGATGGGCAAGAAAAGAAAAATTTGGTTTGACGGGAGACGGCCTCACTATTCACTAAAAACCGCAGCTTGCTGACAAAACAATATCAATAGGGGAAGCAGAAGGTCATCGACTAAGAGTGTGCTCTTCCATGGCATCAGGCTCAGCACTGGTGTATTCTGTCCTCCGGTCAAAAGGCCGATACACCGCCGAACATCCCAGAGTCACACTTTCAAATTCTTGCCAATACCGTTCTTCTTTTTTAATAGTTGCGGCTCACCTGAGCTCAAGTAAATATCGCTGTCACTATCACTCACCATGCGAGACCAAATGGCTTGCGAAGATAAGAGGTGCCTTCACCCGCCGTCACTCCCGGTATTTATTTTTTTTTTTTTTTCGCTTAACAAAAAGATTCTTATTTGGCGTTTCGGAGATATTCATATTCTAGAATAAACTGCTCCATTTGGTGTATTTTGTCTCATTTTCGTTAATAGGGAGTTTTAGAATAACGTACGCAATTTTAGCACACGCTAGCGCTAAATTTAGCGTTTGTATTAGCGCACGCGACGCAGGAGAGTTTTAGAATAGCGTTTCTCCGCCGCGACGCAAAAGCCCAAGCATCTCGCGCTTGCGACGCCACCAAGATACAGTAAAAAATTTTATTTCACACACGAAAGGGTGTAACTTTAGAAAAAAAAACGAGTTTTTTGGTCCAGAGTAGCATTTTAATTTGTTTAAACATGAGAACGCGACGCGAGCGGTTGACCGGTCGTGTCCGCTTGCGTCGCCTCGGCAAGAGAGGTCTCGTGTACTGACCTTCGCACATCGTTCGTTCGCCGTGAAATGTTCACGCGTCGCAAGCATCAAGTTGCCGGTGATCGCTGCCAAACCGAGTACAATGTCGTCCCGTATTGAAAATTGCAGTCGCGAGGATGCCGCCGACGTCGAACTCACGACGCCGCCAAAACAGCCGCCGACATAATCCTGGAAGCCGCCATTTTTTTAAACTGTGCTCGTCTTGGCTTTAGCCAACTTCTCATTACGAATCCTCCTTGGAGCAGCGCAAAGACTCTTTGCGTACGCACGCTATTTCCGAGAAATAGCGCGCGCTAAAATTGCGCACGCAAAGCGCAAAACCTGGTTTGCGTTCGGAGCATGCGCAGTGGCGACGACGCTATTCTTTGCGTGCGCAAAGCTTTAGCGTGCGCTATTCTAAAACTCCCTAATGTCCACGATCTTGGTCTTGGTCTTAATACGTATCAATGGGGGTATAAATAAAACAGTTTTCACTTTTCAAGTTTTTACTCATTCACCTTACAATGACTACGAGACTTCTTAGGATAGTGAAGGCGGCTCCTTTGCTGGGGCAAACTTAAACAGCGTGCTATTGGCGTTTAAACGCATGACTCGTTCAGCTCATGCCGATGAAAAATGCGGCCATAGATTTTTCCGGGAGTGTGTGACGCCCCCACCGTCTACTTTGCGCATTGTAACGTTCCGGTGTCTGGCACGTGACATTACCCAATAATCGAAGGGACGTTGGTTTAACATTTTAAACCCGCCTAAAGCGCAACGCACGCATAAAACGCTCTATACACATAGAAGGCAGAAGGAAAACAAAACAGAGTATGTGATGGTCTCCTTTTTTGTTTGATTTATTTCTTGTGCGTTTTAAGGTCCTTTTCATTAAACAGGATGAGTCGTGCCGCTTCCAGTTATACATGGCGTTCGATCTAGTCGGCATTAGCGTACATCGGATCAACACACACAATTCCCCTCGCCGCGAGGTCTCCTGGGATTTTCCGGAAAGGTCTATTTATGCCAGAAATCAACGCTGCATTTAGCCAATGTCTACCCTATTAATATAGGGCTCGCAACACGCAGCGCTCAGAGTTGATCAACATTTGATGACACTGGGAGGATGGAAGCTGTATACGTGCTCTCTTGATTTGGTACGTTCAGTCCTTACCGGAATTCAGTGAGTTGGAAAGGGTCTTATTTAAGTGAAGGACAAGGGTGTATTTTTTTATGTCCATGATTGATTTTAGAATAGTGCCAAACGCAGTCCCCCCCCCCCCCCTTTTTTTTTTCTTTTTCTTTTTTCGCTTCTCGCTTTTTTTTTGTGCCTCTTTTTCTTTCCTTGTCCTATCTGTGGAGCGACATTCTCGACGGGAATATCAATGCAGATCCGTAGTTTGTGCGGTTTGGTCACGGTTGTCGAGAAAACAATGCCCCTGATTCGCTTCGTCCCGGTGCACTTGCCGGTGCGATGTCCTCCGCGGACGCAAAAGAGCGTCAAAGAATTCGACGCACGATTTCGGCTGTGTACTCCACCCAGTCCGTATATATATATATATATTTTTTTTTTGGCGTCGTCACTTTTTTATGACTTACCGAGTCGGAGATCATCAGGAGGGGAGGACCACGCCGTGTATGCAAGTTTTAACTGTCGCTTTTTTTACACCTTCGTTTATTTTTTTGTATTTTGTGTCTGATAGCACGCTGGATAATGATAGGGTTAATAAACTCGGAGGTTTTCGCCCCCTTTGATGCGCGTTTTCGCTCCCAACAGTGCCTCTCTCCCTCGTGTCGCTGTTCCTCGACGCTTCTGTTGCCTCGTTGCTGGATCATAGTTATAACCTTCTCTGAGAAAGTCGTGGACCCAGGTGTAGTGCGTCCTTTGTGTTTTTCATCATCATTTTTTTTTTTTTTTTTGAGCTGAGAAGAAGTTTGGGAACTTAACTGACTGCTCGCGTTTCTTGACAATGACCGCAGGTTGTGCTTCTTTGTTCGCGCTTGTAGGGGCGCGGTTTATTGTGTTCACTCGTGCGCGTAATCTCGTATTGAAGAATCTCCGAACGTTGGCAAGGCGTGACATTTATTAATTGGTTCGTGAGAAGCGTTTGACATTCGTGGTGCGGGATACTATAGTTACTTGGTGGAGCAATTGTGTCTTACCTACCATTGCCATGTGACGTGAGTAATGTTTAGCCTGACATGCTTTATCCTGTGTAAGCGTAAATGTGGATCTGAATTATGAAGACTTTGTCGGTTTTAAATTTTAATATTTATTGTACAGGCTTTTGCTGGTCTTAAATAAGCATTCACGCATGAGCCTCGCTCAGAATTACAATTATGTGCCAATTGTTTTTGATAAAACGGCACAACTTACACACCATAAGTCCCTAACACATTCATCACTTACCAAGAGCATGTCAAAATATGAAAAAAGTTTATGCAAAATTCATGCCATTTTCGCGGGCACCCCAACCCTTATCTGTGACTGTCGAAACAACCCCTACTGCTACGTTTTTCTTTTTTTTTCTTTTTTTTTTAGAATGTAATTTGACGTGGGTCATTTCGCAAATGCGAAATCATGCTGCAAGGTTTCTTTTTTTTTTTTTAAGATCTTTTTTCCATCTTTTCGTTTTCTTAAATTTTTAACTTTCGCAACAATTTGTAAAGGGCACGCTGAATCGAATGACGATTCTCGCTTGCAAGCTGTAAAAGCGGTTGAAGTTCGCAGCCTCCCTTGATAGATCAGCCGCAAGAAATAACGCGAAAAAGAGGAGAGGAAGAGCTCTAAAAACCGCAAACAGAGATGGCCTCTTGCAAAGACAGAACGCCTTTAACGATCTCGGCGATCATCATTCCCTCGCCGCGAAAAAGGGACGAAAAATCTTGAGTAAGGACGTGCTGACACCGAGGGGCGACTGAGCCGCCGCGGAGGCATCAAAAAGAAATCCCGCGAAATCCCAGCCCTGTAGAGATTGTACGTTTTTGCTTGGTTCCTATTTCCCCACCCGCCGCGAAATGTGTCGCTTCTTCCCTTTCCTCTTTCTTTCTTTTTTACTTTCTCTCTCTCGATGGATAAGTAAGTAACGGACCGTTAGACGCGTGGGCGCGTATATTATCTTTCATCCATTTCCTGCACGCACACTTAAATACACACAAACGTGCGCGCGAGTGCGCGCAGACATACATACGCACTGAGACTTGGATCTCCGATGGGCAATCTGCGGCCACGTAAAAAAAAAATGAAGCGAGACGAACCGTGGGGCAGGACAATTTGCAGAATTCGATGTCGTTTTTCTTTCTTTACGGCGACGTTTAGCGTCAGTTCTTGCTTTTTGACTGCCAGAACTTGTATGCGTGTCTTTGAATTTAGACTCGAGTGGTAGCGAGCGGTATAGATATGGTACGCATCCTGCGCTACGCTCGCTCCCTTCCTTCCTCTCTTTGAGATCAAAAATGTCCATCGATATTCGCATTTCGGGGCTAGCCATAAAAAAAAAAGAAAATAAAGTGAGCTGGAAAAAAAAAAAGACAAAAAAAAAGGAATCAAAACTACATAGAAACAAAAAGAAAAGGACAAAAACGATACTCCCGATGACAAAACGACAGAAAGAGAAATGGACGAGGTTCCGCGTACGAGATGGTCGGCTGGCATGTTGGTTATGCTGCCTTTTTTTTTCTCTCGAATATACAAAAGAAAATGAAAGAGCGTGAGCTTTCAACCGGCCAATCAATCTTGGGCCTGCTTTGCAAGATGGCACCGTCGCGGGGAGGGGATTCGAACCCGATATGTATTTGGCCAGCTCCGACTTCGTCTGCCCTCTACGAAGAAAGACGAGGCGGAAAGAAGTTGAGGCTAACGTGCATAACAGCTCGCCCACTCTTTGCCCTACGCGCTCAGATCGAACCGGGTGCTCGAACGCTCGCCCAAAATGCTCGCCTCTTTCTTCCTCTGTTCTTATCCTTACGTATATTTTGTCTCCTATCCCTCGAGGCGCTAGGTATATAAATATTTTTTTCTTTATATTTTTTATCGCCCGTTTCGGCAGCCATGTTGTTCAGTTTTGGTTTAGCTTTAGGTCGGCAGGTAGGTGGTCGAAGTATCTGTCTCAGTTGCGGCGTATATACGAAACTGTCTTGATTCGACGCGCGGCTTGGTCCCTGGTGTTGATCTTTGGAGCGCCAGGAAACCGTATCAGGAGACGACGTGGCCGGAGGAGCTGTATAGGAGTCGTCAAAGTCCGTCCGGTGTTCGCTGGGAGACAGTGATGGATCTTTCGTTCTTCGGCGACTGTAGAAGACATTCCCGGCGCCGTCGATCGTTCTGTGGGGTCCGAGTTGGTTGGTGGTGCGGACCTTGGCCGGCTCCTGTCTCGCCGCTGACAGTGAAGCTGTGCGGCGTCCGATTTCTCTTTTTGTCTCTGCTACTGCATTCTTGTTTGACGCAGTTTTGGAGCTTCTGTGCGCAGCTCAATGTAAAAATCATCGTCTGCTCCAAGGATAAATTGTGTGATAAGTGCAAGCTGGAATGCGGTTTGTTATCGTTTTGCTAATATTTATAGTATATCTGCTGCGGGACGACAATAATGCCAGTGTGCTCTTGCGTTTTGCATAAAGATACGCCTGACAAAACAAATATTTTATCAGATAAAACATATAGATAACAAACAAATAAGGCGCGCTTCGTCAACCCCCCAGCCTTTTTTTCTTTTTTTTGTGCTTAGTGTAAGTGGCGTAACATATAAAGATGACAAGATATCTCCGCAATTCCATGAATCTCCGAATTTTTCAAGGATCGTAATTGTACCGATGTGTCACACTACCATGCTCTAGGAAACCGGATCGAAATCGATATCTCACTCAAAACCGGTCACTTTGTCGTTATTTCGTCCAAATGAACAGATTTGAAGATGGATGCTTTCAGAGTCATAGTGAGATTAAAGTGTGGCAAATATAACCTAAAACTGACAAAGAAATGAACAACAAAAACACAAGTTTGGGACCTCACGTTGTTCTTTTGTTACCACAAACGATATTAAACACTTTACCAGCTTGCAGAAATTTTACGTATATTTCTGGCACGTAAATCCAAAAGTGGGTTCACACCTGAGGAAGTTATAACCAGGATTAGAGAAGTGGAATCGAGGAAAGCCATCGAAGGCGGGCACGATGGATCCGGACTCCACATATGGCGTTCAATCTGGAGTTCGCACTTACGACACCAAAATTAAGGGTTCGGTGCAATACTGGCTGATAGCTGTGACATAAAAATAAAATGTCGGTAGTTCCTTTCCAAGAGTCACGGAAGGGATCGGACGTCACTAGACCAGAGGTGAACTTCGCCCCACTGCACCGGTCCTCTTAAACCCAGCCAGCCGCCGCGTGCTCCCCGTCAACTTGAGCTTCGCGATGCCACGGCTTCGAGAAAGCGTACCGGCGAATTCATTTCAACGTCGCTCCAACGGTGCTCATCTAGGAAACGTGCTGGAGAGAACGAACTCATTATCATAACTAATTATGCGAGAAAATTGATTGGTGGCGGCGAGCCAGACCCAGAGATGTCCCCTCCGGCGCTTGTTCAGCACGCTCCGCGAAGCGCGCGAACGCGCTCGGCGTCGCAGACCAGAGTTCGTTCAACGCAGCGCGAACGCGTCGCCCGCTCCCAAAACCCTCCCTCAGGTACGACCTCTCTACAAACACCAACTGAACGTCCGCGCAGTGAGGGAAGTTTGGCAGCAACCACTCTTGGAGTTGGCGAAGCATAAGCGGCCTTTGCCGTTTACTGACAACTCCAACTGTCCCCGGCGATGGGCTTCGCCCGCCGGTGTGGACATCGCGAGTTGGGTGACGTTCGGCGGGGAAGTGTTTGAGTTTGGGGGATGCGCTCAGGCGCTTCGGAAAGGTAGGAGGGCCGAACCGTTCGTACTTGAAATCTGCCCACCGGTGAATTTAATTCGGCAAGGGGTTGGATTTGGTCCGGAGGGCACGTAGGCTTGTCTGTCGAGTTAGGTGATCAGTCGAAGAGCGTGCGTTCGGGTCACCGGTTCTTTCGGTCGATTGATACGTGCGCGCGAATCCGAAATGTAGGCGATTCTGTGCAGTGTTTGACGAACGTCTGCTGGACTCAGTTTGAGCTCTGTCGTGCACAAAGTTCGGGGCTTGGATCCGCTCGTTCACCTTTTCCCAAACTTGAAGAGAACAATTCATGGTGAGTTTGAGGAACGAGTTGGGTTGATACCTAATTCGAAGAAAGCAAAACACAAACAGGAGACAAAGACAGACATGTGCAAGCTTTCGTGCCTGTCTCTTTCCCCTGTTTGTGTTCTTTTTGCATCGTATTAAGATCAAATCGCTTTTCTTAAATGTGAAATGCGAGGGTGAGCTGTTTGTTCCCCGAGTTACAAAAATGAAGGGAGAAACAAGACAAAGGTGACACAAATCGGAACCAATATTTTCTACGGGCTCAAATAACCTTGGCGTAGTGAGACTGATTGTAAGACGAATGCTTCTCCTATTCGCGAAATAAGTGTTCGTAAAAACTTTTTTTTTTCTTATCAAACCTAGATTTTTTTCCCCCGAGGCCTACACCCGTTGACCATTCCTAGATGCCTAAAGTCAAACAAACATATAAGGTACAAGTCTACTAACATGCCACAAATCTAAATCAGAGGCTGCATAATATCTGTAGAATTTAAATGATATAAGCGGTTTCTCCTGATACTTCATTATAGGAAAGCTTTTAGTGACTGGTGCATTAATTTCTTTACTCTGATAATAGCCAATCATAGATACGATACGACCGGGACTTCAGCTCTCGTCATAAGTTCGCGTACCATTAATTCACCGGCTTACATCAACAGACCCCAAAACATCACGAACTTTAATTCTGAAATAGAGTGGCAAGCATTTGACAGCAAGTTAAAGCTTAAAGAAAAAATATTGTCATGTATACAAAATATTTTGCGATAAAAAAAAATATGTTCGCCACTCACCAATTCCAGTTTTTGTTTCCAAATTGATTCAGCTGCAATGATCCCAACTGTCCTACCTTCAGGGACTTAGAATAAAAAAATTCAGGGACTTAGAATAAAAAAAAATATTGTTAGATATTACCAAAACTCTCGGCTGTCACCAAGTGCCTCGATCTTATATGAAGTTATGCCAGTCTCGCCGCAGGCATAGCCAACTTTAAAAAACAGCAATAACAACAAAAGGCATCTTCAAATGGTGAGCCCTATTGGTTTTGACGTCGAGCGAACCACTTTCGCTGCGAATCCCGCCGTGACTCGCCCGTCACCTCACAGATATCCCCGTCAAAACGCCGGACAGCGCGACGTGCTGCCGCGAGCCGCGGAAACTTCACAAAAGCCAGAGTTCACAATGTGCCCCCACCACCTTCCATTCCTCTCCCCGCCCGCCCCCCCCCCCCCCCCCGATCACTTCAGAAGGGACCGACTCGGAGGCACTCCTGCCGCCATTCCTCCTGCCAGAAGATGCATTCCTGGGATGTCTTCTCCGACGGAGATATGCGTCCCTCGGCTTACCCGCAACCACGTCGTGTTAAACAGGCAGCCACTCGTTTAATGAGATTCCTGGGGCGCCACACGACGGGCGTCTGCAGAGCGTGGAACGATCACGCTGACAAGTGAACCCCCTCTGGTCTCGATGGTCTCGCTGATGGGTCATTTAGAAAGAGTGAGTAGTACTCACTTCACGATGAACTCGGAACTTTCGAGCGCGGTCACGATCCTTGCTTCGCAGTGTCGCTGGACAATATCTTTCCCCCTTCTGAGTCCGGAGAACGCGAGGGAAGACGAAGTGCCCTGATTCAGCGATGTCCGGGCGGGCTCCCCAAAGCAGCCAGGAATGTGGGCTTCTGGGGTGTGGGGGTGTCGCAAATATAGTCGGGGACGTTCGGTTGGGGTGGGTTGGTAGCACGCGCTGTGGACTGTCTGTCCGTAACAATATGTCTTCGTGTTAGGAGGATCGCCGAGGCGTAGTGGTTGAGCGGCGGGTGGTCATTTTTGGAGCTGCCCCTCTTGTTCTGAAGTGAGTGTTGAGGGTCGCCCGTGTTCGGTTTTTTATACGAGTCAGACCCCGAATCTGGCACAAGTGACAGCGTGACCTCGTGTAGAGACCTTATTATACTTCTTCTAATGTATAGAACGCTCTGAGTGAAATGGGAGTCCCTACTGCATGAGCGATATGTTGACATTTTTGCGAACAACACCTAAAAAGAGTTCTTATTGTAAAGAAATACGCACGAGCAAAAGACCTGTCCAAATCTTTGTAAAAAAAATAATATTAATAACTTCTTAATTTAGGTACTTTAAAGTTGTTCTTCCTCGTTTCTTGGCGTAGTCTTTCTCCGCACTTGGAAGGTGGTGCAAGCTCGGGAGGTCGATGTCACGAAAACTTGGTTACGGAAGTGACGTCACAGAGCAGCCTGCTGCCGAGAACCACGCAGTGCACACGAGCGTCCTTTCTTATCTTCTGGCTTGCTCCTTTGCTCGCTTCAACGCGACCACGTAATTGCGCACATGAGTCTCGGAGATGACGGCGCGTGGGGTTGCACATTTATCTCTACTGGACTCCAAGCCACAGTCATTCGTGTCTTGGGCACCCGACATCGTCGCGCGGCAGAAGTTCGTGGACGGTTCTTCAGCTGCAGCCGTATAGGCAGCCGGCAACGGCCAGGCGGTGCCAGCAGGGTGAGAGCGCACGGTTATACCCTATCTCGTTGTAACTTGGCAAACGGCGAACGATAAGCCCCACATTGCGTGCCGAAGGCTTCGAAATGCGCCACGTATACGAGCGCAACGCACACATATTGGAGCATGACGCAGCGAAAAGCCTGATACTTCTTCGGAATTGAGGCGCGCTCCGGTGATACGCAGTCACGTTCCGATTGGCCCGCCAGGGCCGTAGCTTCCGCTCTACTGGCACGTTACGCGATCACGGCTTCCTAAGATACCCAGTATTTCTTGCTTCAGACACTAGGCTCAGCGGCGCCACCAGAGTAATAGCTCGCGTTTGAACAATGCAGCCGCCACTCCCAGGGGTACCCAGTAATTCTTGCTTCAGTCGCTAGATGTTGCCAAACCAAACAGCATTGCAGGTTGCCTATAGTTCTACGGAAATGTATGCGACATAATAAACCCATGCACCGACCAATTTTTTTTTTTTTTTTTTTTCAGTAATGTTAAGTTAGCCGACCTTCCCATCGTTTTGACGAACGTCGAATAAAACCGGTATAGACATATTTTCGCCTTTGCATGCTAGTGACGCTCACTCTTTTAGACGATTTTGCTTCTTTTTTCCCCCTTTGGGCGTAAATTTAAAGGTACGAATACCAGAGTCACTGAACGATTATGTAACGCAGAGTGTGGCGAGTGCCGAAAACTCTTATCGTCGCGACGAAGCCAACGAGATTGCTGTCTTGGCCGCTAAGAACGTAAAAAGAGCCAATCAGGAAGCAAGGATCGGTAAAAGCATAATAATCCACGCCTCGCTCTTCTTTAAGCTGCGACTGAATGTAATAAATCCCACGGGCGTTACTCATAATGACCGCTCCGTTCCCACTTACCTCGCAGCCAACGCTATATACGCCGACGCAGTGTTTCCAAAGAAGCCCGCTTTGCCCACACCAGGTGTGGGCACTGCGCATGCGCAGAAACCAAACTCGGGAGGAGTGAAGCGTCTGCGCGCAATACCGACAGCAGCGCCAACCTGGTGACGTGGCGTCAGTGAGTTGAGTTAGTCTATATATACGACCCGGTGGAGTCAATCAAGCATTCCCCAAAAGTGCATCATCACGGCGTTCGTTACTTTTGTGAGTATGCAATCGTCGGCTAAACCAATCACGTAAAAACAAAGCACAAGATAGCGGCCAAAGCAACGTGCGTGATTGATTGATTTAGTCGGTCGTAGCGAACGCATGAAAGCGACGAGAACGCCCTGGCGGTGCACTTTTCGCGCCACTTGATTTTTCGCAATCCGATCGTATAGCCAACCGGCAACAGCCAGGCGGCGCCGGCAGAGTGAGAGCCCACGGTCTTCACTGTCTCGTTGTGACCTGGCAAAGGGGGAATGATAAGCCCCACATTGCACGCCGACGGTTTCGAAATGCGAGACGTAAACTAACGCAACGCACAATATTGAAGCATGACGCAGCGAAAAGCATGATACTTCTTCGGTGTAGAGGCGCTCTCCGGTGATACGGAATCACGTCCCCATTGGTCTGCCAGGGCCGTAGCTTCTTCTGTACTGGCACGTTATGCGATCACGGCTTCCTGGGATACCCAGTATTTCTTGCTTCAGACACTGGGCTAAGCGGCGCCACCAGAGTAAGAGCTCGCGTTTGAACAATGCAGCCGCCACTTCCAGGGATACCCAATATTTCTTCCTTCAGTCGCCAGATAGCGCCAAACCAAACAGCATTACAGGTTGCCTATACAGTTCGGGGGTGGTCGCAGTGTATACTTTGTTTCACCTTGCGATGGACCGCTGCGGCCGCTACGAGTCACCTTAGGCAATCCAGCACCGTGAGCGGGACTACACGTACGGCGCGTTGCTGCTGGATTGGTTTCGATGGCTCTCGTGCTGTCTGTTGCGGTCCATCGTAAGCTGAAGTAGACTATAGTATAATCGAGTCAACAAAACGACTGTTTGGATGCAGCGCTTCGTTCCGAGAGTCCGGTGGTCGCGCGACTTTCTCGATCCCGGCGTGCGCAAGTATACGTAAAATATTGTTCGATAGCAACGACCGCGCTCATCGTGAAGGGCCGCTGCCCAGCTGCGCAACATCGGGGCAGCATGCAGTCCCCGTGGCTCATCGGCTCCTATTAAAAATAGCTGATCAAGCGTGGTGACAGCGCGCAGTCAGCGAGCGAGGGGAAAAAAAAAAAAGAAACTTTCCAGTGGTGCATAATATTAGACCGACGACTGCAGCAACGATTTTCCGCAACGACGAAGTGGAGTTTCGGCGTCGCATACTTCGAACGCAGCCTCCCTTTTAATTCATTAGCGACTCGAGTTTAACGACGCCGGCGACCCCGCCGTGACGGTCGATTAATCACCCGCCCGCCCACATTGTTAGGGGCTTTGTCTGTTTCGAGTCGGCCATGTGGCGGCGTTACGTGAAGGTCATTCGGGAGCCATCGCCTCTTTCTCGTCGTCTCAATAAACGGCACCTTCTCTTAGTTCCTTTGTATACCCCACTGTGAGGTTTCGCTCCCGCCATCGGTCGTTATCGGATGTTATTTTTGTTTTTATGTTGTGTCGGCTCGTTTTGAGGAAATCGTTATGTGAGGTGATGGGCGTACGCGCTCTCGAGGTGACCGGTGTTCGTTATAAAGATATTGGCGGCTATTAAGATGGGCAGGTGTCTGCATCTCATTCTGATCCGAACTCGTTTCAAGGAGCGTTCCCAGAAACGAGGCATTATATCAAAGCTGAACGAACAAACCAACACAAAAAGAAAGATGTGGGTGTTAAATGTTCTAAAGATCGCTCTGGGGAAAAACAAAATGGACCACTTGACGGAATACAAAGTTGTGGCTCATGCCTGCCGGCTTGTTCAAAAGGTAATAAGAAAATTTTTTTTTTATTCAATAAAAAGGTACGTATATTCAGGCTCTTCTGGTAAATGTGTATCACAAGTAAAGCTCGAAACCGAACTAGTTGACAAAGATGGAAGCATTCAGGTGGTTCGAGTTCATCCAGGTTTAATCCGTCGCCTTTATCACATATTTCCGTTGTGCAACAGTTGCCTAGAATAGCTGCCAAACTCCTTTCCTTCGTGTCACTTTATTCCCATGCCTCTTTGTATTTGTCGATTTTTTCGGCCATATTTGATTGGTTCTATCAGATCCTATAGTGCCGGCTGCAGTCTGACGCAAAGTGAAACAAAGTATAAAGATAGGTTGATTCATCTCTCGAGACACGTCGCATGCCGTTGCCCATAGTTGCAAACCTCTTCGAAATCCGTTACATTTTCGCCTCTCCTAAAAAGCCACAAAAAAAAAAAAAAAAAAGAAGCTGGGGAAAAAAAAGGGGACGTTAAGTAGGACGGGTGTTGTATAATTATCGGATACGGCGTGACGTTCAAATTATCGGTCCTCGATTTCTTTGAACCGTTAGGTGGATGCCGGCCTAACGAACAGCTCGGCGGCGAACGCGGAAGGCGTCACGAATTGCTCTGCGAATGACACACGCGTGCTGGCGAGCACCTGGCGGTCGCACATTTTCGAGAAGTGCGTCTCGGCGTCGCCGCGAAAAGCGCCAGCTGCGTGATTCTCGGCCGATTCGTCCTCAGATACGCAGCTGCTCCCAAGGCGTATAGTACTTTGTGCTGCCTACCTACATCACCCGGCGTGCCGCATCGTTCACGTTTAAACTAGAGAACTTTTTCTTTTTCGGTATTTTGCTAGTTTGATGCCATTAAGCGGCGTTCTGACCCGCAACTTCTAATTTTTATGACAGTTCTGCGTCTTTGTTATCTGCTTTCCTTCGAGGCCGCTCGCTGCTCGTCGGAAAGTTGGTGGTTTTCTTTCGTTAAAATCCCAACGTTCGCGATCCCTGAGCGGTTGAGACATATAGCGTCAATGTAGGAGGAGGGGTATACTACTTCACTCTAAATAGAACTTCCGTCATTTTTTTTATATAACCTCTAAGTTCACGTTTTATGTGCTTATATCGCGTAAATCCTTTGGTCAGTTTAATATATTTTTTGCTACACTTTTACTGAGCTCTTTTTTAGCCTATATTTTCTGCAGGCAACTTTTTAGAAGGATTAATTTAGAATATATAGAGATTTCTTTACGCCAAAAATATATGTCTATTCTACACCTGAATGTTTAAACTGAGCCTTGTCTTGAAGTGACTTGGTTAAACACCACTCTAGGCGGAAGTTTAAAGCATTTTCGCCTGGCGTGAGTCCTTTTTTTATTTACAACAGCTTTTACGAGCAACCTGATAATAAACAAGGTTTTGGCGCGCTCGCATACTCAAAACACATTTTTCAGCAATGCAACAAATTCTAACAGGTCCTTATTCAGGCTTCTCTGGTCACCCTGTTGCGAACTATAACTACTAAGAACAATGCCATTGCAGATACCGAAGATAGTGCAAGCGGGCCCCAGTTTGACAAGATATCAAAAGCACACGAGCACGATAATTTGACACAAATGAACGTAAGCCGCTTGAAACGCTAATTAGCAGCAGCTGGAATACAGCTAGCGCACTTCTGAATGACAGTGGCAAGCATCCCCTCGTCTTGTTCGCGTTTCTGTCCTACATTCAAAACTTCAAGTAATATATTCCGATTTATGGGGGGAACAAAGATATTGAAATATTCAATTTTAGAAGTCCCTGAAACTGACGAATAAAACAAGCTTCCGACAATATTTTGAGAACAGCAAGTGAACGCTCCTACGTTATCCAGGAATACTAAAAGCGACAGAGTATAAAAACAAGAAAGAAAACAGTGTCCTCGTTCCCTGGTGATTTTTAATATTCCTGCGATGTGCCAACTGGCCCACCTCTCTATCCTCTTACATTCCCGACTAATATTGAAACGGTCAAGATGTTTGACCGCGGTATAGTGTACATTGACGAGAGAGATTATGGCGTGGATGCTGTCATCCCCCTCGATGAAGCTTCAACAGCGGGCTGGCAACAGTGCCAGCAAAGAAAGAGAAGGCACTCGCTATTGTGTGAAAAGGAGCAGAGAGCGGCCAGCGTGACCCTCTCGGAACTCTAATGCCCCCAAAAAGGTGACGGACGGAAGCCAACAGCCACTTCAACGTTTGTTTCCCCAAGTGTCCCGAAGACGACACGCGCCGCGGAGCATCAGTGGCAGCACTCGCCAACTGCCGCAGTCTGTGACACAGCAAAATAGGCACGGGAACGAGACAAACAACAAAACAAAAGACTGCGAACATATCCTTTGGCACGTATACAACACACAAAGCGCGCATCAACAGAAACGAACGCCAGAAGGACGAACAAAAAACAGACAGGCGGCGCTAGAAAGGAAGGAAGCAGGCTCGAGTGAAAGTGGTCCTTCTTCCGACATGAAAGGTCCATTATCGAATTGAGCCACCACGGTAACTCCCAAGTCGCCGTATGTCTTATCAAAATAACCCTGCTGTGAGCCACCAGTCCGCTTCCGGCGCTGGCATCGTTTTTTTTGTTTTGTTTTTTGTTTGGCTTCCATTCGCTCTTGCGCGCTCCTGCGCCTTTAGCTTTTCCCGCTCTATTTTCCTCTCCAAAAAGCCTGGCAGAGCTAAGGGAAGCCGGAGGTGGGAGAGGGAGGCGAAGGAAAGGAGGGAGAGAAAAAGGATCATGTTTAATTTATACCAGCCATGCCAGGAGCAAGCAGAATCCGCGTCGGCGTTGTGTTGGTTTTGGCCCGGGGCTGTTTGAACAGGGGGTCCCGGATTTTGAGACCAGGGGTTACAGGGCGGCGGCTGCCAGAGGATGTTGTGCAAACTTCTCTCTTTCCCCTCACCGTGGCCTCTCCGCTTCTTGACCTGTTTGTGCAAGCCGGCGTTTATTCCTTTGGCTCTTTGTTAAGACTCGTTGTTTCCGAGTAATATTTTTTGTTGCGTTTCGGCGCTTTAGCTTTTGTCCTCACTGCCGAATCTGACGCAGCAGCGTCTCCAAGCTAGCCGAAGCGCGCCATTTTTTTTCGCGGTGATGCCTTACTTACTTTGATCGCTTAGAGAACGGCAGTGGCTGTCCATTATACGGGACCGTGATTGAGGGAACCGCCATCTCGAGGGAAACAACTATTTCGTCTTGTTTTGTGACACGCTTGGGCTGCTCTTCTGAGTAAAGTGCTTCGACGTATTCTTGAGAAGAAACTCGGAATGACGATATTGAGCTCGGTGTGGAGTCACTCCTGCACTGTTGGATAGAAAAATGTATTGTGTACAAGATAACAAAGTTTATTTTCGTTGAAGTGGTTCCTTCGTTTCGAGTTTTCGGACCGAACAAAACATATTGTGGTATATGTTTTGTGCAAGCGAAAGACATCTTAATATTGGAGATGCAAGAGTGAACTGCACTCCACGCTCCGCGTATTGTTTGAGAATCACAGTAGGAAGCGATTGATCGGGATCTATAGCTTTTAGGGAAAACCGTTCTGTCCTCAATTACGCGTATTTTTAACAGGCTAAACATTTTATGACTGTCTCGGGCTGTAGTACCTGTGCATTGTGTTCACTTCGAGAATGTCTACTTTGGGGTGTTCTGCATGTATAACCTAATATCACATTCTATATTCATAACCGGATAATACACAGACAAATTATTTATTCTAGCCTATAAGGCTGGAGAGAAATAAACCCTTTCTGAACCCTTTTGTGCGCTGTATTTTGTTAAAAGCGCTAATGAGCATTTCGCTGACTATTGATATGCGTTATAGCACAAACTTAAGCAGTCTGTTAGAAAATATGCACAGCCCATCAAAACGGTTAGCAACAGTTAGCTGAGACTAGAGCAGTAGACATTGCAAGTTGTCTCTAACGTTCGCCTCCCTTTTTGGCTATAAGAAGATAATATCATGTCTACTTTCCTGTGGAAAACACGAGGTTACTCAACTAAGATATGTTGAAAGTGCTTCGGTAAATGTAGAGGCCTTAGATATATGCAAGCCCTACTCCTCCTCTGAGACGATGATTCCTTCGACGTATTTTGCACCCAGATTTTGTTTTGATTTGCTCAATGTTTTTGTTAACATATACCGTTGGTTACAGTGTTTTTGTAGATGTTGCAAAATCAAAAGGGGGAAAAATAGGGATGTAGTGTTTTTGTTTTACAAACCTTGTTTTGCGATTATACCTTCTGCATTTATTGACCTTCGCAGGGGCAAGCTGTTTTTATGTCGAGCTGGAAAACAACAGCTGACCATTGAGGACCACGAAACAACTATAGAAAGACGTTACTAAAAGTGTAAACACAAAGTCGGACAAGTCGATCGTGTTTGCGTTTATACTTTGAGTAACCTCTAATAGCAATCATCGTGCTCGCCTTTTACGTTGTCAACTGTAGACGATCATGGGAACCTATGAGATACCCAACATGTGGCAAAGTTCAGGTTGGTTCGTGTTTTAATATGAACCACTTTACGCCGCGTTAGCCATACCTCTGGTAAAAGTAACTCCCGCACGCGTAATTGAGAGAAAGGAGCAAACTGGACCTCCTTATTAAAATATTTCGATATTTTAATGCAATTACAATCGCAGTCAACTTGCACATTCATGTCGTTTTCTTTTTTTTTTTTTTTTTTTTGCGCAGAGTTGACGGGACCCAATTCGTGTCGTTCATATCCTATCAGTGTCCTATTTTCTTTGAGAATCAACCTCGTGGAACGTGCATTAGCGAACTTGCCCTAAGGACGATGATAAACGAGAGGAGCCCCTCGGAGGAATACATTACAGCTCCTCACTTCCACGCTGATGGATCACCCTTAAAAGAGATGCAGACGCGCTCGTCCCTTGAAATGCGTCGCCGCAGACACACCCGCCAATTGAGATGGAACGAACATCGCGGTAAAATTTCGCTATACATTTCTGAGATAATTGTTGGAAGACAAATATCCGGATATCCACGCGAAGGACGCGAAGTCACTAGGTTGTGGACACACGCGCGGCGTCTGCTATTAGACCATTCGAGTATAAACCATTCCAATTGTCACTTTCTGTGGGCTCCCATCTTTGCAGCAGCGGAACGCGTTCCGCGCGTACGCAGTAGCTCTCTACGCAGTAACTGGGGGCTGCGTGCACAGCCCATTTACTTATCGGTTTTTGCATAGGGGATAAGCGCCGGTAGGGTCTATAGAGAAAGATGGCAGCGTAATGAAGGCGAGTAAAGGAACGGTATATATATCGCGATTTATCATAACTTCTAAAAAAGTTCCGACTTAAATGTATAGTGCGCGAAGACTCGTAAATAGTTCTCTGAACGCGACATGTTTTGATGGAGTTCCACCCAAACATGATATAAGAAAGAAAGATAAGGCCGCCATACCTCGTTTTCCAATAAGTCATACCGCAACCCAGCGCTACACTCTATTAAACCAATTAAACATCGCCAAAAGCGTATCGTCGTAAACTGCGTTAACTGGCCTAACTGGCCGCACTATCACTCTCTTGTCGTCGCCCCTCACGCGTGGCGGCGCTGTCAACCTCTTCCCACGATCACGTGGGTTGTTGCGTACGAACAACGCTGGATTTTTCCCGTAAGGGGCACTAAGCGACTAGCAGTTACCGCTGCAAAAGCAAGTTTCGGGAAGGAGCTGTACCGTTTTGTGAAGTTGTTTGTAATGTTATCCAAACAAAGGTCCGAGTTTGTCGCGGTAGTGATACGGCTCCTGCTGCTGCTGCTCCCTTACGACTTGTAGGCGCATAAGAACCAACATAGGAACTGGCAGTTTCCCTTCAGCCTTCTTTATTCTTTTATGTTATAGGCTCATTGGACGCTGGCCTGTCCTTCCTCCATTCAGGTCGGCAAGAAAAGAGTCGAGGAAGGGCGGTGAACTTTAATCAACACCTTGTTATGCAAATTTCAAGTCGCCGGAAATGAGAGCCGAGACGGCGGAAGTGCTCCTTCAGACGTCCGCCATTGTTCCTCGCTGAATTTACTTTTTTCCTTCTTTCACTCTCTCTTTCACGTTCTCTCTCTCCCTTCCTTTATTATTTATTCTCTCTTGTTTCCCTTTTTTTCCTAATGCTTCTGATTGGTCTCTCACTTTTCTAAATTCAATTTTGCATTGTTCGTCGAACCGCGTTCATAGTTTGAACGTGTTTGGTTACTTTTTATGGGATAGGGGCTCTTTGTTCGCAAATCTCTAGTCTATTTTATTCGTCAGAAAATTTGTGCGGATTGTCGATAAAAGGTTTAAGGCGTGCAAGACGAAATATATTTTTCCAGGAAGTGACGTTCTCATGTATAAGTTAACATCTGCCTATATAATTCTTAATAATTATAATGTGCTTCTTCAGGTTGTGAAATGGAATACAATACTCGTTTTGTACCATTGATATTAAATCTGCGAGAGCATTATCACTCTTGCTTTCTAGTTCGGCCCTCCTCTAAATACTAACGTTCGATGTCAGATAAAACGAATGTGGTAGTCTCGCGAACAAATTAAGGAATATAACATACAAGCATGACTTGTGCTACAGGCAGGCACTTATGCATCAAAAACAGTACAGTGCACTGCTATACTTCGTTTCAGTTTAAGTGCAGAAGCCACCGACGCTACAAGCTAATGAGACCAAACAAGCAGCTTGCAAATCGCTACTCACTGGACCTCTTCCGTTTACAATTTGGTTCAGACTTCAGAGCACGTACAAGGTGAATGCCGTGATGGCGCGCTTTTGACGCTCCCTGATCGGTCTCATCAGCTCGTAGCGTCGTCTGCGTCTTGACTTAAGCTAAAACGAAGTATAGACAGAATATAAAGGGAAGCAAGTTCAGTATCGTATGCAGACGTTTATCGTGCCCTAAAGACGGCTGTGGTTGTCTGGCATTGATTTCACTATAATCTGTCTGCGAGAACCATTGTTGTGGAAACCACCGCGTGGCGAACCAAGTTCATTGAACAGAGAAACACACGAGGCTTCGCTCTTTTTCATTTCTTCTTTTCGGTGGTCTGTGGATTGTTTATCCTAACGTGTTTAAAGCTAAAAGGATTACTAGGGAACCGCCAGGACAACGAGTACCCAAGGATGAAGCCTTGAATTAGGACTGGACAAAGGACACCGTGGTCCGGAACCTCTCTGCCCGAACGGGTAGCGCAGAACTCTCTCATCAAGCCGGATTATGGAGGCCACCCTGGCGACAAAGGAAAGGTGTGTGTCACAATCTCCATCTGGCTAGTACCGCTGCCGGATTCCCTAGCTGTGGTTGTCCACTACTGCAATCACCATCAAGAGACATTAAAGGCGTTTTAACGTATCTTCAGACCCAGAAGTGAAAGGAACGTCGTCATTTTTCTGTTCAGCCGACCACGTCCTGCCGGACTTGAGGTCTATCTGCACTTGTAACAATTGGCGACGAGAGGAAAAGAATTATTCAAGTTCTCCGGGCGTCGCAAGTTCTCAACGTATTCTGCAGGTACCAAGCTTTCTTTAAGCTTTTGAGTTTGCCATGCCCACGTTCCGCAAGACTGAACCTTTTGAGGGAGTAGGTGGGTATTGGCCGTCATACGTCGAACGTCTTGAAGCTTTTTTTTTTTTTTCTAGCGAACGACGTTGCCATGAAGGATGGAGTTAAGCAAAAGCTCTAGCGGCTAGAAAGAGAGGGTGTTATTGTACCGGTCAGGAGCTTCAACCTGGGCTGCGCCCATTGTTCCTGTGGCAAAAAAGGAAGACCGTGTGAGGATTTGCGGAGATTTCAAAGTTACTGTAAATCTATTGGCAACGTTAGAGACGTGCGCCATTCCAAGAATTGAAGATCTGTGGTCCACGCTTTCCGGTGGTGAGAAATTTACAAAGTTGGATTTGAGGAATGCCTACCAGAAAGCAGTTCTCAAAGGAGACTCCAGGAAATATACGAGCATTTAGACAGACATGGGTTTGTTCCATTACACCCTTCTTCCTTTCGGAGTGTCGTCTGCTCCAGGTATCTTCCAATGGGAGATGGAGAACTGGCTTCGAGGACTGCCACACGTTTCTGTGTACATTGACGACATTCCTGTCACTAGCAAGTCCGACTCAGATCACCTTCGAAATTTGTTCGGTTCTCGCTCCTCTTCAGGACGTTGGACTAAGGCTGAGGTCCGACAAGTGTCTTTTTTTTTTTTTTCTTGCCTCAGGTACCTTGGGCACGTCATCAGCAGGGAAGGGCTGTCACCGGGTCATGGCAAGGTGGCAGCTATCCTACATGCCCCGGCGCCACGAAATGTCAAGGAACTTCAAAGTTTCTTAGCTTTGATCAACTTTGTTTCCGACAATTCCTTTCTGTCTGGACGTCCTCGTCCATTGCATTTGCTTCTCACTGACGAGAAGAAGTGAGAGTGGAGAAAAAGCCAAGAGGACGCCTTCACTTCAAGCAAGCATCTCTTGAAATTAGCTCCAGTTCTCGCTCATTTCAACCCAAAGAAGCCTATGTGTCTTAGTTCCGATGCCTCACCGCACGGTATTGGAGCAGTCTTGGCACACCGGGAAACCGATGTTCAAGAACGATCCATCGCCTTCGCATCCAGAAGCTTGTCACGTGCCGAACAGAACTACAGTCAGCTCGACGAAGAGGCATTATTAGCCTTGGTGTACGGTGTTGAGCAGTTTCACCAGTACCTTTAGGGAAACCCATTCCAAGCCTTCACAAACCACAAGCCTCTACTTGGTTTGCTGAGTCCTGACAAGCCAATTCCAGTCCACGCTTCACCTCGACTCATTAGGTGGGTTTTCAAGCTTACAGGGTACCAGCTTCTCTACAAACCGGGAAAAGATTTGAGCCACGCAGATGCACTAAGTAGACTGACAGTGCCGACACACAGTGTTTCAGCACCTGTGCCGGCTGACATCTTCATGCTTGAAGATGCTTATCCCAATCTTCTGTCACCTGTTGCCGTGGCTCAAGTGACGAAGCGATCCTGTTCTGGGGAATGTAGTGCTTGCTGCCCTGAGAGGAGATAACGTTACACTGGGGCCAGAAGGGAACCCCTTTAGTGCAAGGGATACTGAACTAAGCCTTCATGACGGATGTTTGCTCTGGGGAGCACGTGTGGTAGTCCCACAAGTGTTGCAAGATCAAGTCCTGAAGCGCCTTCATGCAGGCCAGCCTGGCATTGAGGAAAGCAATATGGTCGCTAGAAGCCACGTCTGGCGGCCGGGTATTGACAATGATATTGCGAGAAACGTGAAGACCTGCGCAGTTTGCCAATCTCATCAACGGGCTCCACAGCCAGTTCAACAAATTTTTTCCACAAAAGCCCTGGCCCAGACCCTACGTTGATTTCGGAGGCCAATTCATGAGGCGAACCTTCTTAGTCATTGTGAATTCATTGGTTGAAGTCTTCCTCATGCCATCTACCTCGGCGGAAGCCAATATCACAGCTTTTCGAGCAGCCTTTTCCCAGCATGGACTACCAGATTTGATAGTATCAGATAATGGTCCTGCCTTTGCAAGTGCACAATACTTGGAATTCCTGACACATAACAGTTTACGCCCCATGCTTGTACCACCTATCATCCATCTTCAAATGGTACAGCGGAGCGTGTTGTTCAGACTGTCCATAACAAGCTAAAGAAAAATGAATCTGGCTGTTATCAGACGTATAGACTTCTGGTCCACTTGAGGACCACTCCGCCTGAGGTCACTGGTAAAACGCTTGCAAGTTACTGACCGGGAGACGTTTTAAAACACCGTTAGATGTCCTCAAGCCATGCCTTCAGTTGTCAGTACAACTCAAATAGCTCCAGCAGAAGCTGTACAAGGATAAAGGGTGCCGGCAAGGTTCATCATGTGGCACTGAAGAGGAAGTCTTCGCAATAAATTTCCGTCAAGGTGCAACATGGATGCCTGCTCGTGTGATTGGAGCCATCAGTCAATCATCAGCACAAGTTCGCCTCAACGGCGATACAGTGTGACATCGTCAAGGTGACAACCTGCAGCCCAGACAGACGGAGACAACCGCAGCAATCGCCGAACCACTCCAGTCCGAGACTGCCGCAGATTAACCAGAACCACGAACAGGGGGCACCATCCAAACTGCTAATCAAGTTAGTTCTAAATTCTCACGTTGCTGTGGTACCAGTTGAAGCAGCTGCCAATGTTCCCATACCCATGGACGACAGTACCACTGTCATTACTACAACCAGCAGCACACTGCAGCTGCGACGTAGTGCGAAGGCTAGAAGACCCGTGCAACGCTACTCCCCTTAATTTTTCTCTTTTTTTATGCTTGAAATGTTTTAAGGGGGGAGAGTTGTCGAAATCTTCATCTGGCTAATATCGCTGCCAGATTCCCTGGCGGATAAATTAAAGACAAACGGCTGCAGTTCCAGAAAATTGTAAAGTTGTGACGCAGACGTATATAATGTGTAAAGAGATACTGTTAACCATATCAGTTTCCATCGGTGACTGTCATAGGTTGGTCTCCAAGTTGAAATTAATACTTCCGTATTTGCAAGATTCCATGGGCCAGAAAAAAACCTAGTAAGCTCGCTCTGCTGAGTAAAAGAGAAGAAACTGAGCAAACTGGGACTTTGATGGCGTTTTATGCTAATTTGCTTCATCGAATGGAAGAAACATTCCGCTGTATTCTTAAGCAGTGCTATGATGTATTAAATTTCTGTTTTATACTTGTATACTTGTAGTGAACAATCAAAGGTGGCAAATAAGGTGTAAAAATGTATGGCAAAACGGTAGGCAATTTTGTTGCATACGTGAAATATTTTAGGAGCACAAACTTTCAGCGATGCCCCGAATTTCCCGACGCCAGACGCCTACATTCACGGAGCTCTTCATCAGATAGTTGAACGCGTATCATGTGCACACTTGATAGTTGCTCCTAAAATGAAGCGATACTACTGCTAATCGGGCCGGCAAAGCTGACAATCTTCCAGAGCATTCCATAATCTCGAAGTCCTCTCCCTCAGTGCGCACTGGTGGTCGTGCTCCTCCTTGCCTGCCCCTCTGGTAAAATGACATCCCCGTTGACCAATCAGCGACTACACCTTACTCCTCTTTTCCCACCCGTCAGCCAATCAGTATCGAGCCCCGCGGCCATGCTTTTTTCCAGGCTTCACTTTTATCCGGGTTTTACAAAACCGAACACCTAACCAAAAACGTTTCACGTTATAACGCCTAAACAGCACTTTTCTGCTCATTCTATGTCTATAACTTTACACAAACATTTGCGCAATTTTTCAAACTGCTAATATGCCCCCACTTTGACTTTTCTTCTGCTTTGCAGTTCAAAGTTATTTAGAACGTACTTGAAATTCAGAGTTTGCTGATAACATAATTATAAATGAGGGAATATATACAAAACACGGGGAAAACGTCTTATCCGTCCGCGTGTTTTATGTGTCTTCACTTATTTTTAGTTATTTAGAAGAAATGCAGTTTTCGAAATGTCGAATTTCTTCTTTTACCACAAAATGTGGGCGACACGTGAGGATTAAGAAATGGTTTGACGGGATCTGATCTTAATTTGTATCTTCATTTAGTACGCGTTCAGTACAATGCAGCATATGGATGTACTGAGGTACAGCCAGTCCGCTTTCGTCGACACGCGGGATTTTACACAAAATGGCCATAGTCATCATCATTATTATCAGGGGCGCGAAAAATAAAACTACTTGCCATGGGCGCCATCACCCTTAGGTACGCGACTGGGTGCTGGAGATGTTTCCTGACTGGTAGCCTTCTCTATGAACGGTGCATCATTGGGTTTTCGGAACAGGTCTTCTGTCCGCTCCGCCGTGGCGTCCTAAAAATGTATGAGCCTGTTCGATGCTTGCGTTCACAGAGCAGCCGCGATCAAATTCGCGGTTGCTCGTTTCCTCAAAGAAGGGCTACTCTGCACTTGGACGCCCCCACTCTACCTCCTCTTGGTCTGGCCAGAAGCTGCCTCATCAGACATACATCAGACACAAGAACGATTGGCCGGTGTTACTTTACTCAGTGCAACTAGATTCTGCTGTTATTTTGTTTTTCTGTTCTCACTCCCAATCTTCGAACTGAAATTGAGTTTACGAAGATGCTAGCCGGATGACCAAATGGCCATTTTTGTAAAACAAGTTTAATACCCTTCCGCCCATCTTCCCTTATAGGCGGATATGGTCCATCGTACAGCCTATTTGCTTAGTGTGAATTCTCACATTGGGACATGCTTTCTCGTTTTGTCCCCGACCACTACACCATGTTTCTGTTGCCTGCGTTTCCGTCCAGTTCAGTGTTCGTTGCCAATAAACGGTTTGTTTAAGAGCGAATGCGCATATTGCGTCTGCAACTGTTCCACTCTTTTTTGTCAGAGCAACCAAGTTTTTCTCGCTACATGTTGGCTATTTGTAGAAGTGGGCGCAGCCTGTCTATAATGTTAATACGCAGTTTGCTCACATAAAGCGGAATCTACTATGTATGTAAATGCAAAGGGAAGTGTGTCTCTCGTTTTATTCGTATTTGTTTTTCGGGGTGAGGCAAGCTTGAAAATCGGGGACGGTGTCTGGCGGGGTTCGACCTCTAATCAATAAAGTAGATAAGGAAATGACAAACGAGCTAGCGGAAAACAAAACCACATTAAGGAGACGAGATAGCGATGTTCCCGTATTTGTTTTGTCGGACGCAGACGGTTGAATTGTAAATGGACTCAAGAAAAAAAGATAAGAGCGAGAACACGACTTTCCCGCTCCCCGCCGGAACTTTCTTGCTGTTGCGGGCTTCTAATGTCTTTTCGCAAGCATCCCATATCCTGCATAAAAAAGCGACACAATTGTATTTAAAGGCCGACGTGTTTAAGAAACAACAAACGCACAAAACAGCTCTTTTGAGACTGTATAAGTTTTTTTGTTTTTTTTTTGTTCGAAAGGCAGTTTTATGAGCGCTACCCGCATTGTTATAGGTTTCCGTATAATAAAAAGAAAGGCTGTGATGTTTATTTTTTATTCTTTATTGAAGATGTGCTTCGGCTATGCTACGTTTTATTTAACACAACATCTGTTTTGTTCATTGACATCAATGCGCTCTATCTGAGGCACACTGAAATCCCAACTCACAAAATAAAACGACTTCGCAACTGTTTCCAAACAACCGTTGTTTTTTTTTATTTCTTTTTTGTTTTCAATTTGAATAATTCGAGCTTTATTTCGTGCGCCTTATTTTCCAACCCGCGCACTCTTCTCGATGACCATCAGCCGAAGACGGTTCGATTTTCTTGGATCCTCTGGTCCAATTCCTCGTTTTCCGAGAGTTCTTAGACGGCAGTCGACTCCAACCACCCTCCCACTTTTCTAAATTGTTCACACCCGGTCCCTTCTTGACAAAAGAACGGTGGCTCCTATAGAAGAAAAAGAAGTAGGGGGAAGAAAAGAAAAAAGCAAGCCAGCTACGAAGTGCTTCGTAATACCGCCCTGGTCCGTCCAGAAGTCCCCTCCCAGCTTCCCGGCCAGCGGCACTGAGCTCTTGGATAGAGAGATCTGGCCTTAAGCGCGTAATATGTATGTATGCCGCCGCCGCTTAGGAATGCAGGAGAGAGCCTTACTTAACCGGAGAGGGCGACTCGGAACGGGCAGGCCTTCATCCACGGACGGCTCCTCTTCTTCTTCTTCATCGCCCTTGCTTTACATAAATCTCCCTCGCGAGAGCCTGCAGCCTGGCTTTCCCACATCGCCTTCGCTGCTGAAGCCGCCACCGCCGCCGCCACAACTATACGGCCCACACACGCACGCACACACCGCCTTGCCTTGCCGCCGTCTTCGTGAATATTTTTGCGCGGCCTTATAGTACGAGAGGCAGCAGAAGCGCGGAGGAGTGTCTTCTCTTGTTATTCCTAATTCTAATCTGTACCTCTCTCTCTCTCATTCTATTTCTCCTCCTTTTTTTTCTCTCCCCTCGGTCTCCCCTGCCAACGCACGATTCCCTCGCCCAGATTTTCTCTTTTTTTTTGTGTGCGACGTTCCTGTTTTGTGTGCGTGTGTGTATGTGTTTCTGGGGGCTTCAATTCACTCGCCTAACAAGTAGCTCGCCCGCCTCCCTTCACCTCCACCGGCGGATGAGGAAGAACAAGGAGGTGCGGGGGAGGGGAAAAAAAGGGGGGAAGCTGCAAACGTCGACGACTTTCAATGATGATCCATATTAACTTGATAATTATCCCGCCTCGCAATATATACGGCAGCCAGGGGCTGCGGGGAAGCTTGCTTGCTTCGGTCGGCTCGCCCGCCCGGCCCGTCGGTCGTTCGCTCGCTCGTCCAATCCGGGCGGCGGCATTGCATTGCAGATGAAGGTACTTTCCATATAATTACAAACGAACGCAAGAAATGGCCCCGCTCGAGAAAACCTCGCTGCCAGTTGGGCACCGGCACTCGGGATCCCGTTGCGCCGCAGGAGCGCGCGCGGGACTCGGAATCCCGGTGGCTGTTTCCCGAAAAGTTTGCGCTCACGACCTGAACTTGCACTTAAACGCCAGAAGTAAACTCAAATACGTTCTTCACGACGAAACGCTGCTGTTGCTGACGAAATGCCATGACACGGCATAGTTTTACGACGTCGGTGTGGGAGCGTAATCTTCGTGGTAGGAACCTCGTGAAGACCTCGGTCCTGGTTTATCGGTAGACTAGGGAGTTAACTCTGTTGGCTTCTCCGTGATGAAGATTTCTGCTCTTCATGGATGACCCACGGCTTCTGTTGGCTTGGATGTGTCGTGGAAGTGCGCTCGCGTGCGGCTTGGTGGTGCTCGTAGAAGACTGGCTGGGCAGTGGTTTATCTCGGGGGCCCTCGTTGCTTGGTGACCGGAAGAAGGATCTCAGTTCCTCTCCAGGTACGTAATTTGTGATCACGTTTTTTCATGGCGAGCGGATATGCAGATCTTTCTGAAAGTAGAAAAACACAAAACCATTAGGTTTCTCTTGTAAGTTGTAATTAACCCTTTTAAATAGCCAAGTAACACAGCAGCCGCAGCATGCTCATGATGCAGCAGGGGAGTGGTGACATCTAACTACCTCGTCATTACAAAGTCTATAAAAACAGAGTACTTGTTTTCACAAGATCAGTAAGAAACAACCGTGAACGTTACATTGACAAAATTTGTCGAGTCGCACTTTACCTAACTCTCGCTGATTTCACAAAATGGCATAGAGGAGCAAAACCTTAGTGCTCGCATGACACAAATACCAAAGCAGTGTTTCGCCGCTCCAAGCCCAATCTACCCGCGATACTTTCGCCTAAGCTTCGCAGGACAGGCTAACGTTTCACCTGACGCCAGCTAAAATTGACGACGCAGCCTTTTGTTGCCTTTCCCACCCCGCAACCCCACCACCGTCCTGCAAGCATCATATTTTTTTTTCCCGCTGACCCAAACTTCGTTCGCATTCCGCGGCGTCGCGTTCGCCATTGGCCCCAGCTGGAAAACGACCCACGCCCGGTTTCCTCCAACCGCGACGTTGCACCGCCGCTACCCGCTGCAGCCTCGCATCAGCGCTGTCATCCTTAAAAGTCAGCCAAGCACCGAGGAGCAGAGCTGCCCACCTCATCCTGCTGGAGAGAGAGAGCTGACTCGGCCCGTCCCACTAATGGTGGGGACGCAAAGAGACGCGCGGTGCAGCGCTCCCGAGGACCTCAAGCGTAGCACGTCACGCAGCCCTGGACACGCCCTCGGAGAGTCAGTCACGCGGTGGCCGAGGACGACCTCGTTAGCGGCGGGGAGGACCGCGAGTAATCGCTAGAGGACGGTCTCTTCTTCGCGTACGAATCGCCCACGTCGCCAGGTCGACGCCGCCGCCGCCGCCGCCACGACGACGTCGAGGTGGAGGGGGCCCTCTTAACGAAGACGCCTGAATTCCGCCGGTGTGCGTTCTTGACGTTCGTGGGAAAACGGTCTTGGAAAGTGCCCCCGTTAATTGGTACCTTCGCGCCGAGACGAGAAAACAAACACTCGAACAGGTCCCATGCTAGCTCGGGAGGGCTTGTTCGTGTTCGGCGCGAGCGCGCACGACTGCAGCGTTTCCGGTGGGACTGTGCCCGGCACTGACCGAAGAGGGGGTGCGTCCTTTAACCCTTTCGGGATTCAAAGAAAATAAGAGCGTGGTGGCCTTGAGGATTGTTTCTGCTTTCTTTGCGAGAGCCTTCCAGGGGTGTAAAAGTGACGCCGTGAGCGACGTGCTTGGCTGATCTGAACTGATGAGAAGACTTACTAATTGGAGTTAGAGTACAATGCTCTGATTGTGGCGCCACATAGGCTCGAAATGAATATTATGGATGGCGATGTCAAGTATTTTAGCATATTTATCTACTGCTTCGAGCAACACGTTGAAAGCTTAAGCCGTTAGCATAGCGCGATGAAGCCTGGCGCTAATCCGCTAAAGGCAGCCGTTTAGTTCCTCTCAAATTTACCGAGACGGACTAAAATTGTCTCCCCCCCCCCCCCTTTATTTTCTTTTTAATTGCTACTCGTTTACGGGACCAGATGCTTTTGCATTAAGCTCAATTTTCGTCTGCACTGCTGATTTCATCTGCTTGCAGCACGTGCGATTTTGAGTAAAAATGGGCTTAAAAATGGGTCACAGTGCACCAAGCGGTCCACTGTGACCGTTGCGAGTGCGGGCCCAACTCTGAGAAGTGCAGCCCCATCTTTGGTGAGACCTGTGTCACGAGCCCTTGCAAAACGAAAACGGCCAGGGTAATTCAAGAAGCCTTCCTGATTAATTCATACCACGACAACTCATGTGTAAGCGCACCCTCTTTGTCTTTGTCCGATAATGAATTTTACCATCTGAAATACCAATGATGCTGATATTTGAGGGGAGGGGGGGGGGGAGCTAAAACATATCTTCGTGTTCTGCCAAGTGCGTCGGTTTTTATATTTTTAAAAGCATTTCATACAAATAAACCATTCAGTTGAAAGTTACGCCGCGTCCTGTCCGGTTCTCACTTCGTTTTCGTCCGTGTATTTTTGGCGTAGTACGCCATGTTAAAAAAAAAAAAAAAAAAAAACTTTTCGTGAGATTATTTGTAGCGATTAAGGTAGTTTTCAGGATCAGGCTTTCAGGACCATGCTGAGTACATATCGCTGGCGGCAAGCCACCAGTGAGTCCATTTCAAAAGTTTTGTGCAGGGTTGTGCGCAGCGTGGGGGCGAGCACATATCTTTAAAAAGTTGTTGCGTTGCGCGAAAATTACATCACCAAAGCATGTCCAAAAATGTACACCTTCACGCTCCCTTTTAAAAGGACTACACGCAGCTCGCAAGACGAAAGACACCCCTACACAGCGAGTACAGCTCCCAGAGAGTTTACTTTTGCCGCAAAACAGAACTGCGCATTGTGAAGCTCAACTCATGCTCTGCAGGGGCTACGGTCTAGAAGCTACGGCGAATTACAACTTCCAGCATTATAACGCTAAATATATAAAATCGTAAAAAGTTTACCGCACTTCAAGGACTTAAGACTGCGAGTCACAAAAGAAGCAAATATAATGCATAAACTTTATTAAAATATAAACATACTCATTGTGCGTATCCGGAAAACACCGCGTATTCGTCAATACAGCGTTCTTGATGTGATAAAATGCATTTTTATCACACCCTTTCCCGCCCCTGTCGGCCTTCCTCCCAAAAGTCCATTTTGTTTTGTTTGGTACTCGTCGTATTACAGCAATTTCAGCATCTTTCTTTCTACATGTGGGTCTGTGAAAGATAGATTACATTTTGGAGGGTTTGACGAAGGTATCATGGGAACTGGCTACTCCTCGCCACATAGTCGTAATCCTGAAGCATATTCAACTTGATTGTCACTTTAGAAACAGATGGTTCACAGTATATTTCGAACAGCACATTCCGCAGTGATATACTCGAACACTAGCTCCATCACCTTACCCATATTTTTCCTGTACTGGACTCCAAGCTCAATTCAGGAAATGATTTCGAGTATTTATTTTTTCCCGCTTAGCAAGCGCGTGACGGTCTCTACTCAAAATCTCTCAAGGTGTCGCTCTTCATCCCTCTTTCACTGTCTTTTATTATTCTGCAGAAGTTCATAGTGTCGAATATTGTATCTGCGACGCCCAACTTGCCTTGGGGTTAACCACCTCACTTATAGTAAAAGATCAAGGGTTAAACTTTCCCTTCCCCTGTCGCGTCTAGCAAACGACCATCAGTCAAGTTCCGGCATTTTTGGGAAGTTTCGGTCCTTTGCCCTTTGCTAGCTGCTGTTTGTATGTTTATAGTATCTCGTAGCATGCTCGTGAGTCATAGGAACGGAAAGGCATACGCGGGTTCACGAAAGAGCGATTTTCAGCAACGCTCGTTTCGGGAAACTTTGGGTTCATCGCGAGCGCAGAGGCTACTTTCTGGGAGTCTCTTGGGCGTCCGCCGCATAGGAAGAACGCCGCTTACTAAAACTCCCTTAACGACTCCATTGGGACGCCCATTCTCCTAACGCTCCCTGACGGCAGGAGATAACTCATGCGGTTAGCTTTCCTGGAGCGTTTGTCAACGTGTTCTAAGAGTCATGGGACGGCGCTGTTTATTGTTTCTATGTTTTAGTTTGTCCATGTATTCGGGGGTTCCAAGTTACAACTCACAAAAACAATGCACGACAGACAGCACCACCAGCTCAGTGAATACTTTGTCATAAAAACGCAAGACTAAAAAATGAAGCAAAGAAGAAAAATGGGTGCAACGCGAAGGAAAGTTTGTTATATTCAAAATTATCCTATGAATGTCGATTAAGATATATATATATATATATATATATATAATAAAATTAATGAGTTGAGGTGAATGTCGCACGAATATTCCAATTTTTGTATAGTATTTCCGAATAATTGACAATTGGATATTCGCTTTGAGGTGAACGGCGATATTCTTACTTTTGGAAGTGTTGATCGCGGCGGGTTAAGCCCCGTTGAGTGCACCAATTACACCGCGGAGCCCGCGAGTCATTCCTTCCCTGCAGTGCACAGGTGGTTGGCGGGAAGCGAACTCAACAAGGCTAACAAGCCGCGATCTTGCGGGTCATGTTTAGCCGGGGTCACAACCACAAGCCACCGCAATATCCGTGGTTCGAATGCTACGTGCCAAGTTTCTCCATCAACCCATTTCCATGCGGCATTCGAAGCACGGATCTTGAGGTGACTCGCATTCGAATCTGTTGGCAGACTACCCTTTGTATGACGTATAAGCAGTATGACACCGGCTTTTTCGCAGCGATGTCTTTGCAGCCCGCGTTCATTATTCGTGCCTTTGTTTTGTTTTTGTGTCGAACTTATTATAGAAGAAAGAATGTTTGCATATAGCAAGGAGATTTATGAATCCCCTAGCTCGATTAGGGTAGCTGCGACAAATATGTCGTTTACATGACACGATTCATATAGTTTTATTAAAATTATCTGTGATTAGAACTGGAAAAGTGAAATGCTGGGGACAATTAACCTTCACAAGTTCAGCTGAATTTTTTTAGCATGATGCACGGTGATGAAAAGCTTAAAGAAACGATTCAATATTCGATTCGAAAATATTCGGCCAAACCGCTATTCACTTCGAATTCGCTTCGAACTCAAAATCCACCATTCGCGTATGTCTTGATAAGGTAGATGTTGATATTGAGTTTTGTGAATTTTATTGAAGCAGGCTGCAACATTATCGAATTTGAGAGCCTGATTAATGCACTAAAAAGTATTTCAAGAAGGCGGCACGTGGTAGTCAGTCACGGACGGAAATAGGGAACACGTCTGTGAATTGTCCTGCGCGAATCGCGAGAGGTGAACTTAAATATATATGACGGCAAAGCTGAAAGTATTTAAGCAGTGGACAGTTAATTTCTTCCTCTGTCACAACGCCGTTCAATACTAAGTACTAAAAGGCAGCAGAAGGCGGTTTTATATTTCAAACGTATGGAGTCCTATAGTTCCGCGTAACGGCATCAACGCACCAGACCAATAGTCAAGATTTATGTTTCCGCTGTTATGGCCCAGCACATTAAGTGTAGGTTATCTTTCCTGCTTCTATTCATCTTTTCAAAAAGCTCGAAGATGCGGTATCATGCACAGAAAAACCTGCCTATAATACTACACATTTCATAATCTCTTTAAACCCGTCCGACGTAATTTGTTAGGGAGTAGCAGTCAACTTCATAGACTCTCCTATTCGCTTCTATGAATCTCTCAAGGCTATCTTGAGTCTGGATTTGACAATGTGACCCCCCTTATTCATAATCCCTTTTCTCATCAAGGCCTCCACACCAAATTCACAAAGTAGCCACACAAAAGCGTGCATTCCCGTTTTTCTCCCCTTAAAGAAGGAGCAAAACAAACACGTGGCACTCGATGCCATCCATTGGCAGCACGATTTCTAGATCACTCCACGCACATCGAAACCAGGCGCTTTTATCTCACGCGTTCCAGACAAACGAGCAGTTATGCAAATGCATCCTCGAAAACGAACGCCCGTTGTTTTGTCTGCGCTCTACATTAGCCTCCTTTCTTTCCGTATTTTCAGCGTTTTTTTGTTTTTCATTTTCTGTTTTTATTTTTCGCTTTTTCGCGTGGGAGGAGTACGCAGCTTGGCGCCGCCGCGGCATCATCCCGAGACAATAACGCATATTAGCATACGTTTAAGCGCACAACAGACTCAAAGAAGAAAAGCAGCTCGCCCCACGGTATTTACAAACACTCCACGTCGCTCGGCGTCCCTGCAGCTGCAGCGATAAACAAGTGGCTGGGTAAGAGTCGCTGGAGAAACAGTCCACCAGTTTATTTTTGCTCCGACCAGCACCACCAAACCGCAAGAGAACCCTTGTCTTTGTTTCCCATATCGTGGACCACCTGTGGGCGTCGGGGACTTCAGCTCGAGTTGTTCTTCCCTTCAACTGTGTATGGCGAATAAAACATTTTATTTTTCTTGATTGTTACTTACAAGAGAATTGAAATAAGTTGACAAATGTACAAACCAGCTAACGATCGATAAACATGTAGATTGCGCGGTCTGCAAACTTGGTTTGGGCGGGCTGTCGACAACGGTGATCACTTCGGAAATGGCGTCGATAAGATCGCCACCGGCTCGAGTTCAGCGCGGATGGCTTCCAGAGAGCTAAGTATCCTGGACACGCGAAACTCGCAGTCGCGCAAATTCAGCTTTGCCCCGGCGTTTGAATACGAAACATACAACATCAAAAATATAGAAAAAGTGATAATGGCGTCCTATAACGAACTAACGATGTATCTTTGTAGTCGGAGGGTGCTCTTCCTGGTAAACAAACTAGTTTCTTGTCACAAGCGACACGCGATATTTTCGATTTTTTTTCTGAAAACTTACGACTTTCTTCTTGCAGGAAAAAATAGCCGTTCTCCAGTGCACAACCGGAGAGCCACGAGCCAGTGATTCTTTGCTCTTGACTCTTCATGACTGCATGTAAAGCAACACTGCGCTCGGAAAGTTTTACTTTAAAAAAATGAAATACTTCTGTATATCCATCCTCTTGTGACAACTTTAAAAATATAAATTCCAAATCGATTTTCAAGCGAGAAAAATTGTCTTTTAATCTTTTCATACCTAACCTACTCCACAACAAAATCACAATATTTTAAAGTTCCTTATTGGGGAAAATTTTTGCCAAACAGGACACCATAGAAAGCTGTCATGTAGTCCTGATGCGGTATTTTCATAATCGTGACGTCGTAGCTGCTACCTTCCTGTGTGAAAGCTACGACAAAGAAAACATTTGAAAGTTTGCTAAAAATACAAAATTTAAGATATAAAAAAATAAATACCGGAATCGACCCTCTCTTTATGTGATCGTCGAAGGCTGACTGCATTGCTAGCTGCATATTCGTGTTACCCAGTCTTTTCCTCGCCCTTCTGAGGCATTGATCAGCCCATGTTTTGTTCTATACGTACAGTAGCTCAAATACATATTTGTAGAGTGTTACAATGTATTAAAAGCTCTGAATCGTGCTTTGTTACTCGGTCACTCCAAATATATGTTTGTGTTTAACATTCAGAACCCATTGTTTAAACCTCTGCGTTGTGGAGTGAGCTGAGGTCACTTTCACTGCAGCACATCAGACACTTCGTGACTTCGTTTTTGGTGTTTCAGCTTTTGTTCTAAGGAAATAAACTAATTTCGAGCTGTTTATTTCCCTCCGGGAGACAAAACTTATTGGTTGCCTCTTGAATAACCTCTTTCGTATCAATTTTCTCTTCTCGTTTACTGTATTCAACAACGGTTCCCTCCCCCCGTGCATTATGCGTAAACCGCCGTTTGGTGCTACAGACGAAGCAGTTGTAAGTCATCAACTAAAGGCTAACTCTACGCTTTGCTTCTTGCAAACCACCCCCACACCTCCACCACCACCCGTGAAACACACCAAGCGCTATAATTTCAACCGTCATAAATTCCCTTTCGAATATCAATATTTAAGATGCGATCTCCTGTGGAACAAATAGATTATCGCTTGACTTGCTGGCAGGGCACTTTAGGTAACATTTTTGTAAGCTGTAAATTTTGGTTTCGTTAATTAGTGGACTTTTGCATAGGTACAAAAGCTTGATAAGCCAAGTATTTTTAGGCAAGAAATATTTACCGATACTATAAAAACACAATGTGGCAACCCATGTTTAATTAATTATGTCGCAACTAAATCTTGTGCGAAATGATCCACCTGATTTGAAGATGTCTGTACGTTGACGATACTCGTCCGGCCGTTGTAATGCTGGTAGAACTGTAGACACATTTACTTTAGTACTCTCCCTAATAAATGGTTTCTGGTGAACTTGAAGAATTACCGTCAGTTTTATTCTTAAGGCCAAGCTCGGTGAATTACTTCCTTAATAATGGCTAGGATGGCGACCATCAAGAGAATAGTGACTTTTCTATTGGTTTTTCCGTTTCCTTTTTTTCTTCTGTGTAGCGTGCTGCGCATGCTCTTTCTGGATGTTCGTGGTCGATCGAGCACGAATAAACTAGTTGACAGTTTGCGCTTGTCCGTGTCTACTCGCTTGTGATTGTCCCTTGTGTCGCGCAAAAAACCTCTAGACTGCATCATGAACCAACTAGGCCAACAACAAGTTTTAATTGTTACTACAACGTCATACAAATAAACCGAGCTTAACGAAATAACGTAAAACTCACAACACTGGCCCGAAGCCTCCGCGGCCGTTACAGAACAGCGGCTTCAACGACCTGTCGACTTCCGCGCCACTAATTACACAAATGCCGCCTCCCCTCCCACCCGACCCACAGTGGTCGACCCGCGCCGCACCCAGAGCGATTTTGTCCTCCGACCAGCACCCGAGGGAAGGCACCCCAATTAAAGAATGCGCGTCCACGAAGCGCCCGGCACCAATCCGTGAAAACCGGCCGGATCTTCCAACCCTGGCACGCGCACAGTCGGCCGACACCATATGGCCCCGCCGGTCGCACATCCATCCATTCGGTTCCACGGCTCGCGCCACAGGCACAGCCACGTGTCCGACGGGACACCGAGGCAACGAAAACTAAACAGACAAGGTGCGAGCAAAACAAAGAAAGAAGCCCAAGAGAGAAAACCGAAGGATAGACCCCCGCGCGCGAAAATTAAGCCCGCGTGACCGGCTGCTCGCATTGCCCGCTTCCCGAGGTGGGGGGGTTGGCGGGCCATCTGCCCGTTTCGGTGGCCTGATAAGGGGCACCTCGGCCCCCCTCCGGAGCGCGGTGGTCTGGGGTGCGGGCTCTTTAAATGTCCGTGGGGTCCGACTGTAGGGCGCACGACGCTCCAGACCGATTATGAACGCTCGAGCGACTCGTCGCTGCTGTTGTGCTGTTGTTGTCCCCTCGTCGGATTTGCTCGTTGTTCGGCGTGTTCGGGTTCTGGGTGTCCGAGGTGTCTAACGAGCTAGCGCGTGGATGGACAGGCCAGTTGGCAGAGCCGCTAAACGGCTTCGGGTTCTGTTGACGTCTTTGCTGACATGCGAGGTTCGATCGGTCGTGATTCGGTCCGGGTCTGTGTTCTGGAGTGAACGACGTTGTACGTTGGTTATCCGACAGGTCTTCGTTGACTGTCGTTGTCTAGCTAAAAGTCGTGTCTTCGATCCAGTCATCTTTGTTGACGTCGGACAACTTCATGTCACGGATTAGGCCCTGGCCTTTTAGAGCTATCAACTAAGATTGCTGGCCACCAACGATATCTTTGGCTTCGTCCCCAGATTCAAATCACCACGTGCTGAACAATACCGGTTGCGTCCGTTGGTGGCCACTTGCTGACTTCGTGTTACTGAAAGAGACGTCGTCACTGCTGATAGAACAAAACCAATTCATAAAATCCGGCGGATCATCTCGGGTGGCAGGCCACCTCGGGTACATTTAAAAAGATGTTCTTCAATCGTTGTTAAAAGCTTTGAAAAGTTAAGCAATATTAATGTGTAGACTAGTGCAAGCATGGCGTCCCGACTGGTGCGCCTATTGTGCAAGCACATGAAGTATTTATTTATTTATTTCAAAATACTGCGACCTAAATGAGGCCATTGCAGGAGTAGAAAGGAAACATACATATACATTCAAAAATAAAAACAATTAAAGATCTACACACCCTATGGGACAAAACTAAGAGTTCCGTGAAAAATGCAATATACAGGGTGTCACAAAAGAAAATTTACACGGTCTTTTTTAGCGCAAAAATTGACTAGGCATCGCCGAACGCTCATTCTCCGCCCAAAGGTAGAGCTGGAGGTCACAACCAGATGCCAAAGTTTCAGCCCGATCCGATAACTTAATCAAAAGTTATAAGTGATTTCCTGAAAATTTCAATGGGAAAATGGCGGCCGACGGAGTTTTCAAACACATGGGGCTCTATGGCACCAGAAACCGAAAACAGGCAAAAATGGGCTCCATTTTCCCATTGAACTTTTCAGAAAATCACTTATAACTTTTGATCAAGTTATCGGATCGGGCTGAAACTTTGGCATCTGGTTGTGACCTCTAGCTCTACCTTTGGGCGGAGAATGAGCGTTCGGCGATGCATAGTTTAGTTTTGCGGTAAAAAAGACCGTGTAAATTTTCTTTCGTGACACCCTGTAGATAAATAGAGTACAAACACCATCACATACACTTCACTAGTAGACTCACAGGCACAATACCAAGCAACCTACTGTATTTCTAGTACAAATCTATCAAAATCTAGATAACGAACTGCTCCAGTTATGTTGTTCCAGTTTTGTATCGTTTTGTAAAAAAATATTTAAAACAATTAAGGTGGGCTCTCTACGGTACAAGATTTAAAGAATGGAAGCTTCGAGCGCGTGATTAAGTATCAAAAGCAGCATATTTTTCCCGATTAAGTACGCAGTTATTATTTACTATTTTTGCGTATGAGCTAAAGTCGTTCTACAGCGCGTCTGGAATCAAGAGGCGTAAGTCCTATACAGCCATGGAAGACGTAGGGAAAAAATTGCGGTCATATTTGTTACAAATGAATCGTGTTGCCTTTGCTTATATTGCGTCAATCTGCCTAATATCACTCTATGTGCTCGAAGTTAGGTTTTATATAGGCTTGAAATTTTGCGTACTTGCTTTCGCGAGATGCAAGATGGCGGCGACCAAGCGCCCTGCTTGAAATCGTCTACAGGGACAAATAGCCAATTTCAAGCAGTCACTGTAGCCTAATGCAGCCCTATTCGAGAAGGCTTTGTCTTCTTCCTCGCCGCGGGAAATGAAGTTCTATATTTTTAAGCTTAGTCCTAAAGGCCGAGCTTCTCCGCCCATTGTTTCTTTCTCTTCCGCTGTAAGCAGCTATTAGCAGGCGGCTATTTTAGCTCGAAGGAGCGCGCACGATAAAAGCTCGTCCCGCATTTGCATTTGACCTGGCATTCATGGGGGGACCACCGCATGCAAATGCAGAGAGGTGGCCGCCGGAGCACGCAGTGTAACCAAGTGCAGTCGCCTCCGTTGGACCGTTCACGAAGAACAAAAGCTTTCTTTGGGAGGCTCGCAGCGCTGCTGCCGCAAGACTGGGGCGTCCCTCACCAGTGGTCGGTCTTAACGTCGTGGAACCTTAGTGCCGTTGAACTCCGTATAGATTTTGGGACGACTGTGCGCGGAATAGAAAGGGGCTGTTTTGGTCCTATCGCCGGCTCTTTGAAGACCTCATGGTCATATCCTTCATATCTCGGTGAGCGCTAAGAGCTACCTCGAATCTTAATGGCTTCCGTACTTCGGCGGCCCACAATAAATGCGCCTAAGATAGGCATTCGAACGATCTCTTATCGGTGGCACCGCTGACATAATTACTCTTGACCCCATCTTTTTCTTTTGGTTTCTATCTTTAGGGAAGTCTACGGGAAGAGGCGATTTATCTTTTGCCTCGTATCACTCGGTGTCCCTTAGCGTAGCTCATGAAAGGGTAGTTTAGCTTTCACGCATTGAATAGTGTTGGGGCATTGAAGACCTTGGATAGATTAGGATTCTACAATCATGCCACACGCGCACTAAAAATAGGATGCTTGCCACCTTAGCAGCATCCTATAGAGATTTTTACGCGCACCAAATTTACAAATACGCACCACGTACTGTTCTCGTACACACATAAATGGCAAACACGGATGTTATGGATCGCGTACGAGACAGGATTCATGACCCTAGTGGCTGCTCCACCACCTTATATACTCAACAATTCAAGGACACACATTCGCAAATGCGCAAGCTCCTTCAATTACGAAGATTACACGCATGTTGCTTTGTTGCAGTCAATATTTCGCGTAATGCAGACTATATCTAAGTTCAAGGAATGTGTCTCCAGTAAAAAGCATAATTAGAGGCAAGAATTATTCACAAACTATTGCAAAAATAACCTCGCTAAAGTGAGTGTCAGTTTGGGTATACATTTTTGAAGGGTGTCGAACACTTTTCAAAAATGCTGTTCGATACATTTCAGTTTTCTCCGCACCCTTTTACACCCTATCGTACAATTGAAGAGGGTGAATTATGCCAAAATTAGAGTCACTTACAGGTTAAGAAACGCAGGGTGTATCGAGTAATTTATTATCACCCCACAGCCAATCAGAATGCTGAATTATCCGCTAAGAATGCCGAAGAACGAATCATGAAGCGAGAACCGTGAACATAAACCACGCTCTGCGCTACTGAAGTGACTATAGCTATACATATGTTTACTTTGGTCGCTGCTGGTGTATATATAAGATATATATGGGAAGCGACTTTATATATATACATATACAACGTCACCTATTCGGTCCGTATCTCTTTCATTCATGTATGGCCTTCCTCGACGTTCGTCATTTCTACGCTGACTCATCTCGAAGAGCACTGCTTACTCTATGGACAGCCCGCTAGAAAGTCCAACACCCGACCAACAGGACACTGGCTTCGGCGGCGCGTTCGAACGGGGTCCCAAACCTAGGGACTCGTGAAATTGGGGGGAAGAACGCCATCCCCCCAGAAGCTGTCCCCCCTTGCAGCAGCAGCAGCCTTCCCATAGCTCAAATACTGGAGGGGGGGGGGGGGGGGGGGTAGGAACCAGACATGCACAGGCCTAGTGAGAGAAGGGTACGAAGGGGGCCACGGTGGGGCTTGCAGAACAGGGAGCGATCCCCAAATCAACCGCCGTCCGGTCAGGCCGGCCAATGTGTAGCTCCTACGCGAAAACCCCCCCTTCCCTGCCCCCACCACTACGTGTATGTGTCTAACTTTTCGGCACCACGGCGCACAGAATCTCCCCTCACCGTGACACCCACGAACACCCCCTTTAAGCACCCCCGCTCTCCCGACACAGGGCACAATGAGACGAGAGAAGAAAAAAGGGGGAAGGGGAGAGAGAGTGAGGAAGAGAGAGGAGAGAGGGTGGGCACAAAGGTGCCGAACGGGGGGCGGACATTACACAAATGCTTCACTATCAAATTTTCTGCCAGGTGGAGCCGCCATAATGGAGGGTCCCCCCGGCTACAAAAGCGCGACCCTGTGTCGGCGGAGGGTGGTGTGGTGCGGCGGACGGCGGCGGCGAGTCGGGCACTTTGAATAAACAACAAAGCTGCCGTCAACGCCTGGAACTCCTGTGCTCGGGTTTCGGTACCCCCCCTCCCCCAGGGCCCCTTTCTTCCTTTTCTTTTTTTCTTCCTCTTTATTGTTGCGCTTTCGTGTCGTTTCTTGCACCGCATCCGACCGACTAGATTCGGCGGCAATCGGACCGCGGCCAGTTTCGACTCCGTATACCCAGCCACTGGACGCCGTAGCGCGCGGAGCTACAACGTCGCTTCCGCTTCCCCGAACTTTGTTATTCTTGTATTTCTTTGGGTTGCATGCGAGAAAAAGAATAAGAGCGCTTTATTGCTTCAACTAATAAAAATAAAAAAAAGACCCGCCCCACCGTATTTTTTTGTTACGTTTCTCCTCCGCGAGTACGTATGCGTATACTTTTCATGTTCGGAAGCTTTTGGTGCCGGAGACGCAAACTACAAAACAAAAAAATTTTGACAAAAGTGAGCCAATAAAGTAAAGACGTGGTCGCCAGAGTTGGCGCGGCGGAATTGTTGGACGGGCGTCTGCCTGGCAACATGTATCTCGTGTTGCACAAAAGCCCTTTCGGAAAACGTAGCCAAAAAAAAAATAAATAAATAAAGATGTCCCGATTTAGAATTTATGGAGAACGACCAACCCAACGCATCCACGCAATACCTGGGGTTGACAAAAATAAAAAAATAAAAAGGTTCGCCCGCGCCGTGACTACGAGGGCGCGAAGAAAGCTAACGATAGAAAGGACGTCTTCCGCTCAAGTTCCCTTCTTTCGGGGTTCCTGGCTCGGCCACCCAGTCACGGGGGCGTGGCGGGTGTTTATTATAGACTGGGCCGTGAAAAGGACCCAGCCGTGTTTCTTAGGGAAAGGCGGACGTCGTCGCCTCGGGGCTTTGCTGCCCCTGTGTTTGCGCGGTCGTGCTCAAAACACGGTGTCGTCAATTTGTCCGTTCCGCCAGCGCTAGGATCATCGGGTTCGACGGCCGAGTCTTTGATCCACTGCCTTCTGGAATGGAGTCGCTCAGGTGTGGGAGATTCGGTGTCGCCCTTCCGCGGATTGGGCCTATTGTCGGCACGACGCTGCGGTTCGTCAGCGCTTTGAAGCCCTTTGTAGCATGGTTTGTGGTCTCCGTGGTATTCAGCGTTACCGCCCGTCATACTTCGTTGTTATGTTTTGGCCAAATACGCCCCTTCCATATTGAATTTGGTACAAAATTCAGTCATCGTCGTACGCTCTTTATTTAAGTATATCGATAAGAGTAGAACGTTCATGTGATATGTGCGTTTAAGATGCATGCATTTACCAAAATGTTATTTCAGTGAGCGATGAATCGTTTCGCAGTTCTTGCGTGTACATCCTGCACGTTCAATTTGCACTAGTTCACCAATATTTTTAGCTGCTTTCTGTCCAAACAGCATTTAAGATGTCCAAATGCCAGGGGTATGAAACAGTAATCGTATCAGGTAACCCTATACAGTGACGAAAACTACGTTCTGGCCATTTAATTTAAAAAATAGGACCATTGATGTCTGCTCCTCCTCTGAAACTCCTACTCACGTGGTTGTGGTAATCGCGGTTCTCCAGTTGACAAGTATTCGCTTTCATAATTTGCGTTCTGTCTACCACGACCATTGTAGAAAAACTCTGAATAGCATTTATTGAAAGTCGTAAAATTGTTTCACGCTTGGTTTCTCCTGAAACCCAGTAGTTCATGGCATTCTTCGCAAACGGTGCCTTCGTAGAGTTCATTGGTCACGCAGTTCCGAATGGAGTGAGAACTCAAACTGAGGAATACAAGTTTAATAGTGATGATCGAACCAGCTTCAATGCGCCGAGGAGATTACTGCTCTAGCGAAAAGTCTTCCGGTATTGTTTCCCAACTTCAAATTTTGCCCACCGGCTACTCCGAAATTTAAGCTTTGTTGCGGTTAACCATAGCTGTATAGTTTCATGTTTTTGCACTTAGGCATGTAAACTGTAAAGGGAAGAAGTACCACACTCCGTTTCTCTTAGAAATTAGTGCATCTGTTTATTTAAATCCCCTTCAAACAACTGCAGCTAGCCCAGAACGTGAATGTGTGATACTTGAAAGTCGCCAATGCCTGCTTTTTACTTAGCCTAGGTCTAACGTCATTCAGTCTGACGAACGCAAAAGTAGATATTTAAGAACTACTACGTCCAAGGTATCTATAGCTATCTGAGTACCACCCCGCGATACGCTTCAAAGACCAGTCATCGGTATTCCTTTCCTAAGTTTAGTCCACCAAAAAGGCGGAGCGCTACTTCGATAGTTTGGACTTCGTTATACCTTCGTTAGTCAATCATACATGCCACGCATTCAGTAACGGGCACGCAGTCACAGCGTCTCCTTGACGTGATTTCCTCAACGCTTTCCGATTAGACGCACCCGTCAGTTACCTCAAGTGACGTGAAACCCGTCTACCAAAGTTGTATACGAATACCGCGTTTCTCACGCGTGAAAGATACCAGCTTCCATTCTATTTTCCCACGATGACCACGTGCCTGCCTGCCAAGCGGTATACGGTACCATAACGCACCAGCACGAATCGCGTGATTCTATTTATTCATGAGCCAACGCCGTCTCGAGCCACGCACCCCTGGGTCAGGAGCCACGCATACGCCACGCTCGCTACAGCCGGTCCGTAACGTTGTATTCTGTTTCGACTTCCCCATTTTTTTCTTTCTTCTCATCTCCATCCTAACCTGCCCTAGATTCATGGACACGCCTGGAAAACTGTAAGTTAGCCACCTATATATAAAGTTCGCTCTTCTTTGTACACAACGGTTTTGTATGGAGCCCTGTTTGTTTGGGTAACTTCTTTTCACACCTTCCAGTGGGAAAGTCAAAGAGAACCATGCACGAGCTCGGTCACTATAGGGGAAAGAGAGGAAGGGGGCGGGGGGAGGAGAGAGGGAAGGACTACGATATCTTTTTTTCGTATATTTACGACCGTCGCCTACTTCCGCTCTGCCGTTTACTCCAATCTTCCTGGAATCGTTAATGTTTTGTCGAGAAAAAGAAGGAAATAGTCTACCTGAAAACTCATAAATTTTTGAAGAATTAAGTTTTCAAAATTTTCGCCATACTTTGAACTTTGTCTGCATGTCTTAATTTTACGTATAGATGACAACCCCAAACGGGACCGGCAGAACCGACGTAGTTGCATTGTATGCACTGAAGGAGTCGGGACTGGGTAGTCAGAATAAAGGGTGGATTGTAGTTTCCACGTGTCATCTAGATGGCTTTGTAATTTTTTCACGCCTTTTTGAAAGTCTTGAACGAGGATTGTGTTTTGTTTATTTGGCAATCACGGTTTTTAACAATATTCATTGGGCCACCAGTTTACATAGACATGCAGGAATATTAATATGTTTACTGATGGTCAGCCAAGTCGCTAAATGCCCGTCACCAATTTTAGGCTTTAGGTGCGCTATATCTGAAGTCTCGTGGTTTCATGCATTAGCCCCATCTGTATTTATTGAAGGCTAAGTCAATTTAACCTTCGTATCTCTTTCAGCACTTTTCCGTGCGCTCGTCCTCGACATGCCGCATCACATGCCATATGATAGGCCGTGGTATACGACTTTGCAGAGTTATGCCCGTGTCCCACTTGAGCGACATACAGAAACAAAAGACAACGACGAGCCTCAAACCAGAGTCTTTCGCGATTTGAGAGGCTTCGTAGAATAAAGGAGGCTAGGCTCAAACACGAGCATCATGCACGTGAGGGTATCTTTGGCAGACGTCCAATCGCTCGTGCTTACTTCACAAGCACCAAACGACTAAACGTCTGTCAAAGGTACCATCGCGAGCATGCTGCATGGGTTTGAGGCTTGTCGCTGTCTTTTGTCTCTGTCTGTCGCTCTAGTGGGACACGGGCATTACGGTGCTTCTAGGATTACACATGAAACAAGCGCAGCTATCGAGAACCATAACAGAGAATTCACACGACACATATTCCATAGGACACCGTGCCATAGGATAGCGAGCGCGTATGACGTAGAACTTTCAGCAGACACAACTGTCTGTGAGCCGGTGAAGGCTCTATACGATGCGTCGTCTGGGACACATATAACAATAATACTCGCCCTAGTATACTCTGTTCACCCGTAAGCTGAGGCTGTAGCCAAAGCTACAAGCGCGAGCTAATTCGCTGCTGGCTTTGACACGTGCATTTCTAGCGCCAGTGATCGTTCTGCGGAAGAACGCTTCACAACAGCGACCTCGAGTTCTCGTGCTCATGGCATTGGCTGCAGTACCAGCTTAAGGGTGAACGGAGTACAGTTGTAAGTACATCATTAAACATTTGCTAAAATGTTCCTCAAACGTTTTTAATGTCGGGCAGTTGTTGTGACAAGCATCGACTTCGCTGCGGACAGGCTTAAACCACTGGCTTCTGCGTTTTTTTAGTGCAGCGGTAGAGACGTGCAGACGATCAATTCTGCTTGATGAAACGTACTGACAAATGAGTGTGTGTCTATCTGCTCGGCTCTGTAAAAGAAGAGAATGAGGGTGAAAGGTGGGGAAGTCGGAGAAGGAAATATAAAGGGGCATGCGCACCCCCCTTCCGCCCCCCCTCCTCGTATTCCGGGTTCGCGCCACGCGTTCTTTGTCATCATGCCCGGGGGTCGAGCGCGCACAATGGGCCCATAAGGTGAGGAGGTGTCGAGTCTAATTTCCATCGTTTCCCATTGTGAATTTTTCCATTCCTCGTTCCGAGGGGCGTACATTGAGCATGCGCATGTGAAGCTTACGTGGAGATACTAACGCGCAGAGTGCAGAGTAAAACCCGGCAGGGTTTGTCGCAAGAACGGGAGAGGGGGGACGCTATCAAGTAAAAAAAAAAAAAAACAAGAAACGAAACGCAATGCATCACGGTGTCGGAAATGAACGACGACAATATAGAGCGCAAAAATATAAAATAAATTTATTATGCCTTCCCCTCTCCAACTGATTTTTCCTTTTTCCGAGGTTTGGCGTACGTTGCCTGGCTTTGTATCGTGCGGACGTCCCTAGCTGAGCTACGTGGTCGGGGCTGGATTTTTTTCGGGGAGGGTCGAGATGTACAGAGGGAGTACGAGAAAGTTTCTTTTCGGCGTCGTCGAATCGTGAGGTGCGATCGTGATGCGATGCCTCGATGTGCGTCGGGCTGTCGGTTCTGTGCCGACTTCAAAAAGGGACCCGCAGTCCTTTCGGGTGTGCGCCCATACTGGCGGGAGGGGGGAGCAATGGGCTTCTTTCGCGACATATGTCCAATTTCATGCGGCGTTGACACTGTGGTCTTTCGGCGGCGCCCTCCAATTCAAGAAGGAAGAAAATAAAAAGCATCAGAAGGAGAATTTGAGCGTGATGGGGCGATGATTTGGAGCCCCAACCTCCGCTGCCTCCCCCCCTCTCCCGCCTTTACAGCCCCCCCCCCCCCCCCCTCACCCCTCACCCCTGAAGCCTTTTCTGACTGCTAGCTGTAACTCGCAATTTGTGTGTCTGTTTATTTAAATTTTGCTGCGTACTTTTCTTTTTTAGATGCGTGCGCGCCCTTTTGTGTGAGTTGGTCGTTGTTGCAGGAAGGGGGTGTTATTATGGCAGTTTGATGCCTGCGCCATTGTGGCGGGGGATTCGAAATGCGCAAAACGTGTTATCGTATATCGTTGCGGCCACCGCTGCCACCTCCGACGGGGTGCCGAGGCCGGCTGGGCGGAGGGAGGGGGCGGTCGCGGTGTCGTGTTCGGTTTCACTTGGGTCGGTGCGTGCCCCTGATGTTCTCGCCGCTGCTGTCGGTGCTACGTGCTACTACAACGCCGTGAAACCAAACGCCGAATGAAATTCGAGATAACAGTGTTACGCGTTTGTCTCTTAGCTCCGACGTCTGGCAGGTGCTTTATGGCTGAATATTGGTGTTAATATACATTAGAGCAAAGAGACTTGCTGGTAACGCATGGTGTTGGCCTTACAATTTTCATATTTCTATGTAATTCTACGGCTCTTATTTTAGCGTTTCCATATCCGTCTGGAATACGTTGACCTACAAGCGTAACGGGCTCGCTCTTTTGGTTTCCTTTGATACACAACCATTTTTTATCATTGTTAATCTGGTAGACAGGTTTCCTCTATTCCTGCTTTTTCCTGCGCTTACTCGATTGAATCACTTTTTATATTGTCACAAATGTTGAAACATGCCTGTCGCTTGACAAGTTCCGTAAGCGCAGGGAAACTCTATTAAGAAGAGATATAACAAAACGATGAAACATTTAGCTTCCCTAAACCAAAATAGGTTGGGACCCGGAAAAAAATTAAACTGGGTTAACATAATTTTGACATATGTTAATTATGTGGCCATTTAATACGTAAATTAAAAAAAAAACGCATTTTAAAAAAAAAAAGTGGGCGGGTACATGAATTTGGTGCAATAAGGATTCGGACATCAAACTGGGGATTGTGATTTTCTTACTATATTTTTTTTATAAATAACTAAATCTTCTGTTTGAAATTGTGAGTGACGTGAAGTCACTCTTTCATGACGTGAGGCACCCTAAAAAATTGCAAATTTCTACCTCTCAGCAAAATTTCACTTCTCAAATCAAGCAGGCATGCAGAGCTTTTCACGTATAACGTTATTTGACTAGAACATGATATTCTAAAAAAACTACAAAAAAACTCCCCCTCCCCCCCCCCCTTTTTTTTTCTCCCGGCTTCAATATTGGCTATATTGTTCACATCCGCTTCCTCCACACTTCATCAGGATAAACGGACGCAACACGTCAAAGCGCACGCACAATGCCAATCTCGCATGTTACACGAACAGAACTGGTCGCGTAACACGAGGGATAATCTCAGCCTGAATGTTCAAAGCTTAGTTGTACACTCACGCTACGCTGCGCTTTACTCATCCAAACGCCTGGTTAAACCGAACAAGTCAAAAACGCATACAAAAAAAAAAAATTACTACGCCTGCACACTTTTGTTTTGTCAGATATATGGGAAACCGGATTAAAAGCACAAACGTTCAAACTGGATCGATTCCCCACTCCCTCCCGAGCCTACCTTTAATGGTAACGTCACGTCGCTAATACAACAATAGCGTCCTTACAAGTAGTATGTATGTTTGTGTATATGGGATATCGACTGACGGCTCTCAAGCTGGGCTCGCACAACGGCCACGCTAATAATAAGTCGTAATACGGGCTTCATCCCGAGCTCACAAACCATAAATCGGTAAATTCGGAAAATCTGCGCGTGCGCACCGACACATTTGTTCTCTTCCCCTCCCTCTTTCATTGAAAGAGAAGGGGGCTAAGGTTGAACCACGATGGACCCAACCACGAACCCCGCGACACGTGTTCGTGTTATGCAAATTTTGATTCTGGAACAAACAAAAAAATTCCTCGCGGGGAAAACGCGGACATCGTGACGTCGAGACGAGTCTGACAACGCACGCCGAACGCAGGTTAGGACCGAAGCGCGGATTATGATCCGGGCTATAGTATATCGGAGAACCGAGTATTGGGGAGAACAGAAGACAGGCAAGGCGTACAAGATTAGCTGTTAAACCCCGTGCGTCTATTGTTCGTGGGATTAAAAGGCTGGGTATCCAAATAACGAAGAAAGAAAAATAAGAAACTTTTATATCGGAAGCGATGGGGATGTCGAAGTGTGTGTATGCAGTTCAGTAAAACGAGGCATCTGAACAGATCGTGTGCTCATGCGCGGATGGAATGTGCCAACGGACAAATGCAGTTTCGCTTTCTTTCTTTTTTTTTTTTATTATTTATTTATTTCTTTTTTTTTTTTTTTTTTTTTTTTGCTTTAGGCGGTTTGAGTGAAAGTGTAGGAGGCTACAGGAAAAGTGCATTGATCGGTTAGTTTACGCTCGAGAGGGCGTAATGGGGCGTGTTGTTGACATGTGCCTGCACTCCACAGGGATCGGTATCCTGCCACAACACCGCTGTCTGCGGATGTATTTTTACTAACGTAGGGTACTAGCGTTTGCTGACAGTACGTGTATGAGACTTCTAAATTCTCCGAGTCATTTTATGACTACTCGATGACGTTCGTCATCATTTTCTTTATGACACCAGATTTTAACAATCATCGTATTAATTCTACCCTAAAATAATATTAACCTAAAAGAGGAGGTGTTTAAAGTAACCTCAAAGCTCTAACTACGTTTGTATTCTCTCAAACCATCCCTTCTCTCTCTATCTTTCTCTCTCTCTCTCTCTCTCTCTCTTGTAGTTGTCCTCCCTTTAGTTTCTCTACTCTTTATTTTTTAATATAAATCAACGCCACCTTTTTTGTCTCATCTCTTGCTCTAGCCAGGTTTGGACGCTCTGAGATTTTCATACTAAATGTAATTTTCTCATCAGCATCTTTGCTACATGCTTTTAAGTTAGGGCCGCATTCCATAGAAAACCGCAGAGAAGAACCAAGTAAGTCTACGTTAATGCAACACCAATGAGTTCCGAGATGAAGGGTTCTGTCGGCGACGGAGGCACTCGCCGGGCTAACGCGCTTTACCAACGCCCAAAACGACGCCAATAACTAATCGACTACGTGAAAAATAATTTTAAAACAAAATGCCGAAGCAGCTCACTAGCATTGCCGCACGCAACTTACCGCGAGAAACCATATGTTTCATGAAACCGCCTATATGTCCACGCCGCCAACACAATCTTAGTTTTTTCACGCTCGTGAACAAGGGCTCAAAGGGCGAGACTCATAACATAATAATATATTAAAACGCAGTCACTGTCATTTCCCGCGTGCGGATAAAATCTCTTTTTTTTTTTTCTTTTTTTTTTCTAAACCTAAAACTAAACAATGACCTCTTGAAGTTAGGGCGTAGTTTGTCTTTAATAAACTGTTATTTTAATAACTTTTTTTTTTGCTACGTTTCTACCTTTTGGGAACCATATACGCTAAACGTAACCGGCCCTCGGCGAGCCACAGTTCAGCTCTTGTTTTATTTAAAACCTAAGGCGTGTGCAACGTGTCTGCTTAATTAAGGAAGCATTCGGATCTCGGTGAGGACGGCATTGACATGAATTATTGTTGATATCTCCTTTCGGCTAATCATCGGGTGCGGGTTTGCAGCTTGCGTGCGTACACACACGCCACCACAAGCCGCCGACTGCAGCTGCTGGCAGATCAACTCTCGCAGCGCGCCCAGCATTAATTAGGAAAGTGACCTTATTTATCGAGACCGGGGTGAGATAATGGGCCCGAATTACGAAGGTGGCAGTGCGGGCCACGTTTACATCTGGATTTCCGTTGATGCGAGAGTTGTCATTTCCGTTCGGGACATACCTGCATTACTCCATATTTCTTACCATTTTTCTGAACGGTTTGCTTTTCTTGGGGGTCGGGGGAGGGGGGAAGGAGGGGGGGGGGGGGGCGTGTTTATGTTTCTGTGGCTGCTCTTCTCTTAACCTTACTACTAACGGCGGCACCGTGCTAAAAAGCGTTTTTGTATGCTAGTTTGTAAAAATATAACGCCTTACTAGGCTAACGTTACCCGCCCTGCAAAATGTAACAAAATACTTTTACCATTACTTCCAAAACCATCGAGCTTTACTTTTGCGTTACTTTTGATTTCAGTACTATTCGGAAAGCGATAAGCCGCAGTCCAGGCACGTAGCCAGGGGAGGAGGGAAGGGGGGCCCATGGGGCCCGGTCCCCTCTCGCCCCCCCCCCCCCCCCCAAAAGAAAAAAAAAGAAAAATCTTCCATTTTATTGGGGCCTTTCTCTCCCCCCTCCCCCCTCATACAGCATTTTATCATGAGCGGAGCCCCCCCCCCCCCCCCCCCCCCCCCCCCGAAACAAAATCCTGGCTACGTGCTGGCCGCAGTTATGAACTTCAACGGCGATTACATTTTTACAAAGCGATTTCGGGATGTTTCTTATTCTTTGTTTATTAAATTTGTAATGCATCACGGTTAGTAAGTTAGTGAAAACCTAACGAAATTTGTAGATGCAGCGCGTTAATAAGTCAGTGAGTACCGCCATCGACAGTACTCACTGACTTACTAACGCGCTCACTCACTACTAATACCGCCAGTAATGTCGGTACTGGTAAGACGTTACTTTTCAGTAACCTGCAATAGCGACACCTGCAGTCTTTCTTATACAATTACAATAAGATATACTAGGTGCCATATTTGAGCGCGCTATTCTCAGAGCATACGGAAAAGGGGGGGGGGGGGGGAGGGGGGGGGCGGGGGGGGGGGGGCGGATATTTTTGGTTTGGCAGAGGTCACCACATCCTCAGATCGAGCTCCTACCTAACGTATGCAAAGAACGGCGATCTTGGTAGCGTAGACTGCACGTTGCAGAAGCACTATGGAGTTGAGACCGCAGTCAATGCCACAACCACGAGAGCTCTAGGTCACTGCTGTGAAGAGTTTGTTCTTTCGCAGAACGAGCTTTCTCGCGCTTGAAATGCATGTCTCAAAGCCAGGAGCGTGGGCTAGCTCACGCTTGTAGCTTTGGCTGCAATGTCAGCTTTATGGTACGTTTACACCTGGGAAGAAATCCGCTGCCGCGGCGCGGATCTGCTCCCGGCGGCGGCGGCGCCGAGCGGGTTGCGTTTACATATATTTCCTTCGAGCGGCGGGGGCGGCGCCGGCTGCGGCAGCTGTTCTCGTAACATCCCGTCAACTATGACGAGGAGGCGCGAGAGTTCCCACCTCGACTGTCTCTAGGGGTGTCGCGAACCGGCCGAGGCTCGAGTTCGAGCAGGTTCGACTTTTTCGAACTTTTAGTGGAAATTCGACGAACCTTGTATTAAGGTTCGCCACGTGTGCGCATGCGCGACAGGCTGGCCAGTTGGCTTCGGATTGGATGTTGATGGCTAAGGAATGAAGTAAGGGCACCGCTGATTAGTTATTTTAGTTAATACAGTACAAAAAATTAACTTATTAAAGTCTTCAGTGATTACAATTGGTTTCTTTTAATTACAACTGTTCATAAAATAAAATAACCATTTGCATAAAAATAAATTCTCTAAACCTAGGCAGGCTTGTATCAAGGTCTGGCCACACTGTCCGCAAAGTCGAACCGGTCGAATCTGGTAAAAAGTTTCGAAGGTTCGTCGACCGGTTCGGACACAGTCGAACTCCGAAAGTTCGACCTAAAAAATCTCGGTTCAACAAAAGTTCGCGACACCCCTAACTGTCTCCCGGGCAATCCCGGGCGTTGTAGCTCCCGGAAGAACACCTACTCATGACGTAGGCAGCGTCGCGCTGCGCAAGAATGCCACTTCCGGTCAGCGAAACGCCTCGTTCGGCGGCCAGAAACCTCACCGCCGCGTTTTCCGCCCAGCGTTTCACCCCAGCGGCAAAAGCTGAGCGGATTCGCTGCCGGTACCGCAAGTGTAAAACGTACCATTAGGGTCAACATAGTACTGTAAACGCGTTAGCGCTCTCCGCCAAGTCACAATGGGGAATTGTAGTAGACCGTTTCCGCAGCCCGCTAAGCGTTCCGTAATCCGTCACAAGGCCTTGAACTATAAAGGCAAGGCTGGCGGGCGCGCATGCGCAGCTCCGGCGTTTTCTTCACGGATACCGTAGCGGAGGAGAAAAACGGTCTACTACAATTCCCATATAAGGATTTAGCAACTCCACGAGCGAGCCATACTGCCGAGAAGTGCCGCTGCTTCCTAGGAGCTCATGTCGTCGCGGCATTCCAACGGAGCTTCACAGACCGCCATTAGACGCAATTATGAAATCTGCTAATTCGTTTTAAAATTAGTTTTTTTTTTACTTCTCTGCCTGCAGCCTAGGAACACTATAGCATATGCTAGTGTTTCTGGGCTGCCGGCACAACAAAGACCACATCTAAACAAAAGCATAAGTGCAAACATTTCGTTTCCGTATCCCTATGACGATTGCAGTGTTCCTGAAGCTATCTCCTTAAAGTAGAACAACTATGACTTAATTTCTCTCCAGCGTGCACGCACAAAGAAAGAATTTGTAGCCATGTGAAATAATTTCAGAAAAATAATATCACCTACTCATTCATAAGGGTTTACGCCGTACAAACAATACTAAAAATGTAAATGTATTGTTTGCACTAATTACATAGCCGCGCTTAGTCATCTCTGCCACTTTTTATTATTTATCATCGTTTATACGGTCCATCAGCTTAGCAGTTTCATCTAAATTTCTTATCGCACACGATTCTAAAATTCTATTTTAGATGTAGTTTCATGTAAATGGTAATATCAAGTCGTGTTTGTATTGTGTCGTAACATTTTTAGAATGTTCGGGCTTTATTTTATGGCAAACTTTTATTATTCACTGAGGGGTTA